>NC_133420.1:57545000-58170000 GCF_049350105.2 Macaca mulatta | reverse complement strand
TCCCAGAGAGGAGGCACAGGGGTCAGGGACCCACTTGAGGAGGCAGTCTTTCCCTTAGCAGAGCTCGAGCACCCTGTTGGGAGATCTGCTGCTTTCTTCAGAGCAGGCAGGCAGGAACATTTAAGTCTGCTGAAGCTGTGCTCATAGCCACCCCTTCCCTGGTGCTCTGTCCCAGGGAGATGGGAGTTTTATCTCTAAGCCCCTAACTGGAACTGCTGCCTTTCTTTCAGAGATGCCCTGCCCAGAGAGGAAGAATCTAGAGAGCCAGTCTGGCTATAGTGGTTTGCCGTGCTGTGGTGGGCTTTGCCCAGTTCAAACTTCCTGGAGGCTTTGTTTACCCTGTGAGGGGAAAACAGCCTACTCAAGCCTCAGTAATGGTGACGCCCCTCCCCCCACCAAGCTCAGGCATCCCAGGTTGACTTCACACTGCTGTGCTGACAGTGAGAATTTCAAGCTAGTGGATCTTAGCTTTCTGGGCTCCAGGGAGGTGGGACCTGCTGAGCAAAACCACTTGGCTCCCTGGCTTCAGCCCCCTTTCCAGAGGAGTGAACAGTTTTATCTCCCTGGGGTTCCAGGCGCCACTGGGGTATGAAAAAGAACTCCTGAAGCTAGCTCAGTGTCTGCCCAAACGGCCACCCAGTTTGGTGCTTGAAACCCAGGGCCCTGGTGCTGTAGGCACCCTAGGGAATCTCCTAGTCTGCTGGTTCCAAACACCATGAAAAAAGTGTAGTATCTGGGCTGGATAGCACAGTCCTTTATGGCACTGTCCTTCACGGCTTCCCTTGACTAGGGGAGGGAGTTCCCTGATCCTTTGTGCTTCCCAGGTGAGGCAACGCCCTACCCTGCTTCTGCTCACCATCTGTGGGCTGCACCCACTGTCTAACCAGTCCCAATGAGATGAACTGGGCACCACAGTTAGAAATGCACAAATCACCCGCCTTCTGCGTTGGCCTCACTGGGAGCTGCAGACCAGAGCTGTTCCTATTCAGCCATCTTGCTGAGTTATCCTCTTGACTCTCTTTAGTATAGATCTTTCGGTGGTCAACTGTCTCTGGTTTTGTTTGTTTGTTTGTTTTTAGTTTTTTGGTTTTTTGGGACAGAGCCTTGTGCTGTCACAGGCTGGAGTGCAGTGGTGTGATCTCAGCTCACTGCAACCTCCGCATCCTGGATTCAAGTGATTCTCCTGCCTCATCCTCCTGAGTAGCTGGGACTACAGGCGCACGCCACACTGCACAGATAATTTTTATATTTTTAGTAGAGACAGAGTTTCACCATGTTGGCCAGAATGGTTTCGAACTCTTGGCCTCAAGTGATCCACCTGCCTCAGCCTCCCAAAGTGCTGGGATTACAGGCATGAGCCACAACCCCCAGCCAACTCTCTCTTTTTAATTGTTAAGAATGTATGCCTCTTGAAAAAAAAAAAAGATTATCCTGTATACATAGTCCTGGGAATCTATTTTTCTCAGCTCTTTCAGCATAGTATTTTGCTACTTTCTGCCTTTTATTATTGCTCTTAAGGAGTCTGTTATTGGTATGTCATTTCTTTATGCATGATGTATCTTTTCTCTCAGGCTGCTTTTACATTTTACTCTTTGTTTGGCATTCTACAGTTTTACTACAGTGTGTCTAGGTGTGACCTTTTTAAAAAATCCTGTTTGGTATACATTCTAATTATTGTATCTCAGTTCTGTCAAACATGTATAGCTGTTATCCTTAAATATCACCTCTCCTTCATTCTCTTTACTCTTGCCTTTAGGGTCTCCAATTATATATATTTTACGGCATTTTATCTAATCCTCCATGTCTTTTAACTTCTCTTTTATATTCTCATCTCCTTGTCTCTTTCTGCTGCATTCTGGGTAATAACATCAGATCTGTCTTCCAGTTTTCTAAGTCTTCAAATAAGTCCAACCTGTTGTTTACCCTATCCATTGAACCTTTAATCTTAGTGATTAAATTTTTCACTTCTAAAAGTTCTATTTGGTTCCTTTTCAAATCTGCCTGGTAATTTTCATAATGCCTGCTACAGAGATCCAGTCGAAAAATTAATTAACGTTTTGAACTGTCCATTTACAGACATATCAAACTGAATCACTAATAAACACATGATTGAAAAATCTCAACCCCATTCATAAATGAACTGCAAGTTAAAATAGCAGTGAAATGTCTTTCATAACCATAAGGGAAAAATGCAGTAGGCTTGATAATACCAAATGATTAATTTGTGCCAGCATGTAGGGAAATAAAAACTTTTACATATTGTCATGGCAGTGTTAATTGGTAAGACCATTTGGAGAGTGATGTGACAATTTGAAAGTATTTGAAGTTATCCTTCACCCCAGCAGTTCCCCTTCTAGGTATCTAGCCTGTGGAAAAAATCTCACACATGTGCTACAAGTGACATGTAAAGGAAACATTAATTACAGCATTATCTGTAGTAGTGAAAAAAAAATGGGAATAGCCTAAATGTCCCTCAATAGGAAAATAGATAACTAAATCGTGGTTTATTCAAGCACCTCAATAACTAAACTAGTACCAACATAAATATCCAAAGTATAGTGTTGAAAGAAAGAATTTCCAAAGGATACAGGTCCATTGCCATAATGTGAATATTGAAAACACGCATACAAAATTTATGTATTGTTTATGGATACATACATATATACAAAAGTATAAAACATACATCTCTAGTTGAACCATAACAGAAACAAAAGCATATCAGGCAAAATGTTGACACCTTTTTAATCTAGATAATCAGTATGTAATGGTTATATTCTTTTCTGTACTTTTTATAATTAAATATGAAAATAATTTTTTAAAGATTTAGACTTTGTACTTTTTCCATGATTTATCACTTGTGCTGAGAGAGAATGTAGAGATCTTATTTCGAAAATTCCTCAGTTAATTCTTGTGCCAGGCTGGGCACAGTGATTCACACCATAATCCCAGCATTTTGGGAGGCTGAGGGTAGGAGAATTGCTTGAGCCTAGGAATTAAAGACCAGCCTGAGCAACATGGCAAAACCCCATCTCTACAAAAATCACAAAAATTAGCCAGGTGTGGTGGGGTGTGCCTGTAGTCCCAGCTACTTGGGAAGCTGAGACAGGAGGATTGCTTGAGCCCAGGAGTTTGAGGGTGCAGTGAGCTGTGATCATGCCACTGTACTCCAACCTGGGTGACAGAATGAGACCCTGTCCCTAAAAAAGAAAGAAAGAAAAAAATACTTACACCAAATGTAATTTATTGAGGATTCCATGTATGTCTGAAGTCTCTGGTTCCTTCAAATCAGGATGCTGCTCCAACGGAGTCTTTACTGAACTGGCAAGACTACGAGGGTCGAACTCCTCTTCACTTTGCAGTTGCTGATGGGAATGTGACCGTGGTTGATGTCTTGACCTCATATGAAAGCTGCAATATAACGTCTTATGATAACTTATTTCGAACCCCACTGCACTGGGCAGCTTTATTAGGTATGTGACTCAAAGGATCAACAGTAGATGAAACTGCATGAGTATAGGAATATTTCTATGCCTTCCCTTCCACTGTTCGCTCCCAACTCCTAGTTAATTATTTTGATTTCTAACTGATATGTTGCATTGTTTTATAAACTAAATTATAGTAATATAAATTTATTTTCTGTTAAATATTAGTTTTAATTTCAACATGTCTTAACTTTAAATTTTTGTTATAAAAGTAATTCATGTTTATTGACAACATGTAAATGTAACATAAACCTCTTTTCATATTCAGCGCCTATATTTTTGGGGAGGAGGGCTTTAATTTTATGTTTGTGCTAATACTATGATATTTAAGGTTTTTTCTTTATATTTTCCTGAAATGCCTTTTACTTAACCTTTTTGAAGATCACTTTTATAGATGAGAGAGTGTATATATGTGTATGTTTTATGTGTATGTTGGATTTTTTTGTGTGTGGAGTCAATCTGAGAGTCTTTCTCTTTCAGTGAAGGAGTTTTACCCATTAGTAGTCATTGTTATAAGATAAATAATCAGGACTTTTTTTTCCTGCTATCCTGGTATTATTAGTGTTTTCAGTTTAACATTTTTTGTTTGTTTGTTTGTTTTGTTTTGTTTCCTGTTTCCTTTACTTTCTACTCTTTGGTATATGGATTAGATTTGTTGTTGTTATTTGGTTTTGAATTGCCTAATGTTTTAGAAGGATTTAGGTTCTATTAGTGGTTACTTTTAAATTTATCAAAAACTTTTTAAAGCCTGAATCAGAGTCAAGAGCAAAAATGCGTCTATTGACTCCCACCTATTTAAGACAAAAAATTTAGCACAGATACTCATCACTCTTTTAGTACTTGTTAATATAATCTGAGATTTTCCCCCTAATTATTATAATCTTGAGCTTAATTTTTAAATTACACATTATCTTTTTTTAAAAAATGGTGTTTATGTGTGCACTCACTTTTATTGCCAGACTTATAATTATTAGTCAGATTTCATCTTACATCCCTTTTTCTTTTTCCTCTGGATTCTGGGCTTACTTGGCAAATTTGTCTCCACATAACTAAATTTACTTTTTGTTCTGTAAGTTTTGCTTTCTTTCTGCCTCCTATATAGATTGTATTTTGGGTTATATTTTTATTTCCTTTTCTTACCTATATTTCTTTTTATCTCATTTCATTTCCTTTTAACTTCCTTCCATTACTTTTTCATTTCACTCTGTTTTCTTCTTAGAATACCCTGTTTCTGTTTCGTAGAAGCCATCTCTTTTTGCACTAAGTCGAGGATACCAGTTTCCTGAAATTTTCCTCTGGATCCTTCTCTAGATCATTTTCAGAGGTATGCTGTTTATCTTTCTGACAGTGCTTCTTTTTCACTTTCCTGTAGTATGTTTTTATGTAGTCTTTACTGAATTTTTCCCTTTATTTCTCAAACAAAATGAAATGTGTTTAGAGTAACTATGTGGCACAGATTGTCTTTGATCCCACATTTATATTATGGAGAACTCCATCTTAGACCACTTCTGGAGAGCAGATAGATGAGCACAACTTCCACTCAAATTACTTTTTTCTGCCTGGCTTTGAAGCAGTATATCCTTGCTCTGCTAATGGGGCATCTTCTTCATTCTCCAATATCTGAAAGCAATAGAGTATATAAAATTTCAGGTTTCTTGTATATACTACTACCAGGTTTGTTCATTTTTTAGTATTTTCTACAGCTCTTCACTTGTGGAGATCACATCCACTAGAATGCACTATATTGTCTTCATTGCTGCCTCATCATGCCTGCCCACTTGTTTTCTGAGATTTGAAATCACTGCCTAGATGTTATAAAATATAAATATAATAAAAGATTGTGGGAAGGAGAATATAGGGATGGGAGGCCTCAGAGATAGAAGAGGTTGTATTATAGTTTGTCCACCTGAATAGAAGACAACAGCTATGCAGTTCTGTTTGGTTGGGCAATGGAACCTTGAGAGTAGGAGCAGTGAAGGCTAAGAGGGCTTGGTTCTAAAGCAACTTCCCCTCCTTTGCTTTAGGCAGCTTTATAAAGTGAGGGGAATGCGATGAGGTGATGCCTAATATAGTTTTTTCTCAGTCTGACAAGTATACTTAATTCATTCCTACCTGATTGAAGCATTAAGTTTTTAGTAAGTTTTCATTCTGTTCTACCTCATATTAATATGTTAGTGAGAAATTAGAAGAGGCTGCATTGGGGGCTGCTGTTCAGAAACCACTGTGAATGCTGTATTGTGTGTCAGTGAATTTTCTTACCTTTTTCATTTAAGTAGATTATAAATTAATTAACATCCTTTATAAGTGATAATTACCTTTTTGTGTCTTTTCTCAGGCCATGCACAGATTGTCCATCTCCTTTTAGAAAGAAATAAGTCTGGAACTATCCCATCTGACAGCCAAGGAGCCACACCTTTGCACTATGCTGCTCAGAGTAACTTTGCTGTGAGTAAAACAAGACAATGCTCTTTTTTTCTTAGTGAAAATTTTTATTTTTATATAATCATAGATTCATATGTAGTTGTAGGAAATAATACAACAAGATTTCATGTACCCTTCACCTAGTTCACTCTTTTTTTTTTCTTTATCTTTCCAATAAGCTTTTTGCACTCCTACACCTAATTCACTCTAACGGTAACATCCAATACGATATCATAAACAGGAAATTGACACTGATACAATCCACTGATCTTATTCAGCTTTTCCCAGATTTACTTAGACTCATTTGTCTGTTTTTATGTATCAATTACCTTTTAACAATGGTTCATGCTGTTCACTCTGATGCAAGTGACAGTCTAAGGTTTTTTTTGTTTTTTTTTTTTGTTAGTCACATCTGAAGTTTTATACAGTTTTTATTTTAATGTTAAGCGTAACATTTTACTTTACAGTAAGAGTACTTCATCTTTGTATTACTTTTATAGCACTAAGAACATCTTAGTGTTCAGCCATGTGTAATTGTCCTTAAAGCAGTGTGGCAAGGCTTTGGAACTAGAACAATCTCAGCTAGAATCCTGTCTGTGCAGTTTGCTAAACTGCATTATTACCTTACACAAGTTTCTTAATCTTAGTTTCTTCATATGTAAGATGAGGATAATTATACCTTTTCTTTCAGGATTGTTGTAAAGATTAGAGAAAATTTATGACAAGTGCCTGCTGTATACCTTGGCATAGAGCACGTACTCAAGAAATAGAATGTACTCTCATTACTACTAGTGTTGATAATTATATATATTATACATCTGAGAATGCAAAAATGAATTATTTCCAAAAATACTGAATATTATTCATAGTTCTTCCCCTCCCCTTTCTCATCTATTATGTCCCCAGTCCACCCTGCAACATGATAGTGTCTAGGCTACTTCAGCTTCCTGAGTATGAATGGCCATCAAGAACCAGATTCATCCAAGAATGCACACGTTAAAACAGATTTTGCTGCCTTCTACATGGATATGCATAGTGAAACCCTAGTTTCATTAAATTATAATAATACTATCAGGTCAGGCATGGTAGCTCACGCCTGTAATCCCAGCACTTTGGGAGGCCGAGATGGGCAGATCACCTAAGGTCTGGAGTTGAAGAACAACCTGGCCAACATGGTGGAAACACTGTTTCTACTAAACATACAAAAATTAGCCGGGCAAGGTGGCTGGTGCCTGTAGTCCCAGCCACTTGGGAGGCTAAGGGAGGAGAATCGCTTGAACCTGGGAGGCGGAGGTTGCAGTGAGCCAAGATAGTGCCACTGCACTCCAGCCTGGGTGACAGAGCAAGACTTCATCTCAAAAATAAATAAATAAATAAATAATACTATCATCAAGCATAGTATAATTTCATCTTCGTGACCTCTCCAAATGCTCTGTTAAACACTCAGATCTCTAAAATATCTTATCTTCACACCCTTCCCGACTCTGGTATCCAGAACAACTATTCCTCTAATCCTTGCTTCTTGGTATTCCTAACAACTTATTCAATTTACCACCTAGAGGTTTGACAAATCATTATCTGTTATCACCTAACAAAGCAGTATTTTTGGAGAAGGTTTTTTTTATTACAAATAGATAGGAAATTAACTTGACCCAGCCTAGTCAATCTATGGAAATCACAGCTCAACCCATAAATCAACACAAGGCTATTAGATGTGTTATCCCCTGTTTATAGAAAACAAAACAAAACAAAGCAAGGTTCCATGAGATTAAATGACTTGCTCATGGGCTTTAACCCAAAACTTAGACTCCAAATTTAATATATATACAGACACCAATAATTAAATAGGTGTGCTAATGGAAACAAGAAAGAATGGTAGAACATTATTCTTTATGATGATTCAATAATATGATATAATAATTTTATTCAAAGAAATATTTTGTTGGATAATCTGCCAATTCCAGAGTTGATTTTTAATAATTATACAAATTATGTAAGCTCAGTTTCAAGTCCCTTGATCTCATTGTCGTCTAATAACTGACGAGAAATTACAACTTGCTCCTTGAAAAATATGGACACATTCCCCTACACATACAGAGCCCTGTAAACATTCATCATTAAGTAAAAACATACTCAGCAAAGAAATGTTTGCAAATTAGTAAAAGCAAACAAAGCAAAAAATCACAAACTTTTAAAATTCATTTCTTGACTCAAATATATTTAATATGCTTACTATACATTAGACTTTAGGAACAGTAAGTTATTATACCTCAGTAACTCAACAAATAGTCTTAAAAGTAGAAAGCAGTGTGTGATGCTGTGGAAGGAGTGCTGTTATTTAACCCTGGATCCTTCCTTTATCTGCCACCAATATTTATGTGACCTTGGAACCTAAATTTCTTCATCTGTAAAATAAGGAACTGGATTAGATGAGCTCTTGAATTCTTCTTTCTGTAAAATACTGAGAGTCAACATTTTATACATTTTTCATCAGCTCATAGCCTCCAGCATTTTTTGTCTGAAACTCTTTTACCTCAATTCAATCAAAAGTTTCTATGGTCTTTCTAAAAGTTTATATGAGTCTGAGTTCTGAGGAAAGAAGCAATTTAAAATGCTGGAATATTAACCCCCATTAAAATTGTGAGGCACTAATAGAATTGTCAAAGGTCCTAATTTTTTTTGTTGTTGTTGTTTTTGGGTTTTTTTTGTTTTGTTTTTGTTTTTATTTGAGATGGAGTCTCACTCTGTTGCCCAGGCTGGAGTGCAAGGATGTGATCTCTGCTCACTGCAACCTCCGTCTCCGAAGTTCAATCAATTCCCCTGCCTCAACCTCCCAAGTAGCTGGGACTACAGCCATGTGCCACCGTGCCTGGCTAATTTTGTTATATTTTAGTAGAGACAGGGTTTCACCATGTTGGTCAGGATGCTGTCAATCTCCTGACCTTGTGATCCGCCCGCCTCGGCCTCCCAAAGTGCAGGGATTACAGGCGTGAGCCACCACATACGGGCCAGTCCTAATTTTTGTGTGATTCCATAGAAGAAGGACAATTCAGTAATAAAGGAATTGCTGAATAAATATTTGTTTTAATGAATTGAGCACTGCATTTCTCAGTAACCATCAATCAGTATTCAATAAATGCATTAACCATTTAAAAAATGTTTAGTAACTAATCACATAATTCCAGTTTGTTCCTGGATTTAAGGCAAAAGCAAACAAACAAAAAACACAGTGAGAGAATGCAGAACCTTCTCTGGAGGCATGCCTGAATAGATGGGTCTCATGTAAAATATCCAAGAAAACATGTGTTTTATGGCCGGGTACAGTGGTTCATGCCTGTAATTCCAGCACTTTGGGAGGCCAAGATGGACGGATCACTTGAGGTCAGAAGTTCAAGACCAGCTGGGCCAACATGGTAAAACCCCATCTCTACTAATAATACAAAAATTAACCAGGTGTGGTGACACTCAGCTACTCAGGAGTCTAAGGCAGGAGAATTGCTTGAATGCAAGAGGCAGAGGTTGCAGTGAGCTGAGATTGCACCACTGCACTCCAACCTGGGCAACAGAGTGAGACTCCCTCAAGAAAGAAAGAAAGAAAGAAAGAGAGAAAGAGAGAAAGAAAGAGAGAGAGAGAGAGAGAAAGAGAGAAAGAGAGATAGAGAGAGAGAGAGAGAGAGAAAGAAAGAGAGAGAGAGAGAGAGCGCAAGCAGGGAGGGAGGGAGGGAGGGAAGAGAAGAGAAGGGAAGAGAGAAGAGAGAAATAGAAAGAAAGAAAATATTTAAATTTTGTTCATTAATAAATAAAACACTGAATAATTCTGAGTTTTGCAACTGTCACTCAAACAATGACCTATAAAGTTTCCAAGCTTGATTGAAGATGATTACTTTCCATTTTGAGGATGTTGAATGGGAGAGTTAGGTTATGTTTGTGAAGTGTTACGGACACTACAACTAATTTGTAAGGACAGAGGATTGTTATCTTCGATGAAAATTGTAGTTCTGTCATTAATAAAAAGATAATTTAATTTAATTCAAAAGCAAGGGGAAAATGCTTTGCTTCTTAATGGAAGTCACATATTATTATATGACTTTATTACCATAGAAAATACTACTGTTTTGTCTCCATTTTTTAAATCAAGTTTTCTTACAGGAAACAGTTAAAGTGTTTTTAAAACATCCTTCAGTGAAAGATGATTCAGACCTAGAAGGAAGAACATCCTTTATGTGGGCAGCTGGCAAAGGCAGTGATGATGTCCTTAGGACTATGCTGAGTTTAAAATCGGACATTGATATTAACATGGCTGACAAATATGGAGGTACAGGTGAGAACTGGTAGACACATTCAATTTGCTTTCACTCAGGTTCCAAAGTGTAGATGTTGCTATAAAACTTGTAAAATAGCAACTTGAAATCTTTGTTCCTAATCTAATATTGTTTGACTTTGGTCTTCAGTTTTAAGTTTGGGTTTGCCAGAATATCACTCCAAAGGCTTTATTTCTTCAGTATTATGGCTCAGATTAAAATATGTTTCTACCAAATGAATGGTTGCATTTGGTTGCTCCTTAGACATGATTATGGGGACTCTTCTGATCATTTATCTTTTTGTAAAAAAAAGAAAACCTATACTTTAAAACTATCCATATTTAATTGTCAATAATTATATTTTCAAAAATTTAGAATTATATTTAAGGAATGCACACATCTAAGTGTATTCTCAGCAGTCTCCTTTACTGTGCTCTTTTCTCAGGTTTGAATAGCATTACCACATCCTGAATCTCCCATTTTTAGAGATAACCCCCCATGGCTCTAGAAGCTTCCAAGCTTCAAATCAACCTTGCTTGAAAAACTCTTACTAGATGCTTATTTTAATTTCTTTCTCTAATAGGAGAGGCCTTTACCTATGTGTTGGTTAATGAAAGGTAAAGTTTTTCAGCCTCAGTGTCAACTTGGAGGTCTCTTCCTTGTGTACTGTATCCTACTTACAACTCAGAAAGAGAAGGAGAAATTACATACTACTACAATAGCACGGAATAGAATAAAAAATCAGTGATGGGCTTCTCCACGTTATGTTTTTTTATTTGTAGAAACATGCTAGAGCCATTTGCATCTACTGTTATCCTGAATAAGATTTTTCTTGGCCACCAAAACTATTGATGCAACAGTAGGGAGAGAGAAGGGAGGGGAGTTGCTTTAGTTAAAATCTCCCCCACTATACGAAGACAACCGCAGCCTCAAAAAAAATATTTTAAGAAGACAATTCAATTTTATGATAAAGACTTTAACTTTCAAAAGTATTTATCTATCAAAGCCTTACAGCAGATCTTAAATTTCTTTTTTTTTTGAAATGGAGTCTCACTCTGTCACCCAGGCTGGGAGTGCAGTGGCATGATCTTGGCTCACTGCAACCTCTGCCTCCCAAGTTTAAGCAAGTCTCCTGCCTCAGCCTCCCAACTAGCTGGGACTATAGGCGCATGCCACCAAACCCGGCTAATTTTTTTTTCTTTTTGTATTTTAGTAGAAACGGGGTTTCACTGTGTTGCCCAGGGTGGTCTCGAACTTCTGAGCTCAAGCAATCTACCTGCCTCAGCCTCCCAAAGTGCTGGGATTACGGGTGTGAGCCACCATGCCCGGCCAGCAGATCTTAAATTTCTTAAGGGGCATAGTGCAGACACATAGGATGTTGACTTTATAAATGATCTGAACATTTAATTTTTTGTCAGATTTCCATTATATATTCTTCCACTTTATCACTAGCTTTGACTTTAGTTTAACTTTTTCAGGTATTTGAATAAGGTATGGGCAAGGATACTTGCACTCTTTGACCAAAAGTATCTTTCTCATATGCACCATGGTTGAAGTTCAGACATAAATTCTTCTCAGATTCATTAATTTGCTGGTTTCTTTCTTCTGTGGGGATTTTATTATGTCAGAGATGCCTTCCTGACATTTCTTTTCTGTGAAAGTGAGTTCTTCTCTATCATCCCTCTACAAGGATTTTTTTTCCCTTCCCATTAAAAAGAGGTGTTACCAATAGCAATATATGGACATTATTTGGATCCTGACTCAAATAAATAAACTATAAAAAATGTTACAGCCATCAGGAAAATGTCAATATTATTGAACATTACAGAATTTCTGTTAGTATTTTTTAGGTGTGATAACAGCATTATGGTTTTACCAGTGATCAAACTGTTGTCTCTCAGCTTCGTGTTTATCCTTTTGTCCTTTCTTTGCAGCGCTGGGCCTGGGGCTCTGCAAATCACATTTCCCCTTTGCCACAGGTGCTCTTTTAGAGTCCACCAATAGGGAGCATTGGAGGGAGACTGGAAGACTGGAAGAGGGACAAGGGATTACATCTTTCTGTTTGCGTCCTGCTCTTGCTTTTTTCTTGTTTTCTTTTTTTAGGAAAAAAAGTAAAATAATAATAATAATAATAGATGGGATCTCACTATGTTGCCCAGGCTGGTCTCAAACTCCTGGGCTCAAGCAATCCTCCCACCTCAGCTTCCCAAAGTGCTTGGATTACAGGTGTGAGCCACCTCGTCCGGCCTGTTGTTGTTTTTATTTCCTGCTATGGTCAGCATCACCCTAGTAATGCTTCTTCAACACAGCAATACTTTATTTCAGCAAAAACAGTTAATTTCACTCTGCAGGTTTCCAACATTCACAGTGTCAGCCTCAGCACACCCTTGTCAGACACAACAGCACCAGCCAAGCAGAGCCATTCCTCAGAGGCTGAGTTTTCATTCTTCAGGGCTCTTCTAAGCTTTTAGGTTTCATCCTCTTCTTTATGTACTCCCAGTGCCAGGATTGGTAGCTATTTCTTGCATTTGCTACCCCCGTGGTACCTTAGTGTTTTCTTTCTGCCTTTTCATTTCTTCAATACAAAGCCAGCAATTATTTATACTGAATTCCATCTATTATATCTGGTATGGTTTCCGTCTTCTGACTGGATCCTAACTGATACAGTGAGGTGTTTAAAAAAAGAATCCTTGTTTTTTTTTTGTTTTTTTTTTGTTTTTTTTTTTTTGAGACGGAGTCTCGCTCTGTCGCCCAGGCTGGAGTGCAGTGGCCAGATCTCAGCTCACTGCAAGCTCCGCCTCCCGGGTTCCCGCCATTCTCCTGCCTCAGCCTCCCGAGTAGCTGGGACCACAGGCGCCGCCACCTCGCCCGGCTAATTTTTTGTGTTTTTAGTAGAGACGGGGTTTCGCCGTGTTAGCCAGGATGGTCTCGATCTTCTGACCTTGTGATCCGCCCGTCTCGGCCTCCCAAAGTGCTGGGATTACAGGCTTGAGCCACCGCGCCCGGCCAAGAATCCTTGTTTTTCAAAGACACTAAAATATTTACAGATGAAAGGATATGACTCTAGAATTTTTTTCAAAACAGTCAGAAGTAGAGGAAATGAATCGTGGTTAAAAAAAACAAGATTAGCCATGTACTGATAATTGTTGAAGCTGGGTGATAGCTATATTGAGTTCACTGGACAATTGTCTGCTTTTGAATATGTTTGAAGGTTTCCGTAATATAAAGTTACATTTTAAAAAAATTAAGTTTCTATATAAACTTGCAGTACTTTTCAAAGAAGGAGTAATGCTTGACCTGAGGTTATTTTTAAATAAAGAAAATTCAGGCCAGGCGCAGTGGCTCACGCCTGTAATCCCAGCACTTTGGGAGGCCGAGGTGGGTAGATCATTTGAGGTCAGGAGTTTGAGACCAGCCTGGCCAACATGGTGAAACCCCGCCTGTACTAAAAATACAAAAATTAGCCGGGCATAGTGGTGGGCATCTGTAGTCCCAGCTACTCGGGAGGCTGAGACAGGAGAATCACTTGAACCCGGGAGGTGGAGGTTGCAGTGAGCCGAGATCATGCCACTACACTCCAGCTTGGGCAACAGAGTGAGACTCTGTCTCAAATAAATAAATAAATATATATATATATATATAAAGTAAATTCAAATAGTTATAAATGGGGAATTTCTTTTAATATGATCATTAATTTTAACTGTTACTTAACTGAAATTTTATCTTTTTAAAAAATTTGATATTGATGTTATCTATAGAGTATATTTCATACTGGATGCCACATCACAGAATTGTAGCATTTCAGAATTAGAAGTCACCTTAAAACTAAATCTAGCCCAGGGTTTTCCAAACCATGTTCTTCATAACAACAGTTTTCTATAGAGGTACCTGAAATACTTAGCTGAGGGAATAGACAGTCGAGTGGGTAATGCTCCACTTCTGATTTAGTCAGAACCACTCAACTCTTACTTGTTTTATATATTAGGTGTTTTATAAATTTTCATTTGGGGGAAAAGGGTTCTTACGCTCTTAAAATGTGAAATCACTGAAATATCACAGATATTATATGATGCTTTCATCTGCTTTATGATATTCTCAGCAGTGGTCTTTCAGCCTCTTGTTGAACAGCTCCAATATAGAAAACCCACTACTGCCATCTTAACTCTATTAGAATGTTCTTCCTTATACTGAGCCAAAATTTGTCAAACTGAATGTTCTACCCTGTGCTGGCTTCCATGTGATAGCACTTCAGATATTTGAAGTTACTCATGCCTGTCTGAATCTTGTCTAGGTCAAACTAACATTTAGCCATTTAGGTCAATGGTTCCCAAATTCAAGAATGGCATAAGAATTACTAGAGATGTTTGTTTAAATTCAGATTCCCAGGCTACATGGACAGAGATTCTGTGTCAAATCCTGTAGCAAGTCCTATTGACTCCACCTCCAAAACATGTTCTAAATCATTCTGTTTCTCTCCATCTCCATTCCAACCACCCTAGTCAGACCACCATCATTTTTCACTCAGTCTACTGCCGAAATGTTTACTGGTCTCCCTGCTTATATTTTAATCTACTACAAATACATTCTCCTCAGAACAGCTAGAGTCATCTGTTTAAAGCATAAATCAGATAATATCACTCCACTACATGAAGCCCTTCAAATGTCTTCCATCACTGGCCGATAGGACCATTTGTGATCTGGCCTTTTCTACCTTTCTGACTTAGTCCACTGTCACTTACTGTGCTGCAACTACCCTTCCTTCCTTAAACACACACAGTCGTTCCTGTCCTGTACTAACTCTTCCTTTGCTCAATAAATAAATAAAACAAGATTAGCCATGTATTGATAATTGTTGAAGCTGGGTGATAGCTATATTGAGTTCACTGGACCATTGTCTACTTTTGAATATGTTTGAAGGTTTCTGTAATATAAAATTACATTAAAAAATTAAGTTTCTATAGAAACTTGCACCACTTTTCAAAGTGGGAGTAACAATAGTTAAGTTCAAGGTTATTTTTATTTTATTTTATTTTTTATTTTATTTTTTGAGACGGAGTCTCACTCTGTCTTTTTCATGGTTCAGGTCTCAGCTTAAACATCCACTCTTATGCAAAGCTATCTGTAACCACCAATCAAAAGTAGTCCCTCAGTGATTCTACATATCAAAACAGTTTTTATTACTTTAATTATACCAATTATCATTATATAATACTTTATTGATGGAGAATTGTTTTGTTTTGCTTTCCTTCCTAGAATGTAACCTTATCTATTGTATTCCATGCTAAACATCCAGCATTATAATACTACTCAGCCCAAAAATCTGCATCCCAGGTTTGCTCCATGGATCACCCTTTATGAAAAAGACACTGTTCTAGGCCTTATAGAGCCATAATACTTCGAACTGGCCCAGGCATCTGAAGTGTTATTTTGGCTAATTCAAACCTATAGAGGGATGACATAAGCCAAGCATTACAGTGGAGTAACATAGGCAGGAGTCAGTGTAACATGAAACACATTTAATCAAAATTACTCTTTAAAACCTCTGGAAGGCACAAGAGAGGAGGCCATATTCCATCTCAGTTTTTCTCCAGTGAAGCAAATTCCTGTTTCTTTTCTTTTCTTTTTTTGAGATGAGGTCTTCCTATTTTCTCCAGACTGGTCTGGACCTCCTGGGTTCAAGCAGTCCTCCTGCCTCAGCCTCCCAAGTAGCTGGGACTATAGACATGTGCCACCTCGCTGTTTCTTAAATTGAGCCCTGGGGAAGTAGCTGGCTTGTATTTGGAGTGATATTATATTAAAAATGCACTCAATGCAGCAAGATGTACATGCTTTTCAGTACCACTGGGGTACGCAAGCCAATTGAAGGAACAGCACATTTAACCAATGGAAGGAACAGTCTATTGATGTCTCCAGTCACATGATCCCTTAGGGACATGTGCTTATTGAGTGGGTTGTTGGGCAGAATTGTGTACATCATTTAAACCATTTCCCTTTGTATTGTTTTCTTGCTGTCTTGAAAGAGAAAAAGAGAAAACTAATAGCTGAAAAGAGAAAACTAGTAGCTTAGAAGAGGATACCATTTCAGACCAACAGGATGGAAAGGAAGAAAATAGCAAGAAGAGAAAGGTAGAAGGAAAGGGGAAAGTGTGAGTGATACATATGCATAGGGAGGAAGGCACAATCTAAAAAAGCAAAATATAAATTAGGGAATCCTTAAAACTGAGATTGCATTTATTCAAAATGATGGGGAAATCAAGAGAAGAAAGGACATATAATAATTTAAAAGGTGAAGTTGTTATTGACTAATTCTTCACTTTCTTTTGGTTCCCTTTTAGCTTTGCATGCTGCTGCCCTTTCTGGCCATGTCAGCACCGTGAAGTTATTACTGGAAAATAACGCTCAAGTGGATGCTACTGACGTTATGAAACATACTCCACTTTTCCGAGCCTGTGAGATGGGACACAAAGATGTGATTCAGACACTCATTAAAGGTGGGTTAATAACAGTACTCCTAATAAGTCTCTCTTAACAGGTAGGAATTCTTGCATACTCTGTTTGAGATAAAGCTTTCCTTACGAGAAAGCTGCACAAGTACAAGGATGAAGGGATGATCACCCAACATGGCGTGAGGAACCTCAAGTTCTACTCCTAGCTCCACTTGTTGGGAGTTGCTTGATATAGGAAAAGTCACTTCACCTGCCTGATCCTCAGTTTTATTTTATATAAAGGGGGAGTGATTCCTAGCCAGTCCAATTTACAAGCTTATTGTGAAAATCTGAAGTAGACAATGTATGTGGAAGCATTTCCACAAGAATAAAGCATTTAAAGAACAATTCTTATTATTTTACTTCTATTCATTTTAATAAATGCATTTAAGGAAGAATTGTGGTTTTTTTACTTCTATTCATTTTAATAAATGCTATTTCTATTAGACATTTTCATTATATTTGTACTTTTCTAGGTGGAGCAAGAGTAGATCTAGTTGACCAAGACGGACATTCTCTTCTACATTGGGCAGCACTGGGAGGAAATGCTGATGTTTGCCAAATATTAATAGAAAATAAGATTAATCCAAATGTTCAGGATTATGCAGGAAGAACCCCTTTGCAGTGTGCTGCATATGGAGGCTATATCAACTGCATGGCAGTTCTCATGGAAAATAATGCAGACCCTAACATTCAAGACAAAGAGGTAGAAATTCTATGTCTTTTCTATATTGTTTGCTCCAAAGAATTTAGAGTATTTCTTCTTTGTTGTAAACATAAGTAAAACAACAGTTTACAAGATGAAGAGATCACCCACAAATCCATCTGTTAATCAAGACTATTATTTGTCCATATTCTCTTCCAGTCTTTTTATATATATATATAATTTAACATAGTTATAATATAGACTTGAAATAATTTTATGACTTTTATAAAAGATTGCATGGTATACACATGTATGCATGTATAAAAATAAATATATTACATGATTTTCTTTTTCTTTTTTTTAATTATACTTTAAGTTCCAGGGTACATGTGCACAATTTGCAGGTTTGTTACATATGTATACATGTACCATGGGGGTGTGCTGCACCCATCAACTCATCATTTACATTAGGTGTTTATCTCCTAATGCTATCCCTCCCTGCTCCCCACATCGTGTGTCCAAGTGTTCTCATTGTTCAATTCCCACCTATGAGTGAGAACACACGGTGTTTGGTTTTCTGTCCTTGCAATAGTTTGCTGAGAATGATGGTTTCCAGCTGCATCCATGTCCCTACAAAGAACATGAACTCATCCTTTTTTATGGCTGCATAGTATTCCATGGTGTATACGTGCCACATTTTCTTGATCCAGTCTATCATTGATGGACATTTGGGTTGGTTCCAGGTCTTTGTTATTGTGCATGCCACAATAAACATACATGTGCATGTGTCTTTATAGCAGCATGACTTATAATCCTTTGGGTATATACCCAGTAATGGGATGGCTGGGTCAAATGGTATTTCTAGTTCTAGATCCTTGAGGAACCGCCACACTGTCTTCCACAATGGTTGAACTACTTTACAGTCCCACCAACAGTGTAAAAATGTTCCTATTTCTCCACATCCTCTCCAGCACCTGTTGTTTCCCGACTTTTTAATGATTGCCATTCTAACTGCTGTGAGATGGTATCTCATTGTGGTTTTGATTTGCATTTCTCTGATGGCCAGTGATGATGAGCATTTTTTCATGTGTCTGTTGGCTGCATACATGTCTTCTTTTAAGAAGTGTCTTTTCATATCCTTCACCCACTTTTTGATGGGGTTGTTTGATTTTTTTCTTGTAAATTTATGTAAGTTCTTTGTAGATTCTGGATATTATCCCTTTTGTCAGATGGGTAGATTGTAAAAATTTTCTCTCCCATTCTATAGGTTGCCTGTTCACTCTAATGGTAGTTTCTTTTGCTGTGCAGAAGCTCTTTAGTTTAATTAGATCCCATTTGTCTATTTTGGCTTTTGTTGCCATTGCTTTTGGGTTTTAGTCATGAAGTCCTTGCCCATGCCTATGCCTTGAATGGAATTGCCTAGGTTTTCTTCTAGGGTTTTTATGGTTTTAGGTCTAACATTTAAGTCCCTAATCCATCTTGAATTAATTTTTGTATAAGGTGTAAGGAAGGGATCCAGTTTCAGCTTTCTACATATGGCTAGCCAGTTTTCCCAGCACCATTTGTTAAATAGGGAATCCTTTCCCCATTTCTTGTTTTTGTCAGGTTTGTCAAATATCGGATGGTTGTAGATGTGTGGTATTATTTCTGAGGGCTGTGTTCTGTTCCATTGGTCTATATCTCTGTTTTGGTACCAGTACCATGCTATTTTGGTTACTGTAGCCTTGTAGTATAGTTTGAAGTCAGGTAGCATGATGCCTCCAGATTTGTTCTTTTGGCTTAGAATTGTCTTGGCAGTGTGGGCTCTTTTCTGGTTCCATATGAACTTTAAAGTAGTTTTTTCCAATTCTGTGAAGAAAATCATTGGTAACTTGCTGGGGATGGCATTGAATCTATAAATTACCTTGGACAGTATGGCCATTTTCACGATATTAATTCTTCCTATCCATGAGCATGGACGGTTCTTCCAGTTGTTTGTGTCCTCTTTTAGTTCATTGAGCAGTGGTTTGTAGTTCTTGAAGAGGTCCTTCACGTCCCTTGTAAGTTGGATTCCTAGGTATTTTATTCTATTTGGAGCAATTGTGAATGGGAGTTCATTCATGATTTGACTCTCTGTTTGTCTGTTATTGGTGTATAGGAATGCTTGTGATTTTTGCCCATGGATTTTGTATCCTGAGACTTTACTGAAGTTGTTTATCAGCTTAAGGAGATTTGGGGCTGAGATGATGGGGTTTTCTAAATATACAATCATGTCATCTGCAAACACAGACAATTTGACTTCCTCTTTTCCTAATTGAATACCCTTTCTTTCTTTCTTTCTCCTGCCTGATTGCCCTGGCCAGAAGTATATTGAATAGGAGTGGTGAGAGAGGGCATCCCTGTCTTGTGCCAGTTTTCAAAAGGAATGCTTCCAGTTTTTGCCCATTCAGTATGATATTGGCTGTGGGATTGTTATAAATAGCTCTTATTATTTTGAGATACATTCCATCAATACCTAGTTTATTAAGAGGTTTTAGCGTGAAGGGGTGTTGAATTTTATTGAAGGCCTTTTGTACATCTACTGAGATAATCACGTGATTTTTCTCATTGGTTCTGTTTATATGATGGATTACGTTTATTGATTTGCATATGTTGAACCAGCCTTGCATCCCAGGGATGAAGCCAACTTGATCGTGGTGGACAAGCTTTTTGATATGCTACTGGATTCGGTTTGCCAGTATTTTATTGAGGATTTTTGCATCCATGTTCATCAGGGATATTGGTCTAAAATTCTCTGTTTTTGTTGTGTCTCTGCCAGGCTTTGGTATCAGGATGATGCTGGCCTCATAAAATGAGTTAGGGAGGATTCCCTCTTTTTCTGTTGATTGTAATAGTTTCAGAAGGAATGGTACCAGCTCCTCTTTGTACCTCTGGTAGAATTCAGCTGTGAATCCATCAGGTCCTGGACTTTTTTTGGTTGGTAGGCTATTAATTATTGCCTCAATTTCAGAACCTGTTACTGATCTATTCAGGGATTCAATTTCTTCCTGGTTTAGTCTTGGGAGAGTGTATGTGTCCAGGAATTTATCCATTTCTTCTAGATTTTCTAGTTTATTTGTGTAGAGGTGTTTATAGTATTCTCTGATGGTAGTTTGTATTTCTGTGGGATCGGTGGTAATATCCCCTTTATCATTTTTTATTGCATCTATTTGATTCTTCTCTCTTTTCTTCTGTATTAGTCTTGCTAGCGGTCTGTCAATTTTGTTGATCTCTTCAAAAAACCAGCTCCTGGATTCATTTATTTTTTGAAGGGTTTTTTGTGTCTCTATCTCCTTCAGTACTGCTCTGATCTTAGTTATTTCTTGTCTTCTGCTAGCTTTTGAACATGTTTGCTCTTGCTTCTCCAGTTCTTTTAATTGTGATGTTAGGGTGTCAATTTTAGATCTTTCCTGCTTTCTCTTGTGGGCATTTACTGCTATAAATTCCCTCTACACACTGCTTTAAACGTGTGCCAGAGACTCTAGTAAATGTTGTGTCTTTGTTCTCATTGGTTTCAAAGAACATCTTTGTTTCTGCCTTCTTTTCATTATGTACCCAGTAGTCATTCAGGAGCAAGTTGTTCAGTTTCCGTGTAGTTGAGCGGTTTGGAGTGAGTTTCTTAATCCTGAGTTCTAATTTGATTGCACTGTGGTCTGAGAGACAGTTTGATATAATTTCTGTTCTTTTAGATTTGCTGAGGAGTGTTTTACTTCCAACTATGTGGTCAGTTTTGGAATAAGTGTGATGTAGTGCTGAGGGGGTGGAGAGTTCTATAGATGTCTTTTAGGTCCGCTTGGTACAGAGCTGAGTTCAATTCCTGGATTTCTTTGTTAACTTTCAGTCTCGTTGATCTAATATTGACAGTGGGGTGTTGAAGTCTCCCATTATTATTGTGTGGGAGTCTAAGTCTCTTTGTAGGTCCCTAAGGACTTGCTTCATGAACCTGGGTGCTCCTGTATTGGGTGCATATATATTTAGGATAGTTAGCTCTTCTTGTTGAATTGATCCCTTTACCATTATGTAATGGCCTTGTCTCTTTTGATCTATATTTGTTTAAAATCTGTTTTATCAGAAGCTAGGTTTGCAACCCCTGCTTTTTTGTCGTTGTTGTTTTCCATTTGCTTGGCAGATCTTCCTCCATCCCTTTATTTTGAGCTTGTGTGTGTCTCTGCATGTGAGATGGGTCTCCTGAATACAGCACACTGATGAGTTTTGACTCTTCATCCAGTTTGCCAGTCTGTGTCTTTTAATTGGAGCATTTAGCCCATTTACATTTAAGGTTAATATTGTTATGTGTGAACTTGATCCTGTCATTATGATGTTAGCTGGTTATTTTGCTCATTAGTTGATGCAGTTTCTTCCTAGCATTGATGATCTTTACATTTTGGCATGTTTTTGCAATGGCTGGTACCGATTGTTCCTTTCCATGTTTAGTGCTTCCTTTGGGATCTCTTGTAGGGCAGGCCTGATGGTGACAAAATCTCTAAACATTTGCTTGTCTGTAAAGGATTTTATTTCTCCTTCACTTGTGAAACTTAGTTGGGCTGGATATGAAATTCTGGGTTGAAAATTCTTTTCTCTCAGAATGTTGAATATTGGCCCCCACTCTCCTCTGGCTTGTAGAGTTTCTGCTGAGAGATCTGCTGTTAGTCTGATGGGCTTCCCTTTGTGGGTAACTCGACCTTTCTCTCTGGCTGCCCTTAACAGTTTTTTCTTCATTTCAACTTTGGTGAATCTGACTTATGTGTCTTGGAGTTGTACTTCTCGAGGAGTATCTTTGTGGCGTTCTCTGTATTTCCTGAATTTGAATGTTGGCCTGCCTTGCTAGATTGGGGAAGTTCTCCTGGATAATATCCTGAAGAGTGTTTTCCAACTTGGTTCCATTCTCCCCATCACTTTTAGGTACACCAATCAGATGTAGATTTGGTCTTTTCACATAGTCCCATATTTCTTGAAGGCTTTGTTCGTTTCTTTCTACTCTTTTTTCTCTAAACTTCTCTTCTCACGTCATTTCATTCATTTGATCTTCGATCACTGATACCCTTTCTTCCACTTGATTGAATCAGCTACTGAAGCTTGTGAATGTGTCACGTAGTTCTCATGCCATGGTTTTCAGCTCCGTCAGGTCATTTAAGGTCTTCTCTATGCTGTTTATTCTAGCTAGCCATTCATCTAATCTTTTTTCAAAGTTTTTAGCTTCTTTGCAATGGGTTCAAACATCCTCCTTTAGCTCAGAGAAGTTTGTTATTACCGATCGTCTGAAGCCTACTTCTGTCAGCTCGTCAAAGTCAATCTCCATCCAGCTTTGTTCCATTGCTAGTGAGGAGCTGCATTCCTTTGGAGGAGAAGAGGTGCTCTGATTTTTAGAATTCAGCTTTTCTGCTCTGGTTTCTCCCTATCTTTGTGGTTTTATGTACCCTTGGTCTTTGATGATGGTGACATACAGATGGGGTTTTGGTGTGGATGTCCTTTCTGTTTGTTAATTTTCCTTCTAACAGTCAGGACCCTCAGCTGCAGAGCTGTTGGAGTTTGCTGGAGGTCCACTCCAGACCCTGTTTGCCTGGGTATCACCAGTGGAGGCTGCAGAACAGCAAATATTGCAGAACAGCAAATGTTGCTCCGTGATCCTTCCTCTGGAAGCTTCGTCTCAGAGGGGCACCCAGCTGTATGAGGTGTCAGTCAGTTCCCACTGGGAGGTGTTTCCCAGGTAGGCTATCGGGGATCAGGGACCCACTTGAGGAGGCACTCTGTCCGTTCTCAGATCTCAAACTCCGTGCTGGGAGAACCACTACTCTCTTCAAAGCTGTCAGACAGGGATGTTTAAGTCTGCAGAAGTTTCTGCTGCCTTTTGTTCAGCTATGCCCTGCCCCCAGAGGTGGAGTATACAGAGGCAGGCAGGCCTCCTTGAGCTGCGGTGGGCTCCACCTAGTTCAAGCTTCCTGGCTGCTGTGTTTACCTACTCAAGCCTCAGCAATGGTGGACGCCCCTCCCCCAGCCTCGCTGTTGCCTGCAGTTCAATCTCAGACTGCTATGCTAGCAATGAGCGAGGCTCCCTGGGTGTGGGACCCTCCAAGCCAGGTGCAGGATATAATATCCTGGTCAGCCATTTGCTAAGACCATGGGAAAAGCACAGTATTAGGGTGGAAGTGTCCCAATTTTCCAGGTACCGTCTGTTACGGCTTCCCTTGGCTAGGAAAGGGAATTCCCCGACCCCTTGTGCTTCCCGGGTGAGATGATGCCCCACCCTGCTTAGGCTCACACTCTGTGGCCTGTACCCACTGTCCAACAAGCCCCAGTGAGATGAACCCGGTACCTCAGTTGGAAATGCAGAAATCACCCATCTTCTGTGTTGCTGAGGCTGGGAGCTGTAGGCTGGAGCTGTTCCTATTCAGCCATTTTGGAACCAGGGCCTTTTTTTTTTTTTTTTTTTTTTTTTTGGAGACAGACTCTCCCTCTGTCTCTCAGGCTGGAGTGCAGTGGCGCGATCTCAGCTCACTGCAACCTCCACCTCCTGGGTGTAAGCGATTCTCTTGCCTCAGCCTCCCAGGTAGCTGAGATTACAGGCATCCACCACCATGCCTGGCTAATTGTTGTATTTTTAGTAGAGATTGGGTTTTGCCGTGTTGGCTGGGCTGGTCTCGAACTCCTAACTTCAGGTAATCTGCCCGCCTCGGCCTCCCAAAGTGCTGGGATTACAGGCATGAGCCACCACACCTGACCCTATTACATGATTTTCTTTCCTTCTTTTTTTTTTGTTGAGATGGAGTCTCGCTTCATTGCCCAGGCTGGAGTGCAGTGGCACAATCTCAGCTCACTACAACTTCTGCCTCCTGGGTTCAAGTGATTCTCCTGCCTCAGCCTCCTAAGTAGCTGGGATTACAGGCGCACGCCACCACGCCTGGCTAATTTTTGTATTTTTAGTAGAGATGGAGTTTCACCATGTTGGCCAGGCTGGTCTCAAACTCCTGACCTTGTGAGCTGCCTACCTGAGCCTCCCAAAGTGCTAGGATTATAGGTATGAGCTACCACATCTGGCCTATTACATGATTTTCTTCCCTTTTTTTTTTTTTTTTTTTGAGACAAGAGTCTCACTCTGTCACCCAGGCTGGAGTGCAGTGGCACAATCTCAGCTTACTGCAACCTCCACCTCCCGGGTTCAAGCAATTCTTCTGCCTCAGCCTACTGAGTCGCTGAGATTACAGACATGTGCCACCACACCTGGCTAATTTTTGTATTGTTTTTAGTAGACATGGGATTTCACCATGTTGGTCAGTCTGGTCTCAAACTCCTGACCTCATGATCCACCCACCTCAGCCTCCCAAAGTGCTGGGATTACAGGCGTGAGCCACCGCACCCGGCCTATTACATGATTTTCAAACCACATTTTGTTTACTTAAAATTGTCACCATTTTCTCATGTGATATATAATCTTTTTAATAATCATGAATGCTTAAAATTCCAGAGTTCTAAGAACTTTATGTTTAATAGTTTATTCAATCCTTACAATAATCTTATAAAGTAGTTACTATTATTCTCATTTTACAGATAAGGAAATTGAAGCTCATGTAGTTTAAGTAGATAGCCTAAGATAACAACAGTTGGGGGAGCTTGCGGGGAGATTTAGTATCCAAAGTATGCTCTTAACCCAAATATTAGGTTAAATAAGTAACTTCCTATTGCTGGTCACTTTTTCATTATTATAGGTAAAGTTTCAGTAATTATCTTTGTGCATTTAACTTTTTTCCTTTAGGATAATTTCCTTAGAATAATTCCCCCTAAGTGAGATTATCAAATCAAACCAACCAATCATGTATTAATATGATTAGGCTGCCAAATCATATATATACTGCCAAACTGATTTCTAAAAGATTCCAGTTAATGTATACGTTCCCCAGCTGTGTAGTCTTAACTTCTCTCAGTTTAGCCAGTATTAACTTTTTTTGCTAATTAAATTATTTTAACTCTTTAAAAACATTTGCATGTTAATTATGTTTTCCAAGTCAGAAAATTAGCCATACCTATTAACTCAAGTCCCTATCAACTCATTGAACAAGTATTTATCAAGATTGTTACTGTATGTAAAAGTAACATAAAGAAAAGTATGTAAAATATGGTCCATGTCCTTATGATACTAGGAATGCATCTTTTACAATTTGTAGTACTTTTAATGCTTTACCAAGTTGCCAGTTTTTTACATAAGTAGCATATTAAGTATCTTTCCAGTTCTATTAGCTGCTATGTGTATTGCTTTGGATTGCCTACATAAGCAATCATGCATGCTATCTGTGAATAATAACATTTTTATTTTTTCATTTCCAATCTTTATGCCTTTCATTTCTTTGATGTGCCATATTGAATTAGAACCTTCAATACAATATTGAATAGAATTGGTGATAATTGGCATCCTTGATTCATTCTGGTTTGTCAGATGGCAAGCTTTCAACATTTTACCATTGAGTAAGACGTTGCTATGGGTTTCCTTATATTCCCACTTGCCAAGAGTTTTTTAAAATCATAGTTGGGTTTTTGTCAAATACTATTTATGCATTTATCAACAGGATTTTTTTTCCTTTTTTCTGTTAATAGGGCAAATTACATTGATTGATTTTTTTTTTTTTTTTTTAGATGTTAAACAACCCTTGCATTTCTGGAGTAAGCCCCGCATATATTATGCACTTTTATATACTGATGGATTTTACCTGCTAATATTTTAAGATTTTTGCATCTATGTTTATGAGAGAGATTGGCCTATAATTTTCCTTTCTTGTATTATAGTCGCAAGGTTTTGGTAGCAAGGTAAGGCTAACCTTGTCAAAAAAAAAAAAGTTAGAAAATAGTCCCTTATTTTTATTCTCTTGGAGAATAAAATTGGTATTACTTCTTCCTTAAATGTTTGGAAGAACTTCCTCTTGAAGTTATCTGGTGTTGGCGTTTTCTTTGTGTAAAAGTTTTAAATAACCAATTCAATTCCATTAATTATTCAAATTTTCTAATTATTTTTCTTTCAGCTTTGGTAAGTTGCACTTTTTGAGGAATTTATTCATTTTATTCAAAATGTCAAATATATTTGCATAAATTTTGTCACACACATATTCCCTTATCTTTTTTATGTCTGTAGGATCTGTAGTGAGTTCCTCTTGTTTATTTCATATATTGGTAATGTGTGCTTTCTCTTTTTTTTTTTTTTAATTTTCTTCATTCCTTACCTGGAGCACTAAAACAAACAAACAAACAAACAAACTTGATATTCATCTCTTCAAAGGACTTACTTCTTTGTGGATTTTATATATTTTGAGATTTGGGGTTTTTTGTTGTTGTTGTTGTTGTTGTTTGTTTGTTTGTTTCTCAAGACAGTATCTCACTCTGCCACACAGGCTGGAGTGCAGTGGCATGATCATGGCTCATTGTAGCCTCAACCTTCCCAGACTCGGGTGATCCTCCCACCTCAGCCCTCTGAGTAGCTGGGACTATACAGGTGCACACCACCACGACTGGCTAAATTTTTTTTTTTTTCTTTTTTTTTTGAGACGCAGTCTCATTTTGTCTCGCAGGCCGGAGTGCAGTGGCGTGATCTCGGCTCACTGCAAGCTCCGCCTCCCAGGTTCACACCATTCTCCTGCCTCAGCCCCCCGACTAGCTGGGACTACAGGCGCCCGCCACCACACCTGGCTAATTATTTTGTATTTTTAGTAGAGATGGGGTTTCACTGTGTTAGGTTGGTCTTGATTTCCTGACCTCGTGATCCGCCCGCCTCAGCCTCCCAAAGTGCTGGGATTACAGGTGTGAGCCACCACGCCCACCCTGCCTGGCTAAATTTTTTGTATTTTTAGTAAGAAAGGGTTTCACCATGTTGCCCACGACTGGTCTTGAACTCCTGAGCTCGAGCAATCTACCTGCCTCAGCCTCCCAAAGTGCTAGGATTACAGGCATGAGCCACCGCACCTGGCCTGTATTTTGAGTTTGTTTACTATTTCATTAGTCTTGCTCCTGTCTTTTCTATTTTCTAACTTCTAATTTCTATTTTGGTTTATTCTCTGACACATGGATTATTTAGAAGTGTACTGTTTAATTTTTAGTCAGTTAAGTGTTTTCTCATTTTTTTAATTGATTTTATTAGTTTTTTTTTTATTGCTGCTGTAACAAATTACCACAGGTTTAGTGGCTTAGAACAACACAGATTTATTATCTTACCATTCTAGATGTCAGAAATTCAAAATGGGTCTTACTGGGTTAAAAATCAAGAT
Organism: Macaca mulatta; assembly: GCF_049350105.2. Classification (NCBI taxonomy): domain Eukaryota; kingdom Metazoa; phylum Chordata; class Mammalia; order Primates; family Cercopithecidae; genus Macaca; species Macaca mulatta. The sequence goes on along the minus strand of NC_133420.1, from coordinate 58,142,403 downwards.
GTCACCAGGGCTGCTTTTCTTTTGGTGGATCTAGGAGAGAATCCATTTTTTTACTTTTTCAGTTTCTCAAGGCTGCCCACATTCGTTGGCTGATGACCCCATTCTTCCATCTTCAAAGCCCCATTGGCTGGTTGAGCCTTTCTCTGTATCACTTATCTGTATAACTCTTACACTCACCCTCCTGACTCCCTCTTTCCCTTATAAGGACCCTTGTGATTACATCAGGCCCACCCAGATAATCCAGGATAATCTTCCTATCTCAAGATCAGCTGATTAGCAATCTTAATTCCATCTGCAACCTTAATTCTTCCTTCTCATGTAACATTACATATTCACAGGTACCAGGCACTAGGATATGGACATCTTTGTGATGGAGTGCATTATTTTTTTGGAACTTTATGGCTCAGCATATGATCGATTTTGGTAAATGTTCTGTGTACATGTGAAAAGAGCACCAACTCTGTCCTTGTTAGATGCAGTGTTTTATATATATATATTTATATATAAATATATATATATCAGGGCTCTTTTTTTAGGCCTGTTGTTTAGGTCTTATATATCTTTACTGCTCTTTTTTCTGTTCTATCAGCTGTTTTAAAAGATGGGTTAAAATCCCACTATGACTGTGGATTTGACTATCTTCCTTTTTAATTTTGTCAATTTTTCCCTTGTATATTTGGAAGCTTTGTTATTAGATGCATACAAATTTAGCATTGTGATATCTTCCTTTTTGATTCCTTTAACACTATGAAGTATCCCCTCTTTATGTCTACCAATGCTTCATCTCTTATCTTTCATGACATTGAAATTTTTAAAGAATATAAGCCAAGTATTTTACAGAATTTGACTCAATTTGTGTTAGTCTTACGTTCCCTCATAATTAGATTCAGGTTTCACATTTTTGGTTGGAATATTACATAAGTAATATGAATCCTTCTCAGGGTATTACCTCTGGAGATACATGATGCCCCTTAACATAGTGCTAATTGGCCAGGCGCGTTGGCTCATGCCTGTAATCCCAGCACTTTGGGAGGCTGAGGTGGGCAGATCACCTGAGGTCAGGAGTTTGAGACCAGCCTGGTCAACATGACAAAACCCCGTCTCTACTAAAAATATAAAAATTAGCTGGGCGTGGTGGCAGGCACCTGTAATCCCAGCTACTCGAGAGGCTGAAGCAGGAGAATCACTTGGACCTGGGAGGTGGAGGTTGCAGTGAGCTGAGATCTCACCATTGCACTCCAGCCTGAGAGACAAGAGCAAAACTACATCTCAAAAAAAAAAAAAAAAAAATAGCATTAATTACAAGCGCTTGGATCAAATGTCATTTGCTTTCTCCACTGTATATTTAATATTTTCCCTTTTTGTAAATAAGCAATTTGGAAAAATGATTGCTTATATTAATTTTGAGTTAGCATAAATAACCACTGTCCAAAAATACTCCAGGTGTACTTGATTTTTGTTTATGCTTATAGGGAAGAACAGCTTTGCATTGGTCCTGCAACAATGGATACCTTGATGCCATTAAATTACTGCTAGACTTTGCCGCGTTCCCTAATCAGATGGAAAACAATGAAGAGAGGTAAGTTGTTGTTGACTTCTTTTTTTTTTTTTTTTTGAGATGGAGTCGCACCCCGTCACTCAGGCTGGGGTACAGTGGTGCAATCTTGGCTCACTGCAACTTCCGCCTCCTGGGTTCAAGCAATTCTCCTGCTTCAGCCTCCTGAGTAGCTGGGATTACAGGCATGCACCATCACACCCAGCCAATTTTTTTGTATTTTTAGTAGAGATGGGGTTTCACCATGTTAGCCAGGCTGGTCTCGAACTCCTCACCTCGTGATCCACCCACCTCGGCCTCCTAAAGTGCTGGGATTATAGGCGTGAGCCACCTCGCCCAGCCAAGTTGCTGACTTTTTTTAAAAAAGTGCTCTTTGTTTATCATACATCCTTTCTACCAGATTTTTTAAATCTCAAGGTTAGATGTTGTTCAGAAATAATAGCTGTACTCATAAGAAAACATTACACTAAGAAATACTGAGCCAGAATAGAAGAGCAAAACTTCCATGTGACATTGATTTAGAATCATGGGATTTTATAGCTTTTCAGAATTTTATCTATTGCCTAGGGCAAGCACCCATTTTGCAGATGAGAAAATTTTAGTCCTGCTTCTGACTTCTGGCTAACATAAGGTCAGTGAAATCCTGATTGACTGGGCCCAGGAGTTCATTTAGGCCAGCAGAATGTGTTACGTATTCCAGAGGTTTCTCTTGATGAAGAGGATATTATCAGTCAGTGGACAAAGAGATGCCACCATGTAGCATGAAAACATAAGGAGAAGTTAAGATGAAAGTTCAGGGTTTAATCTAAATGCAGATTGCATGAATAATATAAGGTGTGGAGACTTATGTTAGGGTTATTGCCCAAGAATCCAGGCCCAATAAAAAGGACCAAACAGGCCAGGCGCGGTGGCTCACGCCTATAATCCCAACACTTTGGGAGGCCGAGGTGAGCAGATCACCTGAGGTCAGGAGTTCGAGACCAGCCTGGTCAACATGGTGAAACCCCGTCTCTACTAAAAATACAAAAAAATTAGCCGGGCATGGTGGTACATGCCTGTAATCCCAGCTACTCGGGAGGCTGAAGCAGGAGAATTGCTTGAACCCAGGAGGTGGAGGTTGCAGTGAGCAGAGATCATGCCACTGCACTCCAGCCTTGGCAACAGAGTGAGACTCAGTCTCAAAAAAAAAAAAAAAAAAAAAAAGGAGCAAACAGAATGTGAAGTCTAAGGAAGAGCAATTCTTGGTGGTCTTAGATCTAGGAAGATTCTCATAATTTGTAGGTAACAACTGAGTTTGTGATCACCCTTCCATACCTGAGGTCCTGTTACAGGAGAGGGGTCCCGATCCAGACCCCACTAGAGAGTTCTTGGTCTTGCACAAGAAAGAATTCAGGGCAAGTCTGCAGTGCAAAGTGAAAGCAAGTTTATTAAGAAAGTAAAGGAATAAAAGAATGGCTACTCCAGAGACAGAGCAGCCCTGGGGACTGCTGGTTGCCTGTTTTTTTATGGTTATTTTTTGATGAAATGCTAAACAAGGAATGGATTATTCATGCCTCCCCTTTTCAGACCTTATAGGGTAACTTCCCGACTTTGCCATGGCATTTGTAAAATGTCAGGGCGCTGGTGGGAGTGTAGCAGTGAGGACGACCAGAGGTCACTCTGGTCACCATCTTGGTTTTGGTGAGTTTTGGCCGGCTCCTTTACTGCAACCTGTTTCATCAGCAATGTCTTTATGACCTGTATTTTGTGCTGACCTCCTATCTCATCCTGTGACTTAGAATGCCTTAACCTTCTGGGAATGCAGCGCAACAGGTTTCAGCCTCATTTTACCAGATCCTCTTTAAGATGGAGTTCACACGCCTCTGACAATCCCTCTGACCTAGGTCTTTGTGTTAGTTTCCATGTTTCATGGATGCTCTAACTAAAATGGCTCCTGCTATAATACCATTCTCATCTTAGCCACCACCCATTCTTTCTTTCTATTAGTTGGTGGGAAACTTTGTTGAGAAGGGACTTCTCTAGGTCCGTCTCAGAGGAAACATGTTCCTGTTTGCTAGAACCAACCCCTTTACCACTTCTTTCAGAAACTTCTCTCATTAGAGGGACAGCTGAAGATGTCTCCCTTTGAAACTCTAAAAAAAAAAAAGAAAGTTTAAGAATCCTCAGACTTAGTGATGACTTGTTTTGTTTCTACAAAAATTTATTCTGTGTAATAGCATTTACCACCTGACTGCTATATTTTTAAGGAAACAATGAAATTTTTTTAATTCAATTTCCGTTTATATGCTAAACCTTGAATATGAGACCTAAGTAACTGCATGAATTAAGGTGTTTACTGTCTCCCAGAATAAGCATATGTTAATTACAGACCAAAAGACCAAAGGAAAAATCCTCATAACTGTACTTGCCAAACCATAGATAAAAAGAGACAGTGGCAATAACCCAATCTCTGTTAATGTTTCATCAGCAATGTACCTTGATGTACAAATGTCAGAACTTGGCACTGCCTTTTACATTTATTGACATTCCAGTTTAGGCATTCTACTCATCCCATCAGACCATTCCCTGCCACATGGCAGGTCCAATTGTATCTTGTCTGTTGTCTATATCCACATTGTTTCTTGGTTGGTTACCATCAGTGTAGGGCTAATTTTTACTTCTCATACATTGACACTAGTCAGTTGATGAACACCGTATAGACATAATTTTTGCCAGCTTCTGCTGACTTTCAGTCAATAACTATCTGACACACTCACCCCAACACTGATGGGAATATTCACAGCACTTGAATTTTTCTAAATTGAATTTGGGATAAAGAAAGACTCAGTAGTAATAATCACAATGTGTTTTATGATCACACTTGTTTTAAATGCTAGGTATAGACTTCAATCTTAAAATGATGCTAGATATTTGGATTGTGTCTCTGAATAAAATATTGAGAATACTGATTTGAATAAACCAATTACAAAAATGCATTTTTTGAGAAAATTGGGTAAATTTGATTATGAAGTGGTCCTTAGATTTTACTAAGGAATTCCTGTTAATTTTGTTAGCATAATAATGACATTGTGGCTATGCCCGCATTATTTACTGATGAATACTTAAAGACATAGAGATGAAGATGTTACAGGAAAGTGGTCCCAATCCCAACCCAAAGAGAGGGTTCTTGGATCTCTCGCAAGAAACAATTCAGGGCAAGTCCGCAGTACAAAGCAAAAGCAAGTTTATTAAGAAAGTAAAGTGGTGAAAGTACAGCTACTCCATAGACAGAGTAGGGCATTCCCGAAAGTAAGAGGAGGAACGAGTCCACTCTAGGTATAATGTTTGTTTATATACAGGATAAAAAAAAAGATTATGGGGAGATGTGCTATGCTACAAGGGTTTGTGATAAAGAATTCATTTTCTTAATTACTACATTTTGCAAGAATCAATATTATTATCTTTAAAGCAAAATTAGGAATGCCTTTGTTCTCCAGATATCAGGATATTAGGACTCTCTCAAGTCTGGGTCTGTTTAGTAAACATTATCAGTCTGTTCCCTTAACTGTAAACATCTAGGAATACCTTTCTGGGAATGCAACCCAGCAAGCCCCAGCCTCATTTTCCTAGCCCTCACTCAAGGTAGAGTCCTCTGGTTCCAACACCTCTGACAAAATGATGGAAGTTCCGAGATTAGCTGTAAAATACTCGAGCAAAGGCCAGGCATGGTGGCTCATGCCTATAATCCCAGCACTTTGGGAGGCCGAGACGGGCAGATCACAAGGTCAGGAAATCGAGACCATCCTGGCTGACACGGACACCCCGTCTCTACTAAAAATACAAAAAATTAGCCAGGCATGGTGGTGGGTGCCTGTAGTCCCAGCTACTTGGGAGGCTGAGTCAGGAGAATGGCGTGAACCTGGGAGGCAGAGCTTGCAGTGAACCAAGACTGAGCCACTACACTCCAGCCTGGGTGACAGAATGAGACTCTGTCTCAAGAAAAAAAAAATACTCTAGCAAAAATAAAAAGGAAGGGGCTAGATGAAGCAAATGTAGCAAAAAATTGTTAAATTTAGGTATTGAGTGTGTAAAGGTTTATTGTGTTATTCTCTCTACATTTTTTATGCTTAAAATTTTTCATAATAAAAATACAATTTTTTACAGTAAAAATATTTAAGATATAATTTTCAATCCAGAAGCAGCCTAAGAAGTCTAGTTCTTTTCTTCCTTTCCCCTTTTACAGATAAGGAAACAAAAGACCAGAGAAGTGAAGAGAATGCCCAGGGTCACACAGGTCCCCTGACTCCCAGATTAGCATTCTTTAGGATATATTAAGCTACATGTTATTTTCTTTCATAATATTTGTAGGTGAAGAAATAATTTGGGCTCTACATTTTATAAACTAAATTTTGTTAATCCTGCTTATATATTATGTGGAGGATACTACCTATTAATAATTACAGAAAAAATGATCAAACTTACCAAATACATATGTTGTTTGCACACTGATTTAAGAAACAGTTTTATTCGATAGGAAACATACTAAATAATTGATATACGTGTTGTGGAAAGATTACTGAACTGGGAGACTTGTTATCTTAGTTCTAGTCTGCATTCTATAGAAACAATTTACATAACCTTTGGTAAGTTGCTTAACCTCTCTGAATCTGTTCATCCATTTATAAAATGAAGGTATTGAACTAAATGACCTTTAAAATTCAGTTTAGCTCTATTACTGCATGGTTTAATGACTCTATGGTAATTTTTTCCATTAGAGAAAGCACAATCAAGAAAGGCATTTTATAACTTGTAGCAAGAATTTTTTTAATTCTCCTGAATTTAAAAAATGCTATCCACTTATAAATAATGTTTTAAAGTTTATATAGATGCCTCTTTACTTACAGCCTTCTGGTCCCTGAACAGTAAGTGGCAAATGAAGCTGTCCTAAAATGGAAGTTCCTTAATTTCAGTGTTTGGGGTTTCCTCCCAAACTCAATTTCCTTACTAAAGTGATCAAAATACTCCTAAAATGAAAAACCTCTTCCTTTTATGTCTTAACTGTGACTGTTATGTAAGTTTTGAAGAGAAATCATTTTTTTTCTATAATCGGATGATTTTCTATGTCTAGTCATGCATCCATATAATCATCCTTTTTTCTGCCTCATAAATCATCTGATGTTTTCTCCCAAGACCTTTGATGGCATTGGGCTGGTCAAAGTCATCCTGAGAGGAATCAGCATCAGTGATGGTCATGGGATGGTCATAGATACTGGTTTGGGTCCTATGGAGATAATATTTTTGATAAGCTGCTATGGTATTGCAAACCATACAGCAGTGAATGTCCTGTAATAACAACAATCAGAGCTGACATTTATTAACTGCTTCCTTTGGGCCAGGAACATCGCTATCCTCTTTATACTTATTTTTCCATTTTCTCCTCATGCCAGGTCTGCAGCGTATTACATTGTTTATCAGATGAGAAAAACTGAGGCTTAGAAATGTAAAGTAAGTTGTTTAAAAAGTGATAGTCATCATTACCATTGTTGGATGGTAGAATTAGGGGAATTTTTTTACTTCAATTTTCTTTTTTTGCAGTGTTTGAGTTCATAAAATCTATATCATTTTGACAAAGTAATTTTTCTCTAAAAAAGGAAATCATATCTCCCAGATATGAACAGTGGTTAATTCTCAAGGTGGGAGTATGGATGATAGCTATTTTCCTCTGTGTATTTACCCAATTTTTTATGTTTCCAAAATTTAAAAAGAATTTTTTTTTTTTTAAAGAATGGGCTCGATGCAGTGGCTCACGCCTGTAATTCCAACACTTTGGTAGGCCAAGGCAGAAGAATTGCTTGAGCTCAGGAGTTCAAGACCAGCCTGGAGAACATGGCGAAATCCCATCTCTACAAAAAATACAAAAATTGGCCGGGTGCAGTGGCTCACGTCTGTAATCCCAGCAATTTGGGAGGCCGAGGTGGGTGGATCACCTGAGGTCAGGAGTTAAGAGACCAGCCTGACCAATATGATGAAACCCTGTCTCTACTAAAAATACAAAAAAATTAGCCGGGTGTGGTGGCATGCACCTGTAATCCCAGCTACTCGGGAGGCTGAGACAGGAGAATTGCTTGAACCTGGGAAGCAGAGGTTGCAGTGAGCTGAGATTGCACCATGGCACTCCAGCCTGGGCAACAAGAGCAAAACTCCATCTCAAAAAAACAAAAAAACAAAAATTAGCCAGATTTGGTGGTACATGCCCGTAGTCCCAGTTACTTGGGGGGGTGAGGCAGGAGGACTACTTGAGCCCAGAAGGGGTTGAGGCTGCAGTAAGCTGTGTTCACACCACTGCACTCCAGCTTGGGCAACAGAGTGAGACCCTGTCTCAAAAAAAAAAAAAAAGAAAAAAAATGTGCCAAAAATAACACATCTAGAAAGCTGCCATTTGAGATTTAAATATACAACAATATGACAATAATATTCATCCCTTATAGTCAAAACAGTGATGTATATACACTGTAGGAAATTTAAAATGACGTTCACTGAAGACTCAATGTTCCTCCTACCCCTGCCTCTGAGACAGCTAGTTTTCCTACCCCAGAGGCATCACTGTTAGCAGTTTCTTGGAAAACTTCTGGAAATACATTTTTATAGATAAACATACAGGGATTTTTTTTTTAATATACAAATGGAACATGCCATAATAACTCCTGTTTCTTGCTTTTTTCTTTGTCTTCATTTAACAATACATCCTGGAGATTGTTCTTTATTTATTCATATACAGCAGTAATGACTGCATATACAGATGTCTTCATTCTATGGACGGCCTGTGCATTGTTTAAGCAGTCCTCTGTTGATAGACATTGAGGTTGTTTCTATTCTTTTGCTATGACTAACTGTACTTCCATGAGCAGCTTTGTACATAAAGCATTTCACATGAGAGCAGATCTGTAAGATAAATTCCTAAGAGTGAAATGGCTATGTCAAATGGCATATATATGTGAATAATTTTGATAAATATTGCCAAATTATCCTCCCTAAAAGTTAAAGTAGTATATGAGAGAGCCTGACTCTCTCTATCCTTGCCAGTGCAGTGTGTTACTAAGTTTTCTGATTTTTGCAAATCTGATCATCATTGAAAGGTACTTTCTCATGTTAGTCTAATTCATATTTCTCTTAAGTGAGTGAGGTTGAACGTATTTTTTATATGTTAAGAGCTATTAGTATTTACTCTTCTGGGAACTGTTATCTTTGTCTTTGGTGGTTTTTTTACCCTGTAAAATTTTGTTATTTTTATGTGGTTAGATTTGTCAGTCTTCTCTATGGTTTCTGAAATTTTTTATTTTTTTTTTGGTGGCAGCATCTCACTCTGTTGCCCAAGTTAGAGTGCAGTGGCGTGATCTCTGCTCACTACTGCCTCTACCTCCTGGGTTCAAGCAACTCTCCTGCCTTAGCCTTCTGAGTAGCTGGGACTACAGGTATGTGCCACCATGCCTGGCTAATTTTAGTAGAAACGGGGTTTCACCATGTTGGCTAGGCTGTCTCGAACTCCTAACCTCAAGTGATCACCTGTGTCAGCCTCCCAAAGTGCTGAGATTACAGGCATGAGCCACTGCACCCAGGCCTTTTGTATCTTTTTTTTAGAAACGACTTCCAACATCATTTTGTTTTTAATCTTCCTGGTTTCTTCTGGTACTTTCATGGTTCCTTTTTAAAATATTTAGGTATTTGCTCTGTCCAGAATTTATTTTGGTATAAAATGTGGTATAAGAATCTCTTTTTTTTCCCCAGATGGCTACCTGGTTGTCCCATCACTATTTATTTAGTAATCCATCTTTTCTGCAGAAATGTAAAGGGCCATTCTTATCATATACCGAATTTCTCCATTTGGAGCTCTGTTTTTTTACTTCATAAGCATTAACTGTCAGTAATCATGGGCTCAAATTCACAAATCTCACAATTAATATTTTCACTACCTTTTTAGATAGGGGCAGGGAATTATTTGGCACATGGGAAAGAAGGGAAGTGATCATGTGTCTCCAATAGGCCCCTATTTGTTTGCCAGGGAATAAAACTCAGGAACTGCCATGGTTAGCAGCACAAAGCACCTGACCCACAGTAGTCAACCTTGTTTTGTGCCCCTTGGAGAAAAAAAGAACAGCCCTGTTATAGAGAAGGTGGCTTTGCCTGGGGAATATTCCACATCTTAGAATGAAGTTTCCTTCTGCTGCATGATAATATTTTCAGTTTAATTGTGCCTTGAATTACATTCTAAAATTAAAAAAAAAAAAAAGAAATCTTCCTCCCACTTCAGATACACACCCCTTGATTATGCTTTGCTTGGTGAGCGCCATGAAGTGATCCAGTTCATGTTGGAGCACGGTGCCCTGTCCATCGCAGCCATTCAAGACATCGCCGCCTTCAAAATCCAAGCTGTCTACAAAGGGTACAAGGTCAGAAAAGCCTTCCGAGACAGGAAAAATCTCCTCATGAAGCATGAACAGTTGAGAAAAGATGCTGCTGCCAAGTAAGTGTGAGCTATGCAGATTGCACTCTCGCCACCCAGAATCAGGGTGGAAGTGGGGGTGTGGGGGGTGCTGGGGTGTCCAGGAGAGGGAAGCAGATGAGAATGTGAATTACTGTTGGTCCCTGCAACCAGTCACCTTCCCTCTTCTCAGCACTCCGTCTTCTGGGACCGAGGCTGCAGTGAAGGACAAAGGCCTAACCTTTGCTGGGTGGTGATTCCTCTAGATTAGTCCCAATGTTTCAGCCCAGGGACAAAGCACTCCCACTCATGGCAGGGAGTTGGGGATGGGATTGCTTCCTAGAATAAGCTGTAAAGAAATAACTGCCCTTCTTGCCCTTCCTCTCTTTCTTTCCAAAAGAAACATGCCAGTATCTAGCCTACTTTCACTAGATCAATCTAAGTCTGGTTTTAATTTGATTAAAGCAACCAACTTGTATAAATAGCTTACTGTCCTTCACCCATTTCCTAAAACATCTGTACTAAATAATTTACTCAAGAAATATTGATTGAATGCTTACTGTGCAGACAAAACGCTTGGCTAGTGCCTAGGGAGAAAATGGCAACTAAAAAAGCAAAATCCCCCCTGCCTCAAGGACTTCGCATTTTTTTTTTTTTTGGGCAATGATACAAAATGACTGTGCCTATTACACATTCTGATTATTTCACATAAATGATTGATTTTAAAGCTGGGTGCAGTGGCTCACACCCATAATCGCAGCACTTTGGGAGGCCAAGGCAGGCAGATCACTTGAGGTCAGGAGTTCAAGACCAGACTGGCCAAAATGGTGAAATTCTGTCTCTACTAAAAATACAAAAATTAGCTGGACGTGGTGGTTAGCACCTGTAATCCCAGATACTCGGGAGGCTGAGGCAGGAGAATTGTCTGAACCTGGGAGGCGAAGGTTGCAGTGAGCCCAGATGGCACCACTGCACTCCAGCCTGGGCAATAGAGTGAGATTACATCTCAAAAAAAAAAAAAAAAAAAGATTTATTTTATATTATACTTTGGTTTGCCTTTTCTTTGATAGATATGTTGGGTAGAAGTATTTTAAATAGCAGCAGTGTACCACATTAGCAAATACAGACACCATAAACTCTGATGATAAAGATGTGGGCAAGCAGATTGTTTTTTTTGAGACAGTCTCTCACTGTCACTCAGGCTGGAGTACAGTGGCATGATCTCCACTCACAGCAGCCTCCACCTCCCAGGTTCAAGTGATTCTTATAACTCAGCCTCCCAAGTAGCTGAGATTACAGGCGTGCACTGCCACACCCAGCTAATTTTTGTACTTTTAGTAGAGATGAGGTTTTGCCATGTTGGCCAAGCTGGTGTTGAACTCCTGACCTCAAGTGATCTGCCCATCTTGACCTCCCAAAGTGCTGGGACTATAGGCATGAGCCACTGTGCCCAGTCTGGGCAGATTCTTGAAAGATAACTTCCTGGCTGTATCTTGAATGTTTCTAAATCTAAATCTTCAGTCCTTCTAACTCTTAAATCCTGCTACATCCTACCCTCAAGGGGGAAGCATAAGTGTACTAAATAATCATTAAAAGTAATAATAAGAGGCAAGATAAGTCATTTTAATGAGAAGTTAAATACCACTATGTACTGGAATGTTAATCATCATGTCAGCCTTCAGTAAATAAGATTTATAGAAACACACCATTTTCTGTGACTCTGAAGCTACTGAAGTAGATGGTATCCCAGGAAATACTATGTTGCTCTCTTCTCTTAATGATGCCCTCTTCCTTTCACTTTTGCCAAAGAATCCAGTATCAACCTAAAAGCCTCTATATACCTCTCTTTCCAGCCTTCTTATAAAAGTTCTCTGCTTGTGAGTGGCAACCATAAGTAGATAATACACATGACCAATTATCCTGAGTTGCAAGTAAATGATCTCTGTAAAGGGATGGAATGTTGTGTTTCGTTCTACTGATGTTTCCATAAGCTCCAGTTTAATGTGTGAGAATCTATTTTCAAAATTTGCAGTCATATCTGCTTGAATATAAGATGGGACTCAGCAAAGGCTGCACAACTGACTTTGTATGTCCCCTAAAGGGAGGCTATAGATCTCCAAGAGATATACTTAAATGGTGGAGAAACTGATTTCATTTGTTCTGTTTCTCAAAAGTTATTTCTTAAAATCTGAGTCAGTGTTTAATTTTTGCTTTTAATTCTTGCTTGAAGAAACAAACATCGGGATGCTAAACTCAGTCCTTGCTGCTGCTGCCTCATTGACTAAGCTGGCCCAGGGACAGCATGTCACCTTGGTGTACCTTTCCTAGTTTATTATGTTAGGATGGCAGAAATCATCTTCCTTAAAATGAGGATGTGAAAGGCACTTATTAAACTTAAGTAAAGTAATTTCTAATTTACTGAAAGAGAAACTGGGACAGAAAAAAGTTGTAGTGATATTTACTAAGGCAGGTAATGTTAGAAAATGCTATTTAACGTATATCTATAATCGATTTAAAAGCACTTTATAATTCACACTGCACTGCCTATGTTGTTGCCAAAATGAACATTACTATAATTTACCTGCCAAAGCACACAGTTGAGTGTTCACTAAAATAAAACCATATTTCTGTTGATCACCCTTCTTCCCTGAAGCTTGCTTTTTGCCAGGTTCTTATTTCACTCGAATCTCAGATCTCCTGTAACTCTCTGACTCTCCTTTCTCACATCTTTTAAATTATTCCATCTCCACACTGCAGTCAGCCTTGAAGGCGAACTTCTTAGACTTCTATTCATGCTATACTTTTTTCCATTGAAAATGTATCTACTCTTAAATTTTAAATTAATTCATGTCTATAGATAGCCCCCTAATCTGTCTCACACCCTGACCTCCTGGAACTCTAATCTCATATCTTCAGTTGCCTAGTGGGCATTTCTGCTATGCTTTTGTCACTTGCCAACACTTTAGATCATTGTACGTTCCATTTGCATGTCCTGTTTTCACTATAACTTCAGACTCTGCAACACACAGACATGCAGATGGAAACAGCTCATCACCACAGTCTGTCTCTGTTCTGGCCTTTTTAGGTGCTTGCTAGTGCTGCTACCATTGATTGTGTGCATTCCCCCTTTGACAGCCTTTGCTTTCATTCTTCTGTGCCACCACCACTCTATACAAGCCCTCATTCTTTTTTTCTTTTTTTTTTGAGACGGAGTCTCACTCTGTCGCCCAGGCTGGAGTGTAGTGGCTTGATCTCGGCTCACTGCAACCTCCACCTTCTGGGTTCAAGCCATTCTCCTGCCTCAGCCTCTCAAGTAGCTGTGATTACAGGTGTGCACCACCACAACCAGCTAATTTTTGTATTTTTAGTAGAGATGGGGTTTCACCATGTTGGCTAGGCTGGTCTCAAACTCCTGACCTCAATCCACCCACCTCGGCCTCCCAAAGTGCTGGGATTACAGGCATGAGCCACCGCGCCCAGTCCCCTCATTCTTAAATACCAGCCATGGTGCTCTGTAAGATCCTTCAACATTTCTTTCACTTCCACTTACATTTCTAAGTCTCATTTCTCTCCACTACCACCACCCTCCCAACCTGAACTTTCTTCACTTCACTTACCATTCTGTCTGGGAGACCTGAGCTTCTTCCTAGCTAGTATATGTGATTATGTTTCTAAGAGTTACATCATCATGTCCAGTTTTGGTCACCCAGTTCAAACTCTTGTGATGCTTAAGTCCCTTCTACGAGAGGTGGTTCTGTGTCCCCCAAAAAGTCAAGTGCAAGAAGTCCTGTATCTCTCAAGATAACATATTCCATTAGTGGAGGGCTCTGTCTAGCAAAAGTTCTTTTCTACCCTTTGGACTTGAATCTACCCCTGGAAGCCAAAGAGAAAAATCTAAATCCCCTTTTCATAAACCAACTTTCAGATTTTTAAAAAACTGCTCATAACACTTCCATTGCTACTGCTCATCTCCTTTTCACTTCGTAATTAGTCAGTGCTTCCCTGAACATCACCAGATTGTTAATGGTTGGCCCATGTGTCTGACTCATCTGCTCACAAAGTCATCTGGCCCATGGGGAATTACTTCCATTGTTCTCTTTCATGCCATTGCACTTCTCTGAGCCTCAGATTTTCGTCAGTAAAATGGAAAGAAGGTTTCTTAATTCAAGATGGGCTTCAGGGATCCATGAATACCTGAAACTGTACACAGCATTTTGTGTCAGAAGCACACATGCGTTTTGCGGGAGAGCATCTATAGACTTTCTTTATCACTTTCTCCAAATGGGGTCCATGAGTCACACACAAAAAGACAAAAACCACTGGACTAAATGATCTCTCACGTCCCTCCCAGCTCTAACATTCTGTAAGTCACAGGTCCTAAGACACACGACATTTTCTTATTCCCTCAAGAGGGAGTTAAAGATCAGCTATTTCTATGCCTGTTATTCAGTGACAATGAAGAGATAAAAATCTGACAAACTCCTAGACACCATGCAACACCAACTGAAAAGGTGAGAGCTAAATCTTTTTTGTCTCATGAGGTAATATTTTCCTCTCACTGGAAATGATCCAACAGAAGTGGAATTATCATCTCTCCATGATAGTGTATAAGGCATTTTTAAAATTATGTAAAGATGCCTATAATCACAGCACTTTGGGAGGCCAAGGCAAGAGGATCGCTTCAGCCCAGGAGTTTGAGAACAGCCCAGGAGTTCAAGACATAGTGAGACCCCGTCTCTACAAAAAAATTCAAAAACTAGCCAGTGTGGTGGCTTATACCTGTAGTCCCAGCTACTAGGGAGGTGGGAAGATCACTTGAGCTAGGGAGGTTAAGGCTGCAATGAGCTACATCACACTATTGCACTCCAGCCTGGAAGACAGACAGAGACCCTGTCTCAAAAAAAAAAAAAAAAAAAATTATGTGAGGAGCTGGTCTCTGAGATCTCTTCTGAGTCTCTGCTCATGCGTGCTTCTCCCTCTGCCTGAAGTAACCTCTCAGTTTACTCCTCTCTCATTCTTCATATGTAGCATTTTTCTCCCCCTGTTTAATTAGTGAGTGCCTCCCACATCCTCCCATAGCTCTGTGTAGTTACCTCTCCTTTAGCACTCATCACATCTAGAACTCACTATTGGCAGGAGCGTATGGGTCTGATTCCCCAACTCAATTGTCAGTTTCTTGAGAACGGGGACTGTGTGTTATGTACCTCAACATCTCTAGTACCTTAGAATGTTTGGTATGTAGTAAGCATTCAATAAATAAATGTTCAGTAAATTCCCCTACAAAGGGTCTAAAACCTTACATAAGCCATTGATCACTGTAGACCTTAGTTTCCCCATCTGTCAAATGGAAGGGTTGGACCAAATCCTCTTAGGTCTCTTTCAATTCTTATACTGTGACTCTCTATAAGTGTACAACTTTAACTTGTTTGTCTTGCTCAAGGCAGCAAACACATTATATACCACTTCTCCTCACAACACTCTTTGGCACTTATATATTCATTTGGTTTTCCAACTCCCTGAATATTGGTCATGAGAAAATTATCATTTGACAGATTATAACAGTCTGTGTTCTGATTTTAAAAAGAAAGACCAGAGCAAAGGGGCTGACCGCTGTCTGTACTTGAACATGAAACCATGATTCTGTAAACTTTTTAGACTCACACTGTTTACAAGTCTTATCCCTGCCAGATTTAGCAAATATTGGGAAGGGCTGGGTACAGTGGCTCACGCCTGTAATCCCAGCACTTTTGGAGGCCGAGGTGGGCGGATCAAGAGGTCAGAAGATCGAGACCATCCTGGCTAACACAGCGAAACCCTGTCTCTACTAAAAATACAAAAAATTAGCCAGGTATGGTAGCAGGCACCTGTAGTCCCAGTTACTCGGGAGGCTGAGGTAGGAGAATGGCAGTGAACCTGGGAGGCGTAGCTTGCAATGAGCCAAGATCACGCCACTGCACTCCAGCCTGGGCAACAGAGCGAGACTCCATCTCAAAAAAAAAAAAAAGAGAATATTGGGAAGAACAACTACAGGTAAATACCCTGTTTCTTGTTTAGAAGATATAAGGAAGCTTAGCCAAATAGTTGATGTTAATTTGTCTCTAGGAACCAAAAACATACCCATAAGAAATGGAAGCCTGATTGAATGATGTGGATTTTAGATATTACAAATATAGATAAATATTAAAAAGTAGACATGACAGCTGTCCTTAATCTCATTTTATAAATGCAGAGATGGGCACAAAAAGGTTAGCCTGCCTGAAGTCACACAGCTAGTAAGGAAGAGAGATGGCACATGGATCTAAGTCTCAAGGCCAAGCTACCTACCATTACTTGGTTCAAGGGAATCCTCCTACCAGCCAAGCCCATGCTAGAGGCTGTCCCCAGATGCTAGCAACCATCTGATTGAATAACCATCTGGCTCATTCAGTTATGCCACTGTTGATCCCATTCGTTGTTAAGAGAGTGGTGCCAAGCCACCATTATCAATTCTATAATGTAATTCAATAACACTCTTCCTGTTAGCCTCAAAACTAACAGAACAGAGCACACCAATATTCTCCTAAATCCTTGAGAAAGTTACAAATATCGATTGGTCCCTAGCCTACACCAGGACAAGTAATTAGAATGGCAGCATTTAGGCAAAGCTGGGTTAAATCAGTACAACTGGACACACTAAGTAGACTTCTCTTTTCTGTAGAAGCATTTTAATCACATCTCTCAGACCTCACTAGGTCTTGTATTCATGGCAATGGAAACCTGAATATTCATGGGATGGGAAAGAGCCTGCCTGTTTCTGCAGTGTCTGATAGAATTAATTTCTTCATGTCAAAAGTGGGCAAATAGAACTCTCTTATGGGTCGCAGTATTTAGAAGGCACATAGTGGGGTAGAAAAAATATCAACTTCCATAACTCCAACTATGCAGGGCCAGAGTCAAGAGTTTGCCATATTGCACAAATAGATATATCCACTCCTGAGATGCTGAAGCCATCGTACATTCAAGTCATTTAAGTTACTGCCCTTGATCAGCTTTTGTTAAAATTTGTTAAAATTTCTGATCACTCAGCTTCTTTTTAGCCCTTTTCTTGCCAGATTTTCATCCAGGCTAGTAATTTGTAAAAATTTCTATCTGTGGGTCTTAGATTTGGTTTTAGGGGGCTTTGGGGGAATATCTCTGCCCCATAATAGCCCTCGAGCAATGTGAAGCAGCGATGTGTCCTGTAAATCTTTTATTCCTGGGTAGACAGCACCAGTCTCATCAGCTGAGAGTCTGGAAACCCCTCTTCGCCCTGTGGAGCGCAGGACCTGAAACAGATGTTGTCAAAGATTTGATCCCCAGTTGACTTTCTCACTTTCTTATCCTGTGAGCCTCTGAAGAGCTACAAAAATTGCTCTAAAAGAGACAGTACAAACCAGACTAAATTAGCAGCCCATTAGAAGCTATCGTCTACCCAATTTCTCTTCACATAGTAGGAAAAAGAGAGAGAGAAAGGTGGGACTATTTTATCCACTAATATTCTGCATGTTAATAATTTTCCTGCAGAAATGTTGTTTGCTGTGTCATAGAACTTTTAAAATTTTTTCATATCAACTAGAATAATATTGGTTCTTTTTCTGATATTTGTTCTAAGCTTTACAAGTAAAATAGATCTTTATAACATAGTGTACCTTCATGATTAAATTTTGTTTTTGTTTTGTTTTGTTTTGTTTTTTTGAGACAGAGCCTCGCTCTGTCACCCAGGCTGGAGTGCAGTGGCACAATCTTGGGTCACTGCAAGCTCCACCTCCCAGGTTCACGCCATTCTCCTGCCTCAGCCTCCTGAGTAGCTGGGACTACAGGCACCCGCCACCATGCCCAGCTAATTTTTTGTATTTTTAGTAGACATGGGGTTTCACCATGTTAGCCAAGATGGTCTCACTCTCCTGACCTCATGATCCACTCGCCTCAGCCTCCCAAAGTGCTGGGATTACAGGCGTGAGCCACCGTGCCCGGCCCTGATTAAAGATCTTTGACATTTCTTTATAACTTAAGAAAAAAACATTTAAATTTCAGGACAATTATTGAATCTAAGAGCTAAGGACTAAACACTACATTGAAAGCTAGGTATGGCTGAGTGCAGTGACTCACACCTGTAATCCCAGCCCTTTGAGAGGCTGAGGTGGGAGGATCACTTGAGGCCAGGAGTTGAAGACAAGCCTGGGCAACATAGGGAGACCTTGTCTCTACAAAATATTTTTTTAAAAATTAGCCTAAAAGTTCAAGGTTACAGTGAGCTATGATTGCACCACTGCATTCCAGCCTAGGTGACAGAGTGAGACCCTGTCTCTAAAAATAAAAATAAAAAAGAAAGCTCATTTTTAAATACTGCGAATGATTAGTTTGAAGTGGCATCCCCAGCTTCTTCATATGACCCAATTAATTTTTTAAATAATGGAAGAAGTTAGGTGAAATTTTTAAAAACAACTCTGTCATGGGGATGAATTTTACCAGGAGATAAAGCAGCTGAGTTCTATCTTGGCTCTGTCTGTAGTTTACCATGTAGCCTTGGGTAAGTCACTTACCTCTCTGCCTGTTTTCTTATCTACCAAATGAGGGTGTCACCCTCAATACACTGTGGTTTCTTCAAACTCTTACGCTATGAGCAATGGTTCTGGACTTTTTCCCCAGGGAGACACATACATGTGGGGTCATGTTCAACTCTCAGAAGCTGAATTGTTTGTGTTGTTGTTGTTACTGCTGCTGCTTTAGTTTTAAGGCAGCAATATAGATAAAATAGGATATAGGTTACGCATAATTTCCAGTTTTAATCCCACTCCGTTTTTTCCCAATTGTTGCGGGAAGTCAGGGAACCCAAACAGAGGGACCTGCTGAAGCCGTGACAGAAGAACATAAATTGTGGAGATTTCATGGACATTTATCACTTCCCCAATCGATACTCATATAATTTCCTATGCCTGTCTTTACTTTAATCTTTTAATCCCGTCATTTTTGTAAGCTGAGGATATATTTCACCTCTGGATGCTGTGATGATTGCGTTAACTGCACAAATTGTTCATAAAGCATGTGTGGTTGAACAATATGAAATCTGGGCACCTTAAGAACAGGATAGCAGCGATTTTCAGGGAACAAGGGAGATAACCTTAAAGTCTGGCTGCCTGGGAGCCAGGCAGAACAGAGCCATATTCCTCTTATTACTGAAAATGGGTAAGAGAAATATCGCTGAATTCTTTCCCCAATAAGGAATATTAATAATTAACAGCCCTGGGAAAAGAATGCATTCCTGGGGAGGCCTCTAAAATGGCTGCTCTGGGGGTGTCTGCCTTATGCAGTTGCAGATCAGGGATGAAACACGCCCTGGCCTCCTGCAACACCCCCAGACTTGCTAGGATTAGGAAATTCCAGCCTGGCAAATTCTGTCAGACCAGTTCAAGGCTCTTGAATCCTGTTAAGATGTTTATCAATGACAATGCATGCACAGCGGGACATGGAAGTTCATTAGTGATTCTAGTTTCGCCCTGACCTTCTGCCTTGTGATCTTTTGTTGCCCTTGAAGCATGTGATCTCTGTGACCCACACCCTATGCGTACACTCCCTCCCCTTTGAAAATTGCTAATAAAAACTTGCTGGTTTTGTGGCTCAGGGGGCATCACAGAACCTGCCGACATATGATGTCTCTCCCGGACACCCAGCTTTAAAATTCCTCTGTTTTGTTCTCTTTCCCTTTTTTTCTCAGACCGGCTGACACTTAGGGAAAATAGAAAAGAACCTACATTGAATTATCGGGGGTGGGTTCCCCCAATATCCAGTGATCACTGCTATTACATCAAGAACCACTGCTCTGAAGAACTTCACAATTGTGGGCCATGTGCCACCTGGAAGATTTTTTTAATGTAAAATGCATCAATCAAAAAAAATTAATTATATTTATAAGACCAGGGGCTAATTATTCATTCAGATGATTGCATTCTGTCTCCTAATTCTGCTTACTTAGTTCTACCAAAATGAAAAATCACTCCCCTGTATCCCCCCTCCAAAGCAATCTCCAGAAGTCAAAGCCCTCTTGCTTTCTGGGTGTCCTGACCACTTTAAAAGGCTGGATCCCCTGTTCCTCATGTGACTGCCTTTGTTTAAAGGCCCAGAAAGGTCTGCAGTGATAAGGTTTGCCCCGGGACTGGCTACAGAGAAGCTTCTTGGAATTGAATAAGGAGCTGTTTGGTTTCCTAAAAAGAAAGAGGAGACTGCTCAAATAACAAAGTCTAATTTGTCACCTCAGAGTCCCCCTTAATGGCAGTGAGATCCATGTAGGTGCCAACCCAGACAGACACCCACATGTGTCTGTCTAATGAGCCAATATCATTCCCTTAAAACAGCTCTGCTCATCGGTGCTGATAAAAAGCACAGCCCTTCTTCCTCTGCCTTCCTGGAGCAAGGCTATTAAATCTATTAGCAGCACTTCCGCCACCCAGATGCTTCCACCTTCTTCTGAAAAGCAGCCTTGTCCCAGACAGATCACACTGAAATGGCGCCTGCTCGCATCCATATGAATCTCAAGTTCTGAGATGACAGGCTGTCCAGCTGGCCTGTAGACCGCAGTCATTAGCAGGTGGCAAAGATGTCACAAAACCAGAGTCGAATAAAAACACTAGAGCTGTACAGGAGTTAGCACGACCCATCTGGCCATGTTCTTGGTAATGGGACTCAATAGAAAACTGTTAGATAAGCAAGCTTGGACCCCAGATCAGGGGCTACTCCATACAGGAAGAAAGAGCTTCAGAAGGGGAATTTAACAAGTTGACAAGGTTTTAAATCAAAGTGTAACCCAGGTATCTGTCAGCTGGGGCTTTCCTGTCCCTTGAGATCTAAATAAGCTTTGCTTCAAATGCCGTAGTCCGTGGCAGTCTGGATTCTATGACTGCTTGTCAGCTTAGGGTCTCCACCTTGTCTCATGCTTCTGTGTCTGATCCTTAGCCCTGCACCTTGTCAGGTTGCCTATAAAGATGGCATGCTCATGTGTGAGCAAGATGGACCTTACAAAAAGTTGGTGTCAATGTGGAGAATCACATTTCATATTGTACATTTCATTCCACCTAGTGGTATAGTGAGCAGTCCATGTTAGACTTTCCTGTGCTCTTAAGCCTGGCTACTCAAGGTGTGGCCAGAGAGCCAGCAACACCTGGATCACCTGGGCGCTTGTTAGAAATGCAGAATCTTGAGTTCTCCCCAGCCTTTCTAAGTCAGAATCCATAATTACCAACACACCAGGTGATTCAGCCCAATAAAGTGTGAGGGGCACACAACTAAAGTCCTTTTCAGCTGGGCGTGGTGGTGCACGCCTATAATCCCAACCCTTTGGGAGGCCAAAGCTGGGGGATGGCTTGAGCCCAGGAGTTCAAAACCAGCCTGGACAACAAAGTGAGACCACCGCCCCCCTCCCCCGCAACCCCGCCCACCGATCTCTACAAAAAATTTAAAAATTATCCAGGTGTGGTGGCGCATGCTACTCAGGAGGCTGAGGTGGGAGGATCGCTTAAGCCCAGGAGTTCAAGGCTGCGGGGAGCTAAGAAGGCACCACTGCACATTGCACTCTAGCCTAGGTAAAAGACCCTGTCTTTTAAAAGATAAATAAATGCAAAATATAACACTTCTTCCATGATAAATTAGGTCTTTGTTTTCCTGGCTGTCTCCTTCTGGGTAGAAGATTCCTTAGGGAGGACCTGAAATCTGTGGTCGTCATTTCTGTATCTTCAGTGCCCAGCAGAGAGACTCAGAAATTTTGTTTTTCCTCCTGTCTTTGCCTTGGGAATCCCTACAAATTAACAGCAGTGGTCAAACGAATCCTGCCCCTAACTCAGCCCCTTCCTTTGTCCTTAGTTAGGGGCCTGGGCTACCTTTCTGAGCCACGTCAGACCCACCTGCCTCACCCTGCTACTCATCTTTAGATGGGCCCCTCCTCCCCAGCCCTTGTCTGTTCTCTTGCTACCCAAGGGTTCCAGCTTTGCCACCAGCTACTCATGTGTGACTTTTTTAAAATCACCCTACCTTCTGGGTCTCATCTGTAAAATGAGTGGATTTGACTCATTAGCTAGAGCTTTTAACGGCAGCATTTGCAACTCACAGGTGTGTTTTAATCACTGGCAAGGTACTTTGCAAGTGACTTTTTATATGATCATTAAGGTTTGCCAATGGGCTTTTTTAAATGAATAGAGCAGATTCAAAGTTATCCCTTTGACTGTCATTCTCAGTTGCATTCTGGTGTGCCTTCTGAAACAGGAGAAAAACGGGTGGTGGTACAGGTAGCTCCAGGGATCACACACAAGCTTGGGGCATACACACCGTTGGGAATGTGTTATGTTTCACATTCAGAAAAGTTGCCTGGTTATCTCTCGTGTCTCAACAGCACAAAGACTGATCTATAAACTTTTCAGCTCCGTCATCTTTTGGGCTATAAGGCCTGGTGTGAAAGAGGTGGTTTTTATTTTATCTGGAGAAAAGACTGCTCTTGGAAAATGCAAATTTCCAAATATCTCCTGTGATGTAGTAGCGCCTCTTAAAATTTAAATCTCACACAGAGACACTTGAGCAGGTGATACTCTTTACATTTTTTTCCTTTTCCTCTTTGACTTTGCTTCCAGAAAGCGAGAGGAAGAAAACAAACGAAAAGAGGCAGAACAGCAAAAAGGAAGGCAAAGCCCAGATTCCTGCAGACCCCAGGCCCTTCCCTGTCTGCCCAGCACCCGGGATGCACCCAGCAGGCAGAGCCGGGCCCCCAGCAAGCAGCCTCCTGCTGGCAACGTGGCCCAAGGCCCTGAGCCAAGAGACAGCAGAGGATCTCCAGGAGGGTCTCTAGGCAGAGCCCTCCAGAAGGAGCAGTATGCTTCCTCGGATTTGCAGGGAACAAACTCCAGAAGGCCAAATGGTAGGTGTATTGCCTTTGTCATCTCCTGCTGGCCCACGGACTGTGGGCTTTTTTCTTTGGTGTATTTAGACCAATTACACTTAAGATAATTGTTATATTAGCACTTAGGACCACCACTTTATGATTTGTATTCTACTTGTTTCCTCTGGTTCTCAGTTCTCTTTTTTTCACTTCCTGTAGGTTACTTCAGCATTTTTAAGCATTCCATCTTGATTGATTTATGGTTTTTTGTTTTCTTTTCTTTTTTAGAGTGAAGCGTGAAAACCTCACTTCCATTTATCTTGTCCACTTTTAAGTATCATTGCTTAGGTATCAGATGGTGTCATAAATTTTGTTTCAATCATGAGATACAATTTATAAAACTCACAAAGGAAATAACATTTTATGCACCCGTATTTCTGCTCTTCTGTTGTTTCTTCTTCCTTCCTGATGCTCTAAGATTCTTGTATCCTTTCCTTTCTGTATGAAGAGCTTTCTTTGGCCAATCTTTAAGGGTATGTCTGCTAGCAACGAATTCTTTCAGTTTTCCTTTGTCTGACAATGTTTTTATTTGATTCCTGAAGAATCATTAAGACAGATGTAGAATTCGTGGTTGGCAGTTCTTTTCTTTTAGCACTTGAAAAATATTGTGCCATTTCCTTTTGACTTCCATGGTTTCAGATGAGAAATCCACTGTCCTTCAAATTGGTGTTTCTCAGTAACAGTCCTAGGTAATATGTCATTTCTCTCTGGCTGCTTTCAAGATTTTAAAATTTATCATTAGCTTTCAGAAGTTTAATATGATGTGTCTTGGCATGGGTTTTTGCAGTTTATCCTATTTAGAGTTTACCTGTATGTCAAGGGTCCCCATGATCCCCATCCCCAAGACTACCACCAGGTTTGGTGATGTTGGAGGATTTACTAGGGGGACTCAGCATATAGTTGTACTCCCAGTTAGGATTTATTATAACAAAGGGACACAAAGCAAAATGAGCAAAGAGAAAAGGTGTATGGAGCAATGTCCAGAGGAAATTAGGCACGAGCTTCCAGTGGCTCTCTCCCAGTGGAGTCACACGCAACACATTTAATTCCTTCTGCAATAAATTTAACAACCAGTCAGACAAACTTTTGTTGACAAAGAAAGCTCACATGAACCTAGGACTCCAGGATTTTTATCTGGAGTCAGTCACATAGATACCCTCTGCCTAGCATATGCCAAAATTCCAGACTCCCAGAAGGAACAGTGTGCAGCACGAACCCTATTGTTTGCATGAAGCAATTTAAACACATTGAGCTACTCTTAGAAGTTAGAAAATGGTAGGAGCTTTCTCAAAATCTAAGTGCAAATGCCAACACAGTGAAAAGGGCAAATTATGTCTTCGTATTATTATGAAAATAGCCCTGACCTTATGGACTTTCTCAGAAGGGGGCTCTGGAACTTCATGATTACTGAATTCAGGGCTTGGACAGTTCAACCTGTTTCTTTGAACCTTAACTTCCTTAGCTATGAAGTGAGGGTATACTTTCTACACCACAAGGTAGCTATGGATAGAAATAATTCATGTAGAGTACTTGTTACAGCCCATAACTCATCATAGGTTTTCAGTAACTATTATTATTGAGCCACACGTTAATCCAGCCAAGAACAACTACAGAAAAGTATACATAAAATGATTACAGGCTGGGTGCAGTGACTCACACCTGTAATCCCAACACTTTGGGAGGCCGGGGCACGCAGATTACTTGAGGCCAGAAGTTCAAGACCAGCCTGGCCAACTTGGCGAAACTCCATCTCTACTAAAAATATAAAAATTAGCCAGGCATGGTGGTACATGCAACTCAGGAGGCTGAAGCACAAGAGCTGCTTGAACCTGAGAGGCGTTAGTTGCATTGGGCTGAGATTGTGTCTCTGCACTCCAGCCTGGGCAACAGTGAGACTCTGTCTCAAAATATATATATATGTAAAATGACTATAAACATTTCTGGAATATAATTCCATAATCAACTTTACAGGGTAATCCTTAAGGATTGTATACTCATGATGCTTTGCTACATATTCATTCATTTATTCATCCAACCAGCTTTAATTAAGCTCCCATAATGTGACAGCCATGTAGAACTTCCTTGAGTTCTTTCTTAGCTTGGGGCCTTTGCAGATGCCACTCCCTCTACCTTATTTTTGAGATATCAGGGATAATGTTGCTTCTTCGGTTCAACCCTTATCTCCCCACTAAAGGAGGCTATAGTTTCCTGCTATATGCTCCCATAATTCTCCTATACTTCCCTCTTATAAAGATCATCACTTTTTACTGTTATTACTGGTTTACTTGTCATTTTTTCCACTAAACTCCAAGATCTGTGAGAGCAGGGTTGCTTCCATTGTCTACTGCTGTAAACCACACAAAGACGAAGTGACTTTGAACAATAACGATTTAATTTTTATGATTCTATTTTGGTTGGAAAGTTTCTTTACAGGCTTCATCTGGTCTCACTCATGTGTCTACATTCAGGTGGAGAGTCAGTGGAATTCCATGTCTAAGATATACTGACTTGAATGTCTAGCAATTGATGCAAGCTATCAGATGGGATTCTTTGACTCTGTTTTACATGGTTTTCATCCTCCAGTAGACTAGACTGGCTTCCTTACATCGTGGTCTCAGGACAGCATTCTCAGAAAGCAAAGATAAAAGCCACAAGACCTCTTGAGAAATAGACTCTAGAATTTGCACACATTGTATTGATCAAAGCAAATTACGAGACCATCCCAGACCAAATGATGTGGAGAAATAGATTCCACCTTTGTGCATACGAAGATGGGAGGAATTTTTGGCTATTAAACAACCTGTCATAGTTCCTATTTGGTCACAGATTATTCACATTCCTCCCGCATGCAAGATATTCTTACCCCTTGATATGGATTGGCTCTGTGTCCCCATCCAAATCTTGTGTTGAATTGCAATTCCCAATGTTCGGGGAGGGACTTGGTGGGAGGTCATTGGATCATGGGGGCGGATTTCCCCCATGCTGTTCTCATGATAGTGAGTTCTCACAAGATCTGATGGTTTAAATGTGTGTGGCACTTACCCCCTCGCTCACGCTCTCTCCTGCTACCATGTGAGGAAGGTGCTTGCTTCCCCTTTGCCTTCCACCATGATTGTAGGTTTTCTGAGGCCTGCCAGTCATGCTTCCTGTTAAGCCTGTGGAACTGTGAATCGATTAAACCTCTTTTCTTTATAAATTACCCAGTCTCAGGTAGTTCTTTATAGCAGTGTAGGAATAGACTAATACATCCCTATCTCAGTACCCCAAAATCTCAACCTGATTATCTCATCACACTTGAAGTCTAGGATTTTAAGACATGAATCAGATGTGGTTCAGGTTCACCAGCTGGGACTCTTTCTGATTCAGAGATCAGTCAGCCAAAAAGATACATTATCAACACCACTCCCCCACACCCAACAAACAGTGGTGAGATAGGAACAGAATAACCACAGTAGACAAAAGGGTAGAATAGGAGGCGCATAGCAGCCATTAGTCCATAGCAATTCTGAAAGCCAGCTGGTCACATTTTACCAGGGCCCCTACTCTGAGGTAAAATTCCTTGATTAGGGTCTCATTTTACTCCTGGTACCTTCCTATTCCATTGTTCTCCATGGCCCTTGCCTCTGCTACCTGAATTCTTGACTCTGCTCTCTGAGAAGTCCTTCCTTTTCCGAAGAAATGCCCCTGTTTGCAGCTGAGTAGCTTTCTCAGCCTGTCTCCTGACTATAGGATACTGGGGCCCCAGAGGCTTCTTTTTGATTTGAACTATGTCACCAGTTCAAGCTTGTGGTACTCTCAATACGATTATCTCAAAAACTTAATGGGTTTCCTGTGAATCTGATTGGATTCATTTCATATTTCAAAAGCCGCATCCATAATTTTTCAAACAAGCTTTTCTCTCATTTGAGTGGCTCAGATTTCTGTGGGAAAATGCCCTTGAGATTCTTAGAAATTCTTTTGTCGAGCTGAGAAGGCCTATTATATACCATCTTAAATATTTTTGAATCTTAATAAAGGGTGTACAGCCATACTTTTTTTGTTCTGTTTTGTTTTTTGAGACAGGGTCTCACCCTGTCACCCAGGCTGGAGTGCAGTGGTGCAATCACAGCTCACTGCAACTTCTGCCTCCCAGGCTCAAGTGATCCCCCCACCTCAGCCTCCCGGGTAGCTGGGACCATAGGTGTGTGCTATCATGCCTGGCTAATTTTTTGCATTTCTTTTTCGTAGAGACGAGATTTCATCATATTGCCGAGGCTGGTCTCAAACTCCTGGGCTCAAGCAATCTACCTGTCTTGGCCTCCCAAAGTGCGGGGATTTTATAAGTGTTAGTCACTGTGTCCGGCCTGATTTGATCTTTATGCTGAGGCCTATGAGACTTTTGCTGGCTGGAAAGAATAAAAATGTTAAAATAGTTTTATTTTCTAACCCAGCACATCCTGCGATCTTTACATTATCTCTAAATTTTGCTTGCAAACGGAGCAGTTTTTTCTTCATTTTATTTGCTTTCTCCCCATACCTTGTCATATGTAGGTTAAAAAGCAGTTGACATTTTGTTCTACATTCCATCTGGAAACCTCCTGAACTGTATCTACAGCTTCATTAGGTATATTTTCTATCTTCTACGTTACTGCAGGTGACAATTTTGCCAGTTAATTCTGCCACTGAATAACAAGGTTCACTTCTCTCTATATTCCCACAGCAGTTTCTTCTCTGCTCTTCCAGCCTTCACCAGCAGTCTCTTCATTGCCTTCCCAGCTTCTGCTCACCAACCAGTCCAAAGTCAATACCATGGATTTTATATTTTAAGACAGCACCTCTCTTTTCTAGATATAAATATCTGTGTTGGTTATCTCCTGTAGCATAATAAGCCACTCCCAAAACTAAGTGGCTTAAAACAACAGAAGTTTATTATTTCTCACAGTCCCGTCAGCTACCTGGGCAGTTCCTCTTCTCGATCACCTGGGCTCACTCATGAGGTATATCTTCTTATATCCCTTTCTTTGTTTTTTTCTTTTTTGAGACAGAGTTTTGCTCTTGTTGCCCAGGCTGGAGTGCAGTGGCGCGATCTTGGCTCACCGCAACCTCCGCCTCCTGGGTTCAAGCGATTCTCCTGCCTCAGCCTCCTGAGTCACTGGGATGAAGGCATGCACCACCACGCCCAACTAGTTTTTTTGTATTTTTAGTAGAGATGGGGTTTCTCCATGTTGGTCAGGCTGGTCTCGAACTCCCGACCTCAGGGGATCTGCCCGCCACGGCCTCCCAAAATGCTGGGATTACAGGCGTGAGCCACCGTGCCCGGCCCATCCCTTTCTTTCTTACATGAAGAGTAGCATAGTTTAGATAGCTCTTTGGCACTTAAGAATATTTTATTTTACATTACTGAGACATAGTCTCACTCTGTTGCTCAGGCTGGAGTGCAGTGGCACAAACAGCTCACTGCACCCTCAACCTCCCAGGCTCAAGCGACCTTTCACCTCAGCCTTCTGAGTAGCTGGGACTACAGGCATGCACTACCATGTCTGGATAATTGTTTTTTTATTTTTAGAAGTGGGGTCTCACTATGTTACCAGGCTTGTCTCAGACTTGGCTCAAGCAATCCTCTTGCCTCAGCCTCCCAAGGTGCTGGGCCACTGCACCCAGCCAGAACAGTTATTTTAAAGTCTGTTTCTGAAAACACATTATCTGGATAATCTATGTGCCTGTTTTAGTAAGATTTTTTTTTTTTTCTTTGAGACAGAGTCTTGCTGTCGCCCAGGCTGGAGTGCAGTGGCGCGATCTCAGCTCACTGCAACCTATGCCTCCTGGGTTCAAGCGATTCTCCTGCCTCAGCCTCCCAAGTAGCTGGGACTATAGGCACACACCACCATGCCCAGATAATGTTTGTATTTTTAGTAGAGACAAGGTTTCACCATGTTGGCCAGGCTGGTCTCAAACTCCTGACCTCATGATTCCCATCTCGGCCTCCCAAAGTGCTAGGATTACAGGCGTGAGCCACTGTGCCTGGCATATTTTTCATTTTAGATGTTAGTCATTTTCAGAGGACCCCTTTGTGCAGCCTGAGTTGAGAGCATGTCACACTAAAGCAATATTGTGTTTGCTTCTGTGAGGCATCGTGGGATATCTCCATCCTGAGAACAGTTTTTATGTTACTGTCTCCTATGGATTAAGAATAAATGAATACCAAGCCTATGTGAGGAAGAAGACTTTGGTTTTAAATTCTTATGGGAGACTCCTTACCCTATCCAGAACCTGAGCTGAAACAAACTTCCTTGTCATCTCCAAGTGCTGGAGAGCAGATTTTAAAATCTGGATTATTTCCAAAAGGTATATCCCTTCAAGAGTGCTGGCTTCAGGTGGAGTCTTGTTCCAGTTAACTTTCTTCCTGCAAGGCCTCATTTTCTGTTCTTATGTAGATGTTAAAATACAGCCAGATATTTAATAAGACCATCTGTTGCCCACTCCACCACCATTACCTGCCTAGACAGTCACTGGATCAGCTCACACACTTAATTGCTTTGATTTTCAATTTTCTCTTTGTTTTTGGCCTCCAGAGTTCCTTTATTTTCTTAAAGGCATGACAGTGCTTTCCAAAGGATATCCATTATTTTTGTTAAGGTGAGAAGGGCTTCAGATTATCTAACCTACCATATTGCTGGAAATAGAAGTTAAACAGTTTTTTCCTAGTTGTATTTGCCACTATTATGGTAATGATATAGTCTAAGTCTGAATATCTTATGTGAACATATTAGCAAAATTATCCTACTATGCAAGTTTTGGACAATATTTTTTCTTTGTTTCCCCAAGAAACAGCCCGAGAACATTCTAAAGGCCAATCTGCCTGTGTCCACTTCAGACCCAATGAAGGCAGTGATGGAAACAGGCATCCAGGAGCTCCCTCTGTTGAGAAGTCCAGAGGTGAGACAGCTGGTGATCAGCGGTGTGCAAAGGGGAAAGGCTTCGTGAAGCAGCCCTCCTGTATCAGGGTGGCTGGGCCTGATGAGAAAGGAGAGGACTCCAGGCGGGCAGCTGCAAGCCTTCCACCACACGATAGCCACTGGAAGCCCAGCAGGCGGCATGACCCAGAACCCAAGGCCAAATGTGCCCCCCAGAAAAGGCGCACTCAAGAGCTCAAAGGAGGAAGGTGCTCCCCGGCTGGTTCTAGCCGGCCTGGCAGTGCCCGGGGGGAGGCAGTCCATGCTGGGCAGAATCCTCCCCACCATCGTACACCAAGAAACAAAGTGACACAAACCAAGCTCGCAGGAGGGCTCTATTCAGATTTGCCACAGAGCACAGAGGAGTTGAGGTCAGGAGCCAGGAGGCTGGAGACATCCACCCTGTCCGAGGACTTTCAGGTATCTAAGGAGACTGATCCAGTACCTGGTCTCTCTGGGCAGAGTGTGAATATTGACCTTCTCCCTGTAGAGCTCCGACTGCAGATAATTCAGAGAGAACGAAGGAGGAAAGAGCTGTTTCGCAAAAAGAACAAGGCAGCGGCAGTCATCCAGCGTGCCTGGCGAAGGTAGGAAAATGGGGTGCTGCCATATCTGTGGTTCTTTGGTTGTTACTGGTATTCTCAACATGACATCTGTGCTCTTTGATGTTTTCCCAATGAGTTCCATTTGGTGGCATGATAAGGCCAATTTTACGGAGCCTACCCATGAAATTCACACAAGATCCTAGTAATTTACATTGTGTAAACCATTTGGAAGATATTTTTGCCTAGAAAGATGGGAAAGTGCTCCCAGCACAGCATGGGGTAAAGGAAAAAGTCCTGGGTTTGTAACCATGAAATGTCAGATTCAGGTAAGCTCAAACAGGTTATGTGACTTTGGGCAAATCTCGTGGCCCCCCGACCCTCTGCTTCTTCATCTGTAAAACAGGATTTAATAATTGTTGCACATGTCCTATTAATACGACAGGTTACTAGAATGAGATAATGCACACTTCATTAATTCTAAATTACCACACATAGGAGATACTTTATTTTTATTCTTATGTCTTTACTACCCAGAAACTAGTCATACTCAAAAAACCTAAACCAGGGTCTGGATATAATAGATTGAGTGACTAAACTGTATTATGTAAACCTCTCTGAGCATCTACCAAGCTCAGAATACGTAGTAGGCACTGGGAGTGGGGGTGAAGGCTGTCCTAAAAGCCTGAAACAGTGTCCCAATATACTAGAGACAAATGCTGCTGGGGGGTGATTATGGGTGGACTTGAGTGGTCTTCTTGCTACAAATGTTCACGTCTCATAATCTCTTTCATGCTGAAAGCCTCACTAGAGCCTAAATCTAAATTAGGCCTTACAGTGATGAGTGTCCAGAGAGGAGCTGGACCCATCACCAATAGGTGGGAGCTGGCCAGGCACAGTGGCTTAGACCTGTAACTCCAGCACTTTGGGAGGCCGAGGTGGGAGGATCACTTGAACCCAGGGTTATGAGACGAGATCACCCCGGGAAACATGGCCAAACCCCGTCTCTACAAAAAAATACAAAAATTACCCAGGCATGGTGGCATACACCTGTAGTCCTAGCTATTTGTGAGGCTGAGGCAGGAGGATCACTTGACCCCAGGAAGTCAAGGCCAGTGAGCCATCACCATGCCACAGAACTCCAGCCTGGGCAACAGAGTGAGACCCTGTCGCAAGAAAAGAGATAGGTGGAAGTTATTTTGCCACCATCACTGGAGAGAGGAAGACGGATGGGGAGACAAGGCAAAGAAATAATGCGGGCACAGGTGTGCCAGATATCAAGGTTCCTGTCAGGAGAAAAAGGAAGACGTTCTCTCCTTAACATTGGCAGGGAGAAAACAAGATGGATTCCTGGGAGGTCCAGGGAGAGGCTTCCGTTCGCATCATACCAGAGACTGCCTAACCCAGAGCCAGGTGATCTGGTTTGTGCTTGCACAGGCTTTGCAATGTGTTCTCCCTCATGTCTGTTTCAGCTCTTGGCCATTAACAAAGTCCTCCCATGCCTGACCCCATGTGATCTCCCAACCACACCAGGAAGCCACCACGACAGGGAGCAGTATCCCCATTTTTCAGACGAGAGGCAAAACTGACTTGTCCTTTTTGTCCAGATCCAGCACTTGAACCTCTGGCTGACTCGAATCCAAGGGCCTTTCCCTTACATTATTAGTGAAGTTAGTTTTTGCTGTGGTCAAGCTAATGGAGGTGGAGATGGGCCCCATGCACTCTGCCTGAAAATAGGATGGAGAAGACTGCCTGGTTAGTGTCATACACATCAGGGTAACCAGGAGAAGGGTGATATTACTATTACCAATTGTTAACATACTAGTAGTTTTTATTGGACACTTGTGCCAGACACTGTTCAAACTAGTTTTACCTGGATTAATTCATGTAATCATCACCAATAACCCTGCAAGGTAGGTATTGTTCTTAACCCCGTTCCACAGATGAGGAAACTGAAGCACAGAGAGGTTCATCAACTCACCAACATTACAGAGCAAGTGCCAGGGCTGGCTTTGAGCCAAGACAGTCGGCCTCTAAAGCCACAGGTGGAAATGGCCATTGCACCCCCTCGTCGGGGCAGTTATGCTGGTACATGCACTGGCTACCATCCAGATGAACTTTTTAAGTATTTTGGTTGAAATCTAGGATCTAAACAAGCCAGCAAGGTTTACCACGCCAGACCTCACAGCTGCTCCCTACCTGAAATGTCTCCTTCTTCGACTGTCTGTTTGACTCCTTTGAAGAGTCAGAAGCTGACAGGTCCTGTCAGTAAGTGACCAGAGTAGCAAATGAGCCTTCAGTCATTCCCCCAAGAACAGTGG
Source organism: Macaca mulatta (assembly GCF_049350105.2). NCBI lineage: Eukaryota > Metazoa > Chordata > Mammalia > Primates > Cercopithecidae > Macaca > Macaca mulatta. The sequence continues at coordinate 58,109,658 of NC_133420.1, read as the reverse complement.
GCTTATGGTCTAACATGCCCACCTGGGTAGACAACTACACAGGCTCCCTCTGGATGTGCCATTGTGCAATTCTGATGCCCAAAGGACTTCTGGGATTGTTGCACATTGCAGAAAGCCAAGTCTGGTGACAGTAAAAACACTTTTATTAGTTCTATTATAACTACTTTTTCTATTGTAAATACAAGAGCCTGAAGTGCTGTCCTGAAAATGTGTCTGATAGCAAACCTAAGCAGTGAGGGCTGGGGCAGGGGTCAGGGCTGGACACGGAAGTGCTCAGTGCAGGCTCTGGTTAGAGGGGACAGGTGCAGGATAGAGAAAAGGAGCTGGAAAACAGGCAGGGAAGGAGGGGGCAAAATGAACCTTGGGTCCTGAGAAAATGAAACTTGATCTTAAAATTGTCAGTTTAATAACCAAGTAAGATGACATTTTAAAGAACTGAAACAGGATCCTGGACAAGCTGAACAGGAAAGGTGCTGCTGGGCCCACTGAGGGCTAACACCATTAACAGCTTCAGCCACTACCCAGGCTTCCCCACAAGTTCTGTGCCCACAAGAGCAGAAGGTATAGAAGACAGCATTTCAAACAGGAGAAACTGAATTATAGAGTGGTAGTGCCATACTTTTGTCTAGACTTGGCTTTTTGGAAATGTGGTAGGTATTCTAGTAGAGGGATGCCATGGTGTTACTCTCCAGGAAAGAAGGAAGAGTCATGTAGGCTGACTGAAATCAGCCTTTGGGGAAGGAGGGAGGGGCTGCACCACGCACTGCAAGGAGCTTTTAGCAGACTTAGGAAAAAGATTACTTCCCATTTGGTGCAGCCCAAATGGAATCACTGTAAAATCAGACATGAAGCCTGTTGCTCTCTGCAGCTACCTATACGCTCACTGGGAATAAAGACATGTTACAGATAATAAACATTGCTGCAGCTTTCCTTTGGAGGCCTCAAAATAGTTGTGCTGAGTAAGTTTGGGAGTGCATGTAGGATAGAAAGCATCAAATAAACCCTAGATGTCAATACAGCCATCATCCCCCATCCCTCACCCACTCCAAACCCACCTCCAACAGACTTATCTTAGTAAAATGCAGCTCATACCTTTATCACTCTAAAGCCCCCTTTCCTCACCAAATACACAGTGCTTCCAACACATGTGTTACTTTCTGGCACAAATGCCCGTATCTCTGCTGATGCCAGTTCTGCTGCATAGAATGCCCTTCTCTGTCTGGCAAGCTCCTATTCATCTTTTAAAATCCAACACAAACGTTAGCCTTGTGAAACCTTACCAATCCGTCAGTCAGTCCTGCATCTGTTTGCACAACCAGCTCCTTGCTCTTGCATGGTACTCTCATGCCACACATCCCTCTTTACACAGCAGCCTGTCCCACTAGTCTGTGAGCTCCTTGAAGGCAAGGAATCATGATTGAGTCCTAGTTCAGGAGGTGTTTGATGATGGAAAAAGAATTCCACATTCAACATGCTGCCGCCGAAATTAGGAATGGGAGCTTGAAAGAACCTACCAGGAATTCAGCAAATACTAGTACTATAGTTTCTAGGAACCTTAAGGAAATTTAGTTTTCTCAGTACTGTAATCTTAAAGCCTCTCCTCTCCTCTGACCCCACCAGCTACCAGCTCAGGAAGCACCTGTCCCACCTTCGACACACGAAGCAGCTTGGAGCTGGAGATGTGGACAGATGGAGGCAAGAGTGTACAGCATTACTCCTCCAGATTTGGAGGAAGGAACTAGAACTAAAACTCCCCCAAACTACTGCAGTAAGCAAGACCCCCAAGAGTCCATCCAAGGGCACCTCAGGCACAAAGTCCACTAAGCACTCAGTGCTTAAGCAAATCTATGGTAACTGTCCTTCTGCCTACTTTGTAGTTCACAAGTACCCCCAGAGTGTCACATCAGAATCTGAAATGGGATTTAATTACATTGGGTAAACTTCCATTCAGATAAATTAGGTTGGTGGAAAATTAACTGTATAATTCAAAATGGTCAAAACTGCAATTAATTTTGCACCAACCTAACATTTTTCAAGCACCAAGAGAACAGCACCATTTTGTGCCTGCCTCCCAGTGATACTGGGTCAGAATTGTTTGGTTTCATGAGGCGTTCTAGCATCTCAGCCCAGAGCACCCTCAAGCTTTACTGTTTAAACCTCTCCAGACCCCTGCTTGAGTCTCCCCCTTGCATTACCCATTTGGAGCATTCAAGACTTAGCTAGACCCTGACTTTTCCTATGCTAAGATGTTATAGGGTTGCCCACTATGAGAATGCTCAACACCCATGCACTACAGTAAATATTTGTTCAGCAGATTAACTTCTACAAATCGAAATATTTTCAGCTCTGCAAAGAGCCCATCCAAGTAGACCCAGTGGAGTTCAAGAAGCCTTGCTGGCTCAAGAGAAAAAAGATGGCCGGGCGCGGTGGCTCACGCCTGTAATCCCAGCACTTTGGGAGGCGGAGGCGGGCGGATCACGAGGTCAGGAGATCAAGACCACGGTGAAACCCCGTCTCTACTAAAAATACAAACAAATTAGCCGGGCGCGGTGGCGGGCGCCTGTAGTCCCAGCTACTCAGGAGGCTGAGGCAGGAGAATTGCGTGAAGCCGGTAGGCGGAGCTTGCAGTGAGCCGAGATCGTACCACTGCACTCCAGCCTGGGCAGCAGAGAGACTCTGTCTCAAAAAAAGAAAAAAAAAGAAAAAAAGATAAGCAAGGGCACCTTTAGAACGATCTCCTACAGCATGAACTTTAACATTCATTCAGCAAAATCTCAGAACTTTGCCCTGGGCCTACATGGTTCCACACCATACCTAACTTATCTTGACACACACCTGCAAGCTCAAGCCTTTACCACAATAAGGAATTCAGAAGTTGGTCAGGCCAAAGCTATCCCTGGCCAAAGAAAAGTAACAGTTATTGGTTCATTTCAGGTTGTTCTCAAGAAGGGAAAATACATCATCCTACAAGATCTGTAAAAGCCTCTTCCGTGTTGCGTCTCAACTCAGGTAAGGCAGTCACTGCAAAGCAGACGGTGGGGGAGAACATGGGGAAGCGTTTTCCTTCATTTCATCCCCAAAGACAGAAGACATTAGCACAGAGATGGCCACGGTTTTCCAATGGTCATTTGATTTCATGGGATTATTACTGTAGCCAACATCTGTCTCCCTAAGAGGCAAATTATTTTCACAACTAAAAGCTATTATTAACATTAACTCCAATAGAAACAATAAATGGTAGCTATTATTGATCACTTTTATACAGGTTTTCACATAAAGGAGAAAATAAATGAAAATACTGTCATTTTTCAAAGGAATACCTTGGGAATCCTTTATAATCCTTATGATCCCCCGTTTCCTTCTCCAAGATGGGAAGAACACCATGAAGAGGACACTGAGAGCATGTACAGCCCAGGCTCAGCTGTGCGTGATTTCCCTCATACTAGAGAAGCTCAGGGAACTTTCTTTTCAGCCGCAAGACAAGAGTTTTACTTAGTGCCCCCTCTTTCACGCCAGCATCAAATATGGGTGATAAGTTCATTGCTGTCAGCAGTTAATGCCAGGTCCAGTGTTTCTCATAGGTGGCTATGGCAACACGCTCCCCGCTGCCTCCCCGATCCACACAGTCATCCTGGAGGAACAGAGTGCAGCTGGGAAGGTGAACAATGACTGTCAGCATGAACTTTAACATTCATTTAGTTTTTGATGGGGGGCAAAAACCTGGAGGTGGGGGGACAGAGTAATTACTGCCAAATCTTTAATAAGAGTTGGACAACTCAGGTAATACAGACAGACTGATCAGGGAGTGGTGGGTGGGGTAGTTAGAAACTTTGAAAGCCATCAAGGCCTACAGTCTGTTTAAAAACAACCAAAAAACACCCTTTCGTTATACCTGAGCAAACTGAAGAATCATTTCAAAAACAGAATTGTCAGATATCACTACCAGAGAAGTGGCATTTAAACAACCAAATACTAGCATGAATTAGATAACTGGATCATTTTTCACTGTCTTAAGAGAAAAACAAATCCAAGACTACCAGAAATCTTTTAAAATGGTGTTTAGCAGCATATAAGTTTTTTAGTTAAGGGACTCAGAAGGGACAGAGTAAATCAATTCAAATCAAAACTTAATGGTTTCATAGGACTTCATATGAACAAGCAACTTATTTGTCCTACACATATTTTTGACTGGTTTAAAATCAGACAAGGATAAAATGATCTTTTCCTAACCCCAAATTTGGGAGAACACACGGTTTTGTTAGGTTCAAGCCCACCCACATTAAGCATTAACCAGTTAATATTATTGCTGCCACCCTCCAACTTGGAGAGAGACCCCCAAGAGGTTTTAGTAGTGCCTTTACCACTTAGGAAGAAACAAAAAGGTGGATATAGCAAAATGCCAGCCTCCTTGGGCTGTTTCTCCACATGTATTTGGGAGGCAGCAAAACAATCCCTGCTCACTTCAGTCTTCTACACCCAGCCTTGCAAACCACCCACCAAGAATCTCAGCAGAGCCTTTTACTGATACACACACACACCTGGGCCTATCTCTTTAACAATAAAAGAAAACAACTCCCTTTAAAATTCCATTCCAGTGAATGGAATAACTGTGATTATTAGTATTGGTACCCCCTGTATAAATCCAGTTTATTCTTGCTCACCTACAGAGGGGTACACAGATGACAACTCCATTCAAGATATAGTGAAGACAGCCAAAAACAATAGTTCACATTAAAATAATTTTGTGGAAATTATAAAACCAAGAGAGAAAAATTGAGACATACGTTTGCTACTTTTTAAAACTACTAAACTTTTAATGTATTTGCTTATATGCTCCAGAAAAAGTTAGAAGCAAAATATAGCAATATCTTCAGCAAGGTCTCTCAACCATATGGGGCCTCAGTATCATTTGTCAAAGTATATCACTAACGTTTTCTGACTGTGGCATACTATACATTTGTTAATTCAAAGTCATAAAAAGGCCTCAAAAATCCATTTTAAGTTTGATATTCCCATCAGCTTATCATTCATGAGGATCTGAATATTTCCTAACCTACTTCCTAGAACAGACTATTCAAAGTATAATAGGAGAGTTAAAAGAGGTTACGTGTTTATGTAATGTGTTATGTGAGAGACACAGAGAGAATATATTTGTTATTTCAGGCAGACTGAAGACCGAGCTTCCGGTATCAGCTCCCCAAGTGCCTGCTCTCTCTTAGTCAAGTCTCCCTTGAAGAGATGTCCCATATCTTGAGACTGCAGAAAATATAAAGCTATTATATTAATTCATCCTGCCTCTACAGTAAACTGGCCCATCATCCCAGGGATGGCCTAAACCTAAGTCCTTCTTCCTCAACACCAATGAACTGTTCCCTTCAGCCTTAAAATTAATAACCTTAATATCTATCTGGTATTTGTTTTTAACAGTGAGCAACCTACAGTGCATACATCTCCTTGATAACAGTGGAAGATCAAAGAACTTTTCTTATAACCTGCAATCAGCTACTCAGCCAAAAAACAAAACAAAACCTTGACTGCCTAAGGAGGAAGACTGTGTTCGGGTGAGCTGGCATAGCTAGTGCAGAGTTCAAATTTTCTGCTGATAATCTTTTACACTTTGGGAAAACTTTAATATCTGTACCTGAAGGCTTATTCACCTAAAAATGTGTTAACTCAAAGAAAATGTCAGAATGTTTCCTTTCTGCTCTTACACAGCATTGTTTTGTCAATCAATGTAGCCTGCACTGAAAGGACCTGCATAGACTATGTCTGTGCAAAGTGCCCGGGTGACTGCTTTCACCACAGTCTGTATGGTTGGAAATGAGAATTCATAATTAATAGTAAAATCTAAGGCAAACTAAGGCTGCTGGGTTGGGATTTCTGCCAGCTAGCTGGTACTGGCTTCCTGACTCAAGAGATGAACCTAAATGAGATAGGAAGCCTGTCCCACAGCAGCCTTCCTCTCACTACTTTCCTGGAATCTAATGCAACAAACTTATCACACACACCACATTCACATCCCACTGTTACTTCAAAATTAATCAGGTTTAAATTTTAGATCAGAATCATGACCCACTGTTTGCATTTAGAAATTGTACAAAAGACCATAGATACATTCTGGTGATTCCTTACATTTTACAGTTCCTACGTTAGCCTCTCAAGGCCACAAGTTGCCGCCACGTCTTCTCTGAATGGCTTTCTCAGTGCTGAATACCAACAGCCGTATTACAGTATCAAGGATTCTGTCAGGTAGGGTTTACAGACCAGACTGTTCATGCAGCAAGGTGCCAACTCAGGCTTCAATGTTCTACTTGTATTTTCTGACCAACTTGCAGAAGTGAGCAATCTTCTTAAAATGCCATTCCTGTTGGCAGGGAAGAATGAAACGGCACACATCCTAGCATTCTAAGAACACCTGCTTTAAATAAAATCCAGTGATCATGGACTCTTTCACATTGTTTAAGGGGAAAGCTGCTGTGGGAATATAGACAGTAGGCATAAACAGTGATATATTTTACTCACAAGTATTTTGGGGGTTGCTTTCATTTTCTACAAATCAGTGCCACTTCTGTGCTAAAGTTAAGAGACAGGCAATGAAGTGTTCGCTTAAGTTAACTACCTTGGTTTTTAGTGTGCTAATTACTATAAGTCATCGTTTTTGTGATCACGAAAACACAAAGAATGAGGTCTGCCTAGATGGGATTACAAAGATTTAGCCAATTTCTTGGTACATAACAGAAGGTACCACAGGATCACTCTCTGTTTTGTAAATATTTCGCTCCCATGAAATGCACAATGCACAACGCGTGTGACCATGTATTGTGTGCTAGTCCGGGAAGCCAGCATACACATTAATAGGAACTCCCAAGCATTATTTTCCTACATCAGTGCAAAGAAGGTTCATAAACTTCTTTAAAAGTTCAGCTTTAATGACAAAAGATCTATTACATCAGTCTTTCTTCAAAATAAGATAGACGTGAATAAACAACTTCAAACAGGAGGTACCACGGCCTCTTCAATACACTGTAGCCAGTGCGCTGGGCCCTTGGGGATGCCCAGTGATATACACGTTGAAGCAGTAATGTAAGTCTGTGAGCCACTGTTCCTGAACACTTCCACTCTTCAATGTCTGGAGAGAAAAACAAGAGTAATTTGAGAATTGTACCCAAATCTCTATGCTACCTGACAGTATTTTTCACACCCAAACACAATTTCCCAGAGCTGTGGCAACTGCATCCCCGTCTATAAATTACCATAAGAAGTCTTCCAGGAAACAGGGAACTATTAATCGGGCATTACCACAGGCGGTGGAAATTCCTAGTTATATCCTCAAATGCCAACGGTTTCTTGTTGAGTGTGTTCCCTCCTGCACATGCTAGAGACTAATGAAATTTCACCACCAACCGTCCCTTCACCCTTGCCTCCCCCTCTTGCCATTCTAGTGTCTCATGATCTTTACCCCAATGCCAACTGAGAATAACTCTACAGGGCCAACCAACAATTTCTGTCAATCTCTTCTTTACAGAAATGGGCTGATTCTCCAGTCTGGGAATAATCCAAGCTCTTGATTTTCTTCCCTTCACTATTTCTGAATTATTCCACTGCCACTTCCATTACCCCTACAAAGGCTACTGAGAAAATTCTAATGAGCACCTGTGTTATATGCATGTAAAAGCACTATTACTTCAAAGTATTACTACAAATCTCAAGGGACAACCTGCAAATCAAACTATACAAAACACCTTTTTAACCCCCCCAAACTAAAATCACCAAAGAAATCCTAAATAACAGAGCTGTCCCCGCCAAACAGACACAGCTGAAGGCAGAGAGCCAACCATTAGACAAAGCTGAAGTCTGCAACTACTTCTGATTTTCTTACTTTCCAGTGAACTAAGTGACTAGAAATTGGCCTGAAGTTTATTCCTGCTAATTTCCTTAATGACAACATTTACTGAACACTTTACAAATGTCAGGTATACTAAAAAATTTACTTTGGTTATCTCCTTTAATGATCACCAAAACACAATAAAGTTGACATTATTTCCATTTTTGTAGATAGGAAAACAAGCTTGGATAGGTAAGAAAGAAAGAAAACAACTTGCCCAGCTGTCACAGTTCATTAAGAGTCTGTATTACAGTCTAGGTAGGAATGACTCTGATGCCCTTACCTTTTCAAACTAAACTAAGCTTTGTCACCTTCATTTAGTTTGATTATTTTAAGACTTTTATTACCAGTTCTGGAATAACAGACACACACCCCCGTTAAGTCACAGTCAGGTGCTGGACAGCACAGGAGACCCTGAGAAATTACCACACTGGGATTAATTCCTGGACTCAATATATGGGATCCCTTTCCTCCCTCAAAACACACTTCCCTCCCATGCCCCTGTCATAAATTCATTCTTATGCTAATATTGCAAAGCCTCCGGTACCATGCTTCTTACCGTGATATTCTTGATGATCTGCTGCACCAAGATCGCATTGGTCAACATATGAGTCCTGAGGGGTGCGTGCTGAAGCAGCAGTCGAAGCAGCTGGCCCACAACAGGCAGCTCCTCAGGCCCAACTCTGTTCACCCGCAGGCTCTGCAGCATCAACCTGAGGACTCGAGGCAAGAGAGCCAGGATGGAGACACAGACCCCCCACAGCTTGTCCCTAAAATAACAGAGACAGAAATGAGTCAGTGAGCAAATGCACACAGGAAAAGCCCCCACTTTCCATATCCCCCCAAACTGAAATGTCCCTTTAAGAAACATGTTTTCCAATAACATTTAAGCCGAGAGCCAAATCAAGAATGCAATCTTATTTACAATAGCCCCCCCCAACACACACACGAAATACCTAGGAATACATCTAACCAAGGAGGTGAAAGATCTCTACAAGAAAGACTACAGAACACTGCTGAGAGAAATCACAGATGACACAGATAAATGAAAAAACATTGCATGCTCATGAATTGGAATAATCAGTATTGTTAAAATGGCCACACTGCTCAAAGCAATCTCCAGATTCAACTGTATTCCTATCAAACTACCAACATCATTCTTCACACAATTAGAAAAAAATATTCTAAAATTCATATGGGACCAAAACAAGAGTCAGAATGGCCAAAGCAATCCTAAGCAAAAACAACCTGACTTCACACTATACTACAAGGCTACAGTAACTAAAACAGCATGGTAATGGTAGAAAACAACAAACACATAGACCAGTGGAACAGAAAAGAGAACCCAGAAATAAAGCCACATACCTACAACTATCTCATCTTCAACTCAGGTGACAAAAACAAGCAAAAGGGCAAGGATTCCCTATTCAATAAATGGTGCTGGGACAACTGGCTATCCTTTTGTAGAAGAATAAAAATGGATCCCTATCTTTCATCATATACAAAAAATTAACTTGGCCAGGCATGGTGGCTCACACCTGTAATCCCAGCACTTTGGGAGGCTGAGGCAGGTGGATCACGAGGTCAAGAGATAGAGACCATCCTAGCCAACATGGAGAAACCCTGTCTCTACTAAAGATACAAAATTAGCTGGGCATAGTGGCATGCGCCTATAGTCCCAGCTACTTGGGAGGCTGAGGCAGGAGAATTCTTGAACCCGGGAGGCGGAGGTTGCAGTGAGCCAAGATCCTAGCAAAAGAGCAAGACTCTGTCTCAAAAAAAAAAAATTAACTCAAGAAAGATTAAGAATTCATTACTAAGTCCTCAAAAGCAATTGCAAAAAAAAAAAAAAAAAGGTGGGACGTAATTAAACTGAAGAACAAGAGAAACTCTCCGCATTTCAGTAAACCTGGTGTTTTTCACTAACATTTAGGCTAAGAGCCAAATCAAGAACAATGAACATCATTCTCTTGGTATCTTTATAGAGCAAAATGTTTATGGTAGAGACAGGTGACCCTGCAGCTAGCCTAACCACATTCTACAAGTGTTAATTAGATAGTGCAATATTCATATGGACCTAGAGTCCACTGACTATGAAAGGCTCTGACTTTGTTGCAGCTTCTTTACCAGGAGCGTATAATCCTCCTAGTTCCCAAATCTTTCTGCGAGAACCTCACTACCTCCAGGTCTAGAGGGAGCAGCCCTTTCACCATATAACCAATTTCCCTGACTCCACATATGGTAATTCCATCTATGGTGAATAGTGAATCCATTCTAGGCCAAATAGATACTCCTATGCAGAGCCCAGCTGGGACAGTCATGTGCAAGGAGAAAAGAGAAAGCCGGGCCGGGCGCAGTGGCTCAAGCCTGTAATCCCAGCACTTTGGGAGGCCGAGACGGGCGGATCACGAGGTCAGGAGATCGAGACCATCCTAGCTAACACGGTGATACCCCGTCTCTAATAAAAAAAAAAAAAATACAAAAAACTAGCCGGGCGAGGTGGCGGGCGCCTGTAGTCCCAGCTACTCGGGAGGCTGAGGCAGGAGAATGGTGTAAACCCGGGAGGCGGAGCTTGCAGTGAGCTGAGATCCGGCCACTGCACTCCAGCCTGGGCAAAAAAAAAAAAGAGAAAGCCGGACTGCAGACGTAGATAACGCAAAGGCACAGAGATACAGACTACACAAACTAGAAGAAAAATAGAGTAAGCTGCTTTGTCCGTTGCTAAATTTCTAATTCCTAGCCCTTGAGTTTTACAAGTTACTCCTATAATAATCAATATTTTCATTTTCTACTTTTCTTAATTTGAGTGGATTTCAAATAACCACAGACCTTTAAAAAAAAAGATAGCCAACCTCAAGGCCAGATGGGTGAAACCTCTAGGTGACAGAAACTATAACAAAATTCATATAAAGATACCCAGTCATACAAAACTGTATGTGGGATTCTAGGGCTAGGATTTTCAACAGTCAAGAGTACTGGAAGCTGAGGCTTCAAAACCCAGGTATGGAAGGCAAGGAGTTTGAACTATGATCCTTGCATAAAATGGGAAGCCAGGAAAACGCAAATGTCAAACTATCCTACAGGGAAGTCTACAAACCTCCACAGAACTCCCACAAAAGACACCTTAGGGAAAAGAGTCTTGCAGCCCAAAATATACAAGTCTGTTCAACTTGCTCCCTAAAATAAGGGAGAATGCCCACACCGGAGAAAAAAGGAGCTAATGGAACTAACAAGAACTTTAAAGAAACACCAGTAAACCAAGAAGCAAGAATGACAAAATACCAAATGAAAATCCAAAACAGAAACAAATCCAAAAGAAAACAAAGCAATAATTGATGAAATAAAATCTCAGTAGGAGGATTAAGTAAAAGAATTAGCAAATTAAAAGATTTTTAAGAGATAAAGAAGACAGAATAAAAAGCTTCCTATGTTTAAAAGGAGTTTTTACAAGAAAATAGAAACAATGGGGGAAGATGGTTAGAAATTAATAACAACTTTCCAGACTTGAAGAAAAAAAATTGAATCTTTGTATTATGGAAGCACACTATGTCTCGGGCAGGATAAATAACAAACCTACACTAGGACACATCCTGATCTGCAACACACCGAAGATGAAGAGAAAACAGTAAAAATATAGATTACTACCTATAAGATTACTGCCTACAAACTAAGAGGGCTCAGACTAATAGCAGATTTTTCATTAGTAACACTGAGGCAAGGAGACAATAGAACAGTATCTTCAAGGCACAGCAGACACAGTACTAAACAACTCAACTTGGTCAAACCTAACTTTCTGGCCAGCATTTGTGAAATCAAAGGCTCCCCAGTAATTTGACCAGCACTCTCATCATTTTGTAATCTTATAAACACCTTCTCCAGTGGGGAAGAAATAACCCAAATGGGAATTTTAGTACCTAAGACTTTGGCTGCCAACTGTGCCTAATATCCTAGTAATGTCAACCTTTCCAGTACCCAGTATAGAACACCTGTAAAACTGGGCATTTTAAACAGGCAAACAAGTATTACACACACTTAATTTTGTTCATTCCAGCCACATGAAGTCAAAGGATGTTTCTCTATAAGAGACTGTAATAGATCTTTGAAACTTTGCATGAAGTTGTTTTAGGAGCCATATCAAGTGACAGGAAATAACAAATAGCAATACACACATTTCATTAAGTGGGGATCTTATAAAATCTCTAGAACCCTGAGAAGTTCCTTGCTACTTATAAAGCCTTTTCTTGACCTGTCAGACCTAAAGTTTGATGATGTATAAGAAAACTATCATCAAATTTATGTTATGCATAAATTTTATAGTATATTTAAAGTGAAATACAAAATTTTTTCCATACACATACTCTTACTGGAAAAAATTTGAATGCTGACAATAAAATGGCTAAGTTATGGTACATGCATGTAACAGAATACTACAGAGCAGACAGCAAACTATGGCCACAGGCCAAATCCAGCCCATGACAAGTATTTGTAAATAGTTTTACTGGAACACAATCATACTTATTTATTTACATATTATCGATTGATGCTTTCACACTACCATGGTAGTGTTGAGTAGCCATGACAGAGACCTTAATGGTCTGCAAAACCATTAGTAAAATTAGTAAAAAAAAATATTTACTAACTGACCCTTTATAGAAAGAAGTTTGCTGAACCCTGGTATGCAGAAATAAAAATGAATGAAATACAGCTAAATGAATCAACTTCAACCAATCTCAAAAGCAATGCTGAGAGAATCAAATCACAAAAAATACATGCAGTGTAATTCCCATTACAAAAAATCCACAAATAATGCAAAACAAATATGATACTGTTAAAAAATGCACATAAAACCTTTTTTTATAAAGGTAATGAAGTTGATCAACACCAAAGTGATCTGGGGCAGAGGGGTACGTAAAAGACATTTAACTGTACAGGGTACATTAACAGTATATGTGCTGATGATATTCTATATCGGAACCTTGGGGTTGGTTAAATGGAGGCTCAGTTTATAATTACCTTTTAAACTACATACATGTTTTTAATACATTCAGTATATCTATTTTCATGTCATTTAAAAGTTCAAAAAAGGCCAAAAGGCACACATCAAAACATTAACAGCAGGTGACAGAATATTTGCCAACCTGTTAGCAGGTTTTAAAACCTTCTACAATGAACTTTTAATGGGCACACCAATAAGAATACAAGGATAAAATACTTTTTAAAATGAAAGTAAAATCTTCCCAACTATGCTAAAAGCTCTAGCCTGAATATTATACATGAGCAAAAGTACTAATTAAAAACACTAGCATCTTAGAAACATTTCCTTAAATCCAAGATTTTAAAATTCCCACTCTGGCTAGCTCTAATGAAGCTCAAAACAAAATACAAAGGTTTGTACTAATAGCCCATCCTCCTAAGGGTAGAATTATTTTTCTTGCTAGACTTACAGCAATGTTAATAAAAGAAACCTCACAAAAAATTTTATAATGCCATCTAACTTTTCAAATTTGTAACTTAAAGGGGAAAAAAACAAAAAACTAAAAATTTTCACGACAACACAAAGGGGATTCATGAAGGAACAAAGAAAAAGCTAGCCAGGCTGACACAAACTCTCTGAAAGAGACTTTAAGGTATTTGTATAACCTAATTATCTTTAACTGTCTCTATTATTATTTGGTTGGGGGAGGGAGAACAGTAGGAAAATTAAGGTTGAAGAATAAAAAATAATTACCTTTTTCTTAGATGTTCTGCTTCCCCCTTCTCTATAGTGAGCAGAAAATAAAGAAGACTGTAGCAACAAGAAGCCAGAAATGGCAGTAGAGTCTCACTAACTACACAAGTATGATCCAGGAGCTTACAGATAACACCAAAAACACAGCCAGCCGTGCTGTCAGGAATTACAGTCAACCCAACCTAAGCAGAGAAAAACAAGATTAATTACCTCTTCAAAACAGCCCCCCTCCTGCAAATAAAACCAAAACCTGTTAATTCATGATTAACTGTACATCATTTCTACTGAAAACTAATATATACCTAACACATACCACCTGCCACACCTTAAGGTCCTGTTTTTCTTTGAGAATTTAATCTCTAAATTAAATGACTCTGAAAACATGCAAACACAAGAAGTGCTATTAACCCAATCCACTGTCTGCCCTTCACGACAAAGTCTTCTGAATTTTCTATAAAATGTCTACTGCTGGTTAGAAATTACTATTTAAAGGGATTATTTCATGTACTCAAAATCTGAGTACCAACAATCACACTTAAAAATTTTTTAATTATTCAGGCTGGAAAACTTGCATGTGGCACCACTCCTATGCCAGGTAATTAAATGTATAAATAGCTCATTTTAAAATTAGCCTTCCTCTGCACTTTGATTTAGTCATTCAGACATGAATAAACATACCTCTACTGGAGTCAGTAAAAGATATTACTATAGTTAACATTTGACTGCTTCACTGCCAAGAAACCCAGTAAAGGTCATTAGGGTTTGTTAATTCATCTAGAATGTACTGTATGCATTGTCATTAAGGTACAATCTAACTTGTTACTGTATATATACATGGTTTCAATCTCCTGGAGACTACTGTTGGGTAATGATTTTAGAAAGTCTGCAAACTCTGATGTCTTAACCTCCTCCACAGGCTGTGTGAAAATAGTGGCCAAGACTGTCTGGCATATCGATCTTTTACTAGAATAATGAATGTAGTCAAAGGAGAGTCTAATTCTCCGGAGTGGAGATAGAGAAAAAAAAAGTGGGCATTGTTGATGACACAGGGATAAGGATTGCAAGTTTGACAGCAGGGAGAAGGTACCAGGAATTCAAAGCAGCACTCTCTTCCAACTCAAGGGAAATAACATTTTAAAAGAGAAAAAGGAGTCTGGATATGCCTGTATTTTATCCAAACAAGTATGTTTCTCAAAGATATAATTTGGGAGCCCTGCTTTGTACTATTATACATTACAATAAAAAGCCAAAGATAAAGAGTGTAAACACTGGAGGAAGTTAAAAGCAACTACAGAGGTATATCTAATGTGGATTTAATACCAATGGAAATGAGACATCCAGTATCAAGTAACAGGCCAGTCTCAGGGTTGAGTCTACAGCTTCCAGGGACCACACCTTGTGCCAGGTTAGATAATGTGCCTACTTTGGACCCCAAACCTTCTAGGTGGAACCCAGACTCCAGTCTAGATGTTGAATTCTCAATACACTGAGGCAAAGTACATGCGAATTACAGAAGTTGGAAAGGATTTGAAGTTTAATTTTCAGGTCCCTTATTTCACTGATTTAGAAAAGTGAGGTCCTAAGAAGAGACTGTTCCCAAGGTCACTCAGAATTAAATTAATAACAGCCAGGAAAAATACCAAGATTCCTCAGTTCTTGCCAATGCATCATGCTGCAAGAGGCTATGGTATCATTAAGCTTAGAATTCCAGATACACTATTTCTGGGGCTATGGTAAACTCTATTCTAACCAATGCATCTTGTGTTCATTCTTAAGAGAAAAAGTTGAAGGATACTTACCAAATGCTTACTGATGGCACTTTGCAGGATGTCAAAGTTCTGACTTCGGGCAGGAATAACCAATAAACTGTGAAAAACTGCCTGTCAGAAAAGGAGAAAACCAGTAACCAAATCAGAACATTTTAGGTCAGAAACAAGTTCAACAGATTTTTTTTTTTTTTTCTCTGAGACAGAGTTTCACTCTGTCACCCAGGCTGGAGTGTAGTGATGCAATCTCAGCTCACTGCAACCCCCATGACCTGGCTCAAGCAATCCTCTGGCCTCAGCCTCCCAAGTAGCTGGGACTACAGGTGCACACCACCACGCCCGGCTAATTTTTGTATTCTTAGCAGAGATGGGGTTTCACCATTTTGCCCAGGCTCACCTTAAACTCCTGGATTCAAGCAACCCACCTACCTCAAGACTCCCAAAGTGCTAGGATTACAGGTGTGAGCCACTGTGCCCAGCAACAGATTCTTTTAATACTTACTTGCTCTACAAATTTATAGGAAACATGTAACAAATTACTCTGAAGATGTAAATGTCAAAGATCAAACAAATAGACCTTAATATTTGGCCTAATTTTCCAAATAATTCATCTACTAATCATTTATTGACTACTGAGCTAGCCCCTATTAGGTGCCATGCACAGGAATAAAAGAATGAGAAACCTTCTCTTCTTTCTCATACCCCTCAAGTGGCTTACAATCTACCAACATGGAGACTGTACAGTAAGTCCTCACTTAACAACTTTAGCAGGTTCTTGTAAGCTATGACTTTAAGCAAAACAATGTATAATGCAATCATTTTTCCCCCCAATCAACATTATTAAAAAAAGTTTTTCAGCCAGCCTGGTGGCTCATGACTGTAATTCTAGCATTTTGGGAGGCCAAGGTAGGAGGACTGCTTGAGCCCAGGAGTTTGAAACCAGCCTGGTCAACATAGTGGTACCTCATCTAGAAGAAAAAAAAAAAAAGTTGGGCCAGATGTGGTAGCACGTGCTTGTGGTACCAGTTACTCGGAAGGTTGAGACAGGAGGATCGCCTGAGCCCAAGTGGTTGAGGCTGCAGTAAGCCATGATGGTGCCACTGCACTGTAGCCTGGATGACAGAGTGAGACACTGTCTCCAAAAAATATGTTATTCAAGGACCTAGTGTATATGTCATTTCCGTTTCCTAAAGAACCTACTGAGGATATTAAGTAAGGGCATACTGTATTTCTATTGAGTGCTACAACAGAAAGATCTGAGTGATATGAACAAAGGGCTAACAAAAGCTTTTTTTGCCCACCTGATAGAGAAATGTATCACAGAAAAATATTTATGACCCAGAAAATATAAATATCCTGTTCAGTTTATTCATGACACTGCCTCCTATTCTCTAAAGGTAAAAAAGAAATCTGCACAAAAAGTAGAGTTAGAAGTAAAACCCCTAGTATTTTTAATTTCCTAAGTTCTCAGATAAACAAGAGGAGTCAAGAACAGTACTGTCCTTACAGATACCAGTCACAGCACAAACTCCCAGAATCTGATACAGTATACTATCAAAAATGAAATATGTAAAAACATCACATGAAAAAAACAAGAATGGGGAAAGGAAGAATATCACTCTAGGAAGAGATCAGTCAATTAAGTTCAAGAGAGCTGTCATCTAGCCCTGAAAAATCAAGACTTTTTGTACTTTGTTATTTACAGATTTGAGAGTGGGGGCAGGGATCAACAGATCTATACATTATTTCTCTGTAAAGTTTCTTATAGATACTACCCAGATAATTTATTTGGTAACTTTTTCTTTTATACCTATAAGTAACAATCAGAAAAAAATCATTTCCAAGGCCATCTTCCTACTTCAAAACAAACATGGTGAATATTTTTATTAATCAAAGGTAAACCACATTTGAAAAGTGCACCTTCAATAATAACCACTTCATCACTTCCCTTCTGCCTCCCCTTGCTGCCCTAAACGATTCAGTTCTAAAGCCAACGGGTGGGGCCAAACTAGGTAAACTTTGGCACTGGATTTGGCGGGAGTGCTGAGATGGCCCAGAGTAGACAGCCTGCAAGAACCAGAGTCCAAATGGAGTGAGATGAGAGGGGTGGGAGCAAAGAAAGACTAATTACAGAGAAGCTGATCAAGTAAATATATTAAGTATAACTGGAGCCAGGTGTCTATCAGAGAAAGCAGGTACAAAAAAGAAACAGGATATAACTAGAATAAACTCTGTGGTGTTGAATGATGACTTTATGTCCAGTAAGAGGATATGGGAGAAGCAACACCCAACAGCAATAAGCACACCGAAATTCCACATGTTGGTTTCTAAATTCCATTCTCCACTGTTCTTTGCAGAAAACTGGTCTGCCATAACTACTCTAATATAATCTTCTCTTTCACAAATAGGAGACCACCTGAACTCTCCCCAAGTATCATACCAAGAAATTTACATGTGCTACCATACCCATAAGAAGCTGAGCTTTCCCTGAGAACTTAAAGTCACCATACAGACCCTGAGAGATAAAAGCAAGCTGAAAACCTAAAATAAATGTAAGATTTCAAGACCTGTAAGTAAACACAGTACCAGGCACTATGGGTAATAAAATGAGGATGTCATTGGCATGACCCTAGCATTGTGACCAGAGTCAAACAAAGCCATGAGAGAAATAAGTTAAATAACTATAAAAGATATAGTCCCTAGAGATAGGAAGAACATGAAGAGAATTCAAAATAAAATGAAAATATCAAGTTAATAAATTAATTGACACACCACCAACAACAAAAAAAGAATTAGGTTGTAACTTGAACTGAGAGACTACCCTGTTGAGAACACTGTCAAAACTGGCTAACAAAAAATAAAATCAGCCAGGAGAGAATATTACTTCAGATTTTGCATGAAAAAAATGAAACCAATATTACTTAGGATGGCATAATTTTGCATTCTCACTGGACAAGCACCTTTGAATGTTAAGAAATAGCAGCCAGGCACAGTGGCTCATGCCTGTAATCCCAGCACTTTGGGAGGCCAAAGCAGGTGGATCACCTGAGGTCAGAAGTTCAAGACCAGCCTGGCCAACATGGTGAAACCCCGTCTCTACTAAATATAAAAAATTAGCCGGGCATGGTGGCAGGCGCCCATAATCCCAGCTAGTTGGGAGGCTAAGGCAGGAGAATCGCTTGAACCCGGGAGGCAGAAGTTGCAGTGAGCCGAGATTGTGCCATTGCACATCAGCCTGGGCAACAAGAGTGAAACTTGGTCTCAAAAGAAAAGGAAAGAAATTTAAGAAATAAAGAATAGGCTCAAGCACGGTGGGTCACGCTTGTAATCCCAGCACTTTGGGAGGCCAAGGCAGGCAGATCACTTGAAGTCAGGAGTTCAAGACCAGCCTGGCCAACACGGTGAAACCCCGTCTCTACTAAAAATACAAAAATTAGCCAGGTGTGGGGGCTCATACCTGTAATCCCAGCTACTCAAGAGGCTGAGGCAAGAGAATCGCTTGAACCCAGGAGGCGGAGGCTGGCAGTGAGCTGAGACTGCACCACTGCACTCCGGCTTGGGCGACAGACAGAGTGAAACGATGTTTCCGAAAAAAAAAAAGAAAAAAAGGAGAGACAAATAGGTATGTAATGTAGTCTTCTTTTCTCTGCTGTGTCCCTGTATAGTTTTGGTATCATGTGATACTGGTATCACAGAATGAATTAAGGAGAATTTCCTCTTCCCTCCTTGATTTTTGGAAACAATTTCACGAGAATGGGTATTAGTTCTTCTTTGTACATTTGGCAGAATTCAGCTGTGAATCCATCTGGTCCTGGGCTTTTCATTCTTTGGAGATCTTTTTTTTGAGATGGAGTCTCGCTCTGTCACCCAGGCTGGAGTGCAGTGGCACGATCTCGGCTCACTGCAACCTCTACCTCCTGGGTTCAAGCGATTCTCCTGCCTCAGCCTCCCAGGTAGCGGGGACTACAGACTCATGCCACCACACCTAACTTTTGTATGTTTAGTAGAGACAGGGTTTCACCATAGGTGAGGCTGGTCTTGAACTCCTGACCTCGTGATCCTCCCGCCTCAGCCTCCCAAAGTGCTGGGATTACAGGCATGAGCCACTGCACCCGGCCTGGAGATTTTTTTATTACCAATTTAACCATACTACTCATTATTGGTCTGTTCAGATTTTCTGTTTCATCCTGGTTCAACCTTGGGGAGTTGTATGTTTCCAGGAATTTATCCATTTCCTCTAGATTTTTCAGTTTGTAGGTGTATAGTTGTTTGTAATAGTCCCTGTGGTATCAGTTGTTATGTCTCCTTTTCATTTCTGTTTTTGTCTATTTGGATCTTCACTATTCTTGCTTAGTCTAGCTACTGGCTATCAATCTTATCTTTTTGAAGAACCAACTTTGCATTTTGTTGACCCTTTGTATTGTTTTTTGATCTCTATTTCATTTAGTTCTGCTCTAATCTTTGTTATTTCAAGTCTTCTGCTCATTTTGGGCTTGGTTTGTTCTTACTTTTCGTTCCTTAAGGTACAATGTTAGGTTGTTGATTAGTAATCTTTCTACTTTTTTTCATGTAGACATTTAATGCTACAAATTTCCCTCTCAGCACTGCTTTTCCTGTATCTCATGGGTTTTAGTATGATTTGTTTCCATTTTCAATTGTTTCTAAAATGTTCTGTATTTCTATTTTAATTTCTTCAGTGACTCAATAATTGCTCAGGAGCATGTCATCATTCAGGTGTATGTTTTTTAATTTTGCAATATTTCAATACAAAGTGATGTATTTGCATCATTTGTAAAGTTCCTCTTGGTACTGATTTCTTATTTTATTCCACTGTGGTCTGAGAAGATACTTGGTATAATTTTGATTTTTTAAAATTTGTTGGGACTTGTTGTGACCTACCATATGGTCTATTTGGGAGATCGATAGTTCTATGTGATGATGAGAAGAATGCATATTCTGCAGTTTGTTGAGTAGAATGTTCTATAAATGTCTGTAAGGTCCACTTGGTCTAAAGTTCAACTTAAATCCAATGTTTCTTTGTATTTTCTTTCTCAATGATCTAATGCTGAGAGTGGGGTGTTACAGCACCCCACTATTATTGTATTGCCATGTATTTCTTCCGTTAGGTCTAGTAATACTCATGGAATCTGGATGCTCTGGTGTTGGGTGCATATATATTTAGAATTGTTGTATCCTCTTGCTGAATTGATCCCTTCATCATTACATAATGATTTTCTTTGTATTTGTTAAACCTGTTTCTGATTTGAAGTCTGTTTTACCTGTAAAAGTATAGCTACTCCTGCTCACTCTTGGTTTCTGTTTGTATGAGTATCTTTTACCACCTCTCTAATCCCAACTTTCAGCCAATAAATTACTATTTGGCTTTCAGAGTTTTTTTGCTTTTTCCTTTCAGCACTTTGATTATGCCATCCCATTCTCTTTTGGCCTGTAAGGTTTCTGCTAAAAAGTCTGCTGTTAGTCTGATGGGATTTTCTTTATAAATGACTAGACACGATTCTCTTGCTGATTTTAGAATTCTCTCTTTCATTTTGACTTTAGACAGTCTGATTATAATATGTCATGATGAAGTCCTTTCTGCAATGTATTCTCCTGAGGACTGCTGGGCCTTCTGAACCTGGATGTCTAAATCTCCTGCTAGGCTTGGAAAGTTTTCACCAATTACTTGGTTGGCTAGGTTTTCTAAACTTTAAATCTTTCTTCCCCTTGGGAATACCAATAATTCATAAGCTTAGTCACTTTACATAAGTCCCAAATGTCCTGGAGGCATTATTCATTCTTTTACTCCCTTATGAACACAGACACAAAATTCCTCCACAAGATACTTGCAAATCAAATCTAAAAGTACATCAAAGATAATATACCATGATGCAGGGTTTCTATCTCAGGGGTGCAAGAATGGTTCAATATACACAAACCAATAAATGTGATACTTCACATGAACCAAATTAAGAACAAAAACCATATGATCATTTCAAAATACACAAAAAATGCATTTGATAAAATTCAGCATCCCTTCATGAAAAAAACTCAACAAACTCGGCACAGAAGAAACATACCTCAAAAGTAATAAAGGCCATCCATATATGACAAACCCACAGCCAACATCACACTGAATGAGGAAAAGTTGGAAAGATTTCTTGTAAGAAATGGAACAAGACAAGGATGCCCACTTTCATCATCCTATTCAACACAGTACATGACATCCTAGCCAGAGCAATGAGGCAAGAGAAAAAAAAGACATCCAAATTGGAAAAGAGGAAGTTGAATTATCCCTGTTTGCTGATACGATTATTTTTTAAGACATGGGGTCTCGCTCTGTTGCCCCAACTGGAGTGCAGTGGCACAGTCATAGTTCACTGCATCCTCAAACTCTTGGGCTCCAGCTATCCTACTGCCCCAGCCTTCCAAGTAGAGGTATTACAGGTGCATGCCACCATATCCAACTAGATGGTATGATCTTATATCTAGAAATGAATTCAAGATATAAGATCAACATACAAAAATCAGTAATTTCTATATACCAATAACTAGTTCAGAACAAAATCAAGAAGGCAATCCCACTTATAATAGCTACAAAAACAAACAAACCTAGGAATATATTTAACCAAGGAGATAAAAGAGCTCTACAAAGAGAACTAGAAAACACTGATGAAAGAAAATGTAGATGACACAAACAAATGAAAAAACATTCAATGTTCAGATAGGAAAACTGACATTATTAAAATGACAACACTATCCAAATTAATCTTTAGAGTAAATGAAACTGCTATCAAAATACCAATGTCATTTTTCACAAAATTAGAAAAAAAATCCTAAAATTAATATGGAACCAAAACAAGAGCCTGAATAGCCAAAGCAATACTAAGCAAAAAGAGCAAAGCTGGAAGTATCACATTCCCTGTGATACTTTACATTACCTACAAGGCTGTAGTAAACACAACAACATGGTACTGGTATAAAAACAGATGCATAGATCAAGGGAACAGAATAGAGAACCCAAAAATAATGGCACATATTTATAACCAACTCAGCTTTGACAAAGTCAACAAGAACTACTGTGGAGACAGGACAACTTTTACCATTGGTGCTGGGAAAACTGGAATGTCATGCAGAAAAATGAAACTGGATCTCTCTTACAATATACAAAAATCAACTCGAGATGGATTAAACACTTAAATGTAAGATATGAAACTACAGAAATACTAAGAACCTAGAGAAAACTCTTCTGGACATTGATCTAGACAAATAATTCATGACTAACAGCCCAAAAGCACAAGCAACAAAAACAAAAATAGACAAATAGGACTTCATTACACTAAAAAATTTCTACACAGAAAAATAATTACCTAAGCAAACAGAAAACCTGCAGAATGGGAGGAAATATAGGCAAACCATGCATCCAACAGGAGACTAATACAAAAATTTACAATGCAAGGAACTTAAGCAACAGCAAAAAATCAACCACATTAAAAAGTAGACAGGATATGAATGGGTATTTTTCAAGATGACAAATTGGCCAAAAAGGCACACATGAAAAAATGCTCAACATCATTAATCATCAGAGAAATACAAATTAAAATCACAAAGAGATATCATCTTACACTAGTCAGAATGGATATTAAGACGACAAAGGGAACACTTATACACTGTTGGTTGAGAATGTCAATTAGTACAACCTCTGTGGAAATCAGTAGAAAGATTTCTCGAATAACTGAAAATAGAACTACCACTCGATCCAGCACGCCTATTACCGTGTATGTACCCAAAGGAAAAGAAATAATTACATCAAAAAGATACCTATGGTTATTGCAGGACTATTCACAATTCACAATAGCAAACATATGGAATTGACCTAAATGTTCCAACATATGCGTGGATAAAGAAAATGTGATATTTACACACAATGAAATACTATTTAGCCATAGAAAAGAATAAAATCATGCCTTCTGCAGCAACATGGATGTAACTGAAGGCCATTATCTTAAGTGAAACAAGTCAGACACAGACAAATAGCGCATATTCTTCCTTGTAAGTGGGAGCTAAAAATAATGTCTCCTCATGGACATAGAGTGTGAAATGACAGACAACAGAGACTCAAAAGGGTGAATGGGTGGGAGTGGGGTGAATGACAGGAGATTACTTAATGGGTACAGTGTACGTCGTTGGGTGATACTCTCAGAAACCTGATTCACCACTGTACAGTCTTACGCATGTAACAAAACTGCATTTGTACCCCTAAATCTACACGCACACACAAAAGAATAAAAATAAACTTAAAAACTTAGAAATTAAATAAACCCTTAGTATTAATGTTTGTGATATTGTTTGTGTATTTAGTGTTAAGTATTTGTAACATTTAAGACAATTTTGCCTATTAGGGCAAAAGATCAGCCTTGTACTTCCAATTTAAAATATGTCAGCCGCTGGGCATGATGCCATATGCCCACAGCCCCAGCTACTCAGATGGCTGAGGCAGGAGGATCACTTGAGCCCAGGAATTCAAGGCCAGCCTGGGCAAAACAGCGAAATCTCTTAAAAAGAAAACACCAGGCCAGGAGCAGTGGCTCACGCCTGTAATCTCAGCACTTTGGGAGGCCAAGGTGGGAGGATCTCCTGAGGTCAGGAGTTCAGCAGCCCAAAATGGCAAAACTGTCTCTACTAAAAACACAAAAAATTAGCCGGGAGTAGTGGCGGGTGCCTGTAATCCCAGCTACTCTGTAGGCTAAGGCAGGAGAAGCGCTTGAACCCGGGAGACGGAGGGTGCAGTGAGCCAAGATAGCGCCGCTGTACTCTAGCCTGGGTGACAAGAGCGAGACTCTGTCTCAAAAAAACAAAAACAAAAAACACCAAACCAAACCCCAAAACAGTAACAAAAAATACTTTTTAAAGTCAGTAGTTAATTAATTTAGACTTGTGGTTTTAATCTGAAGTTTCATTAAGTAGTACTAAAACATAAGATTTCCGATATTTATATGTTCAATTTATTAGCTATCTCTAAGATTTACTTCAATTATTTGTGAAGGTTTGTCAGAAAACTGAAGTATTTGACAAATACTATTACAGTTATTTAAGAAAGTAAAAAAAAATTGGTTTGTAAAAGGAATAAAATTAAATCAAAGTCCTCCTTTAAATGTTTAAATTTACTTAAAAAGTAAGACTTGTAGGCTGGGTGTGGTGGCTCATGCCTGTAATCTCAGCATTTTGGGAGGCCGAGGTGAGTGGATCACCTGAGGTCAGGAGTTCAAGACCAGCCCTGGCCAAGATGGTGAAACCCACCTCTACTAAAAATACAAAAAATTAGCAAGGTGTGGTGGCGCATGCCTATAATCCCAACTACTTGGGAGGCTGAGGCAGGAGAATCACTTAAACCTGGGAGGCGGAGGTTGTAGTGAGCCGAGATTGTACCACTGCACTCCAACCTGGGTGACAAGAGCAAAACTCTTGTCTCAAAAAAATCAAATCAAATCAAATCAAATCAAATCAAATAAAAATTAAGACTTGTAAACCAAACTTCAAAACTTAAAGAATTTGGGTTTTAAATTTAATTTTAATAAGCTACATAGTAATTCTTAAAACCAAAGGAACTGGTGAATAATCTTCCATTTAAAAAGTCACTTTCAAGGATACCAACTCTTACTTAAGTCTTATCCTTCAAAACCTCAATTCTTCCTCTTACATAATGCTTTCCTCTTTTAAAAAGACAGATCTATCATTCAAATTGCTGATTTGTTCTGTTCTACTGGCATAATTTATAAAGAATGTTTCCCTTTTCAAACTTACTTCTCCTATCCAAGATTATAAGCACTTTAAACAAGTATCTTTGAAAAGCTCTCACACAAGGCAGTTCACATATAGTAACTTGCTGGCTGATGAACTGAATTTTAATAATTATCGGTTTCTTTTTAAATGAACTATTACCTCTGTTACATCCCAATGGTGTAAAAATTGATCCAAATCTGTAAGGTAGAGAAGCACAGGGGAAAGCTGTGTCTGGATGACATGAGGAACTCCTCGAAGGCTCTGAAGCCAAGTCAACTCCTCTTTCGAAAACCCTAATACAGGTAAACAAAGAAAGCCAATTAAAAAAAAAAAGCAGTGACATTTTTCATAATTTTTTAAAAAACAGAGATGACATATGTCTTCAAGTGAACATTCTTTAAGCTACCTTGTTTTCTGAGCTTCTGCATTTCATGCAATATTTTAAAAAATAAAATGCTAGCAATGAAGACAGTTAAATTCATATAATTGCATAAAAGATGTGATCAGACCCAATCTATAATATAGCAAGAAACCGGTTTTACCACTTCTACTAGGGTTTTGACACTTTTACTTAGAGTGAAAAGCATAATCTTTCCAATTAATGGTAGGTTTAAAAAAGCAAATGGGCAAGTAAAAGCAATAATATACTCCTACATATATATCAAATGCTTTAGTTTCTTAGATAATAGCCCTTCAAATGTTTTAAAACTACTCCATCGCCCTAAGTGTTTTTACTTTGACAATACGTGTATAGTTCATTCAACAATTTCTAGTTCCCCTTACCACCTCTATTACACTTGGCCTAACCTACACAAACAACCTGCCAAAGTCACTCCTGAAAGGTAGTTCTCAGAACGATCAGAATACCACTGATGTGGCCCAACCCTATCTACCTTGATGTTCAAATCACTATACTTCTGTAAGCACAACCTAAAGAGGCAGCATCTAGTTTGATAGCCATGTACTGACTCCCAATGAGCTTTCTAAAACCACTAAAATCTTTTTGACAACTACTATTATTAAAACACAAAGCCTCCGCCACCTCAAATGTACACATTCAAAAGTATACAATAAACATATAGGAGCTTACGTTTATCTTCTGAAATATTTATCTTGCTAGATTCAGCATAGTATTGGAACTGTCAAGTTCTTTTTGGACTCTGACACTATATTAACTCTCCTAATTTCAAGTCTTCAGAAAATTTCAAAGAATCCCATCATTATCCAAGTATAAAATGAAAATATTTAAATACTGCATTTAAAATAATAGTAACAGTACATCAAACTTAAAAATACAATAACATGACATTCAAATAATGCTCAGGGTTTTGATACTCATACTA
The DNA here is from genome assembly GCF_049350105.2 of Macaca mulatta. Taxonomy (NCBI): domain Eukaryota; kingdom Metazoa; phylum Chordata; class Mammalia; order Primates; family Cercopithecidae; genus Macaca; species Macaca mulatta. Next base: position 58,083,156 of record NC_133420.1, on the reverse strand, counting down.
TAAGAGATTTAAAGATAAATCATCCATACTCCTGCCTCAGGAGCCTAACAATGTAGGTTAGAAATATTCTTTCGATTTCCACTTACTAATCACAAAAATCACTCCAAGACAGAATATTTATCATCTTCAAAACTGAACCAAACTGATAAAATGGCAAATCTTAGAAGGATAATTGTGATTCACATTAGGTTTTTTCTTTTTTAATCTGGCAAGTGAATGTGGTTACCTGTAAGTGTGGAAAATAAGAAGCTGAAATAGTCCACATCACTCATCAACCAGTCTTTAGCTGAATACTTCCACCCAGAAAATGATGATCTATAAAAAACAAAGGGAGAAGTATTACCAGAAGTGACCAACTTGACAGACTTTTCAAAGGTAGCACAGTATATAACCATTTTTCTTTGCTGAAAACAAGTTTGATTTCATAGCTTAAAACCCATATATGCCTTGTATTAATTTCATATCCAAGGGCTCAGGTACCATAGTAGAAAAGTTTGAAATTCAAACATATTAATACAAACTTTCATTAAAAAGCATACTTGATCAACATATATAGTATAACAGAAGATTTCCATCCACTTGAAAATCAGACTCTAAGGAGCCAAGATGAAGTTTTGCTTTTCAGTGGCAGGTTCAGCTGCTATGTATTTACTATTTGATTTTTATAGTCTTACCCTCAGCAAATGAGTTATGTTTAAACAAGCTTCAGCTTCCTACATAACTAAGCAAAAGTATCTTAATTAGATAAAGAAAACTTATCTTTAAAGCCACTGTAAGGCAACTCTGTGTTCTTATTCTTAGTAAAGTTGTAACTAGGTCTATTTCACAATAGTGCAGCTAAGGTATTGGCAGAGGACTCAAAAGGAATAGCTAAATGTAAAGCAGCTTCTCATTAAATGAGAATTATTTGGTTCCTCCTATGAGATCAGTTTCTAGTGTCTCCTTTAAAAATTCCCTTCAAGGTAAAGCTAGGAAGAAAACAAATGTCAACCATGGGTGTTGCAGAAAGGCTCAGAATAATCAGACAAGCTGATACTAAAAATTTTTTATCACAGACATCTGAATAAATATCAAACAAAATTAGGAACTTCTAATTCACCTATAAGCACTTAGTAATTTTTTTACTGTTATAATAATTGGACTTATATTTATTAATATATATATTTTTTGAGATGGAGTTTCACTCTTGTTGCCCAGGCTGGAGTGCAATGAATGGCATGATCTCAGCTCACTGCAACCTCCACCTCCTGGGTTCAAACGATTTTCCTGCCTCAGCCTCCTGAGTAGCTGGGATTATAGACGTCCTTAATTTTTGTATTTTTAGTAGAGATGGGGTTTCGCCATGTTGACCAGCCTGGTCTCAAACTCTTGACTTCAGGTGATCCACCTGCCTTGGTCTCCCAAAGTTCTGGGATTACAGGCGTGAGCCACTGCACCCTGCCTTATTAATATTCTTACGAGGGGACGGGCATAAAATAATGAAAACACTCTTCTTGGGTGTCATTCCCAGGTGATAAGCAAAGGTCTATGGGGCAAGAGCACAAGCTAAGGAGGTTATAAAAAGTACAGATGCTCAACAGAAAGAAGTACAAAATAGTGGTTGGAAAACAAACTATTATCTTCTTGAACTCAATGAAAACAGGAAGCCACTGTGCCATCCAGTGGCCAAAAGGGGCAGCAAATTTATTTAACAGCCTATTTAAAATTCTGACCCTGTGAAAAGTGATAAATGACAAGCAATATAGCACACTGTCTTTAAAACTAAACTATGAAAACCATATATACTTTCCAAGCCTGAACACTTCTGTGAGCAAAAGAGGGTGCTGGTGCTGATTATGCTGGGCCAAAAGGAGTAAAATGGAACTGTTCCTGGCAGACAAGGTCATATGTTCACCCTATTTGAAACCCGAGCCAAACTTCCTGGTACAAGCTAATTTCTCCTTCCTCAGAGATTTTATCTAACACCATGGAGCATCTTTCCATATTTATGCTTTCTGTTCCCCCAATCTGGCTATAAATAAATTGGGGTAGTGGGGTAAGAACTGAGAAAAGGCCACTGGATATTACGATGAAACACCACAAGTAGAATGGTATGAGGAAAACATCAGATTATAAAAAAACTATAACTTGCTGGTAAAAAGGTAGAGACAGCAATTCCAAACACATTTTTTAAAAGCTGAGAGAAACATGAATGATTTCTAGCTGATGGGTTTTTAACACGTGGAATCCCTGCTTAGGTGGTACATGTCCTGCCATTAGACAAATGCTTTAATACAGATGGCAAGGTATCAGAACTACAAAAATTGAGCTAAACTTAATCTCACAGACCAATTAATGTGACAAGATAAAAATCAGAATTGAGTAAAGGAGTATTGCAGAAAAATCAATCTGGCAACAGTGCACAGGATGCATGGGACTGAGAAGCAGTATTTTAAGAGTGTAAGTGGCAAATAATTTAAAAGTTCACTTTTATAGTCATGGTCAAGAAGAGGAGTTATTTTGAATAAAAAACTAAAGATATGAAGTAACCCAACATATATATGTCTGAATGAACTAACCTTCAGTCCTTTTTTTAAGATGGAGTCTCCCTCTGTCACCCAGGGTGAAGTGCAGTGGCACTATCTCAGCTCACTACAACCTCTGCCTCCTGGATTCAAGCAATTCTCCTGCCTCAGCCTCCTTAGTAGCTGGGGTTACATGCACGAGCTGCCATGCCCAGCTAATTTTTGTATTTTTAATAGAGATGGGGTTTCACCACGTTGGCCAGGCTGGTCTCAAACTCCTGACCTCAAGTGATCGCCTGCCTCAGCCTCCCAAAGTGCTGGGATTTACAGGCATGAGCCACTGCGCCCAGCTAGTCTTATTATGACCCTATGAAAAGTGATAAAATGATAGTGCCATGGGCTCAACAAGACTAAAAAGTCCTAATTTTGTATTCTTTTTAAAAAGGGACTACTTTAGATGGGAATAGTACACCTATATAGAGAGAAGTCTACTAATGAACTCTGTACAAATACTAAAAAGCAAAATTTAATTTGGCAGACTTTAACTACAATGACAATCGTTTAAATATGAGTCCGTATTATCAGTATTTGTAAAATTAATATATTTTCCCAATTCTCGCCACTCATCGCCACAAAAAGATAAAAGCAAAAAAAAAAAAAAAAAAAAAAAAAAACCCAAGATTTTAAAAAACATCCTTGACAAAAGTTACTAAACATAAGTGAACAGATGTTGAGGAAGACATTAAATGCATCTTCCAAGGAGAATCAATTTCAAGAAACATTCAAGGGGTGATTTAACTGAACTGAATCTAAGTTATAGCTAAGGAACAGAGTGCCCTCTACTGGAAGTCAAATAAAAAACAGGCACTTAAGTTACAAAAAATTTTAAAAATTTAACTTTTAAAAGGCCTAGCACTTTGCTTACACAAAACAAAGTGCAGTTTTTTTAATATCTAAAAAAAAAAAACATGGAAAACTAATCAACATTTAAAATTCTTAAAAAATATGTCCAGGCCCCTTTAATGGGCATATACAAGGAAGAAATAAACCTAGAATTTTTAAATACAAACAATATTTTATTTATGTTTTGTTCTCTGTTTTGGTAAAAGGCAAATTTACTGTCAGTTTTGAAGCACACTTCCGGTGACCAGAGTTAAATATCTGTCCTACACTGGTATGAAGAAAGTCTATTAAGAGTAAGCTACTCTTATCTACCTGAGATAGGGGATCTATACAAGAAAACTTTTCAACTACAGCCTAGATTTCTATTTCTGCCTAAAACCACATCAGACCCTTCCCATCAGACCCTTCCCACAACCAGTAATACTGCTGAATACTAAAATACTATGACTGAAGATATACACATGAGGATACTTCCAACACAAGCAGTATCAAACCTTTCAGAGTTTCAGAGTAAAATGGCTATGGAAAATGGCATGTGGTGTTAGCTACTTTGGAGGCCAAGGCGGGAGGATCTCTTGAGCCCAAGAGTTCAAAGCCGCAGTGAGCTATGATCATGCCATTTGCACTCCAATCTGGGTAAGAGTGAGAACTTGTCTCTTGAAATATTAAAACTTTTTTTTTTTTGAGACGGAGTCTCGCTCTGTCACCCAGGCTGGAGTGCAGTGGCACCATCTCGGCTCACTGCAACCTCCGCCTCCTGGGTTCAAGCAATTCTTCTGCCTCAGCCTCCTGAGTAGCTGAGACTACAGGCATGTATCACCATGCCTAGCTAAGTTTTGTATTTTTGGTAGAGATGGCGTTTCACCATGCTGGCCAGGCTGGTCTCAAACTCCTGACCTCGTGATCTGCCCACCTTGGCCTCCCAAAGTGCTGGGATTACAGGCGTGAGCCACCGCGCCTGGCAAAACTTTTTAAGAAAGGTTAAAATGGTAAATTTTATGTTATGTTTATTATACCACCAGGAAAACAAAAGAGAGAGATTACAAGTAATTCCTGGTCTCAGTCCACAAGCTTATTTAATTCACCAGCTACATTAAATTCTGAGCTCTCTGAAGAAAAGGTCTATATTGCAATTCCGTAACAACAAAGGTTTGAAGTATGACACCCTCACCTACCAATAAATCCCTTACTACACACTTTTGTTAATTCTATTTCAACTCTTATTCCAACCTATCTATAAAAATTATTAACCAAGTAATTTGAAAGTCTTACTCTTGTAAACTTACTCTACCTAGTGATATCAACAGTTTTAACTGTTGCATTAAGAGTAAATGAAGGTAGTATATGCGACTTCAAAAGCCTTCCATAATTCACAAATTACCAGTAAAAGGGGGAAAAGATTATACACTTAAAATACAGCTCACTTCAGCATGCTACCTCATGTGCAGTATCCCGATAAGCATGGCAGCCAAACTTGAACTGAGTCTTCCCATAATACAGCAACGACTTAACCGAGAAAGCAGATCAGCAGGCAGACTGGGTAGGAAATACACAAGCTGAACCAAACGCTGCTGAGAGTCTGCAGGGAGAACCACCACAGCACCTTCTTGTGGATCTAGTGAGGTGGATAGACATATTAACATCAACTATGAAAGACAAGCAAACCAGAGATTAATAAAGCAGATCAATTACTTCCAGTGAATTATAGGCTAACATTTTATGCTGAATTTTATGCTGAATATCAATTACATAAAAGCATAATTATATTAATATCATCAAACACTTATGTACGGCTTGTTAAGCTACTGCATAAAATAAAATACCAAACATAATTTATTTAAAGATTTAATATCCAAGTGTCTTGTTAGAAATAAAAACTTTCATGGGGGTAAAGAGGAAAAGAGATTGGGCACAAAGTAAACAAGCAATTTTGCTAAACAGTGACAATTACAACATCAACCTGACTTAAAGCAAAAGACTTGGTTTGCTGTGTGTATATATACACCTACATATATATGACCAATATTGAAAAATACATATTTAAAACTATAACCCACAAAAGGTGGAAAACACTCAAATGTTCATCACTAGACAAATGGATAAATACCAGTGACATATCCATACAACAAAATACTACTCAACAATAAAAAGGAATAAAGTATTGAAAATACTATGCTAAGTGAAACAAGCCAGACACAAAAGGCCCCATGTTATGTAATTCCATTTATAAGAAATATCCATGATAGGCAAATCCATATAGACAGAAAGTAGATGAGTGATTTCGAGGGGCTGGGGGAAGGAAGGAGTAAGGATGAACTTTCAATCAGTACAAGTTTCTTTCTGGGGTGATAAAAATGTTTTAGAATTAGACAGTGGTGATAGTTAGTTGCACAACCTTAGGAATATAGTTTTTAAAATTCATTGAACTGTATACTGTAAAATGGTGAATTTCACAGTATGTGAATATTTCGATAATGATATGTATACATACATCTCAGTTATGTTTTAATAATTCTGCTTAAAATATTAGTTAAGTCAGTTCCAGATGAATAAATATATGAAAGTCATACAAGATATTCATTATAATTAAATAATAAAGATACGTCTTGCCATCAGAGCAAAAGAATTTTTAAGTATCAGATTAGTTTTGAATTTATGAATAGCAAGTGGTTTGAAAGACAATTTAAGAATGCAATAAGCATCAACAATCATTAATCTTCTATATCCTAATACTGAAAATGAATTTGCTGTCTGATATTTTGTTTTGGCAATTTAACCATGGTATTACTAATTTAAACTAAGGGAAAGGCAAAACTACAGAGCTCCCCTTAAAAACTTCTTTTGTGTATCAGGGTGGACCAATGACTACCTACGCCATTTAACAAATGAACTCTTACCATAAATTCGGAGGGCAGTAGCTTGTAAACTTTTTAGTAATTCTTTATTTGCTCGTGCTGCAGCAGTATGAATGATATCAATAAGCTGTGTAGAAAGCTCAGGATTTCGGGAGCCAAGATGAGCAAGTTGCAATGGTAAACCAGCCAGCCAACGGGACAGCACTTTACTACGATATCTTAGAAAGACCAAAGACATCTTTGTAATTCTCAAAGACAAGGGAAATAAATTTAAACAAAAAAAAAAAAAAATTTTTAAATATATCACAAAGTGACTAATTATGTACCAATAATACCAAATTTATTCATTTAAACATTTGAGAACCCACAAGATGCCAGCATCATTTTCCAAGGCTTTACGCACTAAATTAACGTTAACTGGGGCAGTATCTAAATTGTATTCTTATTTTCAAGGATAAAGACACTTAACTATTTATCCTAATTGGCGGTGTTATACTTTATTAACAAATGTACACATTCACCGTAAGTTGCTCCCATACAAAATGGCTTCAAACTTGTGCTATTTTTATTTCTTTAGAATACTTGCTGGAGTGCAAATGTCTTGAATAACAGTGAACATTTTTACTAGGTCCCCTGAAAGGTTGGTGATTCTATCATGGACTTTGCTGTCAAGACAGACCTGAACTTAAGTCTCAGCTCTGCTACACATTAGCTTCATAATACTCACCAATTTATTTATTTTCTGCTTCCTTCTGTAAAATGGAAGCTAACAGTATTCACCTCACAGTAGCAGTATGAAGATTACTGAGATTATGTAAAGTACTTGGCTTAAAGTAAATACCCAAATACGTTACAACTACCTACATATGTTGAGGTCTCCCAAATCTGTATCTTCCTCTCAAACATTTCTGACTATGCCAAATAAACCTCAAACTCACCTTACTGAAAAATTCCTTAGTCCACTCTTTCGTTGTCTCTCTCTGATAGCACCAAACTAAGCCAGAAACTTTCTCATCTTCTATTGCCCTCACTCTTATCCCATATGCCTCAATATGTCACTAATGGCTAGAGATTCAACCTCCATAATTTTTACGGGAAGGGAAGAGAAAGGGCTAAGATGGTTCCAACTGTCCCTTAGCTATAAGTGGACAGGTGGAAATGCATGCCTAAGCAGTCTTTTATCTGTTCAGATATGGGTATAAAGTTTACTGGCACTTTATGTATGCTTCTTTTAAAATTTTATATCATTTCCTAAATGCAAACAAGTAGGATTAAAAAGAATGAACTTCTCCAAAGATTTAATCTCTCTAAAATTATTTAAATATTTAAACAGACTACAGAAAAACTCAGCAAGAGAAAAAGGAAAAATAACAAGATTTTACCTGAATCTACAAGATCTCAGTTCTTCTGTCTGATAGATTTTACTGAAAAACTTCAATAACAAAGTCCGAACTGGAAGGATAAGGCCCCTCTGCTGATATAATGTATAAACTGCCTTAATAAGAGTCTCTGTGTCCTCTACAAACAGAAAGAAAACAACTTGCATATGAATCAAAAAATGTTTAACAGCCCCCAAATTCCTCTGAATGCACCGAAATACTTTGTTCCTATGGCAAAGCCAATTTTAGCCACAAACTGACAACTACCATTGAAGTCCTATAGCAATGGCCTAATAAAAAAGTCAAACCAATCAGTAGTTACAGTATAAATTTTCTTAACAACAAACCTAGGAATGACAAAAACCGGAATATCAGAAAGGCGATTTAGATGGGAACTACATAGGAAAACTTTGTTTTTAAATCAAAGAATAAGTAAGCCACTCTAAAACTGACTTAATATAACTTAACATCAAGCTAGAAGAAAGGTAAAGAGACAGGGAAGATTCATGCCATATGAGTCAAGAGAAAAGTTCTCAAATTCTAGTCAAACTAGATAAGAAGAGGGTAGAGTCTTTGTCAATTTGCTTCAGAGTGGACCTACCCACTTACAGATACTCTGAGCCATAAACAATTTCAGTGTTCAAGTAGACAGTAGCTACCTTTTAGGGCTTGAATATAATTAGCCTGACTACATGGAATGTTTACAAGCCATCATTTCAAAGCTAGACCTTAAGATAGCACATGTAAGAGCTCCACTCTTAAATAAGGGCAAAGTAGCATCACCTACCTCTGTTTGGTTGTATTTGCATTAACCTCCAGGATACTCCCAGCAATCTGTTCAGTTGCTTACTATTTAGCCTAGAGCCATCTTCAAGGGTCTCTGTTACAAATTTCCTTATCATTTCTATCCAACTGCAATCCTTCTGCAAAGTTGACGCATTTGCCAGGGAGACCATGATATCAGACAGTGTTAAATTCAGTAAGAGATGATCTATGTTATTGGAGAGAACTGTGCAATGCTTGATGCTAGAAACAAAGACACACACATCTATAAAGCGTTACGTCTACCATGACTGCTTCATTAGAATACTTAAAATAATCTATCGGTGGAGTTTTAAAAAATTCCGTTCTAGGATTAATAGACGGCCAAGAAGATAGGTGCATAGGCAAGACTTAGGCCACAGTTCTACAAATAAACCATTTCATTATGGAATCAGAGTTGTTAAGAAGGTACAGAGTGTATACAGCTCAATTCATTACTCAAGGTGCTATTCATACAAAATGTAAATGTTCTTTTAATATTGCCTGGGAACTTGAAAGATAAAACTTAAAAACCCTGACACACCTGATTTAAGGCAGATAATTACATTTGGATGTAAATCACAGCAGATCTTGGCTCTGCTTTTAACTAATCATCTGACTTAAAAGAATCACTAGTCTTTCCTGGCCATAACTTTCTCATACGTGAAATAAGGAGACATATCCAGGTAAGCACTGATTTGAAACAATTCTATAATTCACATATTAATATCGGTTTATTCACTCTAGCCAAACAAAACACAATTTCAAAAAACCTCAAATAAAATATTTTAATAAAAACAAAATTTGCAACTTGGAACATACTCATTTCAGACTGTGGTATATTCAACAGCAGAGCTTACTTCTTTCATGTTTAGAAAAACACAAAGCTGGCTGGACGTGGTGGCCCATGCCTGTAATCCCAGTGTTTTGGGAGGATGAACTGGGAAGACTGCTTGAGGCCAGGAGTTGGAGACTAGCCTGGAAAACACAGCAAGATCCCATCTCTACACAAAATAAAAGTAAAATTAAGGCTGGGCACGAGAGCTCATGCCTGTAATCCCAGCACTTTGGGAAGCCGAAGCGGGTGGATCACCTGAGGTGAGGAGTTCAAGACCACCCTGACCAACATGGTGAAACCCTTGTCTCCACTAAACACAAAAAAAATTAGCCGGGTGTGGTGGCACATGCCTGTAATCCCAGCTACTTGGGAGGCTGAGGCAGGAGAATCACTTGAACCCAGGAGGCGGAGGTTGCAGTGAGCCGAGATTGCGCCGTTGCGCTCCAGCCTGGGCAACAAGAGCGAAAACTCCATCTCAAAAAATAAATAAATAAAAATAAAATAAGCCAGGCATGCTGGCAAGTGCCTGTAGTCCTAGCTACTCAGAAGGCCGAGGCAGGAGCATCATTTAAGCCCAGGAGTTTGACGTTACAGTGAGCTATGATCACACAACTGCACTCCAACCTGGGCAACAAAGAGAGACCCTATCATTAAAAAACAGAAAAGAAAAATATAAATTTGACTGAAGCCATAAATATCTCAAGTCAATCAATTTTAAAGGAAAAGATTAATCCTAGTTAGTCTTGAGCAAGGGCACAGTAGTGAGGAACCACAAATACATGAGAAGGGAAATAAAAGAAATCTGGCATTATCAAGCATCAAATGTAAGACCAGGAATGACAAATGAGCCTGGAAAGGTAAAATGGAACCAGGTTACAAAGAGCCAGAGGCTAAAGACATCAAAACTAATTCTGTAAGCAAAGGAATAACATGGTTGCAAGCTTCTTTCAGAGACATGATTGTGTGGCTACAAAAGGGAAAATCAGAGTTACAAACTACAAACAAAGAAGTAGTTGTGGGGCTACTACAGCACTCCAAGCAAGAGATGGCAAGTCCAAGAACCAGGGTCAATGCTGATATGAACTGGGAGAAGGAGGGCATTTAGAAAGAACAAAAATTAGCCAGATTTGAAATATGCTTAAATATATACAAATATATGAGTCTGAAGATGGTGGAGACAGGAGGAGTAGTCATCAAGGGTTCTAACAGTAGTGACTAAATTGATAGAGATGATGAAGAAAAAGGAGCAGAGAGATCTAGAAATTAATTCTTCGTTGGTTATGTTGAGCCTAAAGGATCATAATCAAATCCAGATGGAGATGGCCAACAGACAACTCAGTGTACAAGTCTGACACTGGAAGAAGTCTGAGCTATTTAATAGAAATTACCCACGTGACTGCTCCTAGCTTCAAAGAAAGCTGGGAAATCTGTTTTTTATTTTGTGTAGTGACACATTCAGATGAAAATTAGGAATCCTATCATTAAGAAAAGAGACAGTAAACACTGGGATAGACTTGAAACATTTCTTCCCCACAGGCAGAGCTTTGGAAAATTTACCCTAACTTTATCTCAGGCAGCATAATCTATTACGATCCAGAAAGTCTCAATGGACATCTGCAAACTTGGGAGAGTTCCTTCTGCTCCTCCAATAACATATACAGAAATTTCAAAGACTAAATATACCAACAATTCTAGGAGGAAGGCAGATCCCTGAAGAAACTTCAATTTCCAGTAAAAGTAGTATAGGTAATTACAATATTGCTGAAAATAACTAGAAGTGCAAGATTCCAGCACTCAAGGTTTAGTCCTGAGGGCAACTGCCAGTGCAAAAGAAAAAAGCTGCAAAACTAAGGCAACCTTTTAGTGGCCCCACAAGAAAAGGAAGTCAAAAGTCAAAGCCTAGGGCCGACCAAGACATCCCTACCTTTTTTTTTTTTGGAGACAGAGTGTTGCTCTGTCGCCCAAGATGGAGTGCAGTGGCACGATCCTCCCACCTCAGCCTCCTGGGTAGCTGGGGTTACAGGAACATGCCACCACACCCCACTAATTTTGTAATTTTAGTAGAGATGGGGCCTTCACCATGTTGGCCAGGCTGGTCTCGAACTCCTGACCTCAAGTGATCCACCCGCCTTGGCCTCCAAAAAGGCTGAGATTACAGGTGGGAGACACTGTGCCGGGACAACATCCCTTCCTTGAGCTTGGCCCTTTAAGGTTTCTCTCCCAGGAAAGTAAAAGTAACTCTTAAGATAAACTTGAATCCTAGTTCTGCATCATTCTAGCAGTTTAAAGAATAATTCTTCTCAAACTAATCTATAGATAGATTCAACACAATCCAAATCAAAGTTCTAGCAAGCTATTTTGTAACTGTTGACAAACTGATTCTGAAGTCTACATGGTAACGTCAAAGACCCAGAATACCAAACATAAGACTAAAGCAAAACAAGCTGGGAATGGTGGCTCATGCCTGTAATCCCAACACTTTGGGAGGCCAAGGTGGGAGGAGCCCTTGAGCCCAGTTGAAAATCAGCCTAGGCAACATAAGGAGACCTCATTTAAAAAAAAAAAAACTCTAAAGCAAAACAAAGCTCGAAGACTCACATGCCCTATTTTCAAGACTCACAATAAAGCTACAATAAGCAAGACAAGATGGTATTGATGAAACAACAAACATACATAAATTAATGGAACACAGTCCCAAAACAAACCCATGAAAATACAGTCAACTGAATTTTGACAAATGAGCAAAGGAAATTTAATGGATAAAGTATAGTCTTTCCAATGAGTGGTGATGGAACAATTGGAAAGAATTCTAGAACTGAAAAATAAAAAATGAAAATTCCGTGGACTTATGTTTGACTACAACTGAATAAAACTAAATAATTAAAAACTGGAAGGGATAAAGAAAAGATTAAAAAATAGGTGGCGGATTCAATAAGTAGATGTAACATGCATTAAATTAGTCTTGAAAGGAAAGAAGAGAAATTGGCAAATGTTTAAAAGATAATACGTTTTTCAGAACTGATGAAGACATTTCATTCAAGATTCAAGATTGATCAGTTAAGTCCACTGAATCCCAAGCAGAATAAACAGAAAAGAAAACCACACCTGGATACATCACTGTGAAACTGCAGAAAATGAAAGACAAGAAGAAAAACTTTAGGGGAAAAAAAAAAAACACAGGTAACTCCTAAAGTATCAACAGTTAAGACTCATAGCTGACTTCTTAACGTAACAATGGAAACCAGGAGACAGTAAAATATCGTCAGTGTGCTCAAAGAAAATAACTGCCAAACCTTTATTAACCCTGCTAAAACATTCTTCAAAAATGCGAGAGAAATACATTTTTATGGGGGGAGAAAAAATGAACTAAAGAAGACTCTAAATGATCCCAGGCAGGACTGAGATACATGAAAAACATGAAGAACAAAAAGGTAGTAAATATAATGACAGAATTCATAGTGGTAGACAGAAGTTTACTAAAGTATCAATTTTTGCTTGAAAGCTCAAATTTTATCAGTGGCAACAAATGCCATTTGTTTTCCTGGAACTAATAGCCTCACTTTGTTCTTTTTTTTTTTTTTTTTTCTGAGATGGAGTCTCACTTTGTCACCCAGGCTGGAGCACAGTGGCACTATCTTGGCTCACTGCAACCTCTGCCTCTGGGCTTCAAGTGATTCTGCCACCTCAGCCTCCCAAGTATCAGGGGTTACAGGCGTGTGCCATGACACTTGGCTTATTTTTGTATTTTTAATAAAGACAGGGTTTCACCATGTTGGCCAGGCCGGTCTCGAACCCTTGACCTCAGGTGATCTGCCCGCCTTTGCCTCCCAAAGTGCTGGGATTACAGGTGTGAGCCACTGCGCCTGGCCAGTCACTTTGTTTTTTGTGAAAGCATGTGCCAAATACCCAAATCTGAATAACCACTGTTTGTCAGTCATTTTCTTCAAGTTAAAATCTAGTCCATTCCAGGAAAATACAAGTAGGAAAATCCCACAGGGCTATTTCCTTGAGACAATCATAGTTCTTTGATATGCAGCAGAAATGCTTTATGTACACTTGCCATTCATCACACAGAATATTAAAAATATGCATTCTCAAGGGTCATGACTTTTTTATTCTTTTTGGAGGAGTCTCACTCTGCCACCCAGGCTGGAGCGCAGTGGTGTGACCTCGGCTCACGGCAATGTCCATCTCCAGGGATCAAGTGATTCTCCTGCCTCCCGAGTAGCTGGGACTACAGGCGCCTGCCACCACACCTGGCTAATTTTTTGTATTTTTGGTAGAGACAGGGTTTCACCGTGTTAGCCAGGATGGTCTCAGTCTCCTAACCTCGTGGTCTGCCCGCCTCAGCCTCCCAAAGTGCTGGGATTACAGACGTGAGCCACCGCACCAGGACAAGGGTCATGACTTAATACAATCACTTATGTTTACTGCTTATTAAGGACCTTCTTAATGAAACTGGCTTGTTGTTTTTTTAAACCGTGAGTGTATGGTGGTGAAGAATACAATGTCTACTAGTATAGTTTGGTGCCACTGTCTTAATTCATCCTAAGATACTAACAGTTTTACCCACCATTGCTTTTGTATCATTAGTGCAAATGTCAAAACAATGAAAAATGCAAAGAATGTCTTTTTTTGAGATAGATGGTGATGATCACACAATGTGAAAGTACTTAATGCCACTGAACTGTACACTTAAAAAGTGGTTTAAATGGTTAATGTTATATATATTTTACCCCAATAAAAATAAATTATATCATTTTTAACTTTGTATTTCAACCTGAGATTTAAAAATGTAGATATCAGGTTAAAAATACAGGCTGGGCACGGTGGCTCGCCTGAGGTCAGGAGTTGGAAACCAGCCTGACCAAGATGGTGAAACCCTGTCTCTACTAGATACAAAAAATTAGCCGGGTGTGGTGGCGCATGCCTATAATCCCTGCTACTTGGGAGGCTGAGGCAGAAGAATTGCTTGAACCCAGGAGGTAGAGGTTGCAGTGAGCCGGGATCGTGCCACTGCACTCCAGCCTGGACGACAAGAATGAAACTGTCTCAAAAAAAAATAAATAAATAAATAATAAAAATACATTAGGGGTACATGAATAAGAAGTGCGAGCAACACTGGCCTAGATGAGGGGTCCCCAACCCCAGACCACAGACTGGCACCGGTCCATGGCCTGTTTGGAACCAGGCCACACAACAGGAGGGGAGCGGCAGGCGAATTAAGATTGTTCTGTATTTACAGCCGCTCCCCATTGCTCACATTACTGCCTGAGCTCTGCCTCCTGTCATATCAGTAGTGGCATTAGATTCTCATAGGAGCATGAACCCTATTGTGAACTGTGCATGCAAGGGATCTACACTGCATGCTCCTTATAAGAATCTAACGCCTGAAGATCTGTCACTGTCTCCCATTACCCCCAGATAGGACTGTCTAGTTGCAGGAAAACAAGCTCAGAGCTCCCACTGATTCTACATTATGGTGAATTATATAACTGTTTCATTACATATTACAATGTAATAATAATAGAAATAAAGCGCACAATAAATGTAATGCACTTGAATCATCCCAAAAACCAATCCTCCCACCTCAAGTCCGTGGAAACATTGTTTTCCATGAAGCCAGTCCCTCATTAGCAAAATGGTTGGGGACCATTGGTCTAGACCACTGTTGACTTCCCTAACTTTGATTTGTGCTGCTGTTCATAGGCTATTTGCTAAGCATTTAATGCACTTACTTAAAAGCAGCCCGTAGGCTCCCCAAATATCAATCATGGGGGGAATCTTTTGAAAAGCAGGTTATACTGGCAATCCATCTTTGCTAAAAATCCCTCCATTTCATCATCTCAATCTCCTCATAAAGTTAATTCCTTTTCTTTTTTTTCATTTATATCTCAGCACACTGTCGCTTCCATCAGGGCAGCCTTGCTAAGATGGTCCTCCCCTCATGAAAGGTCAGGACCAACTCCTTACTACATACTCCTGTATTAACCTAAGCTCTTTCTTCACTTATTTATCACAGTCAGTCACTGATTAAAGAATCAAGTAAAATAAATGTCTTTTTCATTAGACCGTGCTCCACAAGAACTGGTACTCTACCTATTTCCTTTACCATGAAATGCTCAGCAACTAGTACAATAAGTGCCTTGCACATAAGAGTCCAATAAGTTTCTTTTTTTTTCTTTTTTTTTTTTTTTTTTGAGACACAGTCTCGCTCTGTGGCCCAGGCTGGAGTGCAGTGGCCGGATCTCAGCTCACTGCAAGCTCCGCCTCCCGGGTTTACGCCATTCTCCTGCCTCAGCCTCCCAAGTAGCTGGGACTACAGGCGCCCGCCATCTCGCCCGGCTAGTTTTTTGTTTTAGTAGAGATGGGGTTTCACCATGTTAGCCAGGATGGTCTCGATCTCCTGACCTCGTGATCCGCCCGTCTTGGCCTCCCAAAGTGCTGGGATTACAGGCTTGAGCCACCGCGCCCGGCCAAGAGTCCAATAAGTTTCTTGAATGACGATACACCGATACATTCTTCAGTAATTTATTTACACTGAAGTCTACTAAATCCTAAACATCTAAACCACAATTTAATCACATTTTGATGAAAATTATATACAGAATGCCTTATCTGAAAAAATACACGTACATGTAATTCTCCATCAATACTTCAAGAGTTCATGGATTTTTCTGAAGCTTACCTATGAATCCCAGAATAAAAACTCTGGTAAGAAAATTGTATGGGGGAAAAAATCTAACATCTTGCTTAATAAAGTGTGTCTTTGATTCTGTCCCCTCAACTCCAGAAGCTCCCTAGAACAGTTCTGACTGAACCAAAAGTCTTCAATGCCAAAAGGATCTGAAGATGAACTCCTGAGTCAAGAAACGGCTTCCCCATCAAGGCCAGGGAAGAGCAGAAATCAGACTGGACCCAGATCCATGCTCTCCATCCATTTCCTAATCCTGTAGCTTTCTTGTATGCTATCTCCTCTAGTTACAATAGTCTCATCCCTTGCATTTCTGCCTCCTGAAACCATATCCACGTTCATACCCAGTTGAAATACTATGCTTCAATTTAGCTTTGTCTGTTTATCCTAACAAGCAGTGATCTGTCTCTTCCTATGAATTCCTATAGCACTTAGTTGTATAGTTCTAATGATACTTTTATACTGCTTTGTGTTACATATGTAAATTTACATATGTAAATATTACTGAGCTACTGTTTCTCAGCTTCAAAGTCACCCTCTATACTCTCCTTTGTGACCCTAGGGTTGGGACTCTGGGACCCACATTTTTTCCTTTGTAGATGGTTTATTAGGCTCTGCCAATAAAGGGGTGATACAAAAGGCCTAGAAAGCTGTAAGAGGAAGACGGGACACTCTTCTGTTTACTTGCTAGCTTTGTTTTTGTTTCCTATTGCTGCCAGTGCCAATCAGCAGCTCTTCTTCAGGTCATTTGCAGTTCGTTATAATAGCCATAGCAGACTCCAGTTTGTAGTTTTACTGACACAGAACCAGAATCATCATGCCTCTCAGAAACGTCAGCACCAGCCAGCTACACCCCCTTTTCAAAGTACTGGACCCCCGCCCTATGGGATTCTTGCTCTCAGCTCAAGATATCAGTACCTGCTGAGGAGCAACCCCTTCTGAGAGGTTAGAGTTTTGGCTCCCTTCCTCCAAGCTTCTTCCCTTCTTTGTTCTCCCAGTTCTACAGGTACTATCTGCTTCCCGCAGTTGGTACCTCCATAATACCTAACTTCCTTTGTATACATAGTTAACAATTATTTATATTAAATTCTCTTGTTAAAAAATCATTGCACTCCAGCATGGGTGACAGAGCGAGACTCTGTCTCAAAAAAAAAAAAATCATTGTCACAGTTTCTGTCTCATGACTGCACCCTGACACACACTCTTTTATGATTTAGAATATAACTACTTAAAGCTGGGTGCAATGGCTCATGCCTATAATCATAGCACTTTGGGAGGCTGAGGTGGGCAGATCACCTGAGGTCAGGAGTTCAAGACCAGCCTGGCCAATATGATGAAACCCTGTCTCTACTAAAAATACAAAAATTAACCAGGCATGGTGGTGCATACTTGTAATCCCAGCTACTTGGGAGGCTGAGGCAGCAGGATCACTTGAACCCGGGAGGCGGAGGTTGCAGTAAGCTGAGATGGTGCCACAGCCTGAGAAACAGAGTGAGACTCCATCTCACCAAAAGAAAAAAAAAAAAAAACCATATATATATACACACACACACATATACACATACACATATATATACACCTATGTACATATATACATATATAAGTATATATGTATACATATATACACACACACATATAGAACTGCTCAAGAAAGGTACAAGGCTTAAAAAATCTCTTCCTATCACAATACTTTGTTCTACCTTGTTCACAATAAGCAACCAAAACAAATATTTAGTGAATGAAAGAAAAACTCTTATGCCTGAAATAGCTATATTGCTTCCAAGCATATCCTCTGAACTCTGCTCAAAAAACCTCAATGATTCTCTAGCTAGTATATTCCTTTTGATATATTTAAGAGCCTCTGACAGACTTTAAGATCCCTTGCAAGTGTTTGCTCATTTACAAGAACCACAGTATTAGTGTTTTAGCTTGTACCTGCTTGTCAAATTTCATTACATAACTTGTTCTCACATTTATCTGCTCTTACTTGAGGCAGACATTTTAAATAATTTCTAGGCTTACTTTTTTTTTTTTTTAACCTTCATCTTCTAATCAATTACCTTTTATTTCTGATTTTTCTCCAATTGCCCTCCTTCCTTAGAGATACTAACATTAGTTTCACTACCAGGTTCCTCATGTATAAATGAGAGCAGAACTAGATGATCATCAAGATGTTCTCCTGCTTAAGAGGTTCAATAATCACACAGTGCCTCACCCAAATAAACCATACACCTTCGTCACTTCTATTAAATTCGTATTTACGTAAATTGATACATTCATCTAGCACAAAAAAAAATCATTTTACACACTTAAAAAAAAAAAAAAAAACTGTTAATCCCAAGGCTCAAACTGACTTGTCCAAAAATCAGCCTTACTTCTACTTTTATTTTCACAAAATCTAGACTTAAACACACAATAGTGTAGAAAGTTCCATATTAAGGCTAATTATCTCCCGATAATTTCAGGTTAAACAGCTTTTCAAGGTTATATAGTGAAAAAGAATCATAATACCTTTTATTTGGCTCTTTCCTTTTGTGCTTGGTTATTTCTTTTAAGGCATATGGAAAACGACTCATAAAATGGTGTTTGAAATCAATAAGGTAGTTCTTTCGAAGCCATGATTCCTATTGAAATAGCAAAGATTAGAAAAATCTACAAGAAAAAACGTAAAATAACCAATAAAACTTGAAGAAAATTGACAACTTGTCAAATGTCCCATCATAATTCACTATCTACCAGTAATATAATATGTAAATAAATTTTAAAATCAGAATTAACTGTTAAAGCACCCAGTTTTCATCTGTAGATCCTTTTGGTGCTTAATAATTACTTCTACTTGCATTCTGTCTGCTGCTTAAGAGAGAAAAAGTGAAAGTATCTGAGATTAAAATTATGAATTTGGACCACTAATGCAATGTTTATAAAATAAACAAGAAAGTCTTTCTCCATGATGTCCTATCTACACCATAACTCTATTCTCCAGCAATTCCATTAACAGTTTCACAAAGCAATGCATTTCCTTAAAATGCTTCAGAAGTATTGGTGAATTTATCATTTCCCTCCTATGGAAGCACTGTCTTTCTAATTCCAAATTAGAATATTCTTTATTTCCTCTTATCCAGGGTAACCAACCATTCCATTTTGTCAGAGACTGAGAAGTTTCCTAGATGTGGGACTTGAGGTGCTAAAAGAGTTGGTCACCCTACAGCTCAATTTGGTTTTTTTTGTTTTTTGTTTTTTGAGACAAAGTCTCGCTCTATCGCCCAGGCTGGAGTACAGTGGCACCATCTCAGGTTACGGCAACCTCTGCCTCCCAGATTCAAGCGGTTCTCATGCCTTAATCTCCTGAGTAGCTGGGATTACAGGTGCCCACCACCACGCTCGGCTAATTTTTGTATTTTTAGTAGAGCTGGGGTTTCACCATGTTGACCCGGCTGGTCTTGAATTGCTGATCTCAAGTGATCCGCCTACCTTGGCCTCCCAAAGTGCTGAGATTACAGGCGTGAGCCACTGCGCCTGGCCTTACAGCTCAATTATTGTTCCTCCTTAGTATCTTTACTGGGTTCTCTTCTTCCTGACTTCTAAATGTTTGGATTTGCTCAGTAATAATACTTGAATCATTTCTGTCAGAGCTCCAGATTTTATATACAAATATATACTTGACCTTTCCTCTTCAACTTCTGACAAGTATCTTAAAACTGAACATGAATAAAACCAAATTCTCCCTGCCAAATGACCTTCTTTCTCATTTAGGCGATGTAACACTGGCCTCATCCTTGACTCCTCTTTCCTTCATTATACATACCAGCAGTCTCGCTGGCTTTACCTGGATCCAGCTACTTATCATTTCAAACACTAGACACCAGGTCACCATCATCTTTTATTTGGATTACTGCAATAGCCTCCTAACCAGTCTCCCTGTTTCTCCTCTTATCCTCCAAAAGTCAATTTCCCCACACAACAGGCAGGGTGATCTTTTAAAACATAAATCGTGTTTCAAAATAATACAGGAAGGGGGAAAGGAAATGAATATATACACATGTAGGACAGGACTGGTCATCCAAGAGATGATGGTTGCTAGAGTTAGACTGTGAGCAATATTAAATTTAAATTAAATTTAAATTAAAATATTAAAGTTAAATAAATATAACGCAGATCATGCCACTCCTCTGCTCAGAACCCTCCAGTGGTCTTTTCGCCACACTCAGGTTAAAATCCAGACTCCTTACCAGCGACTACAGAGTCCCACGTGATCTGGCCACTATCACTCTTCTTCGTCCCCATCTTCTACCATTCTCCCAATACCTCATTTGCACAGGCCTTCCTGCCATTCTTCAAATATGCGAGGTCTATTCTCACCTCAGAGCCTTTGTACTTGCTGTTTCCTATGCCTGAATGTTCTTCCCACAGATGTTGACAAGACTTGCTCCTTCACTTCAATGACATTCAAGTATCTTATTCTCAGAGAGCATTTGACAACCTACCTAAAATAGCTCCCCCTCACTGTTCCTGCCCATGCTCTCTTTATATCCCATTTTACTTTCATCTTTCTTCCTAGTACTGACATTATATATTTGTTTACTGTCTACAGACCCCACCAGAAGGTACACACCATGAGGGCAAGCACCTTATCAACCACGTTTATCTCTGTAGCCCCAGAGTCTAGAATAGTACTATTCAAAAGACCTTTCTGTAATGATCAAACTGTTCTATATCTGCAATGTCCAATATAGTAACCACTACCCACATGTAGCTGTTGAGCACTTGAAATGTGGCTAGCATTACTGAGGAATTGAATTTTAAATTTTAATTAAGTAGCCATTATTTATTGATAACCAATAAAGCTTTGAATAAATGCCTTAAAAAGCATGACTGCATTAGTGTTTGGTTACAAACTCTAACCCTCATAGGAAAAGGATAAAAGGAATGAGACACACACATTGAGAAAAAGTAGCAAGCAAGCCAAGCATTAAATGCAAAGCTAAGACAATTTTTATAACATAATACTGAACCTGACACTACTAATACAGTACACTAAAAACCACAGTAAATCAAAAAGTTAATGTTAAACTGTACTCTCATTTTAAAAACTAGCTATATCGGCCGGGCACGGTGGCTTGTGCCTGTAATCCCAGCACTTTGTGAGGCCAAGACGGGCGGATCACAAGGTCAGGAGATCGAGACCATCCTGGCTAACACGGTGAAACCCCGTCTCTACTAAAAATACAAAAAAAATTAGCCAGGCGTGGTGGCGGGCACCCAGCTACTTGGGAGGCTGAGGCAGGAGAAAGGCGTGAACTCGGGAAGTGGAGCTTGCAGTGAGCTAAGATCGCGCCACTACACTCCAGCCTGGGTGATTGAGCGAGACTCCCTCTGCAAAAAACATAAAGTAAATAAATAAAATCTAGCTATATCAAGGATATAACTAGCTAACTATTAAGGATACACACAGTATTTCAACATATGCATAAAATGTCAGAAATTGCTGTGTCTAGATGGGGGTAGGCAAGTGGTTATTGTATTCCTTCTGAAGGTTTGACTTTTTTAAAAATAAAAAAGAGGTAAGGGAATGCAAAAAAAAAAAATAAGAAGAAGAAAAAGAAAGAAAAAAAGAAAAATAGTGCCAAGGTAATCAAATGTAAAAGAACAATCTCTTCAACAAATAGTGCTGGAATAAATGGCTGTTTATATGAACAGGAAAAAAAAAAAACAAAGGATACCACAGTATTTCAGAAATAAACAACTTCGGTTGATTATTACAGAATCTGACTATTCAACCATTGCATGTAAGACTTAATGTACCTTGAGACTTCTTTTCAAAGCAAGGATCAAAGCTTCAAATTACTAAAAAGTTTTTTTAAAAAAACTACTTGAATACAAGTGAAATTTCTCAACTGTGTTGCAAATACTAGCAAACTAAATGCATCAAGCTGCAGCGCCAACATGCAAAAGCAGTCAATAGTCCTAAGACTATATCTAACCCAGACACCAATTTACCAACAGAAAAATCTATACAGTTTCTGAGAGAAGAGGGTTACAATTCAGCTTATGGTGTGTGATTTGAGTTTAATGCCAAGGAATGCTATTTGGTTCCTCCTAAAGATTAGGCTCTGGCCAGACAAAGAGGCTCATGCCTGTAATCTCAACACTTTGGGAAGCCAAGGTGCAAGGATCATTTAAGGCCAGAAGTTTAAGACCAGAATGTGCATTTTAATGTCATTTTGTACAGAATGCTACTCACAACCTATCATTTTGTATAGATTGTACCAACAATCTACATTTTTATACTCTGTCTCTAAGATAATGGTTCTTTTAAAAAAAAAAAAAAAAAGATAATGGTTCTTACCAAGTTATTACAAATCTACCAAGGTGAATTAGAGAATTCTACCAGTGGATGTTTTTAAATATTATTTCTATCTGAATTTATTTATTTCAGCTTTATACAGTATCTCAATTTAGTATTCTGATCTTCAACAGTCTATGTAGTCTTTTAAACTTACCATTCTATATTAATAAGCTAATAAGCCTAGCCATGTTATAATAGCACAAAATAGTTTTAAAGCATACTATTTTAAATATCCATAAAATTAAAGCAGTATTTAGAACCTTTGTTAGTGTTATCCAGATGATAAGATGACCCAAAACTAGCATAATTAATAAATTTTCAGATTTTGTATTTTGGTCCTACTAGTCTGTCTAAATACAAATGCTACTAACAAAGCAGTAACAAAAGTTTACTAGTGCTTATATGTAACCAAACACCAGAGCAGCTTGGAATTTTTACTTCTTGGCTCTCTAAAAATGAAAAAACTAGGCCGGGCACAGTGGCTCACACCTGTAATCCCAACACTTTGGAAGGCCGAGGCGGGCAGATCACCTAAGGTCAGGAGTTTGAAACCAGCCTGCCCAACATGGTGAAACCCCATCTCTACTAAAAATACAAAAAATTAGCCAGGCATGGTGGTGGGCGCCGGTAATCCTAGCAACTCAGGAGGCTGAGGCAGGAGAATTGCTTGAACCCAGGGGGTGGAGGTCTCAGTGAGCCAAGATCGCGCCACTGTACTCCGGCCTGGGCAACAAGAGTAAAACTCGGTCTCAAAAATAAAAAAGAAAAAGAAAAAACTAGCACTCAAAGTCCATGTTGAATATTACTTTTTCTTTTTTATAGGACATCTTAAGGACTTTAGCATTACTTTCATTTTCTATCTGAACCTTTCAGATGATCATAGATCAAGACTGTAATATATACTTTAAGGAGCTATATACATTCTTACTGTCTCTAGCCTACATCACAAATTAACCGCCATATGAGAAATAAGCTTTGCTTTCTCAAAATCATACATTATAGACCTATGATTAATTTTTTGTCAATGTATGCAATGAATCATACAATACAAAGTCTCAAAACTGTAATCAGTAAAATGCCATCTTATTTGAAAACGCAATTCACGAAACATCCCTACACATGATGGGCTAACAGCAGTAGAATACGCTCTTAAAATACACACCATACTACAACTCTATAATGCTTTTCAAGACTGTCAAATACTACTTAATTTATCACATCTTACGCAGCATAGTGACTCATTCTAAACTTCAACTTGAAATAAAAAGAACAAAAACAAGAAAACTACCTTCTCAGTTTTATATAAACTTCAAGGATTCACACCTGCCTTATCAAAAGTCCCTACAGCAATTCTTCTGAAAACCAGATGCTTCTAGCTTTGAAGTCTTGCTTCTGCAGCTACCCTTTTTAAGTGTATTATCGTATTAATTTAGCCACTTAATCTCGTGGCTTGTTCCTCCTTGGTTGCACAGAAAAACTGTAGCATACACTATGCACTACATTCACTATAGCACAACACTTAAAACAATTCAAGTGTTTATGAGCTCTTCAGTTTTGTCCATTTCTACTAAACCTGGCAATGTGGAATAAATTGAGACCACTTAATAAGCAACTTTTTAAATCATGTAAGAGATCTTCAGAAACTAGAATGTTCCTACACAATCAATCTGCCATAAACAAAACACTGTAACACTACTGTGAATAATAGCCAATAAAAACTAACGGAATCAAGCATGAGTTATGCATTTCACTTAAAAATATACATATATTCACAGACAATAATTTCAGAAAACTAATTTGTAGTTTTGTGCAAAACAAACAAGTTTACAGTTAAACCCAAGATACTTTTTAGAAAAATACATAACCAATTAGTAGTAATGAGCTGATTTCGAATCTTCCCATTTATGATAAAAGGCAACACTAAGAAAATACAGAATCATTAGTTCTCACCAATTTATGGGTTTCATCCTGTTGTTTAGAGAGTTTCCACAGAAGGGAAATAATATTAAGAACTTGCTGCATAACCTGTAGAGGTTCTCGTTCTATACCATTTCCAACAGGAGTAGCTAGTTGTGGAGGTACAGCTTCAACCCAGCACTCAATTAGCAAAGGAATTATTATCTCAATAAATCCTTTCAGGTTTTCAGTAGATGATAGGCCTTCATCCACACCACTCAGTCCTCCAACCAGATACCTAATAAGGTAAGAAAGAAAAAAATTAAGTGATTAAAAAATGTTTATTATCCATTGCTAATTTAAATCTTAAATATAAAGTACTAGTAAAATGAAGCACCATGAATTGAAAATTACATCAATCAAAACGAGTAAGAAAAATGAAATTCTAAGATGACAAAGCCAATAGATAATTATCAAGTTTTATTTCTCAAAGGCTTTGCTATAAATTAATAAATTAACATACAAATGACTCTTCCCATGAGTAAATAAAATCAAATCATGAGTAACTATATGAAAACTATGAAAGACAACTGCATGTCTTCCCACCAATAGGCATCAATGGTCAGCAGTTATAATTCAATACAGGAAAACTGTGTGGACATAACTGAAATCCTTCTTACCGTAGCCTGAACTGTGAACTGACATTTGGCTGTGAACCCCCATTTTCATAAACCTGGATGTGTTGCTGGTCGTTGGCATGTTCCTTCCAGTTGATAAAAATGGAGTTGCTAGTGGCATGGGGATTTTCTTTCTGTTCCTGAAGTCCTTCACTTTCTCTCAACCTACTGGATCCATCTGCCAAGGCCTGAAGGAATTTACTGAGTCTCACTAAGACTTTCAGCCTCCACTGCTGAGAAGTGAGTCTCCGATTAGGATTTACAGAAAGTATCCAGGACTGGGATCTGTCTCTATTTATCAGTCCTTTGGACAGCTGCTGATGAGAAATAAGTTCTACAAAATTCTTAAGCAATATGCTGCTACGGCCAGTAATTAGAGCTGGGTACTGTTCCAGCAGAATGTCCAAAACTTTTAAAGAGTCCTCCTGAATTCCTTCAGTAATGTGAGTCATGGCACTAGAGAGATGGGCACTTACCAAAGGAAAAAATGGAGAAATTTGTTCAGCTCGTATTTTGGGGGCCAGGAATTGAAGAAGTTGAACTGCTGCTAATCGTACATTAGCATCTTTATCTGTAAACACAGCAGTCACTTCACTTAATATGTTTGAAAGGTGTGCATCAATTATAAATGGGTATTGAGACAAAAGGTCTTTAAGTCCAAGAAGAGCACTTTGTTTAACCCCAGCATTGTAGTGATGCATCTGTGACAGCAAATCCTATAAATAAAAATACAAATTTTAGATGTATACTTATATACATATATCAATTTCAAATAAACATGCTAACTAACACTACACTAGTAAACTGACACTCCGTGGGGAAACTACTTCAATAAGTACTCTTTAAATGTTATTTAGCTTTTGTTAGGATCAGAAACAGAAAAATACTTTCAGCTTAATAAAAACACTGCATAATTTTCAGGTGGAATTTTCTCACTTTACATTAACCTACACGCAGGCTTAGACACTCTTATGATATAAAGTGACAGCAATCACACCATCATTTACTGAAAATATACTATGTACCAAACATCATGAAAGGCGTATTTATATACTCTCAATTTGACAGGCCTATTTATTCTGCCTATTTCAAATGGGCTTTTGCAGGGTGTTTGTGTTTTATTCAGAGTATACTACTGGACAATTTTATTTGTGGAATAATTTATGTAAACTTTGAAAAAATAACTTTAAATAACTCTTTAGTATTATTTAACCTTCAGAGCTTAAAAAACAAAAATAGAAAAATGTATATCCTCCCAAAGACCTATACACAAATATTCATAACAGCATTATTCATAAGAGCCAAAAACCAGAAACAAACTAAATGTTCATCAACTGCTGAGTGATCAACAAAACGTGACCTAATCATGCAATGAAATACAATTCAACAATACAAAGGAATGCACCACTGTTCTGATATATGCTACAAGCTACATACCACCTGGAGGAACCTCCAAAACACTGTGCTAAGTAAAAGGCCAGTAACAAAAGACCATATATTGTATGATTTCATACACTTTCCAGAATAAGCAAATCTATAGATATCAGAAGTAGATTAGTGATTGCCAAGGGCTGGAAGAAATGAGAAGTGATTCCCAATGGGTACAGATTTTCTTCTTGGAGCGATAAAAATGTTCTAAAATTAGATTAAGGTGACCGTAGCATAACTCTGTAAATACACTAAAAGCAATGAATTGTATACTTTAAATGGGTGATTTTAATTATGTGTAAATTATGTCTCCATAAAGCTGTTAAATTCTTAAGCAACACTTGCTCAAACTTAATTGACTTCAAGTATTTACTATGAACCTATAATAAGTTATGTGCTGTATGGGTTCAAAAATGAAAGACAGGATTGTATCTTAGCTAAAAAACAGCTAGAAAACTGTTCAAAAATCTGACACATCAAAAACATGTAAGAATTATTTCCAGATATAGCCAGGCACCATGGCTCACACCTACAATCCCAGCACCTCAGGAGGCCTTGGTTGGAGGATTGCTTACATCCAAGAGTCTGAGACCAGCCTGGGAAACATATTGCAACCTTGTATCTACAAAAAACTAAATCAGCCAGGCATGGTGAGCTCGCTTGTAGCCCCAGCTACTTGGCAGGTTGAAGTAGGAGGATCACTCGAGCTCAGGAGGTCATGGCTGCAGCAAGCCATGATAGCACACCATTGTGCTCAACCTGGTGTAAGAGTGAGAACTGTCTCAAAAAAAAAAAAATTTAAATTAAATCATCAAATAAGTATACCAGGGAGAAACAACTGTGCATTTAGTTTAGCAAACCTTTCTGGAGGACGGGGAAAGACACAAGTATATGAAGAGAGATCAGATTTGGGTAAAAGAGAAACTCCAAACATCAATAAACCCTATGACCCTAGGCAAACTATTTAAGACTTTAGACAAATTTTCACAAAAATATAACATTCTACATGATTCCAAAGAAAATCTTATTTCATCAAAACAAGATTTACGATTTACCTTTATGTTAAGTTTTCTATTGTTTGTTGGAAGTGTTCCATCTTCTTTGAGTTGCTCAGGCAGATGTATAGTCTTTGTTTTAAAGTTTGTAGGAGTAGCATTTTGTAACTTGGGCTTCTTTTTACCAACTTTCAATTTTACTTTTTGAAAATCATCTTGGCGTTTTCTTTTTTTGGTCATTCTCGACTACTATAATAAAAAGAATTAATTAAAAGCATTGGATAGAGACAAGAATAAATGATAAAAGAAGAAAAAAGGCGCTTTCCAACACATATTACTGTAACATTTATTTCAATCATAAGAATCAGTGATTATGCTGAAAGATCAAAATATTAAAAAATGCTGTTAAGAACTATTAAAAACTCAGTTTAGTGATAAAATACTGTAACAAGGCAACAGTCTTGCCACGGTTTTGCAAAGTTTTTTGGGTCACGGAACCTTCTGTCAAGCTATGTGCTAAACGGAAACCTTCTGAAATTTGTTTTTTTCTTTTCCTTTGTTTGAATGTAGAAGAGCAGCACAAACTTGTTAGAGACATAACTTGTATCTGCTGGTGAGCTCCTGGTCTTCGTAAACGCCTCGGAGGAACTTCTCTAGCAATAGCAAGCAAAGTTGGAAAATCTATGTTATTATTTAATGCAGCCTGTAACAGTTAGAAAAAGATTTACGAACCTAAGCTGAGCATCTGAAAAATGGGTAATATTCAAATACACAGCAAGGAGAATAATGGACCTTTCAAGAGCAAGGAGAACAAGGTAAAGATCAGGCGTAGGGGATAAACCTAGTATAGCAAAAGTGAATAAAGTTCAGACTAAATAGAAAACAGTATTCCCCCTTGGTCCCCAAAAAGGACAAAAAGCAGCATAGAAAAAATATATAATGTAATAGGGGGACAAGGAACAAAGACCAGCTAAGCCACTATTATAATAAATAACTCAGGCATAACACCATGCCATCTTGTACTTCCTCCCCCTCTATACCACATTCCAAACCTTGTACTTACACATGAAATCTCTGATCTGTGTCTCTTACCTATTTCCAGGCCACTATTTTCAAGAAGTCCTTTATTTTTACCATTCAATACCTTCCTCACTGGTACTCTTGGCTACTATCTAGTGTCTACTCTCTAGTCCACCGGACCTTTACCAGAGAGCTCTCTCTAAACACAGATCTCAAGACCAAGACTCAAGAGCTCTCAGTTGTTCTACTCCTCATACACAGTAAAACCTCCTTAGCAGAACATAGGAGGTCCTTCCTAAAGTGGCCCCATCCATCCTCTCCAGCTTTATCTTCCCACAAGCTAACCTCTATCTAAAACAATAGCCTCTTCTACCTGGAACCAGCTAAATTCTTCTTGAAGCCTTTTCCACAACCGAGAACAACGAACTCTGCGTTCCACTGTACACGACTTGAATAGGGTAAGTACCTCTGGAATATATAAAACTTCCCCTAATCGCCTGGTTTATCATAATTATCCTGTGCCTGGCCATAAAAAGCGGGACAGTGCTACACACGAGGGTATGAAAAAAATGGGTAAAATGGAAATTTCCATTATTACAATATTAATAAAATGGCCAGTGCAATACTGAGCAGCTCAAGTTCAAGGAATTCAGAAGCTAATCAGCTATGACAATATATCCAAATTCACTTAATTACAGGGTTATATTAGATCGCCATGAGGTAGGATTTCCCACAGGTGAAGAACCAATTCTACAACCAAATTGATTAGGTTCTTATCCAGACTCCGACGCTTTCTAGCTGTACACTGTCCCAATTTCTATCTACAAAATAGGGATAATCATACACAACTGTAAAACACTCAGAACTGTGCCTGGTACACGGTTAAATATGTATGCTCTAAGCATAAACATGTACGTGTCCCTCAAGTCTCAGGATCAGTACGTACCAAGCCCGGTACTAGATGCAGTGTGTACCTCAGTATACAATCTGCATAGAACCATGCAAGGTAGGTGGTACTAAACACGTTTTAGCAAGGCACCTCAGAAAAGTTTGGAAGTCACGCCTTTATCAAGAAGTTGAAAACGGATTCATTCACAGAACTGAGCTCTGCAAAACCACCTTGAACATACCAGAATTAACCTGAAGACTGGAAGTCTTCGTGGCAAAACCGTTTGGCTTATTTCATTCGTCCCTATTCCCAAATTTTCATCTCACCCACACCCCTAGTTACCTTAGTCTGAAAGAAAAAGCTGGGGGTGGGTGGGTGGGTATAAGGCCTAAAAAGAAGGCCATGATACTCACCTGGCCTCTTTTAATATAAAAATGGTTTTCATTAATTAAGCAAGGACACTTTGTGAGCTTTTCCTACAATTTTATTACTAGCTGGTACCAGAGACTAAAGTAAATAATACAGGACATTCAGAAAAATTAACTCCCTTCTTCCCCCAGTCCTGTGGGTTCTATTTAGCCATTAACAACCTGATGGATCTTCGACAGTCTACTGTCAACTTTATGCCATATTATCTATCGCTTTGTATTAGTCACGTTAATGCTTTCTCTACTAGGAAAATTAAGAGGGCTGATTGACCTTCCTTGACTTTTCAAACCGAGTAGTATTATTATGGGACACAAAGCATTTTTATGCGAAGAATTCTCAAAGTTCTACTAGTAATTGACTTTAACTTATAACAAAGATTTTCATAACACAGCAAATCAAAAAGTCCCACTAAGCCACTTTTACAGTAGCCGATTTTTAGCAAAAGGTAGGAATGCCAGGAACTCACATCACTAGTCCTTAAGTTTGCGATCCCCGATAGTTTCAAAGCTGAATGTCACACATTACTACTTTAGGTCTTTTCTAATTCCAACAAAAGGCAGATCCTAGAGTTTTTAGGATTTCAATCGAACTAAATTCCAACTATTAATAGTTTGCCTGCCACCTTCTTACCTTTCCTCATTTCCAACTTCTTTTCCAAAAAAACAACAAAAAAAAAAAACCAGAGAGAAGGATCGTACTGCACTCGGCCTTTGGTAATTTCCTCCCCAATCCCTTAAACTCAGGAGTTCCTCCAAACTCCACTGAGGGGCCAACCAGAGGCGATAGATTTCCCAAAAAGCAAATGGTCCGGGCAGGGGCGACCCCAGAAAACTGGTGGTCCCCTTCCACTCGCTTAACTCTCCCGCCTGGGCGACCAGAGGGTGGAACAGGGGACGCCAGCTCATCCCCACTCCGTACTCGGTCCTGCATCCATCCCAGAGGTGAACACACCGTGGGTTTTAGGAAACCATCGTTCCTTCTACTCCAAGGGACGCTGGCCAGGACCAGAGTCGGGGAAGTGGGGCCCGATTCACACACCCCGGCCTAAAACTCTCTCGGACCCGAAACCGGGCGAACCCGCCCAGTCATCTGAAGCTCCACAAACGCCGAGGGGGTCCCGCCCCCGCAGTGCCGGCCGCACACCCAGGCCCAGCTCCAAGGGACGTTGCGGCCCAGACCCGGTGGGCGCACATCGTCCACGGCCGACCCTGCCCGCTTGGGCCGCGGATCGGGGGGCGACGGCCCCACCACGCTCAGTCCCGCGCCCCGGGAGGACCCGGCCCGACGGACGACTGCCGCTCACCTGAGGACCCGGCCGCGGCCGGGGCGCGGAGCCCGAGGGGAAAGCGAGCGAGCAGAAGCCCACGGGGCGACAGCGTGTACCGCCGGCCTCAGACTCTGGCTCCCGGAGCGTGTTTTCAAATAGCCTCGTCCTCACGCGGCCGCGTCTCCTTCCGCCGCCCGGAAATCAGGGCCCCTCCCCCTCCCCCTTGTGCTCACGTGATCGCAGCCCGCAGCCGCGCGCAGCCAGGGAGGCGGGAGCGGGAGCAGTGGGCCCCGCCCACAGAGGAGGGGACCGCGCCGGAAGCCCCCTGCTTAGTGGGAACTGGAGGGAGGACAGCGCAAGGTCCCGGGACAAAGGGTGGCGCATAAGTCCAGCTCATAACTTCATGGGCAAGCAACTTAGGGGACGTGGGCCTGGTTATAGCTGAGCATGCCTTTTATCTTCCCCCCAGACCACAGTTCTTCAGACCTGGAGCCACTTTCAGAGAAGAGTATAAATTGAACTGAATTGAAAAAGGGAAAAGTTTTGGACTGCTGAAGATGGAATTCTTGGGGACATTAAACTGGGCTGAGATGGAACAGATAAGATTTCCTTAATTAGAGCAAGACACACCTAGTATCTAGAGCCTGAAAGTCTTGGTCAAGGATTCTCCCTAACATTTCAGTTTCTGAGCACTAACATTCCTGCTACTAAAATGAAGTGCGAGATTAATTTCTGAAGTAAAGAAATAAACTAAAATTTCTAGAAAAGAGATAAGAAGAATGAGCCTTTGAAAAACAGCCTTCACAAAGACTGGCATGATGGCATGGAAGAAAGAGCCCCAGGTAAGGACTTCAGACCTTGATTCAAATTTGTCTCTGCACCTCACCAGATATAAGAATTAGTAAAGCTGGCGAAGATAGGGACCCTCATTATATTGGGTAGGAATTCAAAGGAATGATGGGAGACCCAAGCACTGGAACTAAAACCATGCTTGTTCCATAATTGGAGATAAAGAGGCAGCGCGAGAGACCTTGCCCTCCCTTTGCTGGCAATATGGCCACATCACCACGATCTGCCTAGAATCCACCATAACCATAAATATTTGGGAGTCATTGGCATTATGTGGCATTATATTCTATTTAAAGCTATGAGAATAGATCAGAGGAAGAAAGATTTATTGCAAACCAGACATGTCCCCGGAACTTCAAACTTGTATCTAACAGTTTATTCAATGTTTCCTTCAGATATCCAATATACATCTCAAGGTCAACTTGTCCAAAACAGAACTATTGATGATATTCCCCTTGAAATCTACTCTTCATACAGCTTATTCATCTCAAATAGTAAGACCATCCTTGAAGTTACTCAAGCTGAAACCTTTGGGTTTTTGGTTTGGCCTCTTTCTTTCACACCTCACATCTAATCCATCTGGAGATTGACTCTACCTTTAAAGACATCCTAACTTTTACCAGTTAACATACCTCCCCTGCTACCATTCTGGTCCAAGCCACTTCTTGATCACTCCAAAAAGCTTCCAAACACATCTCCCTGTTTCCCTCATTGTCCCTCTTCCCTCTACAGTCTGGTATCAGCAGAGCAGCTGTGTGATTATTTTAAGATCTAGGTTAGATCAGATCACTCTTCTGCTCAAAACCCTTTAATGGCTCCCTCTTTCATTTAGAGTAAAAGCCAGAGTCCTTTCTAGGGCCTTCTCTTAGG
The DNA here is from genome assembly GCF_049350105.2 of Macaca mulatta. Classification (NCBI taxonomy): domain Eukaryota; kingdom Metazoa; phylum Chordata; class Mammalia; order Primates; family Cercopithecidae; genus Macaca; species Macaca mulatta. The sequence goes on along the minus strand of NC_133420.1, from coordinate 58,050,516 downwards.
CTGCTCTTGCATGGCTGTAAAGAAAAACCTGAGACTGAGTAATTTATAAAGAAAAGAGGTTTAATTGGCTCGTGGTTCTGCTGGCTTTACAGGAAGCATTATGTTGGCATCTGCCAGCTTTTGGTGAAGTCTCAGGTAGCTTTCAATGATAGCAGAAGGTGAAGGGGGAACAGGCATGTCACATGTTGAAAGCAGGAGCAAGATAGAGAGCAAGAGAGAAAGAGAGAGGTGCCACACACTTTTAAACAGCCAGGTCTCATGAGAACTATCACTAAAAAAAGCACCAAGCCATGAGGGATCCACTCTCATGACCCAAGCATGTCCCACCAGGCCCCACCTCCAGCATTGGGGATTACAACTCAACATGAGATTTGAGCAGGGACAAATATCCAAACCATATCAGTTCTCAAGCTCTTCCATGTTCTGACAGAGCCCCTTACTCTCTAAGCACTACACCTTCCACTCCCCTTTTTTACTCTGCTCCAGTCACACTTGCATCTTTACCTTCCTCAAACACCAGTGACACACTCCTGGCTTTGGACCTTTCCTTTAGTTTTTCTGTCTGCCTGAAACACTCTTCCCCAGTAAGTCCATGTGGCTAACTCTCTCTCCTGCCCTGAGTCCACTCAAATATCTTCTCAGGGAAGCCTACCCTGACCACCTCATTTAAAATCACAAATGACCTTCCCAGGACTTGGAATTCCTTTAGAACATATCACCTTCTAATATACCATGTGATTTACTTACTTATCATAACCATTATTTGATTCTGTCTCTCATCTACCACTAATATGTAAGTTTTACATGGGTCATTTGTTTTATTCCCTGGTATATTCCAAGTAGCTAGAGCAGTGTCTGGCACCTAGTAGGCCCTCAATAAATATTTGTTGAATAAATGTCTAGGAAGCACCTGCTACATAGTGGTGCTGAGCAAACACTAGCTCTTAATGTTTCCCTACTTTGCTGCAGGACAGAGTTTATAGACTCAGCCTATTAAGTGGGCCTGGTGGCTATGTAACTGACAGAAGTACTCTTGGCTTGACTGAAGGAAGCAGCAGATCTTCAGCAACAGTCAACTGTTGTCATGAGGAAATGCAAATCTTCTCATTTTTCAAGCAAAACCAGAAATCCAGTGTTTAAGTCCATTCTCTGGCAAATCTTCTCGTTTTTCAAGCAAAACCAGAAATCCAGTGTTTAAGTCCATTCTCTGCTGCTATAACAGAATACCACAGACTGGGTAATTTACAATGAATAGAAGTTTATTTGGCTAATGCTTCTGCAGCTGGGAAGTCCAAAACTGTGGCATCAGCATCTGGTGAGGGTCATCCATACCATGAGAGAAGGGCAGAAGGCAGAAGTGAGCTCTAGAGACAGAAAGGACAAATCAGGCTGAATTCATCCTGTTTGTCAGGAGCGCACACCCAGGATAACTAACCCACTCCCACAATAACAATTGATCTATTCATGAGGGCAGAGCCCTCATAATCTAATCACCTCTTAAAGGTCCTGCTTCTCAATACTGTTAAAATGGCAATTAAATTTCAAAATGAGTTTTGGAGGGGACATTCAAACCATAGCATCCAGAAATGTTTATAAGAAATCTGCTCTTTCAATATTGGCGAGTACATTTTTCTCCCTATTTTTGAAACACTGTGTAGGCCAAACAAAATACTTATGAACAAGTTGGTAGTTTACTATCTCTGGTTTAGGACATAAAAAGTTTGTACATAAAGATAGGCTTTTTCCACCTCTAAGTGATGAACTCAACAATTATAAGAATTGATCACTTCCTGAGTTTGAAGAGATCTTTGATAAATAACAAGCATATAATTAATCAAGGTCCTTCACCCATGCCAGAAAAACATTATTTACAATGAACATACATTCTGGAATGTGTAGGACACTCCACTTCCAAAACTCTTTCCAATTGGCCACATAGGTGCTCTGTTTAGTTTCTGCAACCATAACCAAGTACCACAAACTGGGTAACTTAAATAACAGAAATTTGTTGGGTCTCAGTTCTGGAGACCATGGAATCTGAAATCAAGGTATCAGCAAGATTGGTTCCCTCTGAGGATTCTGAGGAAGATTCTGTTCCATACATCTCTCCTAGCTTCTGTAGCTTTAGACATTCCTTGTAGACATTCCTTCTGTGTCTTCACATTGTCTTCCCTTGTGCATATCTGTCTGTGTTCAAATTTCTCCTTTTATAAGAACTCCAGTCATAGGGGCTGCACTGATTTCTGATTTGTTTTATGCGACCACCAGAGCAGGCACCAGAGAAAAGGCAAGTAGGCAAGGTAAAAAGAAACTTTATTAGCTAGCCAATGTGGAGGAAGAAAGGGCGAGGTTTACCGGTCTCCGGCGGTGGAGGCCGAGGAAGTCACTCCGGCGTTCTCAGGCGAGGTTCCTAGGTCCGCATATGAGGAGGGACCGAGGAAGTTCACGCTGCACGCCTGCTGGGAGCGGCTTTTCTGTCTAAGGCTTGGGAGTGGGAGGGCAATAGGCGGGACACAGGCGTGTCGGGGGCGTTCCATAGGTGTGGCCAGGTAAGTTTCAGTTTCCTTGATCGGACGCCATGTTGTGCCTGCGCAGTCAGTCTGTATTTTTCCCGGGCGTGGGCTGCATTTTCCCACGCGCGGGTAAGTTGGTGATGAAGAACCCGGAAATGCGCCATCTTAGTCATCTTTGTCCTCTCCCCCCATCCGGACAGTCCAACCTTTTATTGATTATAGTGATTGGGGGCGTCATTGTCTGTCTGGCTGCTTCCTGCTGTTAAGGGGCATAGTTAGGGTCTGTGGTTGATATCTGGATATAGGGATATAGGAGCATCTGATTGAAAGCGACGTGGGTGATCTCTTGAACTTTGGCTCGGAGAAATTTTATTAAAATGGGAGCAAAGCACAGTATAAGACATAGGATTAAGATAGGAATGAGGAATGGGAGCATTTGTTGTATTACTGGTAATAACCATATAGGTGGACCAGGGGTTAAGGGAGTGTTGTAGTTTTTGAGTTCTGTTTTAATCCTGTTTAGGGTTTGGATGTTGGTGTCAACTAGACCTGACTCGTTTATGTAATAGCAACATTCTTCTAAGAAAAGGCGTGTTTCTCCTTTTTCAGCTGTAAGAAGATCTAATACCTGTCTATTTTGTGCTGCTACCTGGGCCACTGAGGTGATTTGACGTTGTAAAGAGGCTAAGCTTTCAGCTGAAGCCTCTATGGCTGCCTGGACCTGAGTGGAGAGGGTCTGTGTGGATTGAATCGAGTGGGTGAGGGCCCCTGTTCCAAGTCCTGAGGCTACTAGGGACGATGCTAGGGAAACTTCAGTAATTAAGGGAAGAAAAACGGCCGCTTTTGGATGTTATTGCTGGGGCTGAGCTGGGAAGCTAGTTTGGACAATTCTCCTTCACTATATAGGGTTAAGCTAGGCACTAAAGATACTGGAACGCAAAGGGATTGGGTGATGGGGGTATGGTTAAGAGTTTTAGATAGAGTTTGGTTACACTAAAAGTAGCCTCCAACGGGGGCCGTCTGGGTCTTGCTGGGAACTTGAGTGCAATTACACTATGAAGAGTTTGGAGTAGAGTAGCAAAAAGGAATCTCTGTCTCTCTTCATCTGTCTCTCCCCATCTCTGTCTCTGTCTCTCTCCATCTCTGTCCATCTCTGTATCTCTTCATCTATCTCTCTCTCTCCATCTCTGTCTCAGTCTGTCTCTCTTCATCTCTGTCTCTCCTCATCTCTGTCTCTGTCTCTCTCCACCTCTGTCTGTCTCTATCTCTGTCTCTCTCCATCTCTGTCTTTCTCCATCTCTTCATCTCTGTCTCTGTCCGTCTCTGCCTCTCTCTGTCTCTGTCTATATCTCTCTGTCTCCATCTCCATCTCCATCTCCGTCTCCCCACCTCCCGCTCACCAAGGCTGCTCCCCTCACCAACTCCCCTACCTCCTGGCTTCTCCCTATCTCTGACTCAACAGGGACTGAGTGCAGCAGGGGCCCTTGGGGAGGTCTGGGCTTTCTACTGCCTTCTGGTTACAGCCTCTCCTTCCCCGTATCTGTCCTTCGTCCCGGCCTAATGAGTCCACATTTTATTTAGGGAGAGGGCAGAGTGACAACCCTGGGTGGGGGGGACAATCTGCAGTGCCCTGCATGACTGAGTGTATCTGGTTGTCTGTAGACCAGGTTTCAGTTATAGAGAATCGCCATACAAAGTTAGGATTAGTAGGAGAAACTAGGGGAATTAGAGTGAACCATAATAATGATAACAAAGGTGTAGAGGGTAAGTTCAACATTGCTGAAATCACAAAGGGCACCCTGCCAAGCCAGGTCTTCTATGAGAGTAAAAAGTTGGGAAACCTACTGGTTGGGGGATGGGTCGGGAAGGAGGGTGTCTATGGGGTTTATGAGGGAAAAGTCAGTTAAGTTAAGATGAAGAATAGTGAGGAAGCGGGAAAATTTGAGGAGGGTGTTGATCTTTGGGCAGAACCTGGTCACCTGGAGAAAGGGAAGGGGAATAGATGTTTTGAGTTAGGTTAAGATATCTCATCGCAAGAGGGGGGTGGGACAAGAGGGCATGATGAGGAAAGAGTGGGCAAAGCACACATAGTCCAGGCAGTAATTTAACATTGGGGTCTGGCGAGGGTTAGACGGTTTACCGTCTAGCCCAACTACTGAGATAGTGGATGGCTGACTAGGACCTCCATAAGTTGACAAAACAGAATAGGTAGCCTCAGTATTGATGAGAAAATAAATTGGCTTACCCGCTATCTATAGAGTTACCCTAGGCTCGGCGAGGGTGACCGGGGTCTCCGAGTGTGGGCACCGTCAGTCGTCGTCCAGGTGTAGGAGCTGGAAGGAGCCTTCCGGCCTTTGAGGAGAGGCACCACGTTGCGGCGCAATGCCTGCCCTGCTGGCGGGGCAATTAGACTTCCAATGTTTCTCCTGTTGGCAGGTTGGGCACAGCGTGGTAGGCGGGCAAGGATTTGGACACCTTTTTGCCCAATGCCCAGTTGTGCCACACTTAAAGCATGGACCAGACGGAGTGGCCGGCTTGGCCTGGGGACACTGGTTTGCCCAGTGTCCTGGGTCTCTGCATTTATTGCAGGAGCCCTTAAGAGACTTATCTTTGGTTTTCCCTGCCAGCAAAGTGGGCAACACGGGTTGGAGGGCAGCCACTAAAGCTTGTGCCTGAAGCGCAGCCCTTTTTTTCTCCTTGTCTAGCTCTGTGGCCTCAGCTGCTTCCTCTCTGGAGTTAAAACTTTGAAGGCCAATTTTACTAAGTCCTGTATGGGAGTCTGAGGCCCATCTTCAACTTTTTTTAGCTTTTTTTGAATCTCTGAGGCTGACTGGGAAATAAAATAGGAGGCTAGGACAGCTGCCCTGGCTGGGGAAGTGGGGTCTAGCTGGGTAAATTGGGCCAGTGCCTCTGTAAGGCGATTTAGGAAGGAAGCCGGGTTCTCATCTGGGTGTTGGATAATTTCCTTTAATTTATCAAAATTGACCACTTTGTTAGAGGCTGCCTGCATACTGGCTAAGAGACATTGAATCATAATGTCCCTCCTACAGCAGCCAGGCTGCTGCGGTTGGTAATCCCAATCTGGTTCTATGGACGGGACAGCCATGTCTCCTAATGGGATGGTGGCATCGGTTAAATGCCATTGATCTGCATGTTGCCTGGCGGCTGCGAGAATGCACTCTCTTTCCTCTGGGTTAAGAGTGGAAGTAAGAATGACATGTAAGTCATGCCAGGTGAGGTCATATGCCTGGCCTAGGTATCGAAACTCTTTGGAATATTGGGTGGGGTTGGCTGAGAAGTCGCCGAGTCGTTCTTCAATTTTGGAAAGGTCAGCCAGGGAAAAGGGGATGTGGACTCTAACCACGCCTTTGGCTCCGGCAACTTCTCGGAGGGAGGGGGGCCAACAAACTAGCAGGGGAGGTTGGAACAGACTGACCAGTAGGGTAGGTTAAGACAGGCTGACTGGTAGAGGGGGTTGGGGCAGGCTGACTGGTAGAGGGCTGACTAATGGGGGCCGCTACCGCGGTCTTGGAGTGAGTGTGGACGGAAGTGGGAGAGGTAAGAGGAGTGGCTGAGGGAAGAGTGTCGGGCGGGGCGGTGGGAGGTCCATAGGGAGGGGTGAGAGGATTGGCTGAGAGAGGAGCATCGGGAGGGGCAGTGGGAGCTCCATAGGGAGGGGTGAGAGGAGTGGCTGAAGGAGGAGCGTTGGGAGGGGCGGTGGGAGGTCCATAGGGAGGGGGGTTGGAAGGTCAGAAGGGAGGTGCCCCACCATCAGCCCCATCTAAAATGGAGGTGGAGTCCTCCTCTGATGTTGAGGTGGGGGCCGAGGGCCGGGTTTTGGCTAACAAGACCTGGGCCATCGCACACTGGGCACACAGGTCTGGGCGAGAACGCAAGTCTTAAAAGGAAAAAAAAATCTTCTTTTGTATATAGTTAATTTTGTACTACTTGCCTAGGTGCTGGCAGAAACTGCCAAGATCGAGTAGAATATTGCAGTCTAGAGTGCCTTCAGGTGGCCACTGAGATTGATTGTTTAATTTATTTTGGGGCCATGCCACAGTGGAGAGGAAAATCAGTCGCTTTCGTTTAAGATCTTGCTCTGATTGTAGAGTTTTGAGATTAGTTAGAAGACACCCTAAAGGGGTGTCTCTAGGTATTTTGGATTGGGGATTTCCCATTGCCTTTCTCTCGCCTATAGGCAGAAACCGAACTCTACCTGGCTACAAAGCATCCTTTGGAGCCACTAGAGACCGGAAGGCTCCTGGAGCCAGAATGGAGATTACCTCCAGGCAGACGTCTCCATCCTGGACGGGTCTCACATGGACTGGAATGGAGTTCCTTTGGGCAGACGTCTCTACCTTTGGGAGCTCTCCTGTGGGTCACCTGGTGACCAAAAAAACCTTGGGCCTGCGCAGGACTTCTGGCCAAGGAGTATGAGAGGGAGGCAAGAGGTACTCACCCCTAGGAGACATGGAGGTGTGGAAAGCGATGTCTAGGTCCTGGTCCGTCCCCGGGGTGGAAGGAGGAGGCTCCTCAGACCTTGGGGGGGCCCTGAGGAGGGGTCTCCTCCCGGGTTTCGGCACCACCTGATTTGTTTTATGTGACCGCCAGAGCAGGCGCCAGAGAAAAGGCAAGTAGGCAAGGTAAAAAGAAACTTTATTAGCTAGCCAATGTGGAGGAAGAAAGGGCGAGGTTCACCGGTCTCCGGTGGTGGAGGCCGAGGAAGTCGCTCTGGCGTTCTCCGTCGACGTTCCTAGGTCCGCATATGAGGAGGGGCCGAGGAAGTTCGTGCCGCACGCCTGCCGGGAGCGGTTTTTCTGTCTAAGGCTTGGGAGTGGGAGGGCAATAGGCGGACACGGGCGTGTCAGGGGCGTTCCATAGGTGCGGCCAGGTAAGTTTCAGTTTCCTTGATCGGACTCCATGTTGCGCCTGCGCAGTCGGTCTGTATTTTTCCCGGGCGTGGGCTGCATTTTCCCATGCGCAGGTAAGTTGGTGATGAAGAACCCGGAAATGCGCCATCTTAGTCGTCTTTGTCCTCTCCCCCTGGTCCAGACAATTTCCTCACTGGATCACCACTCTAAAGACCTTATTTCCAAATAAGGTCACCTTCTGAGGTAATAGGGGGTAGAACTTCAACATATATTTTTGGAGGACACAATTCAACCAATAAGAGCCACCAGGATCTGTGTCCAGAAATGTCTATATTTCATCATCCAAACAATTTGTCCTTTTTGTCTATGCTCAGACATATCATGATATTCTAGGTTAAGTAGCTTCCTTCTATGTTATCTACCTAACCTTTGCAACTTCCCTTTAAAATGTGTTTCATACTGGGCTTCAAGCATTTGATTTGGGAATAAGGTATCACTGCATTAAAGAAAACCTGAATAGCTGTTAGCCTAATAAAAATTGACTTTATAATGTCAAAGCAAACAAAAGTATACAAATATTAAACTGGCTATTACCTTACATTTTAGAGCTACTACTAACACAAAAAGCAGTCTCTTTGAAGAAGCTAAAATGAGTTCAAACTTGATACTATAACCAGGGGCACATTCTCTAGGAATTGATTGATATTATACATACGAATGACTTGGCACACTGCCTCAATAGCCCCTCAATAAATGGCAACAGATATCACTATTGATAATGCATCATTGGGCATTATTTGCACTATTTGCACTATTTGTGCAAAATCAACTTTTAGTTGGGCTTCTTAGATAAGGTAACAGAAAACCGGTTCTGACATTAAGTGAAAAAGAATTTGATGAAAGTATATTGAATAACACAGAGAATGGCCAAGGAAGCTGCCAATTCAGACTTAGAAAAAAGACAAGAAGGAAAAGACCAGCAAGGCCAGGAGTACAAAGACCATTACACCACAAAATCAGTCTAAGACAAAAGGATTAGAAATGAGGAAGTTAAATTATCTCCATTTGCAGATATAATTGTATATCCAAAAAAAAAAAAAAAATCAACTGAAAACTTACTGTAAACGATAAAAGAATTCAGAAAGGGGCCAGGCATGGTGGTTCACACCTGTAATCCTAACACTTTGGGAGGCCAAGGTGGGTGGATCATGAGGTCAGGAGTTCGAGACCAGCCTGGCCAATATGGTGAAACCCTGTCTGTACTAAAAATACAAAATTTAGATGGGTGTGGTGGCATGTGTCTGTAATCTCAGCTACTCAGGAGGCTGAGGCAGGAGAATCGCTTGAACCTGGGAGGCAGAGGTGGCAGTAAGTGGAGATCACGCCACTGCACTCCAACCTGAGTGACAGAATGAGACTCCATCTCAAAAAAAAAAAAAAAAAGAATTCAGAAAGGGCAAGGAGGTAAAAATTAACATTCAGAAATCAATACAGTGTTCTTTACATATACAAACAATAACCATGTAGGAGATAGGATGGAAAAGGAGGCCCCATTTAAAATAGCAATCGAAGCAGATCCTGGGAGTGAATTCAAATATTCAACCTATTCCTATAGGTATCAATTCTCTCTAAATTAACTGGTAAATTGAATGAGATTCCAATAAACATATTAACAGGGTTTTTTTCTACACCTATGCAGAGTTAAAATTGTATATAAAAAGTTAAACAAGCAAGACTATCCAAGAAAACATTGACAAAGAAAAGCAGTGAGAGAGAACCAGTGCTGTTAGATACAGAAAGATATTATAAAACATCAATAGGCCCGGCGCAGTGGCTCACACCTGTAATCCCAGCACTTTGGGAGGCCGAAGCAGGCAGATCATGAGGTCAGGTGATCGAGACCATCCTAGCTAACAAGATGAAACCCCATCTCTACTGAAAAATACAAAAAATTAGCTGGGCGTGGTGGCACACGCCTGTAGTCCCAGCTACTCGGGAGGCTGAAGCAGGAGAATTGCTTGAGCCTGGGAGGCGGAGGTTGCAGTGAGCCGAGATCACGCCACTGCACTCCAGCCTGGGCGACAGAGCACGACTCCATCTTAAAAAATAATAATAATAATAATAATAATAATTTGGCATTTGAATAGATAAACCAATGAAACAAAATACAAAGTATAGAAATAGACCCAAATAAATACAAACACCTCATTAGAAATGCAACATCTCATATCAGTGAATAAAGATAAATGGTTTGCACAAATAGGGAGCCATTTGGAAAAAGATAAAGTTGGATCCATACTTCACATATCACATTCAAAGACATCCATTTAAAATACAAATCCATAAAAGTATCAGAAAACAAAATGAATGAATTATTGTATGATTTTGGACTTCTACTAAGACTTAAATCTAAATGCTAGAGAAAAAATGTTTTGAAAACTTGATTATAAGATTTTCCCAGGCCAGACATGGTGGTTCACACCTGTAATCCCAGAATTTTGGGAGGCTGAGGCAGGAGGATCACATGAGCTCAGGAGTTTGAGACCAGCCTAGGCAACATAGCAAGACTTCATCTTTACTGAAAAACAAAAAAATTAGCTGGGCACAGTGGCACACACCTATAGTCCCAGCTACTCAGAGGCTAAGGTGGGAGAATCACTTGAGCCCACAAGGCTGCAGTAAGCTATGATCACACCACTGCAATCCAGCCTGGGCAATAGAGCAAGACCCTATCTCAAAAAAACGAGATATTTGCAAAATTTCAAAAAAATTTTTTGCATAACCAAAGCTAAACAAAACGAATAAAGGTAAAGTCAAAAGACAAATGACAAACTTGAAAAAATTGTTTGAAACTCATATTAAAGGAATAATTTTCTATATTTTTTCACCAGTGTTTAGTCCTAATGTAAGTTTGGCATGAAGATTTTTTGGACATAGTTATCTGTAACCTAACTGAATGTGTAAATGAACTGTAATCTACTCTTGTAACAAGTAGTCAAGTCTTGATAATCATAGAAGCCATATTTTAATCATTCACAGGTGGCCAACTGATCAAAAAGTGTTTTTAAAAGGCGAACTTTGAACTGTAACTGATTTGGCTGTTTTTATATTTTATTTTTGTTTTTTATATGTCACTTTTTTTTCTATAAAATTTTTTGGACCATGCAGTAGTGCCAGTCTCTCTCAACCTATTTTGGTTTGGGGAGCTGTGAATTGTTTTTTGTTTAATTTAACTGTGTTAAATTTCATCTGTCTACATTTTGTTTTATTTTTGAAAGCTGGCAAATGAGAATTCCTGATGAAAGCTATAAGACCTGGTGTGTCTATGTGTCTGTATTTCTCTAACTCAATATATGTTACATGTATGTGATAATATTTTGGAAATGAAGCTAGTTTTAAAATATTTGGTAAAATAAGAATGACTTCAGAATTGTCAGTTACATATAATTCAGACATTTTTGCCTGGATATACTCATCAGACTGGTTTATAATGTGTCTACTACATGTTTTAAGGTCATAAAATGTGGCTTCTTTAATTTTTTATACTTATTTGTTTGTCTGTAAGCTTTTAGTTTTGGTTTTGAACCTCTGGATTCTGGTGTCTGGACAGGTAGCTGTGGTGAGGGCTGGGGACATGTTCTCAGCACCTTGACCACCAGCTGTAAGGCAGTCAAGCCCGCTATACCCACTTCCTACCTGTCCCAGTTTTGGCCCCTGGCTATGTTAGAAGGGGTTGGATCCTCCAGGCATTGTCTTCACAGTTGTCTTCTATCCTGAACCTACCCCTGGTATGTAAGTTCAGGAACCAGATGGTTCCTGCCCTTCAGAGCCCTTCTGAGTACCACATGGCTACTTAAGACCCAGGAAAGACATTAGGGGGGATACCTGTGTCATAGTTTCAGTAATTAAAAATCTTAAAGTCCATGTTAAGTAAAGTAATAGATAATCATAAAATGGCTGACTCATTTCTAAATTAGTTAAAATATTAAACAGTAATTATTAAACAAATTTAAATTTATATACTTTGACATCTTATGGTATTTAAAAGCTAAATATATTTAGAGCTGATAAACAAAAATGTGAGAAAACAAATCTTTCTAAAAATTATAAAATGTTTTCATCTATAAATACTGATATAAAACAGCTCAAACTTCGTAAGTTTTCACTAGAAGTTAGGGTTACTAAGATAAGCACAGAAGACATACACATGTCCAACATCAATAATCAGTACAGAAATGCAAATCAAAACCACAATGAGATTACATCTCACATCAGGTAGAATGGCTACTACAAAGTAAAAAACTAACGGATGCTGGTGAGGTTGTGGAAAAAAGAGAGTGCTTATAAATTACTGGTGGGAATGTAAATTAGTTCAGCCACCATAGAAAGCAGTGTTTAGATAGCTCAAAGAACTTAAAATAGAGCTACCATTCAACCTAGCAATCCCATCACTGGGTATATACCCAAAGGAAAATGAATCATTCTACCAAAGTGATATATACTTACGTATGTTCATCACAGTACTATTCATAATAGCAAAGACATGGAATCAACCTAGATGCCCATCAACAGTGGATTGAATAAAGAAAATGTGGTACATAAACACTATGAAATACTATGCAGCCATTAAAGAGAATGAAATCACATCCGTTTCAGCAACATGGATGCAGCTGGAGACCATTATCTTAAGCAAATTAACACAGGAGCAGAAAATTGAATCCTGCATATACTCACAAGTGGGAGATAAACATTGAGTACACGTGGATACAAAAAGGGGAACAATAGATACTGGGGCTTACTAGAGGGTGGAGGGTGGAAGATTGGAAAACTACCTACTGGGCACCATGCTCACTACCTGGGTGACAAAATCATTTCTACACCAAACCCTAGTGACATGCAATTTACCCATGTAATAAACCTGAACATGTACCCTCTGAAATGAGGAAAGTTGAAAGGAGAAATAAAAGAAATTAAGGTTACTAAGAGTATACTAATTTTGTATACAGTGTATAAGGAAAAGTAAGGCTAGGTGTGGTGGCTCATGCCTATAATCCCAGTGCTTTGGGAGGCTGAGGTGGGAGGAGTGCTTGAACCCTGGAATTCAAGACCAGCCTGAGCAACATGGCAAAACCCTGTCTCTACAAAAAATACAAAAATTAGCCTGGTATGGTGGCATGTGCCTTTAGTTTCAGCTACTCCAGAGGCTGAGGTGGAAGGACTGCTTGAGCCTAGGAGGTTGAGGTCACACTGCACCATGATCATGCCGCTACCCTTCAGCCTGGGTGGCACAGCAAGACTGTCTCAAAAATAAAAATAATGATAATAATAAAGGAAAAGATGGATGGGCTTTTAGTGAAAAACTTTGTAAAAACATGAAAATGGCTTTGGATGATGGGTACTACGAAAGTCCAGACTTCACCACTGTATAATTCATCCATGTACCCCAAAAACACTTGTACCCCTAAAGCTATTGAAATAATAGAGACATAAAAATATATGTTTATTGAGAAAAAGATAATTTCATCTCATTTAAAAGTTACTTAAAGATTATTTCCAATTAAAAAAAGTTAAAGATATTGATAAAGCTAAATAAATATAAAAAGTGAAAAAAATTAATTGCAATATGTTATAAAAGGTTTATAAAAATCTTGTGTAGTCAAAGATGACTGAGATGAGATAATTTGGTTTATAAGGTTTTAGTAAAATTAGCTTTAGTATTTATAATACACAAATGCAAAAGTAAAATTTCTCTTTTAAACAAAAATTTTCATGTGGTATTAATAGATAGTAAATATTTTTGTTCATTTTTTGAGTAAATGACAAGAAAAGACAAGAAGAGAAAAAGAGAGAAAGATTCTGTCTTATGCTGTTTCTTAGATCTGTTACTTGTTTGGAAAACTGAGTCTCTTCTCAAAGAATAATGATTTTTGCTTTTTAAAACCTTTTATTGGCCGGGCACGGTGGCTCACGCCTGTAATCCCAGCACTTTGGGAGGTCGAGGCAGGTGGATCATGAGGTCAGGAGATTGAGACCATCCTGGCTAACATGGTGAAACCCCGTCTCTACTAAAAATACAAAAAAATTAGCTGGGCATGGTGGCAGGTGCCTATAGTCCCAGCTACTTAGGAGGCTGAAGCAGGAGAATGGTGTGAACCCAGGAGGCAGAGCTTGCAGTGAGCTGAGATCGTGCCACTGCACTCCAGCCTGGGCAACAAAGCAAGACTCCATCTAAAAAAAAAAAAAAAAAAAAAAAGAACCTTTTATCATTTTGGCTAAATGAATGACTATTATGTTACAGTAAGTTGTGATTCTATTTGGATTGTTTTAAACCTTTGACCTATTTGATGTTTTTCAAAATTAAGTCTTTTTGACCTGCAACTAACTTTGAGATACTACATAGGGCTCTTAAAACATCCAATAGAGACATAAATGGTTTATTTGATATGTTAAATTATATGAAAAGTATTGTGAATTAAAAAATAAGGTTTAACCTTCTTCAAGTTATATTTTAATAGATATGTTATTAATATATGTTCCAAAATTACATGGGATTCCTAACATTCTGATATGTCTTGTTATGTTGTCAGTCACAATTATGGTTATTATGTTAAATTATTATAGGCCACAGAAATAACCAAATTTCCTTGTCAGTTGTGTCTTTACAACCATTTGAAGTCATTTCCACAGTTGATTACTTAGTTCTGAAACAGTTTCTAAGAACTCTTGAAAAGCAAGTAAAATTCTAGTGTATTGTGTCTTCAAAGAAGTTCATGGAAAAGATAAAAAGGACCCTGACAAACTTGCTTAAATACAGGTTTCTGATGACTTTGGAATCATATCATTGGGACTGGGTAAGAACTGCCAAAAACCCTAATAAAGAGACAGACTGGTTTATAAAACTGGTAACCCAAGCAGGACAAAAGTTAGTTGAATACCAAAAAAATACTTTGCCAGATTTTTGTGCTAAAGCAGCTGGTCCTGAAATTGTTTTGATATGCAAGTTGAATGAACTCCATGATCCACATCAAATTACGTATGATAACCCATCTAATACACAATGGTAAGCACCTGAACTAGAAAAACAATATTAGAATTTAGGAAGATGTAAATCCAATGTTAAGCATAGACTCAGAACCTAGATGGTTGCCTAATTATTCCTGAGTCTTTAAAGCTTTCATTATTAAAAGCTATGCATTCTATGACTCTTCAAGGAAGAAATAAGATGATCCAAATAGAATATGTATTGGCAGCCAGGCACAGTGGCTCACGCCTGTAATCCCAACACTTTGGGAGGCTGAGGTGGGCGGATCCCGAGGTCAGGAGTTCAAGACCAACCTGACCAATATGGTGAAGCCCTGTCTCTACTAAAAATACAAAAATTAGCTGGGCATGGTGGTGCACGACTATAATCCCAGCTATTCAGGAGGCTGAGGCAGGAGAATCACTTGAACCCGGGAGGTGGAGGTTGCAGTGAGCTGAGATCGTGCCACTGAACTCCAGCCTGGGCGACAGACTGGGACTCTGTCTCAAAAAAAAAAGAAAGAAAAGAATACATATTGGCATAGTGACTATTCTAAATTGCTAAAATTGTTTGTGACTAATGTTTGGTTTCTTAAATTCATAATCCTGGAAATAGAATTTCGGGTACATTTTTTCTACCTGATGGACCATTTAAACAGTTATAGAGGAATTTTACTCACTTGTCATTTTCATTGCATCTTTTCTGGTGATATAAATGCTTTCCTGTGCAAGGGGGCTCATGTTATAACAATAGATAAAAGTTATTTTTAAAATGTGTTTCCCTCCTGGGTCATTCCTGAAGAAATCCCCAGCAAAAAAAGATACTTGTTTCACTGGACAAGTTGTAAAATAATTAAATAAGGTATTACAGATACCATAACATTTGACAAAGCTAACTGAGTTGACTAGATTGCATTGGTCAAAGATATTACAGTTTAATGACAATCAAATCTACTTCTAGTGAAGACATAAGTTGACCTTTTACACAATAGTCACTAAAAGGCCTATGCTTCTAATAGTAAAACTTCAAATATTTTCTGTTTCGAAATCCTTACATAACTAAATGCTACAAGGCTTTAATGCTCATGTGGTTTGGATATTTGTATCCTCCAAATCTCATGTTGAAATATGATTCCCAATGTTGGAGGTGGGGCCTGGTGACAGGTGATTGGCTCATGGGGGTGGATCCCTCATGAATGGTTTAGCACAATCTCCTTGGTGATAAGTGAGTTCTTGCTTAGTTGGTTCACATGCAATCTGATTGTTTAAAAGTCTGGGACCTCCCTCTCACCTTGTTCTTCTTTACTCCCTCTGTTGCCATGTATTACCCTGGCTTCCCACTTTGCCTTCCACAAGTGTAAGTTTCCTGAGGTCCTCACCAGAAGCCAGGCAGATGTTGGCATCATGCTTGTACAGCTAGCCTGTAGAACTATGAGCCAATTAAACTACCTTTCTTTAAAAATTACCTAGTCTCAGGTATTCTGTTATAGTAATGCAAATGGATTAATGCAAATGCATTATCCCTAATATGTTTTGGATATTTTTCTCCTCCAAATCTCATGTTAAAATGTAATTCCCAGTTGGAGGTGGGCCTGGTGGAAGGCGTTTGAATCATAGGGGTGGATCCCTCATGAATGGTTTTGCACCAGCCCTTTGGTGATAAGTGAGTTCATACAGTATCTGGTTGTTTAAAAGTGTGTGACAACACCCCTGCTTGCCCCTACCCTTGCCATGTGATGTGTCTGCTCTGCCTTTGCCTATCACCATGATAGTAAGATTCCTGAGGCCCTCACCAGAAGCTGATGCTGGCACCACACTACCTGCACACCCTGCAGGAACCATGAGTCAATTAAATCTCTTCTTTATAAATTACCCAGTTTCAGGTATTCCTTTCCTTTATAGCAACACAAGAACAACCTAACACAATGCTGAAGTGTATTCTCACCAGCTAAAGAAAACTTTTCGTGGTCCATGGACTGAGGGCAATCTAACCCTTCATGAATCTAAAACCCAGAGATTAGGTCTTCTGAAAATGATCAGAGAAAGACTGCCCTTGCCACTCACACTACAGCAAAACTTTGGAACCCTGAAACTTGGGTTTGTAATCTCACAACTCAGAAAGGCCCCTTCCCACTCTGGGAACTATACACCCACTAGACACCTTAATGCAAAGCTAACCTTCTGGGTCCAGCCCACAGACCCTGATCCAGCAATGGATGAAAGACGTACACTGACACAGATATTTCACCCATCAGCATGGCTAAGGGGCTCTGCTGCCTGAGTCTGTAGCTTCAGCCTTGATAAGCCAGCAAAGTTCACATTTATTTAGTGCAGATTTAATGACAAAGGCTTTGAGTTAACACACTTGTGGATAATTAACATGGTTGCCTTCCCAGGAGAGAGCAGTCCTACAGATGATCAAAGGTGGGTCTTAGGACCACATGAGTAAACAAGCTCTTTAGGTAAACTCCTTTACATTCCTTTGTACCTACTCTAAGCTGTTAACTCAAGGTAAGAGGATTAGGCTGCCTTCAGCCATAACCCTATCCTGAGGCTTTTGCAAAACCTTCCGGCCTTCAAAGATTTGTATCTATTTTACAATTTCTCCCACCACCCTGATTGAACTCCTACATCTCCCCCTTTTCTGTTTTTAGCATCAGGTTTTGTTGATTGGAGAGTACAGATGTGTACAGCAACAGGTCTGTCAGGCGTGGTGGTTACTGCTCATATTCTGGCTTTGCATTCTAGAATTAGTAAATAACATAAGACAAACATGAGTAAAATTAGCAACATTCTTTTCTAATCAAGGAGTGACCTGTAATATTACTTGGCACTTCAGTTCAATGTGTGCTATTACTAAGGAACCCCACTGGGGGTATGTTAATCCCTCTTAGTTAAGCAGTCACATTGTTAGAAGCTGGGAAGAGGGTGTTTCTCAAAGTAACAGGGCAGAAGAAAGGCAGATTTAAGAGATGAGCCCAATAGAGTGCAGCACGTACTGGTTGCAGGTAAAGTGAGAAAATTAAAAAAGGAATAAATTATTTGATTGTGAATGGTGTTTGTGTTTGGAGCAAGATTCGCTTAGCCTTCTGAGTTCTTCTGTTCAGCATCCTGTTCAGGGCCTGTGTTGTCTAAGGAAGCCACATTGTCCAGGGCTGTGGATCCTGTAGGGTCATTTTCTTTATTTGTGGTACTGGGTTGAGTCCTAGCCATGCCATGGTATGGTTTGATGCATCGTGCTGGAATCCAAAGAGGACCTGAGCGGGTGTGAACACAAGCATATCCTCTTCCCCAGGTTAGCAAATCATTTGGACCACACTATTCATTACTATTTACATCCTTCCATAAAACTGCGGGTTTTATGTCTTGAGAGTTTTTAGCAAAATGCTTTTCTATAGCTGATTGAAATTTGTCATCTAAATTTTAAAAATTAAGGGTAAATAAGGCTTGCGCTAGTTGTGTTGCAGGGTCCTTACCCATACTCTCCCTTTTTGGTTTTCTGAGGATATTTTTAAGGGTGGAGTAGGCCTGTTCTACTATGACCTGTCCTTGGGGGGTTATACGAGATGCCTGTGGAATACTGGATGTGCTGTGTGTGACAAAATTGTTGAAATTGTGAGCTGGCATAAGCTGTACCATTATCAGTTTTAATTTTTGTGGGCCACCCCATAAATGCAAACGTTAAAAGAAGATGTTTAATGACATATCCAGTGGACTCTCCAGGAAGAGCATGTACCCTAATTAGATGAGTGTTGGTATCAACGGATACATGTACATATCTTAGTTTTCCAAATTCAGGGACGTGTGTAACATCTGTTTACCATAAATGATCAGGTTCTAGTTCTCTAAGAGTTAACACCTGTAGAAGGAAGGGATGTGCCTTTGAGCTGGCAATCTTGGCATTGCGGGATCATTTGTTTAGCTAGTCTTTGGGTAGGTTGAAATTGTTTAGTTAAGTTTCTCCAATTTTGGTGGAAAAATTTATGTGATTGGGTGGCTTGGTCAAGCAGTGATGTCATAACTTGTAGATCTGCTTGATCATTGCTATAAGCCAATGGGCCAGGCAGTGAGCTGTGGGCCTGAATGTGTGTAATAAAAATAGGATGCATACGTTGATCTCGCAATTGCTGAAGCTGGAGAAAAGTGCACACAGGATGGGCTCCACTAATTTTAAGCAGCTGTTCCAATACTTTTATATACTGTTGCTGTTGAGCTGATAACTGTTGTCCCATGATGAAACCCTAGCCTGAACAATTCCCTCGAACTTGGAAATCCCAAGCAGGCACCAGTGACTCACTGATTTACCAATTGCGCAGTCTTCTTCACCTTCGTTTTCGAGGGTTCCATCACAATTTGTGGCAGCCTTCCTCACTCAGGGCACCACCTGCTGGGTCTGACCCGCAGACCCTTACCCAGAAACGGATGAAAGATGTACACTGACACAGGTATTTTACCCATCAGCACAGCTAAGGGGATCTGCTGCCTGAGTCCACAGCGTCGGCCTTGATAAGCCGGCGAAGTTCACATTTATTTAGTACAGATTTAATGACAAAGGCTTTGAGTTAACACACTTGTGGATAATTAAGATGGTCACCCTCCCAGGAGAGAGCAGTCCGATGAATGATCCAGGTCAGTCTTAGCACCACATGGGTAAACAAGCTCTTTAGATAAACTCCTTTACATTCCTTTGTACCTACTCTCAGCTATTAACTTAAGGTAAGAGGATTAGGCTGCCTTCAGCCATAACCCTATCCTGAGGCTTTTGCAAAACCTTCCAGCCTCCCAAGAAGGTTTATATCTATTTTACAATTTCTCCCACCACCCTGACTGAACTCCTACACTAACCAGCAAAGTTTCTCCTCAGAAACAGACAACATCCTAGATGTGGACAGCTTTTGCAAGATGTCAGATTAATGATCAAGGCTTCTCTATTATCATGAAGCTCTTACCTGTCAATTTTTTCCTTACACCTCCAAGAATAATAAAACTAGGCGGGGGCAGTGGCTCATGTCAGTAATCCCAGTGTCTTGGGATGCCAAGTCAGGAAGACTGCTTGAGGCCAGGAGTTCAAGACCTGACTGGACAACACAGTGAGACACTGTTTGTGGTCAAATTATGGGTTGACTCCCTACTCCAAATATATAAAAAATAATTTGCTAGACTTGGTGGCATTCACCAATAGACCCAGCTACTTAGCAGGCTGAAGTAATATGATCACTTGAGCTCAGGAGTTCGAGGCTGCAGTGTGCTATAATCATACCACTGCACTCCAGCCTGGGCAACAGAGCAAATCCTGTCTCAAAAGAAACATCCACAGTAAAACCAGAAAATGGGTCTCTTATGTGCACTTCTGGAGTATACTTTTATTTGTAGAGGATTTTTTAAGCAGCCTTATAAACTTATACATGGACAACATTATGCATTGATAAAAGATAAAGGACCAACATGTGTGAAAATTTTTAATATACATTTGTTGCTTCATAATGAATCAAAAACAAAATATTGGTCCATTCCTCTTAGCTTGTGTCATAGGTTAAAGAGAACATTGCCAGGAGGCCTTCATCTTGGATGGACATCATTTGCTAGGTATCTTTTTACATGATTTGGAGTAAATGAGACAATGACTAAACATTTATTCCTCATAATAGACCTTATAGCAGATTCTACCACACAGTCCATGGTTGCACAACAAACTTCTTTAAATTCTCTTGCAGCCATGCATAGAATGTCAAATGGGCCCTGTATTAGTTCGTTCTCACACTGCTGTGAAGAAATACATGAGGTTGGGTAATTTATAAAGGAAGGAGGTTTAATTGATTCACAGTTTCACATGGCTGGGAAGGCCTCAAAAGCATGGCAGAAGGCTAATGAGGAGCAAAGTCTCATCTTACATGGCAGCAGGCAAGAGAGCTTGTAGAGGGCATCTCCCATTTATAAAACCATCAGCTCTCATGAGACTTATGCACTACCACAAGAACAATATGGGAGAAACTGCCCCCATGATTCAATTATCTCCACCTGGCCCTGCCCTTGACACATGGGGATTATTACAATTCAAGGTGAGAGTTGGGTGGAGACACAGCCAAACCATATCAGCCCCTCTCTGACTAGGATGACAAAAACTCAAAAAAAAAGTATGACCGTGAAGGTGCCATAACCTATGAATGATATGCTGAAGCCAGAAACCCAATGTGATGGTAACTGAGAGTGATACTAAAGCCCTACATTTTGGTCTTACCTAAGTGAGAACCTGACCAAAAGGGGGAAATTTTTTAACAAAATTATGGGAGGCCATTGTTTAGGACTGAGCTCATACACTAGGCGCCAACAGATCAGGCCAAACCAAAATGGAGTCACTCATACTAAATAAAACAGAATTAAACTAAAACTTTAAGGAAACAAATAGATCCTAAAATAGATTAGGTTTTGTTTTCTGCTGAAAACAACAGATTCCAGCACAAGGAGGTCCTCTCTGCTATAACCCTTATAAAAAAAAAAAAAAAGTGGCCATGTGCAGTGGCTCACTCCTGTAATCCCAGCACTTTGGGAGACTAAGGCAGGTGGATCACCTGAGGTCAGGAGTTCAAGACCAGTCTGGCCAATATGGCAAAACCCTGTCTCTACTAAGACTACAAAAATTAGCTGGGCATAATGGTGGGCGCCTGTAATCCCAGCTACTCAGGAGGCTGAGGCAGGAGAATTGCTTGAATCCAGGAGGTGGAGTTTGCATTGAGCCAAGATCATGCTACTGCACTCCAGCCTGGGTGACAGAGTGAGACTCTGTTTCAAAAAAAAAAATAACCTGAAGCTGCAGTCCATGTTCACATCTTACAAAGCCCGCTGTTCTACTGTCTCTCAGAGGGATTTGAGACCATATAAGAACATCACATGGTGACAGAGTGACATCAATGCCTAAAATTTTGGTCAACCTCTCAAAATTGAGAAGTTGACTAAGAGGTGAAGAGGTTGACCAAAAGGTGGCAATTATTAAATTAAATTTAGACTAAAGCTGCTTCCTTCTAATTTCAGCCTAAAGGTTTTTCTGTACATATTGAACCATAACCTAAGTGGACACGTAAACAGACTGAAACCCACTTTTGTAACAAGTAGCCAAGTCTCAACCAATCACAGAAGCCATATTTTAACCACTCACAGATAGCCAACTGTTCAGTATTCAAATAAGTCAAGTGCCAAGCTGTAACCAATCTGGTTGTTTTTGTACCTCACTTCTATTTTCTGTACATTGCTTTCCTTTTTCTGTCCATAAATCCTTTCTGGCCATGTGGCAGCATTGGAGTGTCTCTAAATCTATTCTGGTTCAAGAGGCTCCCCAATTCACAAATTATTATTTGCCCAATTAAACTCTGTTAAATCTAACCCATCTAAAGTTACTTCAAACAACAGAAAAAGAAATATAATGAATGACCCTTCCACATACTAAAAGCTGTTTAACCTGACTCATATGAGAAATGCAAATTAAAAGATATTTTTTCTCACTTTCAAGATTATCAAAATCCAAAAGTTTGACAACATACCTGTAGTGAAGCTATGGAGAAATAGTGCTCATACATTATTGATGGAAGTGTTAATTGGCATAAACGCTACAGAAAATGTATTTGTAAGCATTAACTTTGGCTGGGAGTAACAGTAAAACACAAAACAACAAATTGATTTTCCATGTTAAACTTCAAATGTAGGCAGACTAAGCATCAAGTGGCTCCAGTCCACGAAGTCCTCACTCAGACTGCTTCTTTCTTGTTGTTCCATTCTCAAGGTCATCTCATGCTTCAAAGTGGCAATTCTAGCTCAAGCCATCATGCCCACATTTCAGTCAGTAAGTAAAAGAAAGGAAAGGAAAAGGAAAATTGAAACCTCTATTTAAGGAGGCTTCTTGGAATTTGTAAGTAGTAAAAATCTCTGCCACAAATACTACTTTATGAAATTTTTGTTTCAATTTTATAGAAGTGTGTATGTATACTCACTGACAGAGCAAAATATATTCCTTTTTGTGTGTGTGACGGAGTCTTGCTCTATTGCCCAGACGGGAGTGCAATGGCATGATCTTGGTTCACCGCAACCTCTGCCTCTCGGGTTCAAGCAATTCTCCTGCCTCAGCCTCCCGAGTAGCTGGGATTACAGGCATGTGCCACCACGCCCAGCTAATTTTGGTATTTTTAGTAGAGATGGGGTTTCACCATGTTGACCAGGCTGGTCTTGAACTCCTGACCTCAGGTGATGATCTGCCAGCCTTGGCCTCCCAAAGTGCCAGGATTACAGGTGTGAGCCACCGCACCCGGCTGCAAAATATATTCTTACAGTGGATCTCAATTTTTAAAATGTTGAAAACTACTATTTTAAGTGAGGCAGTATAATATAGTAGAAGAACACAGAAAGAAAACAGGCATGATTATTGTCTGAACTCCAGAGTGTCTTAGTTCATTGTCTGCTGCTATAACAGACTATCATACACTGGGTAATTTGTAATGAACAGAAGTTTACTTGGCTCACAGTTCTTGAGGTTGGGAAGTCCAAGAGCATGGTGCCAAGATGTAGCAAGGGTCATTTCATGGTGGAAGGTAAGAGAGGGCATGACACAGATAAATGATACTGAACTTATCCTTTTTATCGGTAACACCAAAACAAACAAAAAAAAAAAACAAAGGATGAATTGATAAGTTCGACTATACAAAAATTTTAAAGTTCTATGTATCAAAACGTATTTTAAAATCAGTAGGGAAAGATGAAATAGACAATAAATGCTGTTGGGACACTTAATTAGCCATTTAAAGAGAAAAAAAAAACTGGTATCTGTGAAATTCCCAACATCAAAAGCATGTCACAACATGCAAAAATCCTAAAGGAAAAGACTGACAAATTCAACAGTAACACTCAAGGCCCAGGCAGGAAACAGAAACCATACCAGCTATTTTAACAGAGAGGATTTAATATAAAGAATTGTTAACTAGGTACTCAGGGAATAAAAAGGCAGAAAAAGGGTACTGAGATATCATAGGGAAAATGTAGAAAGCAGCTACTACCCATAGGACTGGGGAACAAAGGGAAGGAGTGGGGATTATTAAAATTTAGAAGGCTGGACATGCGGCTCATTGAACCGGAGGTCAGATCGCTGAAAGCATGGACAGGTGGGGTGCCCATTGGCTGGCATTTCTGAGGGAGTGCAATGAGGATGTTTCTGCAAGAGTTGGAAAAACCACAAACTGAAACCCACTGCCACTCTAGAACCTAGTTACTACTGTGTGAAGATTCTTTGCTTAAGTGATGCTGACAGGAACAAAGAAAAGACAAAAAAGATCAAGCCCTGTATTCCTCCTTTATCCATCCAGTCTCCCTCTCCTGCCTCCCATTGGCAGGGCTTAGCAGGGAACCAGCTGGCAAAGCAGAAATGTGGTTTGCAGAGTCCCAGACCCACAGCACAAGGCAGAATACAGATGGGTGGATTTGAAGCTGAATGATGATAGCTTAATAATCAGTACATCAGCTCTATATGAATGTAAAACAACTAAATAAAGTAACAAAAGCATCAGAAAAAAATTACATAATACATGTGTAATTTGGGAGTTGGAAAGCCTAAAAAAAAGAGGAAACTAAGAAGACAATAAAGAAAAATATAGACATATTTCACAACTTAAAAAAATTAAAGATGGTATAGCAAAAGATATCATAAACATAAACAAAAGGCAAAAAGTAGCTTAGAGGAAATACTAGCAACACATATGAAAGATACATAATATATGTAATATATTAGGAGCTCTTACAAATTATCAAGAAAATGACAAAAACAATCTAGTAGAAAAAGGGCAAAAGTTAAGAATAACAATTTACAAAATTCCAAAGGATCAATAAACATTGCAAGGCTGCTGCATCTCACTGTTTGTCAGGGAAACATAAATTAATGTATTAGCAAAATATAACTTCTAACTATGAACACACAAAGTGTGGATTGTATATAACACCTACTTGTGGTAGGGATGCAGGAAAAAGTATGCTCTATTTAACTTCTGAAAATGTGAAATAGTGAAGCCATTTAGGAAAGAAGTCTGAAAATACCTTTAAAAATATTTAAATCATATTATTTCAATCTGGTAATCCCACAGATAAATCCCTGAGAATTTATCCAACAGATATAAAAGCATCAGTCCAAAATATACACTTGTAAAATATTTAGTATAAAAATATTTGAGTAGCAAAACATTGTGAAGGAAAAAAACATCAATTAGTAGGGGAATGGTTGAATAAGCTGTGTGATTCATTGACTACAATGAAGCCACTGAAAGGACAGAGTTCCATCTATACCAAGTAAATTGAAGAGATTTTTCACAATGTATTTTCAAGTAAGAAAAACAATCTGCAGGGAAGTATATACAATTTAATCACATGATTATGAAATAAATGAAAATGTAAACATCAATATATGAATTAATTATTTGTATACTATTATATAAGCATAGAGAAAAGTGTGAAAAATAACAGGTCAGAAAGTTATTAGTGACCTGGAAGGATCAGAAGGAAAGAGGAACATGAAAATAGCATAAAGAGATGATTAAAAGTCTGGTTAACAGTCTGAGCATGGTGGCTCATGCCTATAAACCCAGAACTTTGGGAGGCCAAGGTGGGTGGATCACTTGAGGTCAGGAGTTTGAGACCAGCCTGGTCAAGATGGTGAAACCTTGTCTCTATGAAAAATACAAAAATTAGCCAGGTGTGATGGTGCTCGCCTGTAATCCCAGCTACTCGGGAGGCTGAGGCGTGAGGATTGCTTGAACCCAGGAGGTGGAGGTTGCAATGAGCTGAGATTATGCCACTGCACTCCAGCCTGGGCAACAGAGTGAGACTCTGTCTCAACAAATAAATAAATAAATAGTTAACAAAATGTAAAAGAAAATAATATTTAACACCTTCATGTCAAGCATTGGTTATTGTTTTTTAAATATTATATTATTAAACAGTTTGAGTCACAAGAATTTGAAAAAATAGTACAGCAAGTTCCCTTATACTCTTCATCCAGCTTTTCCTAATATGTTACAAAACCATAGTTATGCAGGATTTTTTGCTCCTTAGTTCAGCTAAATCCAGTTTCTTGTCTCATGACTAGGAAAAATTAGGCATGCAAACATATTGAAGGGTGAGGAGGGTGGAATTTTTCAAGTGAAAAGAAAACTCTCAGCAAAAAGAGAAGGTCCCGCCAGCAGGCTCCCACCTCACAGACTGAATACCAGGCTGCCACACATGAGCTAAAGAGGACAGGCTGCTCCCCTGCATAAGGTGTGAACTCCTGGTGGCTCCACCCCATTTCCCCAGTGCATGTGGGCCTCCAGTCCATTGTGGGCATGCCCTGGCAAGATGTTGTGCAGGTTCCCTTATCTGCACAAAAATATGTGGTGTAAACACTTGTGAGGCAGGTGAGATATTCTCCAGAGACCCTTTTTTATCTGCCTAGGCATTTGTCAATATCAATAGTATATTGATATTGCCTCTATCAATAATATATTGTCAAACAAGAAAATTGCAGTTGGTATAATACTATTAACTCAGGTACCGATCTTATTTGGATTTCACCAGTTTTTTACAATGAGAATTTATTTTCATTTTTATTTATTTATTTATTTTTGAGATGGAGTCTCACTCTGTCTCGCACAGGCTAGAGTGCAGTGGTGCAGTCTCGGCTCACTGCAGCCTCTGCCTCCTGGATTCAAGCAATTCTCCTCTCTCAGCCTCCTGAATAGCTGGGACTACAGGCATGTGCCAACACATCCAAGTAATTTTGTATTTTTAGTAGAGACGGGGTTTCATCATGTTGATCAGGCTGGTCTTGAACTCCTGACCTTAGGTGATTCACCCGCCTTGGCTTCCCAAAGTGCTTGGATTACAGGCATGAGCCACTGCACCCAGCCCAATAATTCATATTTAAATCCATATTTTATCATTTCCCAGAACTTGAGACAATAGTAAACCCATAAGTGCCATTAAAAGTTCTGTAGAAGACTCATCTTAAGTAGTAAACTCCCCAGTTTTCGCTTCTGAAAAGCTAAAAAGCAAATAGACCACTTAAGTAAGGAAGCACATCCTTTTACAGCTCTTTTTGTAAAAGTCATGTAATCATCAGCGGTTAAATTGCTACCTTCCAGATCTTACACAGACTTTATTAGGATTTAGATAGGCATCCTTGAACCCACAACAAAAGTAAGAAGCTGCAAACTACCAGACTGATATTCGTATCAGAAGGATGATACTCAAAAGGTTTAACAGCTAGTGTGGCCCAGCAACAATGAGCATTGAGGCCAGCTTTAAGCTAGCGAAATAGCTGTCCTCGTGCCTCCCAGTTGAATTTCAATCCTGAGGAAAGTAAGTCACAGGGACATACATATTTATTAATTTGTAAAGTTAGATTCTGATCCAGATCTCAAAACTCCTAAATTTTCCGGCAAAGAAATAGGATAACTGATATGGTTTAGCTCTGTGTCCCCACTCAAATGTCAGCTTGAATTGTAATCCCCATGTGTTGAGGGAGGGAAGTGATTGGATCGTGGGGGGATGTTTTCCCCCTTGCTGTTTTCATGATAGTGAGTGAGTTCTCATGAGATCTGGTGATTTTATAAGTGTTTGACAGTTCCTCCTTCACACACTAACACTCTCTCCTGCCACCTTGTGAAGAAGGTGTCTGCTTCCCCTTCCACCACGATTGTAAGTTTCCTGAGTCCTCCCCAGCCACATGAAACTGTGAGTCAGTTGAACCTCCTTTGTTTACAAATTACCGAGTGTCAAGTGGTATCTTTATAGCAGTGTGAAAATGAACTAATACAATAACCTTCCTTATTATAGTCAACTAAAGAAAACTTTTCAATTACAAAGTGACAATTGCGAGCCTGAAGCATTACTTATAAAATGCTGTTCCTCAGAGCAGTATTTTGCTATTAGCATATTACAGTTCTAGTCTGAAATTTACATTTTAAAAGCATTACTTCAAAATTTTTAGAAAAATAAGTCTCACACACACACACTCTATAATTACCATTAGTTCCTGAAAACAATAGATGAATAAACATGAGACCTACCAAGTAGCTCAATAGTTCTTTATGGTTTTGAAATTCTACAGATTAATTTTTTATTTTCTCATATGTGAGCCATTGCTTTGTGTTATTTCTCTGTACTCTATAACATAAAATACCAAGCCTTAAATTTTCTCACTGTGTAGTAGATACATTCCTAATTCACTTGTTACCATTTACAGTTAACATAAAACATGGAACATAAACACATTAAATATGTGAGAATGGTAAGGATTTAGGGAAACAGGAACTCTCACTGGTAGAGGGAGTCAACTGGCACTTTTCAGGAAGAAACATTTTAATATTTAATAAGAAGCTACAAAACTGTTTATCCTTTGGACTTCCACTGCTAGGATTCTGTTCTAATTGAATAACCAGATATCTAAAAAAGATTTATGTATAAGAAATATATAAGAATGTTTATCCCATCAATGTTTACAGAGTGAAAAATCAGAAACATTATACATTTTCAGCAGTTAGGGAATGGGTGCATAAAATATGGTACATGCTTTTTTTTTTTTTTTTTTTTTTTTTTTGAGACAGAGTCTCGCTCTGTCGCCCATGCTGGAGTGCAGTGGCCGGATCTCAGCTCACTGCAAGCTCCACCTCCTGGGTTTACACCATTCTCCTGCCTCAGCCTCCCAAGTAACTGGGACTACAGGCATCCGCCACCTCGCCCGGCTAGTTTTTTGTATTTTTTAGTAGAGACGGGGTTTCACCGTGTTAGCCAGGATGATCTTGATCTCCTGACCTCGTGATCCGCCCGTCTCGGCCTCCCAAAGTGCTGGGATTACAGGCTTGAGCCACCACGCCCGGCCAAAATATGGTACATGCTTAAGAAAGAAAACACTACAACTTTTTCTTTTTTTGAGACCGGCTCACTCTGTTCTCCAGGGTGGAGTACAAGTAGTATGATCATGGCTCACTGCAACCTTGACCTCTCAGGCTCAAGTGATCCTCCTACTTCAGCCTCCCAAGTACTTGGTACTTTACAGGTATGTGCCACCATACTCCACTAATTTTATATTTTATTTTTCGTAGAGACAGGTCTCACTCTATTGCCCAGCCTGGTCTTGAACTTTTGGACTCAAGCAATCCTCCCACCTGGGCCTTCCAGAGGCATGCAATTACAGGTGTGAGTCACTGTGCCTGGCCTACAACTGTTAAAAACAGTGTTTTTAAAGAATATTTGAGGATATGGGGAAATCTTCAGTGGAAAAAGTTAATAAGGGCAATTTTCTTTTTGTAGAAATATTCCAGCTAATACATGAAGAGGGAATGATAGAATTAAAATACCACCACTTTGCAACCCTTAGTAAACCAAACGGGTCTGGGCAATGACCATCAATAGCTTCTTAAATCACAAAGAGGCAAAGAGACATTATGAACCTTCTTATTAAAGTACACAATATACTTTTTAAAAAGCCTTGCCCCCCCCCCCACCAAAAAATAAAAATCAAAACTGAACCTAATCTAACTGAGATCTAACTACAATTTATGGAAATTAAGGGCAGGAGAGCATATTAAACTACACTGTGGCAAAGCAGTCAGTAAAATCTGGATGTAGGAAACTCAACAAGACAACCTGATTTCTGTTAAAAAGTCATTTTGAAGGAATAAAAAGAGATTGAGTAGGAAGCAACAGATGAAGAGAATCTTAAGTGATTGATATATCAATGAATTATTAATATAATGTATGAACTTTCTAAGAATTCTGATTCAAACAAAGAAATTGTAAATATATGTATTTATACAGAAAAAATTATTCATGACACTTTTTTTTTTAAGACAGAGTCTTGCTCTGTCGCCCAGGCTGGAGTGCAGTGGTGCAATCTTGGCTCACTGCAACCTCCACCCCCTGGGTTCAAGCGATTCTCCTGCCTCAGCCTCCAGAGTAACTGGGACTACAGGCACGTGCCATCACCCCCAACTAAGTTTTTGTATTTTTAGTAGAGACAGGATTTCACTATGTTAGCCAGGATGGTCTCGATCTCCTGACCTCGTGATCCGCTGGCCTTGGCCTCCCAAAGTGCTGGGATTACAAGCGTAAGCCACCATGTCCAGCCCATGACACTTATTAAAGATGATAAGGCAAACTTTATTCAAGGATGACATGGCGATAGGTATAGGGTCCACTGCGGCAAGGTCTTGCATTGGAGGAGAGAGATTACACTTGACTCTGACTGCAGCAAGGACAAGTGGGGATTTATAACCAAAGATCAGGGTGGGGTCAGTGATGGAAAATTACTAAGAAAAAACAGCAAGGATAAGAAGTTTCTGGCTAAACAGATTTTACAGGATTTTTGCTGAAGGCTGTCCACGGTGATATCAAGAGCGGTCACATACCAAGGGTGAGGAATTTTTGATGAACTGACTTTGTAGGATTCTTGCTCCAACTGGCTTCTACACGGAGGGAGAGGGAAGCCCAAGTTTAGGCTTGGGAAGGCCAGAAAGGACTCAGGAGGCTGACTGAAGTTTTAGTCAAAGAGAGAGTCTTTGTCTATATGTAAACCTGGGAAATATGAACACTGGATATTTGATAATATTAAGAGATCATGGATAATGATAAAGGTAATTATTTTTTTAAAAGAGCTCCTATCTGTTAGAGATACATACTGAAATATTTCTGGATGAAATAATAATATGAAGTGATGGTTTGAAATGTGCTTCAAATATCCCTGAGGGGAAGGGAACTAGGAGGGGTTTTTAACCATTTCAGGCTGCTATGACAAAGTTCCATAGACTGGGTGACTCAAACAACAAACATTTAGTTTCTCACAGCTCTGGAGGATGGGAAGTGAAAGCTCAAGGTGCCACAAGATTTCATGTCTTGTGAGGGTCGTCTTCCAGT
The DNA here is from genome assembly GCF_049350105.2 of Macaca mulatta. NCBI lineage: Eukaryota > Metazoa > Chordata > Mammalia > Primates > Cercopithecidae > Macaca > Macaca mulatta. Next base: position 58,020,194 of record NC_133420.1, on the reverse strand, counting down.
TTACGGACAGCCTCCTTCTTACTGTATCCTCACATGGCGCACACACACACACACACAGAGAGAGAGAGAGAGAGAGAGAGAGAGAGAGAGAGAGAGAGAGAGAGAAACGCTAGTCTCCTCCTCTTCTTATAAGGACATTGATCCTATCATGAAGGCCTCACCATCAAGACCTCAGCTAAACCCAATCATCTCCCAAAGGCCCCACCTCCTAATACTGTCACATTGGGAGTTAGAGCTTCCACATATGAATCTGGGGGAGACACAAACATTCAGTCCTTAACAGTGGAATGGAGATAAAACACGTTTGTCCACAAGCTAGTAATTGCCGAAGCTGGAGGATAGGAATATGAGGGTTCATCCTCTATTTTGTGTGTGGAATTTTCCATAATACAATTTTTTTTTAATTCAAGTAGACTCACAAGAGACGAAGGACATTTCCGGGGCCATATAGATATAGATATAGATATACTTTTTTTTTTTCTTTGAGACAGAGTGTGGTGACGTGATCTCGGCTCACAGCAACCTCTGCCTCCCAGGTTCAAGCGATTCCCCTACCTCAGCCTCCTGAGCAGCTAGGATTACAGGCACTCGCCATCATGCCCGGCTTATTTTTTTGTATTTTTAGTAGAGACGGGGTTTCACCGTGTTGGCCAAGCTGGTCTTGAACTCCTGACCTCACGTGATCCGCCTGGGCCATATTTTTTATGCCTTGTAATGAATAAACAAATAACCATATGTAATTCTTGTGCTATTGTAAATACCAATATCAACAAATTCCCTTGATATGGGAATTTGTTGATATTGGTATTTACAATAGCACAAGAATTACAATTATTTAGAATCATTTACAATATGACTTATAAACTGAAGTTCCTTTTCAGGTTATAAGTCCTAAATTTGGATTTGGAAAATATAGCAATCATGCCCTTGGTCCAGAGAAAATACTCATCTATGCATCTAAGTCTTTGCTGCCAAGGCCTATGAGACTTAGGATATAGGGCAAATCTTTCCTAAATCATTGGCACTGACCCCAGAGGTGTCACATCTAGAGCCTTAAGCAAGGTCTTCATCCAGAGATTAGATATGGTCATGTCAAGGAGGAAATATAAGTTCTCCTGAACATCGTAAGTTTGTAATTGGACAGATTATCAAGAGAAAACAAGCAAGTTTTTTAACACCTGCAGTGCACATAACGCAGGGGAAATATCATCAGAAGGTGACTCAAAGCAGTGGCTTAGAATTCTGGCATATATGTAAGTTTTAACAACAACAACAACAAAAATAAATAAATAAATAAATTCAAGAGAAGAGGCAAGACAAAGGAAATCGGTTTAGGCTTCCAAAGGCAGGAAACTATGGGAAGGTAAATATATGGGGAAATTAATGGTAGGTAATGGGTCGTTACTAAGTTTGTTTGAAGATTCCTCTGGTGCTTTCTCTAAGCTGGTAAGAGTTATTTCCAGTGAAGGAGAATGTATATCCTGTTTTTTAGGTGGACAAGCCAGGAAGATAGAAAGAGCTCTTCCTCTGTTTGCTTAATTGCCTTTAGCTCAAAAATATTGGTGTCAAAGAGGCATGTTTTGGGGCCAATATTCTGGTTTCTTTCCATTTTTATTTAGTTCTAGTCCATCTTTGAGACAGAGTCTCGCTCTGTCGCCCAGGCTGGAGTGCAGTGACACAATCTCAGCTCACTGCAATCTCTGCCTCCCAGGTTCAAGCGATTCTCCTACCTCAGCCTCTCGAGTAGCTTAGAATTCTGGCATATATACATAAGTTTTAACAACAACAACAACAAACCAAAAAAATAAAAACGAATAAATTCAAGAGAAGTGACAAGAATTTTTCTTCTAAGTAACTGAAGTCCAAGAAGAGAAATGCAGGGACATTCTGCATTTGTTTAGAGTCACCTGGATAAACTTATTTATTCTTTCCTCAATGTACATTTATTAAACCCCTACTTTTCAATAACATTTAATAATTTAATGCCAAATTTCTGTGTTAGGTCTTAATGACACAGCCCTCGACCACTAATTGTCTACTGAGAGAGATAAAAAGTAAAAAGGCAAATCCTGACTACATTGGGTTTTTTTTTTTTTCTTTTTGAAGACAGGGTCTCACTCTGTCACCCAGAGTGAAATGCAGTGGCATGATCATGGCTCACTGCAGCCTCAACCTCCTGGCCTCAAGCGTTCCTCCCACCTCCACCTCTCAAAGTGCAGGACAAGGTCAATTTTATGTGAAGCAGGAAACTGGTTTATGGTAATCCCTTTTCTACTCATTGCCAGGTTACCTAATTGCTTTAAAAGACAACTAACTCCTCTCCTTCAGGTGTTTATCAAGAAATAGTGAACAGATTTGTGAGAAAATATATATATATACACACACACACACACACATACAGTCAATTAGGGAATTGGTTACAAATTCCTACTCTGAGGATCACCAGATATTTTTTAGTAGAACAATTCCTAGAGTAATGGAATGGGAGTCAACAGTGAAGAGTAGTTAGCCTACAAGTAGAAGTCAATCCTGAAACCAACTATCTGGAAAGTAGATTTGGGGGTCATAAAATTAGCTCAAATGATGGAGATTAGATTTGCTTAGATTTTTTTTACAATTGGTGTGGGTGTCAATAGATTCAGAAAACGCATTGCTATTGTCTGAATATTTGTGTCCCCCCAAAATTCCTGTCATTGAAACCTAATCTCCAATGCAATTGTATTAAGAGATGGGGCCTTTGGGAGGTGATTAGGTCATAAGGTTGGAGTCTCATCAACAAGACTAGTGCTCTTATGAAAGAAGTTAGAGGGAGCCATTTTCTCCTCCTACCATGTGAGGACACATAGAAGTTACCATCTATAAAGCAGATAGAGCTCTCATCAGACACTGAATCTGCTGGCATCTTGATCCTGGACTGCCCAACCTCCAGAACTGTGAGTAATAAATTTCTGTTGTTTATAAGTTATCTAAAGTATTTTGTTATAGCAGTGGGAATGGACTAAGATATGCCTAGAAGGCAAGAGCATTATGGGACTCTTTCCCTTATTATGAGGATCTTACTACCTTCCATAAGGAAATTTAATCATTTGTCTTGGGGTGGTGGGGATGGAAAGTAATGTTTTACATTTTTGCTTCTATGTGCATAAAATATCTCTGAATGGATACACATGAGCCTTGAAACATTGCTTTCAGGAAGGGGGATTAGGTGGCTGGGAGAAAGGGGTAGAAAGGAGATTTTCCCTTATGAATACTTTGTACCTTTAAAAGTTTGAACCATATGAATGTATTACCTTGTAAAATTAATTGGTTAGGTGCCGTGGCTCATGCCTGTAATCTAGCACCTTGGGAGGCTGAGGCAGGTTGATTACCTGAGGTCAGGAGTTCGAGACCAGCCTGGCCAACATGGTGAAACCCCATCTCTACTAAAAATACAAAAATTAGCCAGGCGTGGTGGTGGGCGCCAGTAATCCCAGCTACTCGGGAGGCTGAGGCAGGAGAATCGCTTGAACCCGGGAGGCAGAGGTTGCAGTGAGCCAAGATCGCACCATTGCACTCCAGCCTGGGCAACAAGAGCAAAACTCTGTCTCAAAAAATAGTAATAACAATTAATTAATTAAGACTAAAATGGGGATAATATGCCTAAAAAGAGGTGGTAAGGAGATTAGCACCACAAAAATAATTTGCCCTAATAAAAAATGAAAACTAAGGCAAATCACTTTGTTAAGAATCCAAAGAGCCATTATAAGTGAATATAATACATTCCAGATTTTATTTTTTATTTTTTTATTATTATTATACTTTAAGTTCTAGGGTACATGTGCATAACGTTTAGGTTTGTTACATATGTATACTTGTGCCATGTTGGTGTACTGCACCCATCAACTCGTCAGCACCCATCAACTCGTCATTTACATCAGGTATAACTCCCAATGCAATCCCCCCCCTCTGCCCCCTCCCCACAGATTTTATTTTGCTACAAAGAACTTTACGGGTAAAATTGGTGAGTTCTGAATACAGTCTATAGGTTAGATGATAGTATTTTAATGTTAATTTTCTGATTTTAATAATTGTACTGTGGTTATATAAAAGTCTGTTTTTAATAAATATACACCAAAATATTTAGAGGTAAAGGAGTTTCATGCATGTAACTTACTCAAAAAGTAAGTTTGTGGGGGAATATCTAGAGAGACAGAGAAAAATAATAACAAAAGCAAACGTGGTAAAATGTTAACATTTGCTAACAAGGAGGAGAAGAACCTACATCAGTGGTAGCAGTAAAAATATATATCATTATGATTATTTTTAAAAGCAGGCAATTTCCTATAATTAAATGCATTGCTACCAAGTGACCTAGCAATTATACTTCTAGGTATTTACCCAAGATAAATGAAAGCATATATACAGTGTTCTCAGTGCTAATGACTCTCACCTTTTGGTGTACATAATAATCACCTGGAGTTATATTAAAAATGTAAACTTGGATGGACATGGTGGCTCACACTTATAATCTTAGCACTTTGAGAGGCTGAGGCAGGAGGATTGCTTGAGTCCGGAATGTCAAGGCAGCAGTGAGCCATGATAGCACCACTGAACTCCAGCCTGGGCAATGGAGCAAGACCTTGTCTTCAGAAAAAAAAAAAAAGCAAACTCTGGTTCAGCAGGTTTAAATGAAGTCCCCCAAATATTCATTTTTAACAACAACTTCAGGTGGTTCTGATGCAATTAGCTCATAGACCAGATTTTGGAAAGATTGTTTTATGATGTAGATATTTCTCCTCCACCCTCCTATAATTTCACACCATCTACCACATTGCTTTAGGACCCAAATTAGGGTAACTGATGTTATCTGTTCCTCCGACATTTCCCAATGTGTGTATAATAATGTCTAAAGATCTTTAAGATAATTCAGCATAACAAAAATAAAAATTGACAAGTGAACCTAATTAAAGAGCACAACAAAAGAAACTATCAACAGAGTAAACAGACAATCTATAGAATAGGAGAAAATATTACCAAGCTATGCATTTGACAAAGATCTAATATCCAGAATCTAGAGGGAATTTAAATAATTCAGCCAGGCACCGTATCTCATGCCTGTTATCTCAGCACTTTGTGAGGCTGAGTGGGTGGATCATTGAGCCCAGGAATCTGAGACCTTCCTGGGCAACATGGTGAAATCTCACCTCTACCAAAAAAAAAAAAAAAAAAAAAAATTCAAAAATTAGCTGAGGGCCAGGCACGGTGGCTCAAGCTTGTAATCCCAGCACTTGGGGAGGTCGAGGCAGGCGGATCACCTGAGGGCAGGGGTTCAAAACCAGCCTGACCAACATGGTGAAACCCTGTCTCTACTAAAAACACAAAAAAATTAGCTGGGCATGGTGGTGCACACCTATAGTCCCAGCTACTTGGGAGGTTAAGGCGGGACAATCACTTGAACCTGGGAGGTGGAGGTTGCCAGGAATTCAAGACCAGCTTGGGCAGCATAGCAAGACCCCATCTTTGCAAAAAAAAAAAATTAGCTGAGCATAGTGGTATACGCCTGTAGTCCTAGCTCCTTGGGAGGTGGAGGCAGGAGTATCACTTGAGCCCAGGAGTTTGAGGCTACAGTGAGCTATGACTGTACCACTGCACTCCAGCCTAAGTGAAAGACTCAGACTCTGTCTCTAAAAAATAATGAACAAACAAATACATCAATGAATAAATTCAATTTACCTTCAGTCTTAAAATCCTAAAGTCTTAAAATCCTGTCTTCAGCTTTACAGTCCTTTCTTTTTAACTGTCATATCCCTACTTGAAACCAGTATATGTTGTTTTTGTACTTTAAAAAAAAAAGGAACCTTATTTCCCTTATTTACAATTTGTAATTGGTCCCTCCATCACCACCACCGCTTACACACATGTAAATTCAACCTCACAATGTGATCATCTCCATTAATTATCCAATTGTACAAAACCAGAATTAGGAATAAAAACATTTCCTTTTGAATACTCAGATAAAATATCGATTATGTTGTGAGATAGAAGATTTTCTCAGAACTGCCAAGGTTTTATAAAAAGATCATATTTCTAATTTATGAACCTTAATAGCTTTTTTATTTTACTATCACCAAAGCTAAATTTTATATTTTGATTCTATTTTTAGTGTGGACCTCAGAGAACAGAAAGCCCAAATGCTCTCATTTGTCATCACTGTATGTAGGAAAGGACAAATAAAAACTTCTAGCAAAATATATTTTTAAGTTTAGTAAATATATAATATATATACTATATGTATTATATTTACTATATATACACTATATTGTATATATTTACTAAACTTAAAAAATATATAACTATGTATTATATATGTATATACTATATATAGTATACATATATTTACTATGTATTTAGTATATATATGCACTAAATATATATAGCAAATATATAGTATATATACACTATGTACTACATATAAATATATATATTTACTGAAGTTTTTTTTTTTTTTTTGAGATGGAGTTTTTTGCTCTTGTTGCCTAGGCTGGAGTGCAGTGGCATGATCTTCGCTCACCACAACCTCTGCCTCTTGAGTTCAATCTATTCTCCTGCCTCAGCCTCCCGAGTAGCTGGGATTACAGGCATATGCCACCACACCTGGCTAATTTTGTATTTTTAGTAGAGGCGGGGTTTCTCCATGTCAGTCAAGCTGGTCTGAAACTCCCAAACTCACGTGATCTGCCCACCCCAGCTTCCCAAAGTGCTGGGATTACAGGTGTGAGCCACCGTGCCCAGCCTATATTTACTAAACTTAAAAATATATAACATATGCTATATATAATATATAATATGTAATATGTATATTATATACATATATAGCATAACATATTTATATACCATATATTAGTACATTATATATAATATATAATATTAATAGATGTTATATATTAATATTATGTATTGTTATTATTAATATAATATATATAAATTAATATGTATAATTTATATATAATATATTAATATTATATAATATCATATATTATATATTATATATAATGCGCTAAATATATGGTATATAAATATATTATGCTATAGATAGTATAAATAGTACATATATTTCATATATAAATATATTTATACTATATAGTGTAATATATATTTTACTATAAGTAGTAAATATACAATTTAGTATATATTTACCATATATATACACATAAACATAAATACTTATACAGACATTCACACACTCACAAGTACATGCACATTTATATCAGTTGTGATCTAAAGCCAGAAAAAAAATTTCAAACAGGGAATTTCAAAAATTCCCTGGCCCACCAAACTATCCTTGAAAAACCCTAGCTTCTGAATTTTTGGGGAGACTGATTGGAGTGATAATAAACTCTGGTCCCCATTCAACTAGCTCTGTGTCAATTAAACTTTTTCTCTGTTGCAATTCCCCTGGCTTGATAAATCAGCTCTTTCCGGGCAGTGGGCAAAATGAACCCATGAGGTGGTTACAGATTAATGGGTTAATAGATTAACAGGCTTTATAGGAAGAAGAAGAGAGACCTGGGCTAGCATGTTAACACACTCAGCCCCCTCCCCATATAATACCTTGCCTTGCCTCAGGACTCTTCAGAGGGTCTCCACCAGTAAGAAGGCTTTCACCAGATGTTTCCCTTCCTGCTTGGACTTCCCAGCCTCCAGACCTGTAAGAAATACACTTCATTTCTTATAGATTACCCACTTTCAGGTATTTTGTTATAAGCAACAGAAAATGGACTAAGGCAAGCAGTAAACCAGATGTTTAAAGTTTAGAGAAGACATAAGAGTACTGTTATCCTACTCTATGCAACAGCTGTTCTTCAGTTATCCTTTCTCCTTTGGAATCATCCATGACTCAGGATGGAAATACACACCTAAGCATCCAAAGCTCTGAAAAATAACCAGGAAATTTAGGAAGAGCAAAGGGCACAAGTGCCAAATTAATAAAATAAAATTATCTATTTAGGGCAATTATTTTCATTTATACAGTAGCGTGAAGTAACTAGATTATATAAAATAGATAAATAATATAGTTAAAATATATACTCTCTATAAGTAAAAGCTTTACCTGAAGAGGTAGTATGTAATGAACGAAAGTGTCTCAGAGGCTTTTGAACCAGAGCAACTCCACCTTAATTAGGAGCTGGGTAAAATGAGATTGAAACCTACTGGGTTCCATTCCCAGATGGTTAAGGCATTCTAAGTCACAGGATGAGATAGGAGGTCAGCACAAAATACAGGTCATAAAGACCTTGCTGATAAAACCGTTGCAGTAAAGAAGTCAGCCCAAACCCACCAAAACCAAGATGGCGACAAGACTGACCTCTGGTCATCCTCACTGCTACACTCCCACCAGCACTATGACAGTTTACAAATGCCATGGCAATGTCAGGAAGTTACCCTATATGGTCTAAAAAGGAGAGGCATGAATAATCGACCCCTAGTTTAGCATAGCATCAAGAAAAAAACTGTTAAAATGGGCGATCAGCAGCTCTCGGGGCTGCTCTATTTATGGAGTAGCCATTCTTTTATTCCTTTACTTTCTTAATAAACTTGCTTTCACTTTACTGTATGGACTCACCCTGAATTCTTTCTTGCGTGAAATCCAAGTACCCTCTGGTGAGGTCTGGATTGGTACCGCTTTCCCGTAACAAAAGCAGTACTAATGGAAGGCTACCAGATAAAATTCCCTGAATCACAGTTTGAAAGTTGTGTGATCTTGGGCAAATTATTTCATATTTCTGTACTTTCGTTTTCTCATTTATAAAATTTGGGTGATACTAATGCCTATTTTATTGGGTCCTGGTGAGGATGACAGGGGAGAGAAAAAGAGAGAGAATTATTAGGCACAGCCTCTGTCATGTAATGTGACACCAAATGGTAGCAAGGAGGAAGAGTAACAGGAACTCTGATAATCTTATATTTTGCTTACATTTTATAGTTAGGACTATAAAATGGTATGTACACTTTTGACAGCTGTTCTTCAGTTTCTAATCAACTGGATCCAGCAATCCACTTCTAGGCATTTACCCAAGATAAATAAAAAATTAAATGTACAAGTTCTGTTCAGAAGTATTCATAGCATCTTTGTTCATAACCAGAAACAACCCAAATGTTCATCAACAGGAAAACTAATCAACAAATTGTGGTATGTTCACACAATGGAATACTACTCAGCAATATAAAAGAATGAACAACTGAAACACACAATGTGGAAAAATATCACAGACATGATTTTGATCAAAAGAAGTGAGATACTAAAGAATACATACTGTATGTTTCCATTTATATGAATTTAAAGAATGTGCAAAACTAATTTTTTTTTCTTCTTTTTTTTTGAGATGGAATCTCACACTGTCATCCGGGCTGGAGTGCAGTGGCACAATCTCGGCTCACTGCTACCCCTGCCTCCTGGGGTCAAGCGATTCTCCTGCCTCAGCCTCCCAAGTAGCTGGGACTACAGGCATGCATCACCACACCTGGCTAATTTTTTGTATTTATAATAGAGACAGGGTTTCGCTGTGTTGGCCAGGCTGGTCTCAAACTCCTGACCTCAGGTGATCCACCCACCTCGGCCTCCCAAAGTGCTGAGATTACAGGCATGAGCCACCATGCCCGGCCCATCTCATTTACGGTTAAATTTACTTATTTGGTGTTTATTGATCATTTAGTTTATGCCAACAATTTTTACATATACTTTGCTACATGCACTTTCATATATTCTTATAATGATTCTATGATTTAGGCATTATTATTACACAGCAATATATGATACATGGCTAAGAGAGTTTCAGTATCTTAACCAAGACCACACAACTAGTAAGTGATGTTGCTTCGTTTGGGGTCTTTTCACTTACAGTGCTATCTTGTCCTTACTGCAGACTGAGTTTGCAAATCAATCTCATAACTAGAACAAATAATGTTAATTGGAGTTTATTATTATTATGTACTTAAGCAAACTTTTTAACATAATTTTAGATTTGTGACCTACACAACTGTGAGAGAATAAATGAGTATTGCTTTGAGCCACTATGTTTGTGGTATCTTGTTACACCAGCAATAGGAAAATAATACAGGTATCTTGCTCTTTTCCAAACTAGGCACCAGCCACTGCCAAAGCATTTTCCATAAAGGATGCTATGGGCACCCCCAAATATGTAATACTATACGATGCCCACATTAGATGTTAAATATGCTTTTCAAAAATAAAAGTAATGTTTTACTGAAGGATAGATAGGTGACTAGGAGTAGAAAGCCATTCAAGCAACTGAAGCTACAGGAAGTTTGTTTTGAGGATAAAGAGGGAAATCTCATGGACCACCAAGCACAGATAATGAACTTAGCCACTTCATTTACAGAAAAGGTTTCACACACAGCTTCAAGCAGGAACCAAATGAGAATAAATATAAAAATAGATAATACCAACAAACTAGTTAAAATTAAATGCTCCATTTCCCCACACACACACTGCACATTCATGGGTTATTTGATAACATCTTCTAAACATCTGGTTATGTAAAAGCTATGCCATTTAGGATTTTAAATGTAAAACTTTTTACTTGGAAGAGGAAGACAAGGTGAGTGAGGTTGCCATTGAGGAAGAAAAAAAGGAAGAGGATGAAAAAAGTGAAGAAGATTCATCAGACCACGACGAAAATGAAGATGAGTTTAGTGATGAAGAAGACTTACTAAATAGCACAAAGGCTAAACTTCTGAAGTTGACAAGCGGCAGCATAGACCCTGGTCTGAGTATCAAGCAGTTGGGTGGTTTGTATATTCATTTCAATGCAGATAAACTACAGTCTAACAAGAAAACCCTAACACAGATCAAGGAGAAAAAGAAAAATGAGCTTCTGCAGAAAGCCGTCATTACACCTGATTTTGAAAAACACTACTGTGTTCCATCATATAGTGAATCAAAGTATCAACTTCAGAAAAAACGTAGAAAAGAAGGACAAAAAACAGCAGGGGATGGCTGGTTTGGTATGAAAGCTCCAGAAATGACAAATGAACTGAAAAATGATCTCAAAGCACTGAAGATGAGAGCCAGCATGGACCCGAAAAGGTTTTACAAGAAAAATGATAGAGATGGCTTCCCCAAGTACTTCCAAATTGGAACCATTGTTGACAATCCAGCTGATTTCTACCATTCACGAATTCCCAAGAAGCAGAGGAAAAGAACTATTACGGAAGAACTGCTGGATGATTCTGAGTTCAGAAGATACAACCGCAGGAAGTACTCAGAGATCATGGCTGAAAAAGCAGCAAATGCAGCAGGAAAAAAGTTCCGAAAGAAGAAGATATTTCGCAATTAAGATTTACCAAGCAAACTGCAACATTTTACATCACCCCTTTATTTACTTATTAAAGACGTTTTGAAAAGAAAAAAAATGAAAAAAGAAAACAGAAATATCTAGAGCGGCCACACTTGGGGGAAACAGGGAAAAGGGGTACAGAGAAGTACTTTTTGTTTTTGTTTTTGTTTTTTGAGGTAAAGTGTCACTGTTTCCTGGCTGGAGAGCAGTGGCGTGATCTCGGTTCACAGCAGCCTCTGCCTCCTGGGTTCAAGTGATTCTGCTACCTCAGCCTCCCGAGTAGCTGGGATTACAGGTGGGTGCCACCACACACAGCTAATTTTTAATTTTTAGTAGAGATGGGGTTTCACCATGTTGGCCAGGCTGGTCTCAAACTCCTGACCTCAGGTGATCCACCTGCCTCTGCCTCCCAAATTGCTGGGATTACAGGCGTGAGCCACCATGCCCAGTGCAGAGTAGTACTTTGAATGAAAGGAAAATTCACAGGTCTTTATGATGACATGGGTATAGGGGTGAGAGACAATGAGGAATTACATATGATTCCCAGAATTCTAGCTCCTCTATAAGCTTCAAGAGGATAAATGCAGAATCTTTCTTTCTGTTTCCATTGTATCTACAGTGTTCAGCACACAGCTGATGCTCAAGAAAACTGTTAGTTATTCAGTTATAGAAACCACTGAATTTTGTTCTTTTTTAACAGGGAAATGACATGGTCAGATTGGGGAATCAGGTAGCTAGCCTGTCAGCAGCGTGGAGGATGAACAAGGCCCAGAGAGTATGGCAGATACTGAGAGCTGTCTATCAAAATCCAGCCTCCTTTCCTTCCTGAGCATATAGCTAACTGACATTTCCCAGCATCCTCTTAAGTTAGGTGTGGCCACGTGAGCATGTTCTAGCCAACGGAATGTGAGATGGAAGTGATGGAAGTGATGTACACCACTTCCACACCAGCACCTTAAGACCAGGCTGACCCTTTTCCTGCTTTCCTTTTCCACCAACTGAATTCTGGCCATGGTGACCCTCCCTCAATCATGCAAATGAGACGAATGTCCTTGCAAATGGCAAAGGCCCAGGATGGAAGGAGTTTGCATCTGTGAATCACTACATGGAGAAAAGCCACCTGCTGACCTAGAAACTTACTCTGGAATGAGATGAGAAATTAATTTATTGTTCTTTAAGATGCTGAATTTTGGAGGTTTATTTTTTCTATCAACATAGCCACCCTTATTAATATGGGGTGGGAGTCAGAGAGTGACACTAGAAATGGGACTATTAATAAACCAGGTAAGAGATGATGAATACTGGCCAGGCACAGTGGCTCACGCCTGTGATCTCAGCACTTTGGGAGGTCGAGGTGGCTGGATCACTTGAGGTCAGGAGTTGGAGACCAGCCTGACCAATATGGTGAAACCCTGTTTCTACTGAAAATATAAAAGATCAGTCAGGCGTGGTTGCCTGTGCCTGTAGTCCCAGCTCCTTGGGAGGCTGAGGCAGGAGAATCGCTTGAACCCAGGAGGCGGAGGTTGCAGTGAGCCAAGATTGCGCCATTGCATTCCAGCCTGGGTGACAGAGTGAGACTCCGTCTCAAAAAAAAAAAAGAAAGACGATGAATACCTGTGATGGGATTGGTGGGGGTAGGTGAAGAAAAGATACGAACAAATTTATAAAATACACTTAACGTGACTGCTTTACCTTCAAATTTCTTAAAATCTTGACACTGCTGTAACTTACTACATGATTTTCTGCAAGGAGACTTTATTCCCACCAGTCAACTAAAACTTTTCTTTCCAAATTTATTAGAGGCCTAAAAGCAGCAAATCCAATCTGGCCTTTTCTCAGTCTTTATAGTTTTCTCCTCTCTACAGCATATGACACTGTTGATCACCCCACCCACCCTATGGCTGACCAATGGTGTGGCTCATCCTTGTGGAGGAGAACAGATGCCAATTAATTTGACATGACCATATCCAACCCAGAAAGTGGGTGGGAGGTAGGAAGGCAAATGAGCATATCTCTCTTCCTATTTCAGATATGAATAGGTTATTTCTTCTGATGGAAGAAAAAAAAACATGCAGAACTTTCTGTAAGTGAAGGAGTGGACTGTGGAGAATAAGCAGGATTGTCCAATAAATGACCTGAGAACACTTTCTGTGTTGCCTGCCTATGAACAGTTGGTTCCCTGTCCCCCAGGTGGAAAGGTCTATGTCTGAACTCAACTTCCCAAGAGACCTGGTGGTTGAGCTGCTAATGTTTTCCTGAATCTGCATGAACAGGTGGTGTCTAACCTCACACTTGCAAATGCTAAAGCCTAGATGGTTTACTTCTCACCTTCTAGGTCACTGTCACATCCATTTGTGAAAATGGAGAGGACTGGTGGAGCAGGGTCTGACTGCTGGAGCACCGCCCAGCTGCTGAAACGGCCTGCTGCAACCTGAAATCAGTTTTATGTAACAGATACAGAAACAACCTACTTGACTCTAGACTCCTTTTACCCACTGCTATCACTCACCAATCAGAACCTGTCAGCTCCTCAAAACTTTATTAGTGCCTATGAATTTTCTTTCAAAGTAATACATAACGTTTCTCCTTTTTTAAAACCTCCAACCTTCCCTTCGTTCTTCAGACATACCCAAAACCACCATGCCTGTGTTTATGGCCTGAATTGCAATTCTTGTGTCCCAAATAAAACATTTTAAAATTAGTCTATTTTATTTGACTTTGACAGTTTCATGCAGTTTATTGAATACTGTGCTGACAGTTTTCTGAGCACATTTAAAGTAGGCTAGGTTAAGCTATAATGTTTGGTATGTTAGGTATATTAAACATATTTTCAACTTATGATGTTTTCAATTTACAATTAGTTTATTGGGATGTAACCGAATCGTAAGTCAAGGAGCATCTGTAGTTTGAAATAGTAAGATTACATTATGAAGAAAGGTTTAAATCCCTGATCTGCCTGCAACTTGTCTGAGGCTTGGTTGAGACAATTGCCTGTACCTATTACACCGTAGTTCACTTTCCGACCCTTCGTAGGCGTTAAATTGTGTCCCCTTTAGGCTCAAGTGATCCCCCACCTTGGCATCCCAAAGTGCTGGTATTACAGGTGTGAGTCACCACACCTTGCCCCCAAAATATTTTAAAAATACATTATACAACTAGATTTTTCTGTGACTGTTTTCTGAACCCACACCCACCCCCAGTACAAGACACTTATCTATTACCTTTTTTTAGTTGTATATATTTAAGGTGTATCATGTAATTTTGAGACACATATACATAGTGAAATGAATACTACAATCAAGCAAATTAACATATTCATCATCTCACATGGTTACCTTTTATGTGTATGGTTCTATAAACTCTCACTTGAAATTTATTTAATTATTTCACCACAGGATTCTTGTAGAAAGTTAATGAGTAGAAGGCCAGGCGTGGTGCTCATGTCTGTAATCCCAGCACATTGGGCGGCCAAGGTGGGCAGATCACCTGAGGTCAGGAGTTTCAGACCAGTCTGGCCAACGTGGTGAAACCCCATCTCTACCCCCAAAAAAGAAAAAAACTACAAAAATTAGCCAGGCGTGTTGGTGCACACCTGTAGTCCCAGCTAGTGGGGAGGCTGAGGTGGGAGGATTGCTTGAGCCTGGGAGGCAGAGGTTGCAGTGAGCTTAGATTGCCCCACTGCACTCCAGTCTGGGTGACAGAGTGAGACTCTTTCTCAAAGAAAAAAAGAAAGAAAGTTAATGAGTAGGAATATTGCCTTCCTATGGAATTTGTGTGCCAATGAGGTATCATCTAGGGTAGGCTAATGCAAATGTAGCCTATTTTTTGTTACAGTTAAATATTCACCACAATGGACTTTTTTTTTTTTTTTTTTTTGAGACATGGTCTCACTCTGTTGCCCAGGCTGGAGTGCAGTGGTGCCATCTCGGCTCACTGCAAGCTTCACCTCCCAGGTTCACGACATTCTCCTGCCTCAGCCTCCCGAGTAGGTGGGACTACAGGCGCCCGCTACCATGCCTGGCTAATTTTTTTGGTATTTTTAGTAGAGATGGGGTTTCACCGTGTTAGCCAGGATGGTCTCGATCTCCTGACCTTGTGATCTGCCCCCTCAGCCTCCCAAAGTGCTGGGATTACAGGCGTGAGCCACCACGCCCGGCCCATAATGGAATTTTAAACGTAGCTTGAAAAAAAGCACTGCTAAATGTAAACCATTCATGCAATACCTCATTCTTCCACCTCAGACTGATAACAGCTGCATTAGCACGTCTAAGACAGCGGCAGTTCAAATTCTTTCTGGTTTCTCTTAGGAACCATACAATTTAATTTTTCACTTAGAAACTCCATTAACCCAACTTTGTTACCGTTATTTCAAGTGGCTTGCACACTGTACAAACATGTCCACAAAATAAACAGAGTATATCTATCCTTAAATTACATGCTTTTGCTATTCACAAAGCAATCATACCGATACCAGGTATGAAGCCATTTAAAAAATACTTTTTGATGAGTAGATGTTGTTCAACTTGTGTCAGACATAGTGAAATAAGTAAATCAACATTGGAAATGACTTTCAAAGGTGAAAAGAACTTCCATTAAAAAGTTATTTCTTCTAATCAATATTTCCAAGAGTTTCAACCTCTAATTTTAAATCTCTTTTAGTTTGATTTCCTCTTTTACTGTCTTCCCTAAGGTTATTAGCATTCGTAATTGCCAGAAGGAATTAAGCACCCCAAATCTTAACCTGATGAATCACAGATAATAAGGTCAATCACCAGCCTTATTAACTATTCACTTAGAAGTTTAAGTAGTTGTATTTCATCACCTAAAAGTTGTAATTCTACAGTACAAAGGACTTTTTCTTAAATTAACATGAATAACCAGTTATATGATGATAAATAAACTTTTAAAATAAGGAATAATCACTCACTGGCCAAGACTACTATTTTGAAATCATTAAATGAAAATAATAAAAGCCTACAGTCATCAAATAATTAATATGTACCAGGCACTTTTCTACCTTTACAAAAATCAACTTACTTCATTCTCATAAAAATTCTATAGTGAACCTTTATACTGCTATTGTAGTTTTATAGACCTGGAATTTGAGATTAAGTAACTTGTTCAAGGTCATATAATTTGTAAATGGAGGAGCCAGAATTCCATCCCAGGCCATTTAACTTTGAGCCTGTGGCCTGGGATGGAATTTTGTTCTTAACCACTACAGTATAGTGCCTTTGAAATGTCATATCCACACTCGTTTTGAAATTGAGTTACTGAGGAATTTATCACCTTGTGTTTGGCACCAAAAATATGCCTGAAATGTTAAGAAAATAGAAGGGTTTTTGCAACAGCAAAATTACAATGAAATTATCCTCCACCCCACCTCCTCCTGCACACCTCTATCTCCTGCCTGAAGCAAGTATCTCATGTCAACCAGCACTCTTGCACACTGAGCCCAGGCTGGGTCTCAGAATCCTTCTCAGCACAACATATAATAGTCAACAGTTGGCATGCAAGAGGAAATCTGCACACTATGTCTAGCAGTACACTAAAATGTGCAGTTTCATATAGCATATATGTATGTGTAAGTCTTTCCCTTTCTTTTTGTATTGTCTCTTAGGGAGACATTGCAAGTTGGGAAGAGTTACTTCCCTTACTGACAATCCCATTTCACAATGTAACGGTTTAGGTCAAATTCTGTAGAAGTACTGCCTGAGACAGGAAATAGCATGCATGTGGTTTATTGAAGAAATGCTTTCAGGAGACAAGGAGTAAGGAAAACTGGATAAAGTAGAAGTTGCTAAGCAAGGCTATTGTCTCAGAGTGTTACTTCAACCTGGTCATACTGTAAAAGCAGGAGCACAAATTGCCGCAGAGTTGATTTCTACTTGAGAAAAGGGAGTTGGCCTTTGTACCCCTACATTGGATCAATCACTGGCTGTGAGCGCCCTCTTGGGGTGAGGGGTAACTTTGGCCAGAGCAAATCTCTAAAGGAGGGTGTAGCTTTATGTCTTAGTGAAGCAGTGTCATTCTCTGGAGTAAATACCAGAGGTTTGTTGTCTCACACCAAGAAGATTAAGGACACAGACCCATACAAGGAGTGAGTTTAGGAGTGGAGGTTTAATTGGCAAAAGAAAGAGAAAGGAGAACAGCTCTCTCTCTTAAGAGAGAGAGGGGACCCCCAATGGGAATCCTGGCCTGCAGCAGAGTGCACCGGATTTTATAGACAGGCTTGAGGAGGTGGTGTCTGATTTACATAGGGCCCACAGATTGGTTAGACCAGGTGTGACATTTACACAGTGCTTGGGGAAGGCTGGCCACTCCACCCTAATCTTATTATGCAAATGGGCCTTCCATTTGGCTGGGCACCATGTTGTCTGCTCCTTACTGCTCCTTACTCCTGGCTGGCAAAGAGAAGGGAACATGGAGCCACTATTTTGAACATGCCTAGTCCCAGGTAGCCTTTTCCTATTGGCACAACTGCCAGCATTCACCCACGCAAGCTTCCAGCTTGCTTGTCTATGTCTGCTGCTCAATTTTATAGACTGCTCTTTGTTGAAAAAGAGAATGACTTTGGGGCTGCTTTTCATTAAAAAAAACCTTACCAAGGACTTCCTTACCCTCACTACGTGCCTAAATAATTTCTTTTTAACTCCTGTACCATCAGGGGACAGCATTTAGCACCTGGGAATGGGTGTACTGGCCTAGTAAAGAGGATCTGGATGGGCATGAATAGTGCTGACTACAGTGTCCTTTAATATTGTTTGAAATTTTGTCCATGTACACATATAACCTATTTGAAATAGTAAGTATTCTATACACTAGCAACAATCAACCAGAAAAGCCATGTAAAATATGGCCTCTGAGCTCCTCTGTATCAAGATGTTGGAAGGACAAATAATATGAAGAATCACTAGAGGGACATTTTTATGGCAAGGTCTGCTGGAGGAAGTGCACGTCACTTTTGCTCACATAAGGGTAAATACAAATTATATTATATTATTGTTCCTTAACATCCTTGGGAATTGGTTTCAGGCCCTTGCAGATACCAAAATCCTTAGATGCTTAAATCCCTCATACAAAATGGTGTAGTATTTGCATATAATCTACTAGCACCATCCTGTGTACTTTAATTATCTCTGAGTTATTTATAATACCTCATAGAAGATAAATGCTATGTAAATAGTTGTATACTCTATTGTTTTAAAATTTATATTATTTTTATTGTTGTATTGTTTTTATTTATTTTTTAAATATTTTTAATCTGAGGTTGATTGAATCTGAGGATGCAGAACCCACAGATATCAAAGGCTGAATATATATATATATATATATGTTTGTGTGTGTGTTTGTGTATTTTTTAATTAAAATAAAGTTAATTAGCTTTTAATATAAACATGAGAAATAAAAATCACATAAATTATAGCATTCTTTTCAAAATAAAACTGCAATCAATACTTGAATCTCCAAGCTCTGAACTCCATAAACAATGGGGGTTTTTGAGGTGGTAGATTGTAATATTTTTATACCACTATTTATCATTTATGTCTCTGTCCTTTAAAAATGATGGAAACTGCAGCACAATATGATGTGAAGCATTGCTATAGTAGAGGAAGTATTCTTGCCCAAATGCTTTGTTTATGAGCAAGATTCCTAGGATTATATTTGAGAAAGTAGGAGAAATAGATTTCACATAGTTGAGAACACTAATCTCTTTTTAGTATTTCAAATTTAGGTGACATTATCAGTCTCCTAAAATTATTTGCTCCTTGCCTTTTAAAGCCTGAAGTAAGAGTTCCTAAGGGTTATGTAAGTTATTTCTTAAATAGCAGGACTTAATGGGACAACTACAGCTTGGTAGCACATAGGATGATCAAACAGCTGTTCATATCACCTTCTATCATTAGGGTCCAATTCCTTTTATTACATGTTAATTAACACTGCTCTTCAAAAATCTTCCTTTACATTAAAGAAACTTCGGTGATCAAAGCATATAGAGCACAGCTCTGCAAGTAACTACTTTTAAAAAGAGGAGGGCATTTTACGACGTATTCCAAAAATTTAGTGTAATTTTAAGCTTTGATACTTGTGGAAGTATAAATGCTACAAACCTTCACAAAACCTTGTTTGAACGTTTTTCTTTTCTTTTTTTCTTTTTTTTTTTGAGACAGAGTCTGGATGTCACCCAGGCTGGAGTGCGGTGGCATGATCATGGCCCACTGCAGCCTTGACCCTTGACCTCCTGGGCTCAAGTGATCCTCCCACCTCAGCTTCCAGAGTAGCTGGGACTACAGACACATGCCACCATATCCAGCTAATTATTTTTATGTATTATTTTTCTTTATAGACAGGGTCTCACTATGTTGCCTAGCCTGGTCTTTAACTCCTGCACTCAAGCAGTCCTCCCACCTCAGCCTCCCAAAGTACTGAGATTATAGGCATGAATCACTATGCCCAGCCCATTTCTTTTGCATTTAATTTTGCATTTTTCTAAAAGATGCTGTCCAGGTTGGAGTGCAGTAGTTATTCCTATAGGTACCATCATAGTACACTGCAACTTCCAATAGTTGACCTCAAGCAATCCTCCAGCCTCAGCCCCACAAGTAGCCAGGATTACAAGTGTGCATCACCATACCTAGCTTCATTTTGCAAATTTTGAATATGAAGTTTTAAATTTTTTGTTTCAATCTGAGGTTGATTGAATCTGAGGATGCAGAACCCATAGATATCAAAGGCTGAATGTGTGTGTGTGTGTGTGTGTGTGTGTATGTGTTATTTCTTTAAAATTTTCCCTGGTGCTGGAAGGAAAAAGAATTTTTCCCATCTCCATTCTATTTAACATTTCCTTTAGAAAACTTGAAAATGTAAATGCTTTATCTTCCCCTTCTTAAAAGGCTACTGTCCTATAGGACTTAGGGTCCCATGCTTATGATCTCATTTAATCTTAATTTCTTCCTAAACAGCCTATCTCTGGATACAGTCACATTGGACATTAGGGCTTCAATATATGAATTTGAGGGTGACATAATTTGGTGTATAGCTGGTGTATAGTTTTGTGTATAGTTCTTTTAGAACTTCAGCTAAAAGAACTAAAAAGACTCTGCCCTTGAAATTCTTGAGCTGCCTCACTAGTTCAGATAAAAATTTCTTCTGGACTTTCTTATTTAAGCCACCATTACTTGGTTTTTCTAGGCCATGACACAAAACCTGACTCCTAACTGATAGTTTGGTCATTCATAGTACCTGTATTAGTCTGTTCTCACACTGCTATAAAGAACTACCGAGACTGGGTAATTAATGAAGAAAAGAGGTTTAATTAATTCACAGTTCCACAAGCTTAACCGGACGCATGACTGGGAGACCAGGAGACCTCAGGAAACTTACAATCATGGCAGAAGTGAAGGAGAAGCAAGCACGTCTTACCATGGCAGAGCAGAAGAGAGAGCAAAGGGGAAAATGCCACACACTTTCAAACAACCAGATCGTTTGAGAGCTCGCTCATTATTATGAGAACAGCAAGGGGGATGTCCGCACCCATGATTCAATCACCTCCCACCAGGCCCCTCCCCTGACACAGGGGGACTACAATTTGAGATGAGATTTGGGTGAGGACACAGAGCCAAACCATATCTGTTCCTTAATGAATTGCACATTCAGACTCTCTGTCGCTGATCTCCAGCCTCTCCACATCAGTATTGGATTAACTTAATATAACACTGTTTTGGCCAGGCATGGTGGCTCACACCTGTAATCCTAGCACTTTGGGAGGCTGACGCAGGCAGATCATCTGAGGTCAGGAGTTCAAGACTAGCCTGGCCAACCTGGTCAAACCCCATCTCTACTAAAAATACAAAAACTAGCCAGGCATGGTGGTGGACACCTGTAATCCCAGCTATTCGGGAGTCTGAGGCAGGAGAATCACTTGAACCCAGGACGTGGAGGTTGCAGTGAGCCAAGATTGTGACATTGCACCCCGGCCTGGGCGACAAGAGCAAGACTCTGTCTCAAAAAAAAATAAATAGGCCAGGCATAGTGGCTCATGCTTGTAATCCCAGCACTTTGGGAGGCCAGAGCGGGTGGATCACGAGGTCAGGAGGTCGAGACTATCTTGGCTAACACGGTGAAACCACGTCTCTACTAAAAATACAAAAAAAGTAGCTGGATGTGGTGGTGGACACCTGCAGTCCCAGCTACTTGGGAGGCTGAGGCAGGAGAATGGAGTGAACCTGGGAGGCAGAGTTTGCAGTAAGCTGAGATCACACCACTGCACTCCAGCCTGAGCGACAGAGCGAGACTCCGTCTCAAAAAATAAAAATAAAAAAATAAAATTAAATAAATAAACAAAAAATAAACACTGTTTTGTAGAAGTCAGTGTTTTCTACAAAAAAAAAAGAAAAACTTTATGAGTCCTAGCTGTCTAAAAAATAATATTACTTGGTTTTAATTCACCTATTCACCAAACTCATCTCTTACTAATTCTTTCTTGAATGTCATAATATGATTTTCCTCCTTGCTAACCTCTTTGCCTAGAATACCTCTCACCTTCTGTTCCACATCTAAGAACTACCTATCCTTCAGGTTCATGTCCAAACTTTGTTCTTCAGGAAAGCCTTTCTCTGCTCCTCCAGCAAATAGTGTTTTCTTTCTCTTTGAACTTGGTGACATTTATTATTTTCTTTCTCTCTCTCTCTTTCTTTCTTTCTTTCTTTTTTTTTTTTTGCAGATTGAGTCTCGCTCTGTCACCCAGGCTGGAATACAGTGGTACGATTTCAGCTCACTGAAACCTCCACCCCCTGGGTTCAAGCAATTCTCCTGCCTCCGCTTCCCTAGTAGCTGGGATTACAGCTGTGTGCTACCACACCCGACTAGTTTTTGTATTTTTAGTAGAGACGGGGTTTCACCATGTTGGCCATGCTGGTCTCGAATTCCTGACCTCAGGTGATCCACCCACCTCAGCCTCCCAAAGTGCTGAGATTACAGGTGTAAGCCACCACACCCCGCCAGTGACATTTATTTCCTATGCTTCTAATCTTCCATTTACATCACATTTACCTCCAACATTTCCTATCATCCTGGAAAAGAATGTAAATATTCTGAAACTTGGATCTGAGTCTTATATGCATAGCAGGTTCCTAACAAGTGTTTGCTGATGGTTATGATCGTGAAAATTGTACTACAGACATATATTGCGCACGCTGATAGTGGAAGTGGGGCTCAATTTGCTGTCAGTCTGCTCTTTAATGGGTCACCACTGACTGGAGAATAAGGTCCAGCCTACATCGCATAGCATCCAAGTTCTGGGCAAAAGTCACTTGTCAGAGGAATTATTTGTCTTCCAAGAAAGTCTTGCTTTCATGTCTCTTCTATGCTGAATCACTGAGTGGGGGCAGCCCATGAGAAGTAAGGCCTTACAGGGAAAACAGTGATGGATTTCAGAGTGCAAGAAGTGGAGTCGTTGGTAATTACTCTCCTTGCAGGAGGAAATCTGAGATCTCCACATATGGCATGCATAGATACACAAATATATGTATATTTAGTACATGATGAATGTGACATTTCAAGTCAGTGAAGGAAAATATGATTCAGTAGATGGTGTTGAGATGATTAGCTATGGTTTGGATATAAAAATTTTATTCATATTCCAACCTAACATCTAAATGTTAAAAAAACTGTAGAAAGAAAATACAAAATGATATTTTGGGGGGCATGTAGAAGGCCTTTACAAGCAAATTACTAAACCCCAAATCCATAGACCATTAGATTTTATAAAAATGTCAAGCTTTGGCATGTTAAAAAATATATATAATGATAGATAAAAGACAAGTATTAGACTACACACACACACACACACACACACACACACACACACACACATCATGCATTCAAAAACTAACCCCCAGAAAAGTGGGCTTGAAGAAAAATTCAGATTCAAATTAATGAAATATCCTGGCGGGGCGCAGTGGCTCAAGCCTGTAATCCCAGCACTTTGGGAGGCCCGAGGCGGGCGGATTACGAGGTCAGGAGATCGAGACCATCCTGGCTAACTCAGTGAAACTCCGTCTCTACTAAAAATACAAAAAATTAGCTGGGTGTGGTGGCGGGCACCTGTAGTCCCAGCTACTTGGGAAGGTGAGGCAGGAGAATGGCGTGAACCTGGGAGGCGGAGCTTGCAGTGAGCCGAGATCATGCCATCGCACTCCAGCCTGGGCGACAGAGACTCCGTCTCAAAAAAAAAAAAAAAAGAAATATCCTTCTTGCCACTAAGTAGAAAAATGTAATTTAAAATAATAAAATATCACTTTTAGTTATCCATGACGCAGGAAAACTTTTTTTTTTTTTTTTTGGAGACAGAGTCTGACTCCATCCCCTAGGCTGGAGTGCAGTGGTGCAATCTCAACTCACTGCAGCCTCCACCTCCCAGGCTCAAGCGATCCTCCCACCTCAGTCTCCCAAGTAGTTGGGACTACAGGCATGTGCAATCACACCCAGATGATTTTTGTTTTTTTTGTAGAGATAGGCTTTTGCCATGTTGTCCAGGCTGGTCTCAAAGTCCTGAGCTCAAGAGATCCACCCATCTTGGCCTCCTGTAGTGCTAGAATTACAGGCATGACCTACAACCACCGCACCTAGCTGCAAACATTTTAAAAATTGCTAACAGCCAGTATTGATGAAAGATAGAGAAAAAAGCACTCAGATACACAGTTAAAAGGGTAAACTGGTGCAGGTTTTTGAGAGGGAAACTGAATTGGAAATTGAGGGAGGAAGTGGTAATCAAAATTTGAAGTGCCCATGTGCCTTTACTCAGAAATTCCAAATCTAGAAATCTGTCCAACAAAAAGCTTCAGAGATGTACAGAGGTGTATGAACAAGGATGTTTACTGTGAGTACTGCTTCAGAGCAAAACACTGGAAACAACTTAAAATTTGTTTTTGGAGAAATATAAAAGGCACTTCAGAGGACATCATTGGTTGTGGTTATATACAATGTATCTCCTATATAGTAAATGGTTGTCATTACATATAGCGTATTGCATGTTATGAAATATTATGGATCCATAAAAAAGCAAAGAACGCTATCATTTTAAATGGGCTAATATGGAAAGATCTCTAAGCTATATTACTAAGGTAAAAGTCAACTTGTGGAACAATGTTATAATGATTCCTTTTGTTTTAAAACTTTAAAAAACATTTTAAAACAAAAGAAAAATTCATATAAATAACATATGTCAATAAATGTATAAACAGAGGCCTGGAATAATAAATAAGCAGAGGTCTGAACAAAAAATCATGTATCTTTAAAATTTTTGTTTTTCTAAACTGTAAAAAAGTTTCCTAGCTGTGAATGTTTATCTCTTTTATTATTTAAGAAAAATCAACAAGTAGTATCTAGACAATGAGATTATGAGTTTCTCTTTATTTTTCTCTGACATTGAAAAAATTAAATATTATTTTTAAATAGCATTTTAAAAAAAGGAAAATGTTACAATAACAAAACAGATTCTTACAGAGTCCTAAAGATCCCCATGGTTTATTGCTACATGAAAAGAGAACATTGCACAGAAGTTATATTGTATGATCCTTTTATCAATTCAAACAAAGCCAAAACGCATGCATCACAATTGCATAATATATTTGCATAAATATAAAGTTATATATGTGCACCCATACACCAAACTTTTACTAGTGATTTGTGGAGCAGGACATGAGATTAAGGGAATAGATAAAGAAGGACTTCCAATTCATGAATTCTCTCCTTCTGTGTTATAGTTTCTAACCGTTTCTCATTTATTTTGCAGATTCACTAGAGTGTATCTAGAGCTTTCTCTCAGAGAACCTGGACTTTATTCAGTTCTAGAAATGATCAGCTGCTGTTTCTTCAGTATCACTTTTCCATCATTCCCTTTATTCTCTTCTGGAACTCACAGACAGATGACAGATAGGTAGGTAGGTAGGTAGGTAGATAAGATAGATAGATAGATAGATAGATAGATAGATAGATAGATAGATAGATAGATAGATAGATAGATATTTTTTAAACAGCTTTATTGAGGTGTAATTCACATAATGTACACTTTATTCACTATTAAATATATTTTGAAATGTCTCCAATTACTCTCTGTGTTTCTTAACTGCTTTTTTATATGTTTAGAAGAATCTCTTTGTGTGTGTATGTGGATGCTCTCAACAAATTCATCAGTACTGTTTCCCAAGTCCTTGTTTTTAAGAATTCAGTCTAGAGTTTATCATTTTTTGAGATTTTATTTCACTATAGTTTTCATTTCCAATAGTTTCGTTTTATTATTTCATTTTTTCTCTCTCTCTCTCTTTTCTCTCTTTTTTTTTTTTTGTTTTGTTTTGTTTTGTTTTGTTTTTGGAGACAGGGTCTCGCTCTGTTCCAGGCTGGAGTGCAGTGGCATTAACATGGCTTACTATTATAGCCTTGACCTCCTAGGCACAAGCAATTCTCCCACCTCAGCCTCCCAAGTAGCTGGGACTATAGGCAAGCACTCAACGCCCAGCTAATTTTTGTATTTTTCATAGAGACAAGATCTCACCCTGTTGTCCAGGCTGGTCTCAAACTTCTGGGCTCAAGTGACCCTCCTGGCTCAGCCTCCCAAAATGCTGGGATTACAAGTGTGAGCTGCCACACATGGGATATTTTGTTTTCTTTTATGGATTTTTTCTTCAATCCTTTGAGAATATTAAATATTTTTATTTGCTCTATCATCCATTTTCTCAGGAGTGGATTTGTACTTTGGTTTTTGGTTTGCAGGCTCTTTTTGTGGGAAGTTTCTTGTTGCTGTTGTTGTTTTCCATTGTTTGGTCCTACCTCTCTGTGTTTGGTGATTTTGCAGTGTTATCTCTGTGACTGGCCAGGATATATCATCAACAGAAGCACCCAATTCCTAGGATTTTTTTTTTGTAAACAGTGTTTTGCTTTGTTACCCAGACTGGTGTGCAGTTGGCATAATGCCAGCTCACTGCAGCCTTGAATTCCAGACTCAAGCTATCCTCCTGCCTCAGCCTACCAGAGTGTTTGGATTATAGGCATGAGCTATCACACCTGGCCCCAATCCCTAGTTTATCCCCTTTCTAATATTGCCTCAGAAACAGCAGCCAATCCCAAACTGACCCGCCTTCCATTAGACGTCCTCAGGATTTTCCATGTAACTACAACCTTACAAAAGATGCTGCCTTCTCCCTCTTGTTGAGTGAAGTTTCAAGTTCCTCTGGGGTCCTCTCCCTCACTGAAGTGAATGAATACTCTGACCATAGCCTTTAGCTGATTAGGCTTTAGCAACCATACCTTCCATACCACAGTTTTGTTTTTCTTAGATTATGGGCATCCTAAGGCAGAGGCTACCACTTTCTTACATTTCCTGTATATCCTGAGGATTATTTATTTGGGACAGCAGTGATACTCCTAGGGCCTAGTAGGGGGATTAGCAGTTTTATCTTTTGCAGGCCCATCCCTGGTTATCTGCCCCGCTGTTTAGCGCTCCTTTTCTCAACTTATTTTATTGTGGGGAATCTGCCTTCTACTCCCACTAGGGAGTAAGATCCGAGAAACTAGGACTGAGGTCTCATTCATCTTCATACACTAGACATTATGCAACCCTTAGCACAAAGGGTAGAGTGATTCATCTTATTTTTATGGAGATGGGCCCTACTCTGTGCCAGGAATTGTGTTCGAGCTAGGGGTTTAATTACGGGCAAGATTCAGTCTGTGCCCTCAGTGAGCTTGCAGTGTAATGGAGATTACCAGCAACAAAACTGGCAGTTACAATACATTTTAAAAGCTGATGGGTTTAATACAGAATGGGGTGGAACACAGTGGAGGAGATCACATAAAAATGTGTGGGCTCAAAGGACATGCATGGCTTAGAGTCTGCCCTGAGTGCCATTTCCCTGGTAAGTGCATTTTTGGACCATGACCTACACCACCTCATTCTGTAATCCCCTTCCCCACCTCCCATCCCCACCCTGACTCCTACCAGCATTTTCCTCTGTTGAATTCACTGCAGTACATTGTAATGCTGTCCCTATTATACTTTCAAATATAGGGGCAAAGGGAAGGTAGCCCTCTTGCTTGGTGGGAGCCTGCACATTTTAGACAGTAATGCAGATTTCTTGAATGATAAAATGAAAGGAAATCTGTATGGAATTGAAGCTTTATGCCATTCCTTCAACATAGAAACTGCTCCAGCCATTCCACAAGCCCAAGGCTACTCTGCAGTCTTAGCCAGAACCCTGATCACTTCCTGGTGCTTTCTCTAACCACCTATGGAGATGGAAGTGCTTTTAAACTGGATTATGGTGATGGTTGCACAATAGAATACATTTACCAAAAATCATTGAATTATACACTTAAAATGGATGAACTGCATGGTACCCAAATTACATCTCAATAAAGCTGTTAGAAGTTAAAAAGAAAAGAGGATCATAAATGGCTCTGGGGGGTCAACCTAGAGTGTCTGCCACAGAAACTCTTTAGTTTTTTCTTTCATAACTGGAATCATAACTGTATGTATTTTATGCAAATTTATATTTTCATTTAATATGTACTAGAAGAGATATTTCTGTATAACACATTTATTTCATCAATTTTTAACATGCAATTTTTCCC
The DNA here is from genome assembly GCF_049350105.2 of Macaca mulatta. Lineage (NCBI taxonomy): Eukaryota > Metazoa > Chordata > Mammalia > Primates > Cercopithecidae > Macaca > Macaca mulatta. The sequence goes on along the minus strand of NC_133420.1, from coordinate 57,992,232 downwards.
ATCTTAATGTGAAAACCTCTGATATGGTTTGGATCTGTGTCCCCACACAAATCTCAAATCTCATGTTCAGTTGTAATCCCCAGTGTTGGATGTGGGGCCTGGTAGGAGGTGATTGGATCATGGATGCAGTTTCTCATGAATGGTTTAGCACTGACCCCTCGATGCTATTCGGGTGATAGTGAGTGTGTGAGTTATCGTGAGTTTTGATTGTTCAACAGTGTGTAGCACCTTCACCCTCTTCCTCTTCCTCCTGCTCCAGCCGTGTAAAATGCTGGCTCCCTCTTCACCCTGTACCATGATTGTAAGTTTCCTGAGGCAGATGCCACCATGCTTCCAGTACAGCCTGTGGAATCATGAATCAATTAAATCTCTTTTCTTCATAAATTACCCATTTTCAGGTATTTTACTATTTCTTTATAGTAATGTGAGAATGAATTAATATAGTCTCTTATCACAGACTTCATATGTGCATCAAAACCTGAGAATGGGTGTCAGTTTGCTAGAAAATCCAATAGAAACTAAAACAAAGGAACATTTTTAAAGAAATGCTGTATCACCAATACTTGGATGGCACATGGGACGAATTTGGGGGAAAAAGCACATCATTGATGACTCTGACTCAAAAGGGATTCAGAAGAGTGGGACTTGCTGACCTAATGTGAAGTTTTTTTGTTTGTTTGTTTTTTGTTTGTTTTTTGAGATAGGGTCTTGCTCTGTTGCCTGGGCTGGGGTGCAGTGGCGAGATCTTGGCTCACTGCAACCTCTACCTCCTGGGCTCTGGTGATCCTCCCACCTCAGCCTCCTGAGTAGCTGGGACCACATGCACGTGCCCATGCCCAGCTAATTTTTTGTATTTTTTGTAGAGATGGGGTTTCACCATGTTGCACAGGTTGGTCTCAAACTCCTAAGTTCAGGCAATCCACTGGCCTCAGCCTCCCGAAGTGCTGGGATTACAGGTGTAAGCCACTGCACCTGGCCTGTGAAGTTGTTTTAAAAATACCTTAACTCATTTATTTCCTTTATATTTTCCATTTTATTAGTGCAAAAAAAAGTGATATGTGACTTATAAATCTAGGTTAAATAAAGTCTAAAATATCTCTTTCATTAAATATAAATGTATATTCTACATAATAAAGTATTGTGCCACAGTTCAATTGGCAGCATTATTTGTTTTTCTTATTGGTATACAAAATAATGGTGGGTCTTACAGTTGATGTCACATTAGAGTCAATGAAATACAGTATTATATAGTGTGTTTACTACTTTTTTTTACTATTTTTAAAAATAGAGATGGAGCCTTACCATATTGCCCAGGCTGGTCTGGAACTCCTGGGCTCAAGCAATCCTCCCACCTTGGTCTCTCAAAGTGCTGGGATTAAAGGAGTGAGCCACCGTGCCTGGCCTACTTTATGACTTTTAAACACCATTTATCAAAATTAATGTTCTAGTGAACTCCCTCATACATGCCTCTTTGTGTACGTGTGTATCTCTAGAATATATATATATATAGGTGTGGAATTTCTAAATTGAAAGGATTGCACATTTAAAATTCTAACTACTATCCTCCAAAAAGATTATACCCATATAAATGTGCAGAAATAATGTACCAGGGTATCCATGAAGTCACACAAAGCGTGTTTTTTATTAATAAATTTTTCCTAATCTGATCCTGAAAAATGATATCTCATTTGTTTTAATTTGCTTCTCATTTATTTTTGCCTATTATCTCAAGCAGAAGACAATTCCTACAGTTAATTTGTCATTATTTTGCATTTGCATAAGGTATCCATTAAGATTATAAACAATTTTCATTTTTGCTTTTAATACTTGTATTATGTCTTAATGTTAAGCTCCATCTGGAATTTATTTTTGCCTTAATGTAAGGTAAGGATTTGATTTCTTTTCCCTATCAATAAATAGTTGTTTCAATATCATTTATGGGCTTGTACATCCTTGTTCATGGGCTTAGAAATATCTGTTTATATTTGAACTCTATTCTGTTTCTTTGCTAAAAATTTCTATTTCTCTGGAGTAACATACATTTAAAATTACTTATCTTTATATAATTTTTTTTTTTCAAGATGGAGTCTCACTTTGTCGCCCAGGCTGGAGTGCAGTGGTGCAATCTTGGCTCACTGCAACCTCTGCCTCCCAGGTTCAAGCAATTCTCCTGCCTCAGCCTCTGGAGTAGCTGGAATTACAGGCACCTGCCACCATGCCTGGCTAATTTTCGTATTTTTTTAGTAGAGACAGGGTTTCACCATGTTGGACAGGTTGGTCTTGAACTCCTGAGCTTAAGTGATCCACCCGCCTCAGCCTCCCAAAGTGTTGGGATTACAGGCACGAGCCACTGCACCGGGCCTCTTTATACAATATTTTAATATCTGATAGAGCAAACTCCATCGTTCTTTGCAAGTCTCTGGACTATTCTTTTTGGGGGGATTGTTGGAGTCATGCTCTGTTACCCAGGCTGGAGTGCAGTGCTGTGAACACAGCTCACTGCAACCTCCACCTCCTGGGCTCAAACAATCCTCCCACCTCAGCCTCCCAAGTAGCTGGGACTGGAAGCATCTGCCACCATGCCCAGCTAATTTTTGTATTTTTGATAGAGACAGGGTTTCACCATGTTGCCCAGGCTGGTCTCGAACACCTGGCTTCAAGTGATCTGCTTGCCTCAGCCTCCAAAGTGCTGGAATTACAGGCCCGAGCCACTCTGGTGGGCCAGATAACTGTTTCCTATAACACAATTCACTAACTGGACAAAAAAACAGTCAATAAATTGGACTTCATACAAATTGAAAAATTTTGTTTATTAAATGATATTTTAAAGAAGTGAAACAGCAAGCTACAGATTGGAAAAGATGAAGGACAGGTAAACAATATGTAAAGAACTCTTACAAATCAATAATAAAAAGACAAGCAACCCAAGTTTTTAAATGGGCAAAATGAACAGATATTTCACACACAAAAAGATACCTGGTAAATGTATGAAAAGTTGTTCAACAAGTTAAAATCATAATGAGAGACTAACACATATTCACCAAAATTGCTAAAATTTAAAAGACTGGTAATTCTAAGTATTGGTGAGGATGTGGGGTAATGGGAAAGAGCATAAAATAAAACAACCATTTTGGAAAACTGTTTGGTAGTTTCTCTTTTTTTTTTTTTGAGATGGAGTCTTGCTCTGTCACCCAGGCTGGAGTACAGTCGCATGATCTCAGCTCACTGCAAGCTCCGCCTCCCGGGTTCATGCCATTCTCTTGCCTCAGCCTCCCGAGTAACTGGGACTACAGGCACCCACCACCACGCCCATCTAACTTTTTGTATTTTTAGTAGAGACGGGGTTTCACTGTATTAGCCAGGATGGTCTCTATCTCTTGACCTCGTGATCTGCCCACCTCGGCCTCCCAAAGTGCTGGGATTACAGGTGTGAGCCACCTTGCCCAGCCACTGTTTGGTAGTTTCTTAAAAAGTGAAACATGCACGGTATTACCTCATAATGGAGCAATTCTGCTCCTAGGCATATCCAGGGGTGTCCCATTTTTGGTTTCCCTGGGCCACATTGGAAGAAGAAGAATTGTCTTGGGCCACATATAAAATACAATAACAATAGCTGATGAGCTAACAACAACAACAAAAAAGCAAGAAACCCCTCATGTTTTACTGTTTTTTTAAGAAAGTTTACTGTATGTCCAAAAAAGACTTGTGCAGGAATGTTTATGGTAGCTTTATTCATAATAGCCCACACTGGAAATAACCCAATTGTCTATTGACAGAACAGATAAATAAATTGAGGTGTATTCACACAGTGGAATACTATATGGCAATATAAAGAAATGAACAGCTCCTACACACAGTGAAAGAGCACACACTGCATGATTCCTTGTAAGAAGGTCAAGAACAGACAAAACCAAGACATGGTGATAGAAATCAGAATAGTGGTATATCTCATGGGGCCTGGGGGCAAGATGACAGGAAGGAGACATAAGGGAGTTTCCCGAAGTTAAGGAAATTTCTTTACCTTAATCTGGATGATGGTTGCACAGTGTATATATTTGTCAAAATTTATCAAGCTTTACACTTAAATGTATTCATTTTAATACATAAATTATACCTCACCAAAGTACTGTTAGTATAAGGTGGAGAAAGGTGATGGTAGGCATTTGTGTGATTTCTGAAGGGGAGTACAAGGCATGTTAATTGGCTCTAAAAGTTGATGGCATTCATGTGGAGTCCTAATTAAGGAAAATGATTCAGGCTGGTGGGAGCAGGGCAAAGCAAAAAGAAAAAGCAGATAAACTGTGAGTCTGCCTTTCTTCATGGTCCAGGACACATAGCCCTCTTGTGCAAATAACTCACAATCTTCCTGCACCCAGCTATCACCAGTCCCTCAGCTGACAGAAAAATGCAAGTTAGTTCACTGCAACCAAGGCATTATCAATACTGCACATAGCCCTCTCCAGCACAAGCATCATCCTATAAAACCCCAGCAAGCCTTTGTCTCTTTGCAGTCAGCTCCTCTGTTGCTGATCTGCCCATTGCCTTCTTGCAATGCATTTTTACTACTTTCTCTCATAAACTGCCTTGGTAAATTCTTTTTTTTTTTTTTTTTGAGATTGAGTCTCACTTATTCTGTCACCCAGGCTAGAGTGCACTGGCATGAACTCGGCTCACTACAACCACTACCTGCCTGGTTCAAGGGATCCTCCCTCCTCAGCCTCCCAAGTAGCTGGAATTACAAGCATGTTCCACCACACCCAGCTAATTTTTGTATTTTTAGTAGAGATGGGTTTTCACCATGTTGGCCAGGCTGGTTTCAAACTCCTGAGCTCAACTGATCTGCCCACCTTGGCCTCCCAAAGTGCAGGGATTACAGGAGTGAACCACAGTGCCCAACCTGCCTTGGTAAATTCTTGTTATCAACCGCATCACCAGCCTCAGATAGTTGCTACCTGCAACAACTCATTCTTAAATCTAAGTTTATTCTGAATCTATTTTATTTTCTTTCACTGTTATCTATTATTAGTATTCATTTCACTTGATAACATCTATTTCCAGAATCAAAATAGAACTGAGACAAGGAGAGAGAAGGAAAAATATATAATGTAGTATTACAGAATTAGAAATAGGGTTAATTACTAAAAAAAAAAGTTTGCAATAGAATTAAATAAGTTGCGGGTAGTGACAAATATAGAAAAAGAAGTATTTCTCTGGAGGAAAGGAAGTAGATCTTGGAGGAAGTCTTTAGAGAGAAAAAAATGAGCTGAGAGCACTAATTAGCTGTATATGACCTCAGGGAAGTCACTTAACCTCTCTGGGGATGATTCTACTTTACAGATTTTTTTGGTATGTTAAATGAAAGAATTGAATTAAATGAGCGCAGAGCATTCTATTAAAGTACAATATAATAATTAATATTCCCAGGTCATCCAGAAAAGTCTAATTTGTGTTCTCTGTATTTTAACAAAGCTGAGAAGTTTGGAAAACATTTGTCACGATAAATCGTTATTGATATATTGAGTGTCCACCTTGTGCAAGTAGTGTCCTAGGCAATATACTTTCATTGTCTTGTTTAATTCATACTTTAATTAATTAATGGATTTTATAACTTGAATAATTGGATCAATTAAAAATGTCTTAACATGTGTGTTATTTTATATTATATATATATCTCTTTATATATGGATATATAGATAATATATAGATATATATATCTTTATTTTTATCATAATAATGTAATATTATTGCAGAAAACCAGGAAAATAGAGAAAATTACACACAAAAAAGTAATCTTACCACTCTGAAAGCAACTATTAACATTTTGAAGCATATCTGTTGAATATAGACACATATTAGTTATGATTTTTTAAATAAAATAAAATTGAGGCCAAATTCAACATATTTCTCTCCTGTTTCTATTTTCAAAAATGTGCTTTTTCAGTAACCATATAGTATTCCATTTTATAAATACAAAGGACTAGATAATCCTTTTTTGTTGGCCATAAATAAAAGTTTGATACCAATGATGTAAACTTTAGTTACACCAAAAATTCCTCAGGGCAATGTCCCCAGAGGAAACAGATGGCACATAGTCAGGGTCCCCAGAGGAAACAGATGGCACATAGGAAGAGGGTAATTTGAGAAGTGTTGAATACAAGAACTATTTACAAAGGAGTGGGCAGTGATTAGGGGAACCAGAAGTAATAATGTGGTATGTGACAGCACTGTTGATGGCACTCCTTAGCCTGGAAGAGCAAGAGGAGGGAGCAGTTCCTAGAACTTGGAGACAAAGGAACCTCCATGGAGACAGCTGCCTGACAAAAGCTGTAGCTGGTACTTGGTTGAGGGAGTAGTCAGCCTGCACTGACCCAGCTTGGAGGTGCAGGGGATAAACACCTTGACACCCTCATTTGCTCTGAGGGCCAGGGAGGCCAGGGAGATATTGGTGTAGTCCACACAGATCAGCCTCCTTGGCCATAAGGCATGGCAGAGAAAAGTGAAGAGTGCATCAGAAGGAGCAAATGGAGCTCTGAACACACACCTTTGCTTTGATCACGCTTACTTGGCAGAATTCATCTTTGTAATGACTTGATCTGAGAGTCAGAGATAGTTTCTCTTTAAGAAGTGATGTTAAATCTGAGACCTAGAGGATGTGTAGGTGCTAAGAATATGAAGAACAAGGAAAATAATACATGAAGTGGGGGAATAGCATGTTCAAAGTCCCTGAGGTAGAAGGGTGTTTTTAAGGAACTGAAAGAAGCCCAGTGGGTAAGACAGAAAGACAAAGGGAAGATAACAAAGTAAAATAGAGTGAAGATTTTGGCAGGGCAATCTTGTAGGTCCCACTAAGGATTTTGGCCTTTATCCTTGAAACAAAAGTAAATCATTGACAGGTGTTAGGATCAGATGACAGATTAGATTTGCATATTAAGAATATTATTATTCTGCTCTGGGGAGAATGGCTTGGCAGACAAACAAAAATGAAATTGAGGTGGGTATAGCATTAATCCAGGTAAAAGTTTGGATTAAGATGCTGGTGGAGATGGTGTGACACAGACAGGTTTGAGAAATGTGGGGAACATAAAATTGACAAAAATTGATAATATATTGGATATGGGAATGTAAGGGTGGGGATAGTGTCAAAGAATCTACCAGAATACTCTGCTTGCTTATAAAACTGCGTGGATGGAGCCAGGCATAGTGGTTCACGCCTGTAATCCCAGCACTTCGGGAGGCCGAGGCAGGTGGATCATCTGAGGTCAGGAGTTTGAGACCAGCCTGGCCAACATGGTGAAACCCCATTTCTACTAAAAATACAAAAATCAGCTGGGTGTGGTGGCACATGCCTGTAATCCCAGCTGCTCAGGAGGCTGAGGCAAGAGAATCGCTTGAACTCGGGAGGAGGAGGTTGCAGTGAGCTGAGATCATGCCACTGCACTCCAGCCTGAGTGACAGAGTGAGACTCCATTTCAAAAAAAAAAAAAAAACCAAAACTGGATGGATGAAAAGCTTTTTGGAACTGGGAAAGTATAAAACAGTGTATATAGATAGATAGTTTAGCTATTTTTTTTTCTTTTCTTTTTTTTTTTTTCTTTTTTTTGAGACGGAGTCTCGCTCTGTCGCCCAGGCTGGAGTGCAGTGGCGCAGTCTCGGCTCACTGCAAGCTGCGCCTCCCCGGTTCACGCCATTCTCCTGCCTCAGCCTCCCGAGTAGCTGGGACTACAGGCGCCCGCCACCAAGCCCGGCTAATTTTTTGTATTTTTAGTAGAGACGGAGTTTCACCGTGTTAGCCAGGATGGTCTGCATCTCCTGACCTCGTGATTCGCCCGACTCGGCCTCCCAAAATGCTGGGATTACAGGCATGAGCCACTGCGCCGGACCAGTTTGGCTATTTCTTAATGAGTTAAAGACTGTATATTCTAGAAATAAAGTGGTGTGAAGCTGAACAATGGGAACGGAAACCATTTCTACAATTTAACACTTGTTAAACAATCAGAGAAGTGGTAGGTGTCGGTAGGAAGAACTGGGAGAGAGGGTAGAGGACTGACATGAAGCAGATATTGAGGAAAGAGGAATTCATGCGATAATGGCCCAGGTTGCTGCAGATGTGAGAAACTATTCAACTTTTGATAAAACATAATCGAAAAAAAATAGTTTGGCACAAAAATACAAATAAGAAAGCAAAACAAAATTACTACTTTTCTTCCTTTCTTTCCCTCCCTCCCCCTCCCTGTTCTCTCTCTCTCTATCCCTGGGGACCAGCGTCAGGATCAAAGATCTGCCTTGGACAGTCCCCAATCCCTAGCTATTTGCTCCTTTGTTGAGTGCCCCCTTTCCTCACCTTATCTTATGAAAAGCGTCCCAACCCTCCTAGAGTGTGAGCTCCTAGAAAGCGGACTTAGCATATTTTTGTATGCTATATATCGCATAGCCCACTGTACAGAGGAACTGCTCATTTATGTATCTTATTGTGAGGTAAATCTGAATCTTACCTGGGCCAGACTCCGTGTTAGGATCTGGGTATTCAACTCTGAGGGGACTCAATTGTGAGCAAGACCTTGTCTCTACCTTCCTAGATCATACAGTCTTAGGAGTACATTGACACTTAAAAAAAAGGCCATTACATGACCCTGAGATGAATGCGGATGGGGTAAGTACTGGTCCTCAGGAGAACAGAGGAGCATGGAATGGTAACCCTAGAGACAACCTGGTGCCATTCCTGCTGGGTGCAGACATCTCCTCTATGAATTTTGGCGGTGGGGGTGAGAGGATAGGGAAGTGAGGGTTGTGAGCAAGGAGGGAGGTTCAAGGAACCTCTTTCACATCCCCTAGTCCCCTTTTCCGGCATGAACGGCTGTATCTATCCAATGCGGGTACGCAGGGAGCACAGTCTTTGTGCTAGGTGGGTGCCAGCACACAGCAGTCACTGACACTGTACAGACTTCAGGAGTAAATGGATGGATGGATGAAACACTTGGGCAATCGAAACTTTTTGCGATTCCTTCCATTTGACAAGTAAGGGTCACGCCATTCATTCTGCAACCCAAAGCCCGCGAAGCCCTGCGGCTTACACAGAGGCCCCGCCCCTCCCGCCCGGCTCGGCGCTCCTTCAGCGGCGGCCGCACAGCCGCTCTGGGAGACACGCGGAAAGGTGGTCAAATTCCGGGTCACAGTGCGCTTGCGTAGGAGGAGCCAGTGGCTAAGAAGGGGAGGAGCCCGCGAAGCTTAGACTGCAGTGACAAGGAAAACACGGAAGGGATCTGAGCAGGAGTCCGCTAGGGCTCTGTGGGGTTAGTGCTCTTGGGGCCGTTTAGTGGGTGTCCGAGGAGTACTCAAAGAGAACCCATCAGAGACTGACCTGAGTTTACACACGATGCGTCTTTTACTGCTCACATCAAGTCTATTGATTTTGCTTTTTTTTTTTTTTTAAATTAACGTTAGTGGTCAAGAACTGGTGCTTTGCAGTAAGACAGATCAAGATTCCAGTGTCTAGTGTGACTACGGGTGTCCTTGGGCAAGTTATCTGTCCAAGTTTCAATCGCTACCTGTATAAAATGGAGTTGATTATAGTTGTGTGCATCACAGGGATTTTGTGACGTCGTATGTATCAAGGTCTTAGCTCAGTGCCTGGTACACAGAAAAAGCCCAGTAAATGGCAAGTGCTATTCTAACCGTTGTCATGAGGTTGGAGGATCGCTTGAGCCTGGGAGGCTGAGGCTTCAGTGAACCGTGATCGCGCCACTGCCCTTCAGCCTGGGCAAAAGAGGAAAACCCTGTCACAAAAACAAAAAACAAAAACAAACAAACAAAAAAAGCCCAGGAGAAACAAACCAAATGTCCCTGCATAAATGATAAACAAAATGTGGTATATACGGAATCTTATTCAACCTTTAAAAAGAGTGAACTTCTGATGCAAGTTGCAACATGAATAAACCTTGAAGACACTATGCTAAGTGAAATAAACCATACACAAAAGAACACATGTTGTATGATTCCAGTTCCATGAAGTATCTGGAATAGTCAAATATTATACACAAAGACAGAACATAGAATAATGGTTACCTGAGGCTGAAGGTAGGGCAGAAATGAGGAGTTAGTGTTTAACGAGTGCAGAGTTTAGGATGATGAAAACGTCTGGATGGATGGCGAAAATGGTTGCACAGCCATGTGAATGCACTTAATGCCACTGAACTGTACACTTAAAAATGGTTGAAATGGGCCGGGCGCAGTGGCTCAGGCCTGTAATCCTAGCACTTTGGGAGACCCAGGCGGGAGAATCACGAGGTCAGGAGTTCGAAATCAGTCTGACCAACATGGTGAAACCCTGTCTCTACTAAAAATACAAAAATTAGCTGGGCGTGGTGGTGCGCACCTGTAATCCCAGCTACTCAGGAGGCTGAGGCAAGAGAATCGCTTGAACGCGGGAGGCGGAGGTTGCAGTGAGCCGAGATAGCACCACTGCACTCCAGCCTGGGCGACAGAGCAAGACTCCGCCTCCAAACCAAAACAAAACAAAAAAATTGTTAAAATGGTAAATTTTATGTATATTTTACCACATAAAGAAAAGGAAAGGAAAGAAGCCCAGGAGAAAGCAGCGCACAGCGGGAGTGCATGGCAGCTCAGCTCAACAATGCCGTCCAGCGCTTAGGGTCCTTCTATCTTTCAGGTCACCACTCCCTGCATGTGACTTTTGTCCTTGTGGTCGTAAGATGATTGCTGCTTCTCGAAGAATTGTGTACATGTATTAGATAAGAAAAGCCAAAAGTCATCTTCTTGTGAAGTTTTATATTTTCATTCAAAAGAAGGAGTCTAAGGGAATGTCTGCCTACTACTCGTTGACAAGAAGTTTATCACGTGACCTCTTAACAGGAAAGTTACTTTTCAAGTGTCTAAAATATAGAATAGCACAATAAGGGGGAGCTGTGAGGTCCCCCTTATTGTGCCATTGTATAAATACTTGAAAGGTAATTTCAAGTATCTAAAGTATAGAATTTTCAAGTATAGAAAATTTGAGGCCGGATGCGGTGGCCTGTAATCCCAGCACTTTGGGAGGCCAAAGTGAATGGATCACCTGAGGTCAGGAGTTTGAGACCTACTTAGCCAATATGGTGAAACCCCATCTCCATTAAAAATACAAAAAAATTAGCCGGGCATGGTGGTGCGTGCCTGTCATCGAGCCGACATCGCTCCACTGCACTCCAGCCTGGGAGACAGAGAGAGACTTTGTCTTAAAAAAAAAAAAAAAAAAAAAGGAAGAAAATTTTAGTAGCCAGATTTTCAGTGAATGTCCCACAAACATAGAGGTTTGTTTTACTTTTTTCCATAAATGTGCTTATACTGCATATTATTTTTTGCAACTTGCTATTTTTTCTTAGCAATATGATTTACAATTCCTCAGTTCCTTTAGCAGCTGCAAAATACTCGTTTCTAAGGCACGCTTTTTAATTCACATTTTATGGTCTCTCAAATTGGTATGCATCTTACAGTTGCTGACAGCTAGCTAGGCAGCAATAGTGATGTAATTGTCATTGCCTGCTGGGTAGGCATCAGAACTTGCAGAATGGAGGTTAGCAGCCTGGCATATTGATGATTCTGAGTCTAAACATTATACAGAAGGGTCAGACTCTGAAAAGAGGATTTAGCTTTATGGTAATCAATTTATTTCATGAATCCTTTTAATTTATGCATAAGGATTATATGGAATTAAATATGTCTTAAGCCTTAATTAGCTTATTCAATAAGTATAAAATAAAAATTATAAATGGCAAGAAAGCTTTGTGTCATAGCTTAATTAGGATCATTTTTATTTCTGGATGTGTAAAATAATGAAGGCTATAGTGGGTCACATCCTCGAGTCAATGAAATATGGTGTTTTTTTTAATTATTATTATTATTTTTATTTTTTGGAGACGGAATCTCGCTCTGTCACCCAGACTGGAGTGCAGTGACGCGATCTCGGCTCACTGCAAACTCTGCCTCCGGGGTTCACGCCATTCTCCTGCCTCAGCCTCCCGAGTAGCTGGGACTACAAGCGCCCGCCACCTCGCCCAGCTAATTTTTTGTATTTTTAGTAGAGACGGGGTTTCACCGTGTTAGTCAGGATGGTCTTGATCTCGTGACCTCACAATCCGCCCGCCTCGGCCTCCCAATGTGCTGGGATTACAGGCGTGAGCCACCGCGCCTGGCCGAAATACAGTGTTCTAAATATGACTATTCCATAGCTTATTTAATCATTTCCTTTTGGATAGATGTTAGGTTTTACTTTTTTTTTTTTTTTTTTTTTTTTTTTTAGTGATGCTTTAGGAAACCCTTGTGCATGCCCTTTTTTCCATATGTGAAAGTAGTAGTTCTCTAGATACTTAGGAATACACATTTTAACATTTTGAGAGAAACTGCCCTTTAAAAAGGTCCTATCAATGTACACTTCCACGAAAGAACCCATTTTTTCCAACCAGTTTTAAATTTTGGTGAATCTAGTATCTGAAAATAGTACCTCATTGTTTTGATTTTGCCTTTTTGTGTTGTTAAGGGTGTCTATAACATATAAGCCAATTTTTAAAAATTAACTTTTTATTTTTGTGTAGTTTTAGATTTACAGAAAAACTGTGTAGAACAGAGTACTCCTATATATCCCACACCTAGTTTCTCTATTGTTAATATCTTACATTAGAATGGTATCTTTGTCACAATCAATGAACCAATACTGATACATTATTATTAACTAAAGCCCATATTTTGTTCAGATTTTCTTCATTTTTGCCTAATGTCCTTTTTCTGTTGGACAGTCCCATTTGAAATAGCACATTAAACGTAATCATCATGTCTTCTGTGCCCCTCTTGGTTGTGAAAATTTCTCAGACTTTTATTGTTTTTGATAGCCTTGATGTTTTCAGGAGTACTAATTAGGTATTTTGTAGAATGTTTCTCAGTTGGGATTTGTTTGGTGTTTTTCTAATCACTGGACTGGAGTTTGGGTTTGGGGGCGGAAACCCGAAGAGGTAAGTGGTATCACTCTGATCATACCATTTCAAGGGTACAGACAGTTAACATGACTTGTCACTAGTGGTACTAACCTTGATCATCTGACTGAAATAGCATTTGTCAGATTTCTCCATGGTAAAGTTACTCTTTTTTCCCCCCTTTTCTATAATGTATCCTTTCAAAGGAAGTCACTGCACAATCCATACTTAAGGAGTGGGGAGTTATGCTCCATCACCTTAAGGATGGAATAGCTTTTTTTTGGAATTCTTCTGCATGGAAGATTTGCTTACTCTTCCCTATTATTTAATTAATTAATATATTTATTCGATCATTTATTTGTACAGTATGGACTCATGGTTATTTATTGTATACTTTGAGTTACATTAAGAATTCAATGCTACTTCAGCCAGGTGTGGTGGCTCATGCTTGTAATCCCAGCACTTTGGGAGGCTGAGGCAGGTGGATCACAAGGTCAGGAGTTCCAGACCAGCCTGGCCAACACAGTGAAACCCTGTCTCTACTGAAAATTCAAAAATTAGCTGGGTGTGGTGGTGCACACCTGTAATCCCAGCTACTTGGGAGGCTGAGGCAGGAGAATCTCTTGAATCCAGGAGGCGGAGGTGGCAGTGAGCCGAAAGCACGTCACTGCACTCCAGCCTGGGCAACGAGAGTGAAACTGTCTCCAAAAACAAAACAAAACAAAACAAAACAACGAATTCAGTGCTACTTTCTTTTGTTGCTCAAATGGTTCTAGTTTTGGCCATTGGGACTACCTTCAGTTAACTCCTGTGTCCCTTCAACACATCTCTTTTATCTATTAGAAGAGCTAATATAAAATAAATATTTTAGCTCTTCTTTAGTTTTTGTTTTTTTGTTTGTTTGTTTGAGATGAAGCCTCACTCTTGTACCCCAGGCTGGAGTGCAGTGGTGTGATCTCGGCTCACTGCAACCTCTGCCTCCTGGGTTCAATCAATTCTCCTGCCTCAGTCTCCCAAGTAGCTGGGATTACAAGCCCTGCCACCATGCCTGGATAATTTTTGTACTTTTAATAGAGACGGGGCTTCACCATGTTGACCATGCTAGTCTCGAACTCCTGACCTCAGGTGATCCAACCGCCTCGGCCTCCCAAAGTGCTGGGATTACAGGCGTGAGCCAATGCACCCAGCCAGCTCTTCCTTACTTTCTAACATTACAAAATGCACAATGTTTATCTTATGTATTTCCTACCCTAGCCCTTGAATCAGCCATTTTTTCAAATAATCCTGGTCCCTTTTATTGGAGAATGGTATTAGAAATCAGTATCTGGGCACTATGTGTATAGAAATGAATTTTTACATAGTTATATTTATGAACCTTGTCCTGTATGGCTTTGCTTTTAGTATTTTACATAAGAAAGTACAGTAAGTCCTCACTTAATGTTGTCAATAGGCCCTTGGAAACTGTAACTTTCAGCAAAACAGCACATAAGAAAACACATTTTTTTCTCATCAAAATTAGAAGAAAACGATGTTGAAAGACACGTTATTCAAGGATCTGCTGTCTGTATTTCCTTTTCTGATAACACAAAGAAGTGCTGTATTTTATTTTAATACCTAGCTAATGTTTTTTACATGCAGCTTTAAAATGCATCTGGAATCTTTCTTTTTATGTGATGCAGAGTAGGAATGTTATTTCTCTGTAAACAGGTAATTCATTATCTCAACTCCATTTGCGGACTGATCAGTCTTTTCCTCTGTGGTCTAAATGTATGATATTTCTACATGTCCAAGTCTTTTCCGGGCTTTATTTTATTCTTTGAGTTTAATTGTCTAATCTTGTATAGAGACATGCAGATTTAATTTCTATAAGTTTGTAGGATACTATCTGATAGAATGAGTGCCATCTTGAATCTTTTGCAAAATTTCTTCACTATTCTTGAATATTTTCTCTTGGAGATAAATTTTAGAATCAACTTGTCAAATTGCACATTTACCATGTGCAGTTTTAGCCATTGTCAATTTTATTTTGGATTAATTCTTTCTACCAGAAATATTTATTATAAATTGGACACAATACTGATAGTTTATATTTATATATTTAATTCTTAACTTATGAAAACACTGTAAGCAAACACTTTCAGATGCTCCAGAAGAATAACATCATCTTGTCATCCTCCATTGGTCTCTTGCTTTTTTAGCTTTGTCTATATATACTAATTGCTCATTTTGTGGTAGAGTTAAGAACAATAGGTTAAATTAAAACGTCCTTCGCTGGTCAGGCACCGTGACTTATGACTGTAATCCCAACACTTTGAGAGGCAAAGGCAGGAAGATTGGGAGGCCAAGGTAGGAGGATTGCTTGAGACCAGGAGTTTGATACCAGCCTGGGCAACATAGCAAGACCCCATCTCTAAATTTTTTTTTTAAATTAGCTAAGCTCAGTGGTACTCTCCTGCAGTCCCAGCTACTTGAGAGGCTTGAGCCTAAGAGTTTGAGGCTTCAGTGAGCTATGATCATGCCATATGCCACTGTACTCCATCCTGGGTAACAGAGCGATACCCTGTCTCTAATAAATAAATAAATAAAAGTCCAACATGTCCTTGTGTGGGAATGTGCCCAGGACTAAAATGTTTACCAGGTTTAAAACTGTGGAGTCAAAATGGCTTGCCCAAACCAAACCAAACCAAAAATCATCAAACCAACAAAAATGTACATCAATGCAATGCTTTATCAGTCTTATGAAATGCTTCAGCTTATTGATGCATTTTTCTGTTGATGAACTTTAAGTTGTTTTCAATGTTTCTCTCTCTCTCTCCTTGCTTTCTTTCTCTCTCTTTCTTGCTTTCCTTCTCCATCTCTCTCCCTCCCTCCCTCTTTTCTCTCTCCCTTCCTCCTGCCTTCCTCTATTGTCCATAATCAAAGCTGCAATGAACATGGCTCTTGGTAATCACAGGCAAGTCTTTTTCTAGAAAAGACACCGAGAATTTCAATGGCTGAATTAGAAATTTGAGTGAAAAGATGAGGGTAGTAGCAACTGATGTTGAAACAGCTGTTAGGGATCAAAACCAAACTCTTTGTTTTTCAGACATCAATCCTCTTCCCCAAGGATTCACAGCCTCTTCGTGGCAGAATGGCTCTAGAAATAAAGAACAGTTTCAAGCAAATTTATAGAAAGTAACACGGGTTTGCATCAGCAGTGGTGGCAATCTGTGCAGGCTGCTGTTGCCTCTGAGTCTAATGCTGAACCTGAAGTCGCTGTAGGTCGGCCAGATTGACAGACGGGAAGGAAACTGAATATGGACAAGGTGAAGGACAAACTAAAACCTGCGAGGACAAACTGTGGCCCACAAGGAACACTAGAACCTGCCTCTGTCTCTCACCAACTCTAACCTTGACACTCGTGCTTTCATCATGAGTCAGGACTCAGGGAAGCTAAAGGAGCTGTAGGACCCAGTGCTGCCCCATGGCATAAGGTTAGCCAGTTATCATGACACGATGTCCCACTGCCTACTGCCCAGGAAGACCTTCAGAGTGTAAAAGACATGTCTCCAGCTTCCAAATCTCCACCTTCCAAATCTCACCCAGAATGTCTCTTAGGTTCATGGCTAAGCCAGAACTATACAAGGAACAGAATTCTGGGAAACAGTACCAGGTTAGCTTAGCCAACCTGACATGGTACAAAGTTGCTGCATCTGGTGTGGAGGAGGTTTTAGAATATGTCTATGAATACTTTGCTATGGGGAAAGACAGTCACCCCTTTGTGAGGTTATTCAAACAGTCTATGGGGAAGCTCACGCGGATGATTGACGTCTGAAAAACAAAGTTTGCTTTTGATCCCTCACAGCTGTTTCAACATTAGTCGCTACTACCCTCATCTTTTCACTCAAGTTTCTAATTCAGCAACAGACAGATGGAGAGCAACTGAGCCCTCTTACCAAAAACCAGCAGTAACTTGACAGCTCTGTGTGTGTGGAGCCACCGTGGAAGTCTATTCTCCAACCCCAGGCAAGACTTCAAATGACTCTTACCCCAGGTGACATCTTGTTGGCTACCTTAGGAGAGACCTCGAGGCATAACTGTTTAGTTAAGCTACTTCCTGATCTTCAGAGCCTGTGAGATAATAAATGTTGGTTGAGTTAAGCCTCTAAATATTAGAGTAATTTGCTGTATGGCAATAACTAATTATACACCGAGGTACCAATTATTTAGAGTAATCAAGTACTCCAAAAACAAGTAGTAAAAGCTTCAGAGGCTGAGCGCAGTGGCTCACGTCTGTAATTCCAGCACTTGGGGAGGCTGAGGCGGGTGGATCACAAGATCAGGAGTTTGAGACCAGCCTGGCCAAGATGGTGAAACCCCGTCTCTACTACAAATACAAAAATTCACCGGGCGTGGTAGCATGCGCCTGTAATCCCAGCTACTTGGGAGACTGAGGCAGGAGAATCTCTTGAACCTGGGAGGTGGAGGTTGCCTCCTCCACCTTGAAGGATCTTGGAGTGAGCCAAGATCACGCCACTGCACTCTAGCCTGGGTGACAGAGCAAGACTCTGTCTCAAAAAAGAAAAAAAAAAGAAAAGAAAAGGAAAGAAAAACAAACAAAAACTTCAGAGTCCATGTATTACAGACTTGGAATATGTGCACCAAAACCACCTCAACATCATATTGTTTTGGCACCAGCAAGTCCAGTGGCACTACCTTGTAAGTCTAGCCATTTTAAAATCGACAAAGTGGCCCTCAGGAAAAGATGGGGTGTAGATATTTGAAATGTAGGAGTCCTGGAATTTTCATGCAGCCTGGATTTCATTCTGACTCTGTCCCCCACAACTTCCTGGCCCGCCACTCCTCTAGGTTGCTTTTCGGCTCTGGCTTTTGGGCTTCTCAACAGTTCTAACTGTAGCCTCTTATTCAGTGCTCCAAGCTCCTCCTCTCATTTGCTCCCTGAACAGCTGGATTCTGCAGGCTGAGGTATTTCCATTTCTCTCAATAACCATTTATTATAAAAGATATTTGGGTATATCTGGCAATCTGAAGAATAGTTTCCATCTTATGGAAGGGGATGTTGAGATAGAAAATCAACTCTATGTGTGTATTGGTAAGATCATAGAGCACATCACTGCTACTTCCTGAAGCTTCCTAAAAGCTATCCTTCTGCTTGGCTGTTGTTTGATGTATTTAAGAGAAATCTGCAAAAAGACAGATTGGCAGTCAGAAATTGCCTAACAGGATAACTGCACCTTGGTGGGGTCAGCACAGATCAAAAGATCAAATAGTATCCAGTTCTCCAATATGTGATGATAATAGTTAATATTTATATAGAAAACATCAAATTGATTTACATATATAAATTCATTTCGTCCTCTCAACAATTCTGTGATGTAGGTACTCTGCTTTATAAGATCACTTACTTTTTTTTTTGAGACAAAGTCTCGGTCTGTAGCCTAGCTGGAGTGCAGTGGCGTGATCTGGGCTCACTGCAACCTCTGCCTTCCGGGTTTAAGCAATTCTCCTGCCTCAGCCTCTTGAGTATCTGGGACTACAGGCACGCACCAACACGCCTGGCTAATTTTTGTATTTTTAGTAGAGACAGGGTTTCACCATGTTGGCCACTCTGGTCTTGAACTCCTGACCTCAAGTGATCCGCCCACTTCGGCCTCCCAAAGTGCTGGGATTACAGGCGTGAGCCACTGCACCTGGCAGGCCACTTACCATTTTATAGTAACAGATTTTCCAGGAAAGTCTCAATTTCAAAGATCTTGTTTCATTATTCTCACTAGCTATCAAAATACTTGAGAAATTGCAATATTTTAGCACCTGAACTGCATCATTCAGACTGCCTCTACCATCAGAGAGTGGATCCCAAATACATTTTATATTACTTATCCTAATTTTTGGCTCAGAAAATATGGTCATATTAATAGAATGGTTTCAATGTAGTTACCTACCCATGCCAACTTCTGGCGAATACCCTCACTTACAACCCTTGTTTGTACCAGGTGGCTATTTTCGTACCAGGTGATAGTGCCCCTCCATCCCATAACAGCTGATTGGATTGGAAGTGGACTTCTAATCTGAAACTAGTCAATTCATAGATTGCCATCTTGTGTCCCAGCTTGAAACGATGGATTGAGCCCATAGGTTTTGTCTGGGTAAATATGAACCAAGAGACAAGGAGGAGGTTTCCTTGTTGACCTTGGGCTGCAGTGTCTATGATGACCAAGTACAGCATCAGTAAGCAGAGGGAGAGCGGTAACAATACAAAAAGACTGAGAAACAGCTGGGCGCAGTGGCTCACACCTGTAATCCCAGCACTTTGAGAGGCCAAGGCAGGTGGATCTAAGGTCAGGAGTTTGAGACCAGCCTGATCAACATGGTGAAAGCCCGTCTCTACTAAAAATACAAAAATTTTCTGGGCATGGTGGCACATGCCCATAGTCCCAGCTACTTGGGAGGCTGAGGAAGGAGAATGGCTTGAACCTGGGAGCGGAGGTTGCAGTGAGTCGAGACCATGCCACTGCACTCCAGCCTGGGCAAAATAGTGAGACTCCGTCTAAAAAAAAAAAAAAACTGAGATAAAAAGAAAGTTGGAGAGGCAGAGACGTAGAAAGACACACTAACTTCAAATGAGAGAGAGAGGAAAATCTGTTTCCACTGGCTTTTTTTTTTTCTTTTTCTTTTTGAAAAAGGGCCTGTTTCTGTGGCCCAGGCTGAAGTACTGTGGCACAATCACAGCTAACTGCAGTCTCCACCTCCCTGGGCTCAGATGATCCTCCCACCTCAGCCTCCCACCTCAGCCTCCCACCACGCCTAGCTCATTTTTGTATTTTTTGTCGAGACGGGATTTTGCTATGTTGCCCAGTCTGGTCTCAAACTCCTGGGGTCAAGAGATCCACCTGCCTCTGCCTCCCAAAGTGTGGAGATTACAGGCGTAAGCCACTGCACGAAGCCCTCAGTGGCTTTTAAGTTCCTTAAAGTCCTTCTCAATTTGGGTTCCTATCTTTCAACACCTAAGATTCAATAAACAGCCTTCTCCTGTAGCAAGTTTGGATGAGTCTCTGTTCCTTGCCACCAAAAGAGCCTGATGAAAAAAGCCTCTAATATCCATACATAATTAGACTTTGGGGAGACTGGATTTGCCAGTTAAAATCATAACAGACAGATAGATAAGCTAAACACCAATGGATTAATTTTCAAAGAGATCTGTACTTTCATCACAGAACTATAGAGTATTCGGAGTTGGATGTTCAGGGCATCTTCCCTCATTTAAGAAAATTTTGTCCTGCAGGGTGCGTTGGCTCACGCCCGTAATCCCAACACATTGGGAGGCCAAGGTGGGCAGATCATGAGGTCAGGAGTTCGAGACCAGCCTGGGCAACATGGTGAAACCCCGTCTCTACTAAAAGTACAAAAAATTAGCTGGGTGTGGTGGCCTGTAATCCCAGCTACTCAGGAGGCTGAGGCAGGAGAATTGCTTAAACCCAGGAGGCAGAGGTTGCGGTGAGCTGAGATCACACCATTGCACTCTAGCCTGGGTGACAGAGCAAGACTCTGTCTTGAGAAAAGAAAAGAAAAAAAAGGCAAGGCAAGGCATGGCAGGGTACGGCAGGGCAGGGCAGGGCAAGGCAAGGCAAGGCAAGGCAAGGCAAAGCAAAGCAAAGCAAATTTTGTTGAAACCAGGCTGGGTGCAGTGGCTCATGCCTGTAATTTCAGCACTTTGGAAGCCCAAGGTAGGAGGATTACTTGAAGCTTAGGAGTTCAAGACCAGCCTGGACAACAAAAAACCCCCCTCTCTACAAAAACAAAAATTTAAAAAATGAGTTGGGCATGGTGGTATGCTCCTGTAGTGTCAGCTACTAGGGAGGCTGAGGTGGGAGGATCACTTGAGCCCAGGAATTTGAGGCTGCAGTGAGCTATGATCACAACCTGCATTCTGACCTTGGTGACAGAGCAAGACCCTGTCTCTAAAAGGAATAAAAAAGGAAAAAAAAAAAAGTCATTGAAATCAACTGCTATATCAAGACTGCTTGGTGAGCCTGGATCCTAGCAAAAAAGATACCATATGTAGAGCTAGTCTCAGCAACCTGTGGAGTGCAATGCATCACTCATCTCCATCGCGGGATCTCCTGAAGGGACCCTCCAGCATTTAAAAAAGGGACAAGTCACATGGATGAGTTCTTTGTGGTTTTCTTTTCCTAGACTCTGTGTAGACGCTGACCTTCTGTTAACACTTTCTACAAAGAAACTAGAATTGCTTTATTATTGATAAAATAGCTCACATTTATTGAGTGTTTTCTATGTGTTTTCAAGAAACCTATTTAATTTGATGTAAGTGATCCAAAGTGAAGAAGAAGAAGAGGAGGAGGAGGAGGAGAAGAAGAAGAGAAGGAGGAGGAGGAGGAGGAGGAGGAGGAGGAGGAGGAGGAGGAGGAGGAAAGTTGTCCAAGGTAGCACGCAGAACTAAGTCAGGGATCAAGGAGAGAGCTGGGAAGGCAGCCACCACATTGAAGGCCTGAGTAGTTACCCTGCCACATTAGTTTTTAAGATAGTCTGCTCTCTTAATTTGAGGAGAGACGCATGACTAAATATGAGTTTCCCACTTCTCCTTAGCAGCACTTCTACATGTGGCTCATGTCAATCACCATTATTTATTTATTTATTACAGCATTAAATTTTTTATTTTTAAATTTTTATCTGTTTATTTATTTATTTTGAGACCAGGTTATGAGACTGGCTAATTTTTGTATTTTTGGTAGAGATGGGGTTTTGCCACATTGCCCAGGCTGGTCTTCAACTCCTAGGCTCAAGCTATCCACATGCTTCAGCCCCCCAAAGTGCTGGGATTACAGGCATGAGCCACAATCATCATTATTTAAATCAATAAAATAACACTGACCATTTGTTGAAGTTAAGACTAGAAGCTTTTATCTACCCAGGCAGGTAGGCATCATATTCCCATCTTAGAAATGAGAAAACTGAGATTCAGGAGCTTAGTTCACGTTTATCTAGTGCTTTTTCCACACTGTATCACTTTATCAATCAAATTTCCAATCTGAATTGACCTTCTAATTTCACACCCCAATAGTTTTCCCTTGACTGTATCTGCATTTAAGATGGGAATCTTCATAGACTTATAACATGGCACTAAGTGGAAAACAAGTGGAAATGATGTACAGCCTTGGCTTTCAGTGTGGTATCATAGTTTGTTTGCTAGTACGTTGTAGCAACTCCCCTGGCATAATTTTAGTTTCCAGGCTCTCTGGACAATTTCAAGGCCTCCTGGCCATCAGACAAATTATTATTAAAATAATGAATGAGACACCTGTAATCCCAGCACTTTGGGAGGCTGAGGTGGGTGGACTACTTGAGGTCAGGAGTTTGAGACCAGCCTGGCCAACATGGCAAAACCTTGTCTCTACTAAAATTACAAAAGTTATCTGGGCGTGGTGGCACATGCCTATAGTCCCATCTACTCAGGAGGCTGAGGCAGGAGAATTGCTTGAACCCAGGAGGCAGAGGTTGCAGTGAGCCGAGATTGCACCATTGCACTCCAGCCTGGGCGAGAGTGTGACTCTGTCTCAAAAAAAAAAAAAAAAAAAAAGAAAGAAAGAAAAGAAAAGAAATAAAGAATGAGGACCAGTATAGCTCTTAGCTTAAGGTCTTTATTTTTATTGGCGTTTCTGTCCCGGTTTGTTTTTTGAGGAAAGGGTTGCGTGATTCTTTGAACATAGTGAAGACCTAGATCAGCTTTTATTTTAGGGCTATGGATAGTGGGAGTTGGGAGGGCAAGCAACAGTCTCAAAAATGTTCAAGGAGTAAAACACAAAAACGGAAAATTGCAAGTGTTGGCAAGGTTGTGGAAACTTGGAACCCTCAAACATTGCTGGTGGAAATGTAAAATGATTCATTCAGCTGCTGTGGAAAACTTTTTGGCAGTTCCTGGAAAAGTTAAACATAGAATTACCCTATGACCTAGAAAGTCCACTCCTAGGTATGTATCCAAAAGAACTGGGAACAGGTACTGAAATATGTGTACAGGCATGTTCAGAGCAGCACTATTCACAATGGCCAAAAGGTGGAAATAACCCAAATATCTATCAAGGGATGAATGAATAAACAAATTGTAATATACACATACAATGGGATATTAATCAGTCATAAAAACGAATGAAGTACTGATGCACGCCTCAACATGGGTGAATCTTAAATACAGGCTAAGTCAAAGAAACGACACAAAAGGCCGCATATTGTATGGTTCCATTTATATGAAATATCCAGAAAAAGTAAACTCACAGAGACAGAAAATAGCTGAGTGGTTGCCAGGGTCTGGAGGAAGGAGGGACTGGGGAATTACTGCTTAATGGAGTGATCCATGTTTCAGAACTAGATAGAAGTAGTGGTTGCTCAACATTATGAATGTAATAAATGCCACTGAATCGTTCGCTTTTAAATGGTTTATGTCTTGTGAATTTCACCTCAAAAAAAAAAAAAAAAAAAAAAAAAGTTAAAAAGCCCTCTCTGCCTTTCTCTGGGCTTGGAATCTTCCCAATGGATCCAGGGCAAAAGAAACATTCAGCCAACTCTGTTTGCGGAAGGGGCAAAGGGTGGCTTGTTCCGACAGTTTGAGCCGTTGTGCATGCATTTACACACGCATTAATTCCAACTGAGTCAGCACAGTGTCCAAGAGAGGTCCTGGGCTCCAGTGAGCACAGTCGCTGTCCTGGGGGAGGCACATTCCGCAAATTAACAGAAGTCTGTGATAAACTCAGCATAGGGAGATTGGCTGTCCCAAGTATCAAGGAGCCCTAAAAGAAAAGGGCCTATTTCAGTCGAGGGACCTGGACTGAACTAACTCGTGCCCATGGCCGCCGAATCCCGTGTGACAAATGTATTCTTCTGTTGTTAATAGAAATAAAACAGTTTTTCGGGCCCCTTCAGGAGCGCCTCTGCAAAGGTGGGGGGAAAAGGCAACTAAATCAGTACGGGGACTTCAGCCCGAGGATGTCAGGAGCGGGGTCGGTGCGGACGGGCAGGTGGGCGGGGGGCACCCCGCGCCCCGCCCCAGTCCCCGGGAGGCCGGCGGCCGCAGCTCGGGGAAGTGGGGACTGGCGCGGGGCCGCGCTCCCGCTGTCCTCGGCGGCGCCTACGGACCGGCAAGCGGCGGGCGGTCCGCGAGGGGGCGGCGGCGTCCGGGCTTTGTGGCCGCGGCGCGCGCGGCGGGGCCTGGCCGGCCGGGGGCGCGCCGCCGCCGCCCGGCGCTCGGGAGCCCGCGGCCCTCCTGGCCGCCCTGCTTGCCAGAGGAGCCCAGGCCGCCCGCGCTCGCGCCTCGCCGGCCCCTCCCCCGGTCGCCGCGGCCGCCGCGCCGCCGCTGCAGGTAGGGGGCTCCCCTTCCGGGCGGGCAGCAGCGGGGCGGGGGCGGGGGCGCGGGTCGGGGGCGCGGGCCGGGCGTGCAGGGGCTGGGGGCCGGCATGGCGGGTTTTCGGGCCGAGCCGCTGCGACCCCTGCCTTGCAGGCTGGGCGCCAGGCGGCCGCCTCCGCGCGCTGCGATGGGACTCGGTGAGTAGGGCCGGCCTGCTGCCTACAAAGCCCCGGGGCGCGGGCCTCCGGGGGACTCAGTGGCGCGCCCATGGCAGGGAGTGGGGTGGGCTCTGGACTCCCGGGCTGGGGGAGCTCCTTGGGGGGAATCCTGATGACCCGCAATACCGCAGTCTTCCCATCCCGGCGTCCCCACTGTGTGCTGATCACTGTGCTCGGCGCTTTTCCATACTTGGCTCCTTTAAGACCCCCAGTGCCCCGCCCGTCCAGAGTGTAACGGGAGGGGTCCCTCACTTGCAGGATGAAGGCCAAGCATCACATCCTTGCTCGACTGACCTTGGGAAAGCTCCTTTACTCGGAGCCGGGGCTACTGTTTCTGTAAATTAGAGGCGGGGGTCGGGGGGGAGTGGTATTATATCTACCCTCAGGTGCTATTGTGAAAGATAATGTATATAAATGATAACAGCTAAATTTTGAGCACTTTCTATGTACCAGGCCCAAGGTACTGAACAGTTGGCATGAATTATCATTGAATCATCACACTGGCGCTGTGAGGTAGTTACTGTAAATTGCATGAATAATCTTTATTTAGGAGTACTAAACAGTGAAAAATTTAGTCTCCCTATTCCGATTCAGGAGATTGGGTATTAGGTGTGATAACATTTAAGATTACAGACGTTCCTGCAGTATCGAGGAGAGTAGTTGTAGGATGCAGGGATATATTTGTCACACATTTAAAACTGGAGGTAGGATAATATCAAGGCCAGAGAGTGT
The DNA here is from genome assembly GCF_049350105.2 of Macaca mulatta. Classification (NCBI taxonomy): domain Eukaryota; kingdom Metazoa; phylum Chordata; class Mammalia; order Primates; family Cercopithecidae; genus Macaca; species Macaca mulatta. Next base: position 57,966,970 of record NC_133420.1, on the reverse strand, counting down.
GCCTTTCAGCATGTCAGAGAACATGGTTGTATTCCAAGGAAATTGCTGAATACTAATTCAAAAACATAGTTTATGAGTTAGGATTGAGGACGGCTGTGGAAGTCTGGGGCCAGAGAGAGACATGGGATGGACTAGAGGGGAGAAGAAGGATTCTAAAGTCCTGGAAGAAGATGTAGAGGAAGGTACCAGGGTTCACCATCCCTCCCCTGCAGAATTCTGGACCAGGATTGCTGGGCCAGATTTCAGCCCTCCCTTGGAGACCCGGGATGGGGGACGAAGGCTGCTGGGTCAGGAGGTGGGGAGGGATGTTATAGGATGTCTCTTTTTACTCCCAGGCAAGGACAAAAATATTCAGATTGATGGAGGGTGGGGTGGTTGGGCCTCCTAACATGCCATTATCCCTTCTCACAGAATTCTTGTTTCAGGGCACGGGGATGCTTGCCAGCCCTAATGGTTGATGAGATGCTTAAAATACAAAAGTCTCACTGATATAGTGGAGGAGAGCATTTTCAACACCATTCATTGGGTTAGAGAAGTAATGGGCCTGAGGAGATTATTTTGGGTTTCAGTTTAGAATGGGGAGGACTAAAAAGGCTTTGGATCCTGAAGAAGGAAGTGAGGCAGGAAGGGCCCAGGCACTGCACCTATGGGGAAAGGCAGGAGAAGGAGGAGCTGAGGACTTCACCCCACCATCTGCAGAATACCCAACAGGCTGTTCAGTTCTCAGCTACCAAGGGGGCACCCTCTCCTCTCCCGGTTTGTGATGATTTGTTACTTAACGTATTGTGGAAGATCAAGGGCTGGACTCAGGTACTCCTGTCCTGAGTGAGTAGGAAAGAATTCTGGGAGAAGGGTGTTTTGTTTTGTTTTTAACCAGGCATTGAAGCAGAGAGTAGGTGGGTATGTAGCGATGGTGAAGGTAGGGAACACCATGCATAGTTGGAAGAGCAATTGCTTTGGAGAGATAGAGTGTTTGGGGTTTGAATCCTAGCTCTGCCATTTCTTAGCTTTGTACATTTTTTGTGAGGATAAAATAATGTTTTTTCACATACCTGGTGTGCAGTTCAACAAGCACTAGTGCCGTTTTCCCTGTCCGTGATAACATCCATTCAACAAATGTCTGCTGAGCACCAGTCGCGTGCTGAGTCATATGTTACATTCTGGGGATACAGCGATGAGTCAGAAATTATGTATTGCCTAGGAATTTCCCAGTCCAGTGTGGGAGATGGACGCAAAGAGCAAATTGAAAAAAAAAATATGGGAAGTGTTACAGTACAGTCATGTACAACTGGCAGCGAGCTCATAGAAGAGTAACTCATTCTGAGCCAGTGGGAACTCAGGGCCAATCTATATCTAACAAGATAAGTATGAGACATTATGACACAGGTTTTTGTTTTGTGGGGTTTTTTTGTTTGTTTGTTTGTTTGTTTTTTGAGACAGAGTCTCGCTCTGTCGTCCAGGCTGGAGTGCAGTGGCATGATCTCAGCTCACTGCAGTCTCCACCTCTTGGGTTCAAGCAAGTCTCTTGTCTCAGCCTCCCGAGTAGCTGAGATTACAGGCACCCATCACCATGCCCAGCTAATTTTTGTAGTTTTAGTAGAGATGGGGTTTCACCATGTTGGCCAGGCTGGTCTTGAACTCCTGACCTCAGGTGATCCACCCACCTCGGCCTCCCAAGGGGTTAGGATTATAAGTGTGAGCCACTGCGCCCGGCCATGACACAGGTTTTGAATGCTCCTTTACCACCTAGCTTTGATCTCTTTTGACTTTGTCTTATCTTTGCCCTGATAGTCTCTCCTCAATCTCTCTCAAAAAAAAAAAAAAAAAAAAAATCTAGTTGAATTGTGTGTGTAATTCGTAAGCTGCTTCAACCCCATTTTAGAAGGTAGCCATTATAAAGAAAATAAACATAACAGACTGGGTATTAATTGAGGAAGGCTTAACAAAAATTGCATGAGAGTTGGGCTTTGAAGATTGAAAATGGGCCGGGTGCGGTGGCTCATGCCTGTAATGCCAGCACTTTGGGAGCGAGACTCGGTTTCAAAAAAAACAAAAACAAAAAAAGATTGAAAATGGGCCCTTGGTGGCCTTGGGGTGAAGGATTCCAGCCAAAGGAAGCCGCATGTTGAGTTTGGTCTGGTTAGGGTGAAAAATACATGGAGAGGATGAGGGGCTGGTGAGGGTGCTATAATCAGGGCCAGATCCAGAAAGGCCATGAATGCCATGTGAGGAGTTGAGACTTTTATCATTTAGGCAGTGGGAGAGACGTCTGAGGTTTACAAGGAAGCCTGTGGCTTGATCACTGTGTTTTAGGAAGATCCCTGTAGTTGTGTGGAAGAGAGACCGGAAGTTTGGGAGACCATTTTAGAGATTAGGTCTGACCACAGACATGGGCAGTGAGAATGGGAGAGGAGGGAACAGATGTTGGGGTAAAATGTACCATAGGTCTTGTTAATTAGTCGCATGTGATTGAAGATTACATTGATGTTTCTGGTTTGGGAAGCCAAATTGAAGTGGCTGACATCATCAGAAATCAGAAGATTTTGGTGTAGGGGAATAATTAGTTTTTGGCTATGGAGAATTGGAGTTTTCTGAGGTGCCCATGATGGGGTGCAGAGGTGGCTGATAGATAATTGGAAATGTGTTTGATGCTAAGGAGAGAGCTTGAGGCTTGGAAGAGAGGTTCTTCCATCACTGCCACTTTCTTCTTTTTCTTTTTTTTTTTTGAGACAGAGTTTTGCTCTTGTTGCCCAGGCTGGAGTGCAGTGGCACGATCTCAGCTCACCGCAACCTCTGCCTCCTGGGTTCAAGCAATTCTCCTGCCTCAGCCTCCTGAATAGCTGGGATTACAGGCATATGCCACCATACCTGGCTAATTTTGTATTTTTAGTAGAGACGGGGTTTTTCCATGTTGGTCAGGCTGGTCTCGAACTCCCGACCTCAGGTGATTCTTCCACCTCGGCCTCCCAAAGTGCTGGGATTACAGGCGTGAGCCACCATGCCTGGCCTTTTTATTTTATTTTATTATTTTATTTTTTTAAAAGAGACAGGGTTGTGCTCTTTTACCTAGGTTGGAGTGCAGTGGTGCAATCATTGTTCGCTGCAGCCTCAAACTCCTGGGCTCAGGTGATCCTCCCACCTCAGCCTTCCAAGTAGCTGGGATTACAGATGATCATGCCTGGCTAGTTTTTAAATTTTTATTTTTAGAGATGGAGTATCACTGTGTTGCCCAGGCTGGTCTCAAACTTCTGGCATCAAGCAGTACTCCCCCCTCTGCCTTCCAAAGTGCTGGGATTACAGGTGTGAGCCACTGTGCCTGCGTCCCCCCTCCCAACTTTTTTTTTTTTTTTAAACAAACACTGCGAATCTAACATGTGCTAAAGATACAAATAAAATGTACTTCAATGCCTCAGAGCTCACCATCAGATAGGGAGAGCCTTCAGGATATGGATAGATCTCAGTGCAGAGTAATTCTGAGTGCTGCAAGAGGAAAATACTCGGTACCCTTCTCCTATTGAGAGCTGATGGTTGTAGCTGAAGTGGTGGGAGTGGAGGAGAGTGTACTCAGTAGACGAGAAGTAGGTCGGAGTGGGAACACCTACAGAAGGGGACTTTCTGTTTTTCAACACTGCTTTCTGTGGAAGATACCTTAATAATGATTCCAAAGGCATTTCAGGGAAGCCGTGGGTGGGGATGGTTTAAGATGGAGTGTGGAGAAGGGGAAGGAAGGGGTTAGGACTTTTAAGAACTCTCATCTGGTTTATAGAGGGGACTGTGAGGGTGGGAAAGTGGGGGAGTCCTGGCTTTCAACACAGGGCTGGTTCTGCATGCATACAGTCACACTCAGGCACAGATGATGAAAATAAACACTTCCAAGTTACATGGCTGCCTGGAGTGGGTGGAAAAGTGGTAGAGAGGGAACGCATTAGAGAAAGCAAGTTCGGTGCTAGGTTTGACTGGAAAGCTCTCGAAAGGAAAGAAAGAAGGTGGAGAGGCAGAGAGAGCTTGGGTGAGTGGCCATCTTGGGCACACAGGTATGTACATGTGCAGGCAGGTAAGAGTACTGTCTGATTACTCTCACCTCTGGATAAAATGAAATCCTGAAGGCATCATAGTGGTATTGAGGCTCTTAAAACGTTGCCATTTCTACCTCCTTTGAACTGTAATGATATTTGCAAGAAGGAAATGATTATTTTATGATAAATCCTTTGTAAGAGGAGAAATTTAAAATAATAAAACATCTAGCGGCCGGGTGCGGTGGCTCACACCTGTAATCCCAGCACTTTGGGAGGCCAAGGCGGGCAGATCAGGAGATCAGGAGATCGAGACCATCCTGGCTAACACGGTGAAACCCCGTCTCTACTAAAAATACAAAAAAAATTAGCTATACCTGATGTAAATGACGAGTTGATGGGTGCTAACGAGTTGATGGGTGCAGCACGCCAACATGGCACAGGTATAGATATGTAACAAACCTGCACGTTATCCACATGTACCCTAGAACTTAAAGTATAATAAAAAAAAAAATTAGCTCGGTGTGGTGGTGGGCTCCTGTAGTCCCAGCTACTTGGAAGGCTGAGGCAGGAGAATGGCGTGAACCCGGGAGGCTGAGCTTGCAGTGAGCTGAGATGGCACCACTGCACTCCAGCCTGGTTGACAGAGCGAGACTCCGTCTCAAAAAACAACAAACAAAACAAAACAAAACAAAAATCTAGCAATAATTAGTTTAAAAAAATGCAAATGGTAAGCAGGTTGGTTATGGCATTTAATTCCACAAATATTTATTGAGTGCTTGATGTACACCAGGCTCTCTGTAAGGAGCTGTAGTGAACAGATCAGATCACCTGCTTTTGCCATTTCACCTGGAACTGCTTAACTTGCATAGTTAAACCTGTGTATGGGCCTGAAGCAAAATAACAAGGTCATCTAAAGTGCTGAGATCACTTCATTCTGCTGTAATGCTCTTTCATTGGCTGGTAGCTCCACCAGCCTCATAAATAATCAGAAAATACCAACTATGTGTCTTTGGCAGTGAACTGTGGAAGTTAGGTTGCAGAAAAATCATTTTAATGGCAGTAATAGATGACCAGTACTGGATAGGACTTTAGAGAATACCCCCTTGAGCTTTATAATTTAGAGATGAGGAATTAACAGCAAGTAAAGAAGGCGTGCCAAGACAGATGTCACAAAATGAATGACAGAGTTGAGAGCAGTGCCCTGGAGTTTTCAAACGGTACAGTTGGGGAGACTTGAGAGTACCTAGCCAAAAGGGCATCTTGATGGTGAGGGGGTTCTGAAGTGGGAAAGGGGTTGGAAAGCAAACGAAGAAGCCTTGATTTCAGACCCTCCCCTGTAACTAGGGCCTCGGGAAGCCCTGTTTTGCTCTGAGCCTCAGTTTCCTCAACTGTAAAGTGAGAGGATTAGATTGAGGTCCTTCTTTAAAATTTATTTATATTTTTTCTTTTTCTAAAGCTGCACTCTCAGGAGCAGCGGTAGGGTTGGGATTTGAGGCCATAGGTCCAAGCCCGTGTCCTTAACCTCTATATTATACTACCTTTTTTTTTTGGAGATAGGGTCTTGCTCTGTCACCCTGGCTGGCGTGCAGTGGCATGATTATATCTCACTGCAACCTCAAACTCCTGGGCTCAAGGGATCCTCCTCTCCTAGCCTCCCTAGTAGCTGGGGCTGTAGGCACAGGCCACCTTGCCCGGCTAATACTTTTAATTTTCATTTTCATAGCAATAGAGGTCTCTCCTTGTTGCCTAGGCTGGTCTTGAACCCCTGGGCTCAAGCAATCCTCCTGCCTTAGCCTCCCAAAGTTCTGGGATTACAGATGGGAATCACCACACCTGGCCAATGTGCTTTGTAGTTTAAAAGAAAGGTTATTTTTGAGGTGTTGAGTCAGGAGACAGGCGAGATACCAGGGTAGGAAATAGCCTTTCTACCTTTAGAGCAAGTGGATTGCCCATTACTTGCCAGGCCTTGCTTGTGGGGAGGGCTGCCACGTGTCCTTCAGTTCACTCACCACTTCTGAATATGTTCTTTAAGTCTTTCCCTCCCGAGCTGTGGCCCTGCTTTGTTCTCAAGTTCATCTAATTTCAGTCTATTCAAGTAGGAATTAAGTTTCCTGTTCTAGATCCCCCCAATTTTGGAATATGTGCCTGGGCTCATCTCTGTCACTGTGCTTATCACACTGCCTTGTCACCAGCCTATCCCACAATACATGTGCATTATGTCTTCATGGGACTGTGATGTCCTCATTGGTCTGTGATCTTGATCTTAAGGAATACCATTCTCTCTGATGCCCGCACAGAGTAGGTGTTTGGTTAATCCTCGTATATCCTCCCTGCCTCTGCTTTCTGTTGATCCCCTACCCTACTGTGGACACATATACATCCTGCTCATTTCTTCCTTTGAAACAGTCTTTGACTGGGTGTGGTAGCTCACGCCTGTAATCCTAATCCCAACACTTTGAGAGGCCGAGGCAGGCGGATCATCTGAGGTCAGGAGTTCAAGACCAGCCTGGCCAATATATAGTGAAACCCCATCTTTTTTAAAAATACAAAAATCAGCTGAGTGTGGTGATGGGTGCCTGTAATCCTAGCTACTTGGGAAACTGAAGCCGGAGAATTGTTTGAACCTGGGAGGCGGAGGTTGCAGTGAGCTGAGATCGTGCCACTCTACTCCAGCCTGGGCGATAGAGCTAGACTCTGTCTCTCAAAAAAGAAAGAGACAGTCTTTGGTGTGTACTTCCTCCTTTCCAATAACATTGTCTCCAATCAGAGTCCAGGCCTTTTCTTGTCAATTATTTATCTGATGATCTCCTTCAACTCTCTCCATTCATATCCTATACATTCTTAAAGATCTAGCTCAAATGTCCTCTTATTCATGAGAATGCAAGTGAACCTCTTCCCTCCTCTGCACACTCAAGGTGCTTTGTCCTCTCTTCTGGTGTCTGTTTCAGCGTGCCTCTCATTTTAGTTGTCAGTTTGTGCATGTCAGCGCTCTTTCTAGGCTGGAGGGTTCAGCCTGCCCCTGTATCTCCCACATACTCTAGAACAGTGCTGAGCCTTTGGCAGGAGTTCATTACATATTTGTTGAATTGTGTGTGTATGAAATAAAGAGCCAATAACTATATATACATACACACCCTATATATATACACACACACACACATACCCTATATATATATGCGCGCACACACACACACAGCACTATTCTATTTTTGGAAGCAGTTTAATATGGGTGGGAAGAGTAGAAAGAACTAAAATTGATTGAAGCTGTAGTCTGTGTTTCTTTATTCACGTTGCAGGACTGTTGTGCAGAGGGAATGAGGCAGGGCTGGGGTAGCGGGGGAGTAACTCCATTTTACAGATGAAGCATTAGAGGTTGATTGACTTGCCCAAAGTCACACGGTTGGGTGACAGGTAAAGTCAGGATTTGAGCCCAGGTTTTCTGCATCCACTGTCTTGGTTGATTTCACCTCACTTTAAGATCAGCAGTCTATTAATGTCCTGAAGTCTGATTTTCCAGTGCCACAGCTCTTCAGTCATGGTACCCATTCTGAAACTTTAGGACTTAGTTTCACCCTTGGTGGACTTAAAAATCACTAGATGGTACATTAGTCTTCTCAGGCTGCCATAATAAAATACCACAGATTGTGTGGTTGAAACAACAGAAATTGGATTCTCACAGTTCTAGAGGCTGAGAATGCCAAGATCAAGGTGTTGGCAAGTTAGGTTTCATCCTGAGGTCTCTTCTCATGGCTTGTAGGTGGTGGCCATCTTGCTGTGTGCCATCTTGCTGTGTTCTTACATGACCTCCTCTTTATAAGCCATTGAGGATAACGGGGCACACCAGCTTCCTGGTGTCTTTACTTATCAAGGCACTAACCCCACTGGACCAGGGCCCCATACTTATGTCCTTATTTAACCTTAATTGCTTCCTCAGATGTCCAGTCACCAAATACAACCACTAGGGAATTAGGGCTTCAACATATGGATCTTGGGAGGACACAGACATTTAGTCCATAAACAGATGAATTTTTGTTTTAAGTTGGATATTAAATGTATGCATTACAGTATTTTGCTGGTTTAGTCAATGTTAGTGTTTTGGAAATTGTGCTAATTGTTTCCTTCTTGTTCTTCTATGGGTATGGGAATGGTGCCTTTTGATTTAGGCCTATCTGGGTCTTTGCCTAGTCCAAGGGGAACTTCCATTGCATTTGAATTTTGCTATTTTATTTTACCATTTCTACTTTAATGCAGCTTTTTTTTTTCCATTAAGAGATGGGGTCTCACTATGTTGTCCAGGCTGAAGTGGGGTGACTGTTGACAGGCACAATCATAGCTCACTATTGCCTCTGACTCCTGGGCCCAAGTGATCACCCTGCCTCAGCCTCCCAAGAAGCTGGGACTACAGGCACCACCCTACCCAGCCAATGTAACCTTTAGTGTACTGTTTTGTCATGTATGATACTGTGTGCATGGTGGGCTGTTTTAGGCCTATATCAAAATATCTGCATTTACAAAATGTTTACTGAGAGCCCACTTTGTGAGGGTCACCGGGCTGCTTGTTGCCCTGCAACCATGCATAAGAATGGATGGTATACTGTCTACCTGAACAGCAGACACAAGAGATAATGGCTCCTGAGCAGAATTGGGGGACAGGGAAGGCCAGTCCATCCCTAATAAAAGCTGATGCAGCAGGGAAGGCTTGTTATGTTGTCATTTATAACCAATTATGGACATTGCTGAATAGTTTTAAACAAGAGTATCCTTTCTAGCCTCAAAGTTTCTATTAATAAGCATTAATAAGCTTTGCTGGAGAGACCTCTCTGGGAAGTGTTTGTTTATGTGCTCAAGTGTAATGCCAGCATTCCCCTGAGGCATGGACCATGTTAAAGCTCCAAAAGATCTCCACAGTTACCTTTCAAACGTACAGTCTTTTTTTTTTTTTTTTTTTTTTTTTTGAGACAGAGTCTTACTCTGTTACCCAGGCTGGAGTGCAGTGGCTTGACCTTGGCTCACTGCAACCTCCGCCTCCCAGGTTTAAGTGATTCTCCTGCCTCAGCCTCCTGAGTAGCTGGGATTACAGGTGCATGCTACCACACCTGGCTAATTTTTTTATTTTTAGCAGACACGGAGTTTCACCTTATTGGCCAGGCTGGTCTTGAACCCCTGACCTCAGGTGATCCACCTGCCTCGGCCTCCCAAAGTGCTGGGATTACAGGCATGAACCCACATGCCTGGCCCAAACATACAGTCTTACTGGTTCAACTGCAGAAATCAGAGCTCTGGTTAGACTGAGGAAGGTACACGTGGGAGGATTATGGGCCCTAAGTTTGAAATCGGGAGGAGGTAATGGAGGGAGGGAGATGAGTGGGGGAACAGCCAACAGATGGAGACACACTCCACCTAAATTGCCCTATCCTGGGCCCTTTCCTGGCTGATGATTAGAGTGTTAATAGCCATGCGTTGAGCAGGGGAATAGAGGCTATCACTAGGTCTGAAACAAGAGAGCTAAGCAGAGCAGAGAGGAGCATGGGCACTGGAGTAAGTCAGACCACTTACTATTTGTGTGACCAGAGTAAGTTACTGAGCCACAGTTTTCTTATCTGGGAAATGGGAATAGTAATTGGTTAAGGGAGATAAACAGCCTATTTCACAAGGCTGTTGAAAATCCATAAGGAACCTTTGGGGTACATTGCCTTGTATCAGAATCCCTTTATAGCTAGGCAGAATGAACCACAAGGCCCAAGGAGGCCTGCTGTTCTACGAAATTAAGCAAAGTAAATTGGTAACTTTGGATTTACTTAACTAGTGATTAAATAACAGTTTAGTTAATAGGCTATTAATGGTCCCCAGGTGTTGGTAATTCTGAGTATTTGCTTTTGAGAGCAGTCGTATAATTTCTGCTGACACTTTATATATATATATGCATGTATATATATTAAGTATCAGGAGAAATATATACATGTACATTGTATATATGTAATGTACATGTATATAATGCACATGTATATACATATATAGTATACATACATATACATGTATATACATATATATAGTATATATACATATTACACATGTATATACAATATATAGCTCTCAGAGGCTATTTTTGGGAGGGTTAAATGATATTGTGCATATTAAACATTTGTTACACCTACAATACAGGCTCAATAAAAGTTATCTGCTATTATTGCTATCATTATTACTCTGAGACACAACTGGCCACATATAAGGCAAGAAACTTTGTGAAATTTAGACTCCCCACAAGTCCACCACCACCTAGTTGCAGCTAGAGGTGCTGCACACATCTTGAGGAAAAGTGAAATTGCTTGGAATTAATTCCATGTAATTTCAGTCCCACTAAGGATCACAAGACCTTTGTTGAGAATGTGGCTTACTTACCTCAGAACTGAAATTCATATATCATTAATCAATGAAGTGACTTTTTTACCTCCACAGTTGGCACAGAATAAAAAAACGAAATAGGGAAATGGACATGCTTATGTGCCATTAATACAAATGTAATTGGTGCAACATTTTACAAGGACAATTTGGGGATGTAACAGAAGTCTTAAGTGTTTTTATCTTTTGGTGCAACAGTCCTAGGAATTTATCTTGAAGAAATAAAGTAGAAAAAAGAGATTTATTCAGAAAGTATGTGTGTGTATACACATGTATAATGTATATGTAAAATAGCATTACATACAACAACAAAATAGGTAGTAATCCTTTTTTCATTTGTGAATCAGAGTTCTTAATCCTTACAGCAGCAATTCTTAGGAGTGGGGAAAGTTGGCATATTGACATCTCCTGGAGCAGAGGGATTGAGGATGGGGAATTGGATCAGAATCCACTGTGTAAGCTGTGTAATTTAAGAACAGGCTGTGTACCTGTTGATTTCATAACAAAAACTACAGAAAGTAAAGCTGGACATAGACATGTTGGCAGATAGAGATACTACAGAAGAGAGATATTGTACAGGGTGTATGTTAATAAATTTCAGTTTGGGGAACATTGATTTATAGGGAATAAAAGTATGGGTGAAGGTAAAAAATTAATTTGGGACCTTTGAGGAAGAAAGAGCCTGGGTTGGGTATCATTGTATGGATATTAGAGCAACATGATCAAAACACGAGCATGGGAAATTAGCATTATAGGGACACATCCCCAAAGATAAATGTCCACTTATTTAGCTTTGCTCAGGATCTGAGGGCCAAACCATCTTTGACATGTGTCTGAACCGCCCAGTGTCTGATACCTGATGCGTCCAGTATGAATGTAGAGCAGGGTACCTGGCATTTGGAGACACAGATTACCCTCATACTTCATTCTATTAATAACAACTAGGATGAGGCAGTGCATAGTGAGAGACCCTGATCAGGTTCTGTCACCCTCATGTAAAGCCCACACTCCTTGGCCTCAATTTGAAGGGTCTCTGATCCGGCCCAGTCCTCTCCAGCCTCAGTCAAACAGATTTCAGGCATTCACAACTACAGAAACTCCTTCCCAGGCATAGTGTGTGAGTAGCTGGCTTGAAATAATGTGATTTAAAATTAATGCACCGTAAACTTAAAAGTCACAGCCTCCCCCGCCTAATTTTTTATTATGGAATTTAAAAACATAACAAAGGTTGAGAAAATAACTTAATGAATCCTTGTGTACCTATGACCTTTGATTTCAAATTATTCCATTTTCGGCTAGTGGGACTCTTTTCAAGATGGTTCCTAATTTTCTTTCTTTTTTTTTTTTTTTGAGATGGAGTCTTGCTCTGTCGCCCAGGCTGGAGTGCAGCGGCACGATCTCGGCTCACTGCAAGCTCTTGCCTCCCAGGGTCGAGCAATTCTCCTGCCTCCCGAATAGCTGGGACTACAGGCGCCCGCCACCACGCCTGGCTAGTTTTTTTTTTTTTTTTTTTTTTTTTGTAGTTTTAGTAGAGACAGGGTTTCACTGTGTTAGCCAGGATGGTTGCGATCTCCTGACTTTGTGATCCGCCCGCCTCGGCCTCCCAAAGTGTTGGGATTACAGGCGTGAGCCACCACGCCTGTGCAGTTCTAATTTTTTGATGTGATTGGTCAGTTTTAAATGGACTGCCTCATTAGTATCTTGATGCATGCCTATTACTCTGAGAAATCAGAGGCTTGGAGAATGTAAGAAGGACTGGGAATACGTTGGCCCTTTCCAACAAGGGGAATGATAATGCTTTCTTTATTGCCGCAGTCAGTGTTGCTTAGCTACATTTTTGCCGTAACATATTTGAGAGGTTAATTTTATAAGAAGCTTTCTGTGATTAAAAGATGTGGGGAAAGTGTGTGGTCCTAAAACACACATAGGTTTCATACACTTCACTGGAATAAGACATTCACTAAGCACCTGTTGTGTGAAACATGCTGACTCAGCACAGTGGAGGATGACAAGGTGACTTATGGGAATCATGGTTTAATCATTTGGAGTGACCCAAGGCAAGAGGCTGAGAGACAGTTGTGGAATGATTCTAAGAATACTAGACTCCTAGGGCAGTCCAAGTTCTGGACTTTCCATGTCACCATCTTTGTGATCTTGTGCAATCCACTTCACCTTTCTGACCCTTACTTCTCTCAGCTGGAAAGAGACTTGAGGAATGTAAAGAGGAACATTGAACTCAGTCTCTTAAGTGCCTAGGCCCTTTCACATCTGAAATTACATACATTGTTTACTTAGGATTTTAAAAAGCAGCCCTCATACCTGAAGGATCACAGACTCCAACCCCTCATTTTAAAGATGAAAAAACTGAGGTTGCCATTTCTTCAGGTATATGCCACAGAGTGACGAAAACATCAATTTTTTTTTTTTTTTTTGAGACAGTGTCTCCTTTGTCATCCAGGCTGGAGTGCAGTGGTATGAACATGGCTCACTGTAGCCTCGACCTCCTGGGCTCTGGAATTACAGGTGCGTACCACCACACCTGGCTAATTTTTTTTTCTTCTTTTACTTTTTCTTTCTTTCTTTCTTTCTTTTTTTTTTTTTTGTAGAGACAGGGTTTTGCCATGTTGCCCATGCTAGTCTCGAACTCCTGGGCTCAAGCAGTCTACCTGCCTCAGCCTCCCAAAGGGCTGGGATTACAGGTGTGAGCCACCGTGCCTGGCTGTACATCATATGTGTGTGTATATATATATATATATATATATATGGTTTTTTTTTTTTGAGATGGAGTCTCACTCTGTTGCCCAGGCTGGATTGCAATGGCATGATCTCGGCTCACTGCAACCTCCACCTCCCAGGTTCAAGCAATTCTCCTGCCTCAGCCTCCTGAGTAGCTGGAATTACAGGCACACGCTACCACGTCCAGCTAATTTTTGTATTTTTAGTAGAGATGGGGTTTCACCAGGTTGGTCAGGCTGGTCTCGAACTCCTGAGCTCGTGATTCGCTGGCCTCGGCCTCCCACATCATATTATATATTTGATTACATGGTGGCTTCTCTTGTCCTCAGCTGTAACAAAACTTTTAGAAAGCTGTTTAGTTCTAAAACTGGCTAACATGATTTGGGGGAAAAATCAGTTGCCTAACATGAAAGAAAACTCAATTAAGAAATCAGAGTCTAGACCGGGCACGGTGGCTCACGCCTGTAATCCCAGCACTTTGGGAGGCCGAGGCAGGCAGATCACTTAGGGTCAGGAGTTCGAGACCAGCCTGGCCAACATGGTGAAACCCTGTCTCTACCAAAACTACAAAAAAAAAAAAAAAAAAAATTAGCTGGGCGTGGTGACAGGTGCCTGTAATCCCAGCTATTCGGGAGGCTGAGGCAGGAGAATTGCCTGAACCCAGGAGGTGGAGGTTGCTGTGAGCTCAGATCGTGCCACTGCACTCCAGCCTGGGCAACAAGAGTGAGACTCCATTTCAAAAAAAAAAAAAAAAAGTTCAACTTTTCTTTTTTTGCTGTTATATACCAGATAGTCACAGTATAGCTAGCAATCCAGTTTGAAGTAAAACCCCATTCCTAGTACATTTCTAAATATTCTCCAGAGTCCTGAATATCATAATTCAACATGAATGAAAAAGAAAGTACTGTATTTCAGACAAGGGAATCAAGTCAGGAATTAAGCTTCAGTGATTCGTAGGCATTGTTTTTGCTGGAGTTGGTAATCATTGCTTCAAACTTCCTTTTACAGGATAGCTAGCGGCCAGGAGAAATATAGTGGAAAATGCAAAACAACGAAATTATAAAGCCTGCCAAATACTTCTCAGAATTGGAAAAGAGCATCCTGCTGGCTTTAGTAGAAAAGTATAAATATGTGCTGGAATGTAAGAAAAGCGATGCGCGAACTATTGCCCTTAAGCAGCGTACCTGGCAGGCGCTGGCCCACGAATACAACTCTCAGCCCAGCGTGTCCCTGCGGGATTTCAAACAGCTGAAGAAGTGCTGGGAGAACATCAAGGCTCGGACCAAAAAAATTATGGCCCATGAAAGGAGAGAGAAAGTGAAACGGAGCGTCAGCCCTCTCCTGAGTACCCACGTCCTAGGGAAGGAGAAGATCGCCAGCATGCTGCCGGAGCAGCTCTACTTCCTGCAGAGCCCCCCGGAGGAGGAGCCCGAATACCACCCCGACGCCTCGGCCCAAGGTATCGGTTCCTGATGCCAGTGTGCACGCTCTCACTGGGTACCTGTTTGACATTTTAATTTTAAAATCCTCCATTTTGAGGGAACTTCTGAAAATGAAACTTTTGTATCAAACTCGTTTTTCCTAATTCAAGATCTCAGGATTATATAGGACATTCAAAGTCATATAGAGGTGGGCGCAGTGGCACGCCTGTAATCCCAGCACTTTGGGAGGCTGAGGCAGGAGGATGGCTTGAGCCCAGGAATTTGAGACCACCCTGGGCAACAAAGTGAGACCCCCATTTCTACAAAAAATAGAAAAAATTAGCCGGGTGTGGTAGCGTGCACCTGTAATTCCAGATACTTGGGAGGCTGAGACTGCAGGATCACTTGAGCCTGGGAGGTGGAGGCTGCAGTGAACTGCACCACTGCACTCCAGCCTGGGTGACAGAGAGAGACCCTGTCTCAAAAAAAAAAAAAGTATCTAAAAACAAAAGTACTTGTTTACATCATTGTGCTAACTCTCTTCGAGACTTTATTATTACTTAAACATAAAGAAAAATAAGGAACTGCATTAATGGAGTTCTCATTCGTGAGGTGCTGCAGTTGCCTATCAACCTATCTCAAATATGTTAAAGAGAATTTTATGAAGATTTATATTCATCCACTCCATTTCACTTTTTTCAAAAAATATTTTTGGAGGTCCTTATTATTTGCAAAGCATTGCAGTAGGCCACTCAAAAGGCCATATTAAAAGAGCCAACTGGCTGGGTGCTGAGGCTCACGCCTGTAATCCCAGCACTTTGGGAGTCTGAGGCAGGCGGATCACCTGAGGTTGGGAGTTTGAGACCAGCTTGACCAACATGGAGAAACCCCGTCTCTACTAAAAATACAAAATTAGCTGAGCATGGTGGCGCATGCCTGTAATCCCAGCTACTTGGGAGGCTGAGGCAGGAGAATCGCTTGAACCTGGGAGGCAGAGGTTGTGGTGAGCCAAGATAGTGCTATTGCACTCTAGCCTAGGCAACAAGAGCAAAACTCTGTGTCAAAAAAAAAAAAAAATTTCAAACTTTAAAAAAAGTACGGAGACTAATATGATGAACGCCCGCTTTAGCATTCACCCAGATTAAAAACCAGCATTTTTAGCCATTATACTATTGTGATCCACAGTTTTGGTTTGTGGCACCCCAGGGATCTTGAAAAACTCCCCCAAAAATTAACTTTTAAGTTTAATATACTTCCATTAAAAAGAAAAAAATACGTCATACATAATTCTTAAGGAAAAAATCACTGTCATACAATGAAGGATGCAGTGATAGTGTGTCATGGCTTCAGAAGGTTGGAATTAAGGGACTATTGAAATGTCTCTAGGCAAGGGGAGGGTGGAAATGCACACAGATAAATTTCCAGCAATTCCTGCTTCTTTTCAGACAGGAAGTGGCCAGTTTATATAAAAATTTACTGCAGTTTTCTGAAAACAGACATTGAAGCAGAGGATGTTTCCTGGTGGGGGACAGAGGGTTGTTCATAAGGTGCGTCAGGGACCCAGCAAGCACTTCCCCAGGATAGTCTGGTTCTCAGCTTGCAGGATGGGAAATTCACTTGTCGGTGTCTCCAGAGTAGACTGAGCTCTGAGGGACTGGCTCCTGTTAATTAAGAGTAACAAGAAGCAGTCCAAAGCCAGGCATGTTATCTGTGTAGAGTGGAAAAGATAATTGCCAAGTGAATCAAATACATGTTTTTGATTAGCACCTTTTTTTCTGTCCTGTAGGCAGACGATCCTGGAGAAGCAAATTGTGATCAAAAGTTTGCTTACTGATCATTTGACCAAGGTTAAGTCCAGGAAGCCAGTTGGGTAACCGTAGTGGTTTATGTTATGAACTTCATGCATCGATTTCCAGTGTAGGAACCTTGTGTCTGGGTTTTGATCCCTGAGTTCCCAAGCCAGGGTACCTCCTAGCAGACAGTTTATGGGGGCACTGTCAGCTCTCTTTCTTATGCCTCCTCATTGCTGCTTCTGTCATGCATGGACTCTCACTGCTAATTAATGGTGTCCTTGTTTTGGAGATGTTTATAGCTTTAGCCAGTTACTCTCTGTTCCTCTCCATCTTGCTGGCTTCAGAGCCATTTAGCTTCTGTGAGGCTGTGGAGGAGTGTGCTGGGGGAGGAGGGAATGGATCAGCAGGGCTGCTCTTTATATTGCATATGTTCCCTGGGAGATACTGCTGAGGACCATGCTGGTGTGAGCTGCTTTCTGTTCATTTTGCAAACCTGTGATCCAGATTATTGTATATTGATTTCATAGGGTTATTCTTAGGGGGCCTGGACAGTCTTATTTCCCCATTTTCAAATTCTGGGGTGGGATCTAGGAAAGTTCATCCCACAAATTTTTTTCTCTTTCTTTTTGGAAGAAATGATGTAATTCATTTACTCATAAACATAATGTATAAATTTTCAGCAGAAGGGAATAAAGGTACATTCTCAGTGTTTTCCTTGTAGTGACGTTTAATAGTGACTCAAGTATAAAGGGATTTATTTTAAATTGGATGTTTGTATATAGATGACGCTGGGGACTCCCCTTTTTGCTGGTGATTATTAAAGCATAGCCAAATGCTCCTTGCTCCTGTGTCCAGGTCCTATCTGGACGGTGGTGGAGAACCTAGTGTGTCCAAAGGTAATCTGTTAATACTAGTAGGTATGGTACTGGAACTCTTTCTATACAGTAAAACAACTTTGAGTTCATTTCACTCATTTTGCATTTCAATTTTTTTTCAAAAAAGAAAAAGAAGCCTGGAATTGTCAGTCATCCTTTCTGGGTGTTGGTGGGAAAAAGGTGGAAAATCTGCTCTAGAGTTATGGCCCTCATTACATCTTGTGTATTTGACATAAGGAATGTGTGTATGTGTGATCTTTCTAACACTGTGCTGTCTAATACAGTTGTCACAAGCCACATGAGGCTCATAAGCACTTGAAATGTGGGTAGACCACATTAGGATGTGCTATAATTGCGCACACCACATTTTGAAGACTTAGTACCAAAAAATGTAAAAAAACCTCATTAAATAATTTTTATATTGTTACATGTTGAAACGATAATATTTTAGATATATTGGATTAAAAAATATGTTACCAAAATAAATTTCATCTTTTTTTTTCACTTTTCTAATGTTACTCTGAGGATATTTTAAATTATATATAAATAGCTTATATTGTATTTCTGTTGGACAGAACTGTTCCAATACCTTACAGGGTACCTGTTACAGAATTAGGTACTCAGAAATTTGTTGGAATTTATGATAAAACTGTTAAACAGGATGGACTCTAATAGTATTCCACTAGAGGCCTCTCTGTAACTACTTTTTGGTATGAGATAGTTTCAACTGTGTCATCTTGATCACTGTCCCTTGGATATACTTAGCTTTGTCAATGACTTTCTGAAAATGTCCATCGTATTCCAACACACTAGTCTTAAAATTTAAGTATAACACTTAGGTATATATTAATATTTGCAAAAAAACCCAATATCTCGTCTTTAAATATATTAAAACAATTTACACCCTGCAGATTTTATGATGTGTGATAATTTGGCTTTGACACTTATCTTCCATTATTTTGAGGGAAACTGTGTACAGAACCAATTAAGGGAGCCAACAAAATTTGCTAGGAGTGGCTGGGAGGCTAGGATAACCAAAAGTCAAATACATTTAAGAAAACTAAGCTTTGGAGTAGCACCCAAATGTCTTAGGATAATTTATATTTAATTTCACATTCTATGCTATAAAGTGATACTTGATAACTGTGAACATTTCTTAATAAATGCCATTATTATTATTGTTCAATCCTAATCTTTGGGGGTGAGATCTCTGGTACCAGAGGGCTGAATTACATTTCCAGTCATGGCACACCAGCCTCGCTGGTCTGTGAAAAGCCTTTCTTTTGTTAGTTAGGTGTTTGCTCCATTTTTATTCCATGTTTTCATTTTCTTCTCCTGCACCTGAATCATTCTAACATGCTTACATATTCTTTTACATGTGTTTTGTGTGCATTTATTCTAAATTTATATAGATTTAAATTTGTGCTAGAGATACCATTTTCTCTGCTTTTTTCACTTAGAAGAGTCTTTTTAAGATCAGTTCCTAGGCTGGGCACAGTGGTTCATGCCTGTAATCCCAGCACTTTGGGAGGCCAAGGCAAACGGATCACTAGAGGTCAGGAGTTCAAGACCGTCGTGGCCAACATGGCAAAACTCCCATCTTTATTAAAACTACAAAAATTAGCCGGGCATGGTGGCGCACACCTGTAATCCCAGCTACTTGGGAGGCTGAGACAGGAGAATTGCTTGAACTCTGGAGGCGGAGATTGCAGTGAGCCAGTATTACACTACTGCACTCCAGCCTGGGTGCCAGAGCCAGACTTCGTCTAAAAAAAAAAAAAAAAAAAAAAAGATCAATTTATTGCAGTGTGTAAGTCTAGTTTCTTTCTTTTAGTTAATATGTTATACTCCATAACATGCATCCACCCATCTTATTTATCCACTTTCCCAGGTAGCCTTATTTCCTGTATCTGGGGTTTGGCCTGTTTATAGTTTCCTTCCCATCCTTTTGCTGTCATGGTAGGTTTTTCCTGCTGATATTAAACTTACTCCAGTTGTCCAAGTGAAAGAACATCCCCTTGGCTTTCCTGGTCCCAGGAAAGCCGTTGGGATTTCCTACCCTTTTTGCATAAGATTGAGTTGTTTTCTCCTTCAGGTGGCTTTGTTTTGCCTCTGAGAGAGATTACATGGTGGGTATTTGCAGCACAGTGCCATTCCTAGGCTAGTCTTTTTCCAATTAAGAGAGGATTCTTCCCATCTGAACAGTAGTTTCTATTCATTGGAGCAAATATGTGTGTGAAAGTTAATTAACTATACCATCGGGCCTCTTTAGTTGAAAGCCCCATCTTCTGCCAGAGTCTTCTTAAGAGGCCTGGCTTTTTTTCCTTTAAAATTTGGATGTTAGCACACATTTAAACTAAAAAGAATGGTGTTAAAGAAGAGTCATTTTTCTCCTCCCAGACGCAAACATACTGCCTTTTTATGTTCACAGCTCTAGAAATTTAGAGATCGAAATGCATGATACATACCCATATTCTTAATAAGAGATGGTTTTATAGTGGATACAATTTGGAGGCTGCATTTTAAGATATGTAAGTGATCAGCTAAGCAAGTGGAAGAGTGGGAGGCTGATTATTGTAGTGGTTGAGTTTGGATTTTAGAGTCATACAGACTTAGATTAGAATCCTGGTTCTTTCAACTAGCCATGTGACCTTGGATATTATATTTGGTTTTCTATAATAATACCTCCCTCATAGGGTAAGGATTAGATGAGGTAATGCTGTAAAGCACTAGCCTAGAACCTGGTTAGCTGCTCAAAAAACAGTAGGTGCTATCATCATCATCATCATCATCATCACTGTCATCATCAGGTCTCTAAAGCCTGGAATTGTTGAGATGAAAGTGAACATTTAGAAATTGGAAGAGGCTGGCGCAGTGGCTCACGCCTATAATCCCAGCATTCTGGGAGCCAAGGCGGGTAGATCGCTTGAACTCAGGAGTTTGAGACCAGCCTGGGCAACCTGGCAAAACCCCGTCTCTACCAAAAAATGCAAAAAATTAACCAGGCTTGGTGGTGCATGCCTGTAGTCCCAGCTAGTTGGAGGCTGAAATAGGAGGGTCACTTGAGCCTGGAAGCCAGAGATTGCAGTGAGTTGAGATTGCGCCGCTGCACTCCAGCCTGGGTGACACAGTGAGACCCCATCTCACCAAAAAAAAAAGAGGAAGAAGAAGAAGAAGAAATTAAAGAAATTGGGTGAGACAGCAGCATTGTTAGGGGATGAACTTTAAGGACTCAGAGGAGTATCCAGAACTATCCCCTGGAATGAAATCAAAGAGAAAAGAGACTAGAGGTACCACAAAATGTCTAATGTGTCCAGTCTTTAAAGAAGACATTTTCCAGAATGTCTTCCTTTCTAGATCCAGAACTAGAAAGGAAACAGGTGAGGTAATGCTCTTTGCAGTTGAAGCTCACACCTGAGGGCCCTATTCTCAGTGTTAAGCTCTCCCATTCCTTTGTCCTGTGCCTTGGATACCCACACAGAGCACTGTTCCCTCTCTGTGGTTGGGCGTGTTAGGAGGTATGTGACCCACTGCAGGTAATTCATCCCATACACATTTCTTACATGCCCAGCACTATACCAGGCCCTGTGCCGGGTTCTACATGAGGATGAGCAGAAGCAATCTCTGTCTTAAAGTTCTCAGAGACTTAAAAGGGAGGTAAACTGCCAGTTTTAACAAGTGTTCTGCCAGAGATAGGCCCAGGAGGCAGTGGGAGCATGAAGGAAGAGCTGTCTTTGAGGCCAGAGCTGTCTCCAGGAAAGATTTCCAAGAGACATTTTCATTATTTCTGAATGGCACAGAAGTGTTTTTTTTTTTTTTTTTTTTTCAACCTTCTCTTCCAGAAGTAAGATTTTTACCTTTTCTTTAATCATAATTACAGACTAGTTATGGTTGTTACTTTACCTCTTGGAGTGGAATAATTAAACAGTAGCCATTTTCCTGTTATTAACAGGGTATTATGAATTAGGTTTCCCCCAGTAGCTGTTAGCATTCCCAGCATCTCATCTTCCAGAATAATGGAGTGGACGTAATAATGTAATCAACTCTGTTAATAAATTGGCATTGTTTTTCTCCAAGGAGAAGATTCTCATTATTGGAAATGTAAAGCTTCTCAAGAAAGCCTTAGAATCACAGCTAGAAGACTCCATGGGTTAGTGGAGTTAGTGGTTTCTTTATTGCAACTCCCTTAATTGACACTGATGTTACTGCTCTATTAAGAAATCAGGGCAAACATAGCACCTACCAAACATGGTATCCTTTTGCATCCATATACTCTTCGTTTTATATTCAAGGGTTCAGCCAATAAACATTTACTAGGCATCCACTGTGTACCAAACAAAGTAATTAGTACCCAAGGATTAAAAAAAGAGAATGTCATGGTGCCAATACTAGTGTGTGTTAAGTGCTGTAACAGAAGAGTACATATAAAGGAGAGACCTGAGGTTTCACAGAGCAAGCGGCATTGGTTTTGAATGAGTAGGAGTTGGGGGGAGGTTAAAAAAGCAAGACTACAGTAAGTGGAGGGACAGATAGCCTAACTTTAAGCAGAAGGAACAGTGAAACAGAATTATGAAAAAAAGCATGACCTTATAAAGGATGTGAGTAGCTTGTGGTAGGAGTGAAGGGTACACAGGGCATTTGGAAGAGTCAGACAAGAAAGGAAGGTCAGCATCAGGTTATGAGTTTACTTAGGGTAGATTAAGAACAGAGCCACGGATGGGAACCCCCAGGAGAATATGAAAAGGTAACAGGTGAGTACAGCAAGAGTCTCTGTACATCAAGAAGACTTGAGAAGGAGCAATCAGAGAGGAAGGCATCTTAGAAATTAGGCGAGTCATGGTTCAGAAGCTAATGGAGGAAAGAAATTTCAAGGATAGTCAAGTACCAGAGATAGGTTGAATAAGAGGGACATTGAAAACTCCCCAGATGGCAGTGCTGGAGAGTAAAGGGAAAATGTTTGTGAGGGAGTTAAGCCAGGGAATGTAGGCTCATCTTTCAAGGAACAGCATTTACAAGATGGCTCTCCAGGGTAAGGGCTAACACCTGTGACCAGGAAACAGCAATAGCACTCTTGCAAAGATTACACATATGTGTTCATAGCTGAATGAGAAGTTGGCAAAGGATGATCAGACTGATAGAGAACTTACTTTGAAGATCCACACTGGCCTTGCATTGTGGTCCTACGCTCATCAGAGTTGGGCACATTTCAGTTTAGAATATCAACATAACAAGGTCTCCGATTCTTGATAAGCATGGTTTCTGACAACGGATCCCATACTTCGAAGTTCTAGGAAATAACCTAACAAAACCCCTTGTCATTATTTCTTAAGAAAAAATTGCTTTTGATTTGTGGGTTTTAAAAAAGTCAGGTGTTGCTAGGGTGCCTGTAGACATGAAGGCCAAAGCAGACATGGTTTTAGATACATCCTGTAATGAAGGACCCTGTCATTTGAAATAGGATTGGTTTTTTTTCTCTGCCTGTAAAATCTTTGAACATATGTTTTCTGCTACTGTTTTTCAGAATCATTTGCTGTTTCAAATAGAGAACTGTGCGATGATGAGAAAGAGTTCATACATTTTCCAGTATGTGAGGGGACCTCTCAACCTGAACCCTCGTGTTCAGCTGTCAGAATAACAGCCAATAAAAACTACAGGAGCAAAACCTCTCAGGAAGGTGCTTTAAAAAAGATGCATGAGGAAGAACACCATCAACAAATGTCCATCTTACAACTGCAACTGATACAAATGAATGAGGTGCATGTGGCCAAAATCCAGCAGATAGAGCGAGAGTGTGAGATGGCAGAGGAGGAACACAGGATAAAAATGGAAGTTCTCAATAAAAAGAAGATGTATTGGGAAAGAAAACTACAAACTTTTACCAAGGAATGGCCTGTTTCCTCATTTAACCGGCCCTTTCCCAATTCGCCCTAAGACTTTGGGGGTGGCTCTCTTGTAATTAATCTGTGTTGGCAAAGAATGTTTGGAACATGGACTTGCGGTCAGTAACCTGTAACAGAGCTACAACTAGGAAAATTAGAGTGGTAGTAGTCACTTATTTAAGAATTCATTCAGGTAAACAGCTGCACCCTCTGTACCCCTTAAGTGGCAAAGAAGCTGTTATAGTCTTCTGAAAATTATCACTATGAGTGCTATAATTCTGAATGTAATGTCTCTTAATTAGAATTCATACAAGAACCACGTGTGAGTGTTGTTGTTTTTTTTTGTTTGTTTTTTGTTTTTTGTTTTTTAAATCAAATGCAAGTGTGACTATAAAGGAGTGTGGCTGTTTTTTTTGTTTTTGTTTTTGTTTTTGTTTCTTTTTAAACAGACAGCAGAACTTTTCTATCCAAATGAATGCCCTCCCGTCGAAAGTGACTGTCCTGGGAGGCTACACGTTTCTCCAGTGGTGATGCTGTTGCTCAAACTTGCTAGAGGTCTTCAGGGAACCTCCATGAGAGCTGCCACACTTTTTAAATTTTCTCAGTATCATCCTCTGAGTATGGATTTTCTGTTTTTAAACAGCCCAGTGTTTAGAAGGGTATTTTCTAATGTGGCTCATAAACCACCTTTTAAGGCCTTTTCTTTTCTAAATAATTCTCCAACAATGGTAGTTCTGTTGGAACTAAGGATGTAACTACTTTGAGGGAGAAATGTTTGTTTAGATTTCTACATTCTGGTATGTGGGTTTTATTAAAAAAAGAAAGACTTGCAATTTTATAGTCACACTGTGTATGTTTTTTAAAGGTGCTGCCTTCCCAGCTGTGCTCCACTTTTTGTCTTCTCTCTGTAGTTTCCTCCCAGCTTTGTACTACTGAGTTGATGGTTGCCCTTGCTTTTAGTCTTTAGCTACCAAAGGAAAGGCCCTTCCCTCGCCATGCTCATGGTGCTAGCCAGTAGTAATGCTTTGTAGCTGGCATTACATAGTTAGCATTGGGCCTTTTGAGAATCCATTACCAACATATTTGGAAATATGGATTGATAAATGGATATTTTGACTGAGCTGCAGTATAGCTTCTCCTGTAGCCTCTTGTTAAAAACAGCCCTGGGAGTTGGGGACAGCAGTAGTTGGAAGCAGCAAAGTGACACTTAAGTACCAAGGCAGATCAGCAGTTTCTGACAATGAAAGTTCAAGGCCATGTGGTGGGGAAGGAGGAGTATACGTGGCAAAGTCCACATAAGTGATACAGGCCTTGGAATCGGGGCCTGAATTCTAAGCTCAACTCTCCCTCAAGTTGCTGTATGAATGTGGGTAACTCCTTTTAACCCTTGGTGTGGTGTTTCCTGTCCACAGAACAAGGGAGTTGGGCTAGATAATGTTCCGAGTCTCTTACAACTTCTTGGCTATGGAGTGGTCTGTATAGTCTTAGATGGGTACTGCCCACATCATAATTAGCTGGAGAGCATGAGTCAATAGGGAGAAATTGTTTACTGCAATGGCTAAGCTTCTCTCCTGCATAATTTTGGAATTTGGGGGCTGGGGACCGTAAGTTTGGTAAGGTACACATATACTTGCTATTTATGCATAGCACACAACTTAAAACAGGTATGAATTTATTTTTAACACTGAATTATATTTTCAATGTCTCAAAGGAACTGGTTATTTGAAGAAAGCCTGTGAAGACTAGTCTTCTTTGAAAGAAAAGATCCTTTTGTGAGGATTTATGTTCTTAATTTAGTTTTTACCAAATGAACCCTTTTAGAGAAAGAAGCATCGGGATAAAGTCCCAATCTTCAGTGGTTTGTGGAAGACAGAACCAGATGCTTCATGCCCTCCTACCCTTTTAGGATTAGGACAGGGAACAGCAGACCCTAAACATACATGTGAACTGAGCAAAGATTGCCTTTGCTTCACCTATTGACACATCTAAGAACCTCATTAATATAGAGAGTACAGAGTGGAGTCTGAGATTCTACATTTCTTACAAGTTCCTGGTTTATGCCAGTTATACTTGTCTGGTTACCACACTTCTGAATAGCAAGGTTTCAGAGGACTCTATGAAGTTTTTATTTCTCAGAAATTTGGCTTAGGTACATCTTTACATACAGTGGTGCTAGATATTATTCTCTCAGAACTTACAACTTAACCACACAACAATGCAGAAGAACACAAAAAATGCTTGCACACAGTAGTGTATTTTAATGGAACTATAAAAGCATTGAACTGATTCCTAACTTTATGTATAAAGGATAAACCAGCAGCCTAAAGCACCTTGCTCTACTGTTAATGGTACTTATGAGTTTCTAACAGTAGCTTCCAACCTTGGCTATGCATTAGAAATATAAATAATTAGTCCCACTGCGTCCCACTTCCAGAGGATTCTGATTCAATTTACCTGGGCTGGGTCCTTGTCCTCTGTATTTTTCCGAAGCTTTACAGGAGATTAT
This sequence comes from Macaca mulatta, assembly GCF_049350105.2. Classification (NCBI taxonomy): domain Eukaryota; kingdom Metazoa; phylum Chordata; class Mammalia; order Primates; family Cercopithecidae; genus Macaca; species Macaca mulatta. The sequence continues at coordinate 57,941,345 of NC_133420.1, read as the reverse complement.
GATGCATAATTGGGATTGAGAATCACTGATATAGCATTCACAAATGGGTCTCATTTTTTTCTTCATCCCGTGAGGCTGTGCAGAAGGAAGGAAATGACACTCAAAGAAGAACCACCTGGTGTCAAGCCCATAGCTAGCGAATGGCAAAGCAGAACCTCAATCCCAGATTTCTTGACTCCAAAATATATAGCCCAAACTGCCTGCCCTTGTCCCATTCCTTGAGCTCTATCATGGATTGGTTTTATCCTGAGAGTCAGATCACATTACAGGGTACTTGTTGCAGTGTCTCCATTTGTGAACAAGTATATAACAATTCATTTCACTTTTGAGCAGTTTCTTACCTGAGGTAGAAATGCAATAACCGTTTCTTAGTAGGTGCTGTAAGGGATAGACAGGTAAATATTAAGACACAGTCCATCATCCCCCACCTTGGCAAATCATGGACACAGCCCAGTAGGGAATATAAGGGTTGTACACAGCTATCATGTGCGTGATCACTGCATGTCTTCAAAGTGCGTTTGTACCTCAGCAGAGAGCTCAGAAGCATGAAGAAAGTCCTCATGGAGGAGATGGCAGTGGAGCTAAGTCTTCAGAGTTGGCATTTTGGCAGGTGGAGGTTTGGAAACAGAAGAACTTCACTAGATGCAAGGTCCTGTTGAAGATTCAAGATAATGAGACACATAATTGAGAGGGAGTGAGAGCATGGGGAATTTCTGAGTTGGGGCAGTAACATGATCAGAACTGTACTACAGGAAGAAAAGTAGAAGAAGAATTGAGTGGAGAGAAGACTGGAGTAGGGGATACCAGGAGGAGGGTTTGTCCCTGGTTAGGATGAGATGACAGCAGGACCCAGAAGAGGTTGCACTAAAAACCAGAGAGACAGCCGGGTACAGTGGCTCACACCTGTAATCCCAGCACATTGGGAGGCCGAGGCGGCTGGATCACTTGAGGTCAGGAGTTCATGACCAGCCTGGCCAACATGGTGAAACCCCGTCTCTACTAAACGTACAAAAAAATAGCCGGACGTGGTGGCGGGCACCTGTAATCCTAGCTACTTGGTAGGCTAAGGCAAGAGAATCACTTGAACCCAGAAGGTGGAGGTTGCAGTGAGCCAAGATTGCACCATTGCACTCCAGCCTGGGTAACGAGCGAAACTCCGTCTCAAAAACAAAACAAAACAAAACAAAAACCAAAAAACCACAAGGGAGACCAGTGCGAAGGGCATTGCCAAAGTGGCATCAGTAAGGCTTGGCACTTGACCTTGTTTGTTGGAGAGAAGGGATAAGATTTTAAAGCTACATGTCTGAAAGAATGATGCTGCTGATCAAAATAAAGGAAGAAAGGATGTATTTCTGGCTCCAACCTGTCCTAGGAAGGCCTAGACACAGATCAGTGCTATGCCTCCCTCTCAACCTCAAACACCAACACCTCCATGCATTTCCTCTTTGGCTACTATGTCTTTTCCCTAACTTCTGCTTTTTCAGCTCTCTGGGCTGCCACTTCCACCTGTTCATCTGACTTAGACCCTCCCTGCTGGGTCCTTGGTCATCTACTCATTTGGTGCTTCCTCTGCCATCAGTACCTCCATTGCAGCTAGTGGTATGTAAATCACCATCTCTTATATTTGCTTCCCACTAGAAAGATCAGGAGAAGTTATTTCTTTCCCTTGTGCTCCAATTTTTCTCTAGACAGTTGGTATCCATAATTTTAAAAAAATTCCTTGTTGTATAAACAAGCATTGGCTGAGAGGGGCTGTTAATCCACATCATGTCCCTTTTATAAAAATTCATGCATGGAATCCTACATTGTTATGCATCAAAATCTCCCGAAATGTCTTAGGATTTTTGCAGTGAGAATATTAAATGCATTGTTTTGTTTTGAAGAGACTAGACGTGCAGAGGAAGAGAGGTGGCATGGTGGGAGGGTACATTTGAGTTGTCAACAGCCTCTGCGGTGTCAGATCAATTACATCAGCACTTGGACTGGACCACAGGAAAGGAATGATTCTGCCTCCTGGGAATGTCAGAAGGACCTGATGATTATAGTTGGCAAAGCAATGAGGAGTGGCTTTGAATGTCATTGCTAAGAATTACCCTTTGAGTAGCATTTCTGGATGTCTGAGCTTTTCAAATGACACTTCTTTTCTGCTGTGGCTTTCCTTTCTGTTGGACTGGTTCCCAGAGGGTCGTCTTGTTTGTCCTTGCCCTTGCTTTTGTATCAGTTCATGTTTTCTCTTCTGTCATCTTCCTTCCCAGCCCTGTTTCTCTGCCTCCTCCTTCTGCACTCACAACAGCCTCCCCTCTCCCCTATTTAGAGGTGGAAGCATGTAAGAATGCGTGTGAGTGGGATGCTTGCCAAAGGACAGCATATTCAACATCTGGTATCAACAAGGTAACATTTAGCCTTAGACTAGCCAAACTACTGATGACCTGCTTCAATGCTGCATCTGCTGCTTTTTGTGTTGATGGTACTCAGAAATCATGAGAAAGGTCTTCAGTGATCCATGACTGCAACAAATCATTTTCCTAATTGTGCCGTATATCATGCCCCTCAACACAACTTACTAATCTCTGCCTCAGTTCCTCCATCTGTGAAAGTGGTGTAATACTTATCTACCTCCCTTGAATGTTGTGAAGATTAGTATATGTTGGTAAAGCACTTTTAAAATAAAGAATGATATAAAGCATTTTAATATCATTGTTGTCTTTGGGATGTGGGTGCCCTCCTGTAGAGAGGCTGCCCTGTCGGGGAAGTATCCCAGGTGTACCATGGTTTAGGAACACCCAGTGTATAAAACTTCCAGTGCAACAAAAACAAGAGTGTGATTGTTTCCTTTCTTTCTTTTTTAACCTCATCTCAGGCTCTACTTTCAGATTACTTTCTTTATGAAAAATTTCAACATGGCATTTCTTTAAATAGGCTTTTGGTGCATTTAGCATGAGATTCAATTTATAGAAGTGATTTATGCAAGATTTAAAAGAACACATCTATTGAACCTCTATTACCCAATGTAACTGTTGGGTTTGCAAGCTGATCATTAATCTAACAGTGAAGTTTATCATCATTAGGTGGAAAACTTTGGTTTCTGCATTATCCAGATGTCCAGATTGTATATGAAAGTTCTCTCACTGTAGGTACTGATTGGAACGGACAGAATGGTGATCTTGTTACTTCCGAATGAGAGGATCTGCAGTTCCTCTTCTAAAATGCCCTTACAGCACAGCCAGTTTTGGGGGAAAGGACTAACCACATATGCTCACTAAAGGGCTGACAGTCAGTCCATGAGACAGGAAAATGGAATATAGGTTCTCTTTCTTGACTCCTGGTGACTGCTAAGAGATTTAAGTCAGCTCTGGTCTGTTTTCTTTTCTATGGGTTTGTTGGGAGGAAAATTCAAAATCCTGTTATTTAAGAGATTGGTTTTTTTATGGCTGGGCGTGGTGGCTCCCAGCACTTTGGGAGGCTGAGGCTGGTGGATCATGAGGTCAGGAATTCGAGACCAGCCTGGCCAACATGGTGAAACCCCCATCTCTACTAAAAACACAAACAGCACTTTGAGAGGCCGAGGCGGGTGGATCACGAGGTCAGGAGTTTGAGACCAGCCTGGCCAACATGGTGAAACTCTATCTCTACTAAAAATACAAAAACTAGCCAGGTATGATGGCGTGTGCCTGTAATCCCAGGTACTCGGGAGCCTGAGGCAGGAGAATCGCTTGAACCTGGGAGGCAGAGGTTGCAGTGAGCAGAGATTGTGCCATTGTACTCCAGCCTGGGTAACAAGAGCGAGACACTGTCTCCAAAAAAAAAAAAAAAAAAAATTGATTTTTTTAAATCAAAAGACTACCTGCTATGGGGGAAATACTCTAAGTAGCAGTGGAAGGTAAGGCTCTAGTTCTTTTCCTGTCCCATCATCTGGTTCAGCTTCCAGCATAACCAAAAAGGAAATTCAGAGGCTGGTGCTGTGCATATAGATTTAGATTCTTATCTATGAGTCTCCAAAGAGTTTCTTGAAATGGGCTGGTTGTTCTTCAACATTCTGTGGGACTGGAGGCAGTTGCTCCAGTCACTCAGGCATTGAGAAATCTGGGGTATGACTGGGGCAAATGTCTCATGTGGTCACCTTTATTTCCAGGCTGAAGGGGCAGGAGCTATCCAGGGGAAGCTCTTCTCAGGGCAGAAGTAGAAAAGGGCAAGCCCAACTGTAGAAGAACATTTTATGATTCAGTGTTATATCTGCTAACATCTCCTTGGCCAAAGCATGAAGCTCTAAGGAGGAGGGAAGTAGACTCTTCCTAAGAAGGTGAGGAGAGGAGGAACAGTAATCTAACCTACCACAGAATCACAAGTGGGAAGGGAACTAGGGGGATACCAAGGAGTTGAGATTATATTATAAATCAAGGAATGGGGAACCCAGGGAACAAATGCGTCCTCATTCCTCTGATTTTCTACTGAGACACTTCTTCATTACTTCTTTCCTTCCTCTAAATTTGATTTTCATTTAGTGGGGGAGACTTTAAAATGGTGATAATAATAGAATACCCTTCATAGGGTTGTTGGGTTAAATGAGTGACATATGTATTTAGAATACTGCCTGGTATATGATAAACATTATACGTTTTAGCCATTTTTTTTTTTAAGGTCATATGGCTTCTACATGGGGATGGAGAGATTTGAACCCAAGTGGTCTGGCTCCAGAGTTCATGCTTTTAAGAATGACAATACAGACCAGGCACGGTGGCTCACGCCTGTAATCCCAGCACTTTGGGAGGCCAAGGCAGGTTGATCACCAGAGGTCAGGAGCTTGAGACCAGCCTGGCCAACATGGCGAAAACCCATCTCTACTAAAAATACAAAAATTAGCCAGGCGTGGTGGCGCACGCCTGTAATCCCAGCTACTCAGGAGGCTGTGGTAGGAGAATGTCTTGAACCTGGGAGGCAGAGGTTTCAGTAAGCCTAGATCGTGTCACCTGACTCCAGCTTGTGTTACAGAGTGAGACTCCATCTCAAAAAAAGAAAAAAAGAAAAAGAAAAAACAAGAATAACAATACATCTGGGTGTGGTGGCTCATGCCTGTCTGGAATCCCAGCACTTTGGGAGGCGAAGGTGGGAGGATCACTTGAGCCCAGTAGTTCGAAGACAGTCTGGGTAACATAGTGAGACTCTGCTTAAAAAAAAAATTAAAAATATTAATAAAAAAGAATTATAATATACAGCCTTTGTATTCAGCATCTGACTTCAAATCTTAGCTTTGCAAAGATGTGACCTCCTGAGTATTAGACCATCATCAGCAAAATACCTACTTCTCAGGATTGCTGTGATCTCATGAGAGTACAAATATGGAAGAGCCTTGAAAATTGTAAAATCGAATCCCCCAAAGTTCCACAAAAACAACCCCCCCAAAACCTCTAACCCTCTATTCTGATCTTTTGTGTTTGCAAGAGTCTAAGACTATCTCTTCTCCCATCACAAAACCTCATCTTCAATTGCCTTCCAGCCTCCTCACTCTGATACTCCTTTAACACAATCATCAGTCTCTCAGTTTCAGAGCCAGGCTCTGTGCAATTTCTTCTGTTGATCCCTCTACCTGGAATACTCCCAGCTTCTCTGCAATCCCTTCCCATCACCTATGCTGCTGAAATGTTACCCAGTCTTCAAGGTCAAGTGAACAACAGGACACACTCCTAGAATCTGGGCTCTGGTTCTAGTTTTGTGGGCAAGTTACTAGGTCTCTCTGGATACTAATTTCTTTGTGAGAGAAGGGTGTTGGAGATGAGGATCTCTAAATTCATGTTCTAATTAGTCTAATTCTGAAATTAAACTAACTTTTTCAATTTACAGCATGTAACCCAAGTTATCAATTTTACCTTCTCCTTAAAAGATAATGTGTACATAAATGGAATTCAAATGCTACATGCAAGTGGATCAGCCCCTAAGGTTGAAAGCACCATTCATGAATGTTATTGATTATTGTATTACACTTAAACTGTTTATAAATGCAATCTAAATACAGGCAATACAAGAATTTCTATATAATGGGAACAAAAAGGTTGTTGCTGCTCCAAATGTAATTTTCCCGACAAAATGTAATTGACTGCTGTTTATTTCAAACTGCCCAATTCTACAGATTATAGGCCACTTCTATTTTATAAATTTCCCCATTCTAAGGCAATCATGTGCCCAGAATATGTAGATTTTTGTATATCCTTTAAAAATTCTAGTCAATTGATTATGGTAGATGATTTCCATTGTAAAACCAGGGCTATGTGAAAATCTACTTCAAAGGGAAGGAAGTCAGCATTTATTGAACACCTTCTGTGGGCTTTAGGCATATTTATGTATTATTTCATTTAATTCTTAAAATAGTCCGCAGATGTAAGTAATAATATTCATATTTTATAGAGGAAGTGAAGCCTGGAGAGATTAAAGTGACTTGTTCAAAATTATATACCAACAGATCTAGAGATGGATAGTGGTGATTTGTACAATAATGTGAATGTACTTAATGCCACTGAACTGACACTTAAAAGTGGTTAAAATGGTAAATTTTGTGTTATGTTTCACCACAAGAAAGAAAAGGAACTCACATAGCTAGTAAATAGCTTAACTAGATTTAGATTCCAAGTCAGTAGGCTTTGATTGGTCTGTTTATGACGTTGGAGAAATTCAGCACACTGATTGGGTGGTTATGTTCATCAAAGATCTGCCAGGAGACTGAGGAGCCTGAAGCAAAAAAAGCAGAGAGAAGTGCTAAGTGAGGTTGTAAGTGTCAGCAACAGCTAAGATGGCAACCCCAATTCTGTCTGATAGTAAGCTGAGAACCAGTGACCAAGGCAAAAAAAAAGATCATCAATCAGGTTTGCCGTTTAGATTAGCGTTTCTGCAATGTTAGTATGCATAGGAATCACCTGGCTGTCTCATTACAATGCAGATTTTGATTTAGAAAATCTGTGATGGGGTGAATTTTGCATTCCTAACAAGCTCCCAGGTGATGGTGATATTGCTTGTCCATGGACTAACTGATGTATAGCAAGGATTTAGATCACTCTAAACTCCTCCAAGGCAGTTGTCTAAGTGTGGCTTAGACACTTAGACACCAGAGAATCTGGGGTGCTTTCACAAAGCAAATTCTGGACCCCGTCCTGGACCTAATGAATCAGGATCTCTGAGGTGGGATTGGAATGTATACTTGTAACAAGCTGCCCATTTGCTTGTTATGTGTATGATGTTTGAGAACCACTGCTAATAGGACATCAACATGTCATGATAATTATAAACCCTTTCACTTGCATATCCATTTCCAGTTTATAAATCCTTCTCACATCCTGTTTTTCCTGTACCTGTACAGCAGGCTGATGAAACTTATACCATTAGCCCTGCTCTGCAAATAAGGAGAATGACATCTCTAGTCTTAAGTGCTAGACTCAAAGGGTTTCTGACTCCCAGGAAAGCATTCTTATTATTTTGTGGCTTGCTCTCCCACTTTACCATATCTTTACTTATACCCCTACACAAATTAGAAGTTCTTTTATGTCTAAAAAGCTTTGCAGAGCAATTTTCTTGCTATGATGCTTTTAAAGATTTCAATCTAATTTAGCACATTAAGCAGCACAGTTTATGCTTATAAGCATAAAGTTATCCAAGGTCATGGCAAAAAATGTTTGGTGAAGTAATTAAGAAATAGTTTGCACTGAGGGTTTTTTTTAATCTTTTTTTAATCCTTTACCTACATTTATCAATTGTTAACGGTTCATTTTCCTCTCTTTTAACCATTTGAAAGGAAGTTACAGACATCATGACACTTCACCCCTTAATACTTCAGCATGTATCTACCAAAAATAAGAAAATTCTCTTAGATTACTATAATCCCATCATCACACCTAAGAAAATTAACATTAATTCAGTATCATCTAATAGATAGTCTACACTCAAATTTCTGCAGTTATCTTAATATCTTTTATTGCTGTTTATTTTTTCAGATCCAGTTAAGGTTTATTGCATTTGGTTGTTTTGTCTCTTTAGTCTTAATAATCTAGAACGAAACTCTCTCCTTATTTATTTATTATTTTTTTTGTGACATTAAATTTATTTTCAAGTCCAGGCCTTGTAAAGTACCCTCACATTCTGAATTTATTTGGTTACTTCCTCATGATTAGATGCAGGTTCAACTTTGTCAGCAAGGGTATCATGTAGATAAATGTCACGAACCTCTCATTGCATCATTTTAGGAGGCACATAGTGGCAAACTGTCCCTAAATTTGATCACCTGGTGGAGGCGGTAGCAGTCATTATAAAGTTACTTTCACTCCATTATAAAGTTACTTTCACTCCATTATAAAGTTACTTTCACTCCATTATAAAGTTACTTTCACTCATAGCTAATAAGTTATCTGTGGGGTGATGCTTTAAGACCATGAATATTGTCTCCTTGTAACCTTTCACCCAACGGTTTTGGCATACATTGATGATCCTTATCTGATTCCATTATCTTGTTGAAGATTGCAAAACGGTGATTAAATCAGTCTTGACCATTTGTCAGCATTCATATGGAAAGAAGGCATGCTGGGTTTAAGAAAATCTGAATTTAGGTTACCTCAAGTCATGCTGGCTACTCAGAAAGCAAAGGCTCCACTTCACCACATGTTTCTTAAGAGATCATCTCCCTTAGAACTCCTTGGCTGGGGTGGGGAGGACAGGGGATAGTTTTTTCCCTGTGCCAAGGAACATCTACCTGAGAGAAAAGACTCCTAACTTCCTCCTCCTAAGCATCACGGCTTTAGGTTGCCTCTCTGGTGTCTGCCTCTGGTGCTATCCATCTCTCCTAAGCTCTGCTGGGAGAACACAGAAGCTGTGATCCAGGAATTTCCTTAATATCTCAAAATCCTAACTATAAACCACCTGCAACAGCCCCCATTCTTTCTACCTTCCTTCTTGTTACAGAGAAGAAAGTGTCTTCTTTTAATAGCCATTTCTTCTATCGGTACTCTGAATGCCACTCCTTCCTGTTTTCTCAAGAATCTCATGCAGGGCAGGCGTGGCGGCTCACGCCTGTAATCCCAGCACTTTGGGAGGCTAAGGCTGGTGGATCATGAGGTCAGGAATTCGAGACCAGCCTGGCCAACATGGTGAAACCCCATCTCTACTAAAAACACAAACATAAGCTGGGCGTGGTGGCGGGCGCCCGTAATCCCAGCTACTCTGGAGGCTGAGGCAGAAGAATCATTTGAACCTGGGAAGCAGAGGTTGCAGTGAGCCGAGATTGCGCCATTGCACTCCAGCCTGGGTGACAGGGTGAGACTCTGTCTCAAAAAAAAAAAAAAAAAAAAAACAACAACAACAAAAAAAACAACTTATGCAACTGATTATCATTTTTCCCGTGTTATTATGCTCAAGTCTCCCCTTGCCCCCTTATTGGATTTTTATCATCATCATTTAAATGTGTTATAGTCTTGTCTTAAAAAGTACTTTCTTTACCCACAGTCACCTTTAGCTTTGTTTCTCTTCTTCCCTTAACAGCTGAGCTGTCTAAACGTTCTATCTCTACTTCCCACTTCTTTCTTTCTTTTTTTTTTTTTTTTGAGATGGAGTTTCCCTCTTGTTGCCCAGCCTGGAGTGCAGTGCTGTGATGCCAGTTCACAGAAACCTCCAGCTCCTGGGTTCAAGCGATTCTCCTGCCTCAGCCTCCTGAACAGCTGGGATTACAGGTGCCCGCCACCATGCGCAGCTAATTTTTGTATTTTTAGTAGAGATGAGGTTTCACCATGTTGGCCAGGCTGGTCTCGAACTCCTGACCTCAAGTGATTCACCTGCCTTGACTTCCAAAAGTGCTGGGATTATAGGTGTGAGCCACTGTGCCCGGCCTCTATTTCCTACTTATTAGTCAGTTTCAATAAGCTCTTTTCTGGATTCTGCTCCTACCACTTTACCAAATGGCTTTACTAAGATCACTGATGACTTATAAATGACTGTATCCATTGGACTCATTTTGCTTTACCTATCAGCAGCATTCGACCAGTTGACCATGTCCTGCTTTTTGAAACATTTTGTTCCTTGGTCACTATGACACTGTTCTTTCCTAGTTTCCTTCTGAATTTTTTGAGAATTCTGTCACAGTTAGTTACCTCTTATCAGTGTTCCTCAGCTTCAGCCTAGTCCTCTTCTTTCATTTTACAAAATCTCATTAAATCATCACACTCACTTTCATGACTTCAATTAATTTACCCTCTGATGCCTTCCACCTTTATATGCCAAGTATAAATCTCTCCTCTAAGCACCAGGCTTATAAATTCAACTGCTACTGGACACCTCCATCCAGAAGCCTCACTGGCCCTTCAAATTCAGTGTGCCTAGAACTAACTAAACTCATCATTTTCTCTCCAAACCTGCTTTTTGTCCAGAGTTTCTATTTTAGTAAATGCCACTGAATCTGGAGTTAACCCTTGCTTGACATTTTTTCTTCCTCACCTCCCACATCTAGTCAGTTACCAAGTTCTGCTGATTTTACCTCCTAAATTCCATTAATTTACTTGTCCCCATCTTCCCTAGTCCGAGCCACCATCCTCACTCACCTGGACCACAGTGATAGCCCCCTCATGATTTCCCTGCATATATTTTGTCTTTCCAATCCATTCTGCACACTGCAGCCCAAATGATTTGTAACAGCTTTGATAAGATGTAATTAACGTAACTTACAGTTCACCCATTTAACCAAGTGACCTTTTAAAAACACAAATCTGAGCAGGTTATTCCCTGCTTATAATTTTGAAATCAAGTCTGAATCCTTATTCTAGCTTATTTTATTAAATTAATTAATTTATTTTTTTGAGACAGTCTTGCTCTGTTGCCCAGGCTGAAGTGCAGTGGCACAATCTTGGCTCACTGCAACCTCCACCTCCCGGGTTCAAGTGATTCTCTTGCCTCAGCCTCCCGAGTAGCTGGGATTACCGGCCCATGCCACCACGCCCGGCTAATTTTTTTGGTATTTTTAGTAGAGACGGGGTTTCACCGTGTTAGCCAGGATGGTCTCGATCTCCTGTGATCTGCCCACCTCGGCCTCCCAAAGTGCTGGGATCACAGGCATGAGCCACTGCACCTGGCCCCTTATTCTAGCTTAAAAGGTCGACATGATCTGTCCCTTGCTTTCTAAAGTTCCCCAACTTCATTCTCTGTCATTCACTCTCCAGACTTCATCCACGGTTGCGTTTTCTCTATTTCTTGAACTTGCCATATTCTTTATTCCATTTTTACATGTTGATCTTTCTTCATAGAATACTGTTCCCTCTCTACCACTTTCTAACTCATCAGTCTTCCCGCCTCAGCTTAAATATCACTTCTTCTGGGAAGCTTTCCTTGATACCCCCAGTGCCTGCTATGGTAGGAGTCTGATACATTCTGATCATCTGCTAAAGCCTTTACATTTACAATTTGACTTTTTTGTTAGACTATAGGACAGGGATGGTGTTTATCTTGTTCACCTTTGTGTCCTCACTGCCTAACATGGTTGCTTAGCAGATAATGGGCAATCTCTAAATACTGCTGGATGAATGCTGGGTGAATGGGGCTATTGTTACCAAGATCCATGCCCTGCCCTGACCCCTGCTCTCATCGTTGTTGAAGTCACCACTACCAAAGCTGCCTTATGTACTATTACTATTGTTCTATGCTGAGAGAAATAGCTTCAGAATGCAGTCTTGCTGTTTTACTTTTATATCTCCCTCAATTAGGAAACTAGACTAAGTGCTGAATCCAACAGTATTGACCCTTATGCTGAACCCCCAGGCCATTAGACTTTAGGGAATAATTTTTAACTGGGAGGAAGGGAGAATAATTAAAAGTCTGTTGATTCAAGTTCACATGTATATATACAGATGAGTTGATAAATACAGTAATGAATGTGTGGATACACACATGTAAATGTGCATGTGCAAACACAGGGTCCAGCTGTCATACTCCAATATGCATGCATATACACTCTCACAGAGGCAACCTGATATATACTCACTCCTTACATATGTACACAGAGTAAAATGACATATGCTTGGCACTTATGCATATGTACAGAGGCAAGCTGATACACTCATTACATATGTACACACAGGCAAATGGCATATGGTCAATACATATGTATACATACAGAGGCAAGCTGACATACTTAAACGCACACAGTGGTAAAATGTAATTATTTAGTTCCATTTGACTTACTGTAATTCCTCCAGGTACCTAGCTCCTTGCTTTATCTCTCTTTCATGATTCTTGGCTCAGTGGATGCCATTCTCAAGTTTCCAGGCTCTTGGCTGAAACATCTTGTCCTTCCCTTTGACCCACCTGGCTTTTTGTCAAAACTTTTCCTCCCAGCAGCTTGGCTGCCTCTGCCAGTTACCAGGCTGCGTCCTGCAGGCCTCTCTAGTACCCAGCCAGCTCAGATGAGCTCTTTTCACTGTTGACTTTAACCTTTTGGGTTTTGATTCAAAGTACAGGCTTTTGAGCTAGACAGACCTGGCCCCAGCCTTGTTGCCCATTAACTATGTACCTTGGGCAAATTACCTAACCTCTCCAAACCTCAGCTTTCTCATCTATATGATTAAGATAATACTAGTACCTTCTCAGGCCAGGCATAGTGGCTTACACCTGTAATCCTAGCACTCTGCGAGGATGAGATGGGAGGCTCACTTGAGGCCAAGCGTTCAAAACCAGCCTGGGCAACATAGTGAGACCCTCATCTCTTAAAAAAAAATTTAAAAATTATCCAGGCATGGTGGTGCACACCTATAGTCATAGCTATTCAAGAGGCTGAGGCTGGAGGATTGCTTGAGTCCAGGGTTCAAGGTTACAGTGAGCTATGATCACATCACTGCACTCCAGTCCAAGTTACAGAGTGTGACCCTCTCTCTAAAAAAAAAAAAAAAAAAAAAAAGACCAAAACCAAAACCAAAAAAAGACTAGGTTTTTGGTTGTGTTACATTAGATAATACATGTGGAGCTCTTAGTCTGGTATATAAGTACAGTTAATGACAACTGCCACTAACAATAACTAACATTTCTCATGTGGTTACTATGCGACTCCTACTTCTAGCTAATGATTTATTGAGTACTTATGATGTAATAAGCATGGTTCTAAGCACTTCACATCTATGAACCCATTTTATTCTTATAACAACCTTTATGAATCAGATAAAAATTTTATTTCCATGTTACAGATTATCAAACTGAGGCACCAAGAAGTTAAGTAATTTGACCAAGGTCATATTGCTAGCAAACAGCAGAGCTAAGATGCAAACCCAGATGGTTTGGTTCCGGAGCCTACACTCTTAATTACTATGCTATACCTCCTACTTCCATTTACATGTGATTGTCTTTCTCAGAGAAGCTATTTCATTGATACACTCCTTTATGAACTAAAACCCTTGGAGAAATTTTTGGATTGCGGCTGAAAATTTCCATTTGCTGAAAGATCAAGAAAAATCTTACTTCTGTATTCAGAGCAATGCTGAACAATTGAATGACAAGAAGACCTGCAGGAAAAACCCAGAGATGCCTCCTCAGTTTCTCTACCCACTCACAGGGACTGTTTGGGTGAGAAGTGACAATTATAGTAATGAAGCCTGTTCTCCTTCAGGCAGAGTTAGGATATCTTTCTGCATTCCCATAGCACTTTTTGTTCTGTAACCCTTGCCTTCTTGGCTTCTACCTTGTCTATGTAATTGAGGACCATTCAGGGGAAGTGGATAAGAATAACAGAAATTCCAACGGAAGTCCCCACCAATGGCATCACAAGAATCTCTGAATATAATCACAAGAAACCCAACAAAATCTCTTGACACTCTTGCAAGATGGTCAGGATGGCTTGTGAAGACTCTTAGGTGCCTGCAGTCTTGATAATGCCAATTTTTTTGCTTCATCATGTGTCAGATGATGATGCTTCTTTATCTTCTCCTGCTAGTGATGTGGTGGGGTTTTATAGTCAGAATGAACCAGGTAACTCCAACTTCTTCACCTTGTGGCCTTGGGTTCTTGACCTCATGAGCCCTTTGTTTTTTCATCTATAAAATGGAAATAATACTTACCACAAAGGTGGGTGGGAAGATTAATGACAACAAATGCGAAGTGCCTGGGACATAGGCATACCTGTGCCATAGCCGGTTCTCGGTGTATGATTATCATGGCTCAACCCAACAATTATTCTTTCCCACTGACATTATTATCAGGTCTCCCCTATTAGACCATAAGCTCTGTGAGAATCAGAGACTGTTTTGTTCACTGCTGTTTCTCTGTACCTAGGACAGTGCCTAGATCATAGTTGGTGTTCAGTAAATATTTGTTGAATCAATAAATGAAGTCCTGATAAATGAAGTCCTAAACTAGTTGACCTTGCCTTTTTTTTTTTTTTTTTTTTTTTTTTTGAGACGAAGTCTTGCTCTGTTGCCCAGACTGGAGTGCGGTGGCGCGGTCTTGGCTCACTGCAACCTTCACCTCCCGGGTTCAACTGATTCTTCTGCCTCAGCCTCCCAAGTGGCTGGGATTACAGGCGCCTGCCACCATGACCAGCTAATTTTTTGTAGTTTTAGTAGAGATGGGGTTTCACCATGTTGGCCAAGCTGGTCTTGAACTCCTGACCTCAGGTGATCTGCCCACCTCGGCCTCCCAAAGTGCTGGGATTATAGGTGTGAGCCACTGTGCCCGGCCAACCTTGCTTTTTTAGATTCTTACTAAACTGGCTGGCATTCAGATGCTCTTACTCGCAGGGAAGTGTTCCCTCTGCCTGGAGCACTCCCTCTTCACCTGGTTAACTTCTGCTCCTCCTTCTGATCTTAGCACAAGCATCACTCCTTTAGGGAAACCTCTCTAACCTCCTCTTTCATAGCATTTGTTAACAATGTGGCAATTTTACTTTTATTTGTATAACTGTTTGATTAATATTTGACTGTAAACTTCCTAAGGACAGGGACCAGGTCTGTTGTACTTACCATTGTATATTCCCAGGCACTAGGAGTAGACCTTCAGTACAAATTTGCTGAATGAATAAATAACATATCCATTTTACGAAGACCCCCCTATCTAGAAATTGGGGTCCAGTTTCACAAATTGGATCAGAAGTCAATCCCAGGCTTTGTCAGTGCTGCACCATAAATCATTGCTTTCCCCTGTTTCTATGTCAAGCACTGTGACTCTCTCCTACTGGGGCCAATTTGTCAGTCCCAAAGTGTCTCATTACTGTTTATCAGGACTTTGTTATGCAGCTGGACCCTCCAGCAGGAGGTCTAGGAAAGCCAGGATATTGGCAGGGCTGGGAGTATGGGATGGGATTTGCCATTTACATCTACCCCACCCTCACTCCATTTATATTTGGTATTTATCACAGTGAGTTGTAGTTGTTAATTTTCAAGTGTCTCCTTCTCTCCCACACAGTGAGGGCAGGATCTCTCGCCCCCAGAGGCTACTCTGGTGTGCAGCGAATGCTCATAAGGGTTTCTTGAAGGAATGCAATGTTTTCCATGAGTGAAGCTTAATTGAGAACAGAAATCAACTCATAAGAGAGGGCACTACCTCTGACAATTTTTCTTTTTAACCCTGAGCCAATAAATCCCTTTTTGTTTACCTTAACTTGGATTGGGGTTTTCTGTTACTTGGAAGTGAAAACATTCTGGTAGAGCATAACTAATTATGTTCCATATAGGATCTCTGATAGATTTTTGTTTAAAAATATTCACGTCCTATTATTCCCTCTCACTTACCTCCATAAGGAGAATAAACTTCCCTATCCTTTGTCTTTGAGCTCAGCTATGGGACTGATCTTAGCCAATGAGATTTTAGCAGACATATACAAGCAGCGTGTATATGCCCCCTTGTACCGCTGCCATCTCCGTGACAAGAGTTCCTCCTGGATCCCATCCTCAGAATGAATACTAGAATAGTGAACCAGAACTCAACCAGCACACAGGAGCCAAACCCAGCTGAATCTGTATCTTAAAGCAAAGCCATCCACCCAAGCCTAGCCTAGATCAACCAGCCAACCCCTAGCCAACCTCTAGATCTATGAGAAATGAATGCTCCTTGTGGCATGCTGCTGAGATTTTATGGAGGTTTGTTAGGGAGCAATAGCTGACTGATCAAGTTTAGTTCAGGGTTTTCCAAACTTGACAGTGCATCTGAATTACTTAGACAACTTTAAAATAAATAAGAGATACCTGGGCATCACCTAGACTGTCTGGAGTACTGTTCAGAAATCTACATTCTTTTAAAATTCACTGGGTGGTTTTTATGTAGTGAGTCCCACAGCCTTTTGCTATCTGATATTTTGGGGTCACCGGTATTAAAGCGTGTCATGGGTGTTATATTAATTCACCTCTAACAACCTCTTCCCTCTCTGAGATTATATGATCAAAGTCAGACAAATTCTGTTTCTGAAGCAGAGTTGTTTTCAAGAAATCTGTGTTGAATTTGTGTTAGCTGATTTGGGGAAAGATGCAGATGTAAATTAATTTGTGACCTATGGCCCCAGGATTTTTTTTTGCTTGCTCTGTTGCCCAGTGCCCAGGCGGAAGTACAATGGCATGATCATAGCTCACTTGTAACCTTGAACTCCTGGGCTCAAGTGATCCTCTCACCTCAGCCTCTTGAATAGCTAAGACTACAGGTACACGCCACCACGCTGGCTAATTAAATTTTTTTTTTTTTTGTAAAGACAAGGTCTCACTATGTTGTTCAGGCTGGTCTCGAACTCCTGGCTTCAAGCAATCCTCCTGCCTTAGCCTCAGGAAGTGCTGAGATTACAATTGTGAGCCACCCACCCCCACCAATTTTTTGCTTTTTATTTAATGGTTGACCTATCTTAGTATTTCTGCCTGGGCTATGGTAAGGAGTGAAATGAAAATTCAAGGCAGAATACTGGGGCTTGGAGAGCCAAGACACAGGTCAGGAAGGAAGCATGGAAGAGGTCAAGCTTAGCAGAGAAGTTGCTGAAGGTCTGAGAAGAAGACTTAGCTGTGGCTTAGCAGTTAGGAACCTGAGATCCCACAGGATTCAGGAAAGCCAGAAGTTCAATTTTAGTTGTAACATTTGGCATGCCACTAACAGTTTAGAGGTGTGAGGTTAGTCTTAATAAAATGTTAAAAAATGTGAATTTATTTGTATAAAAAGTATGATGAAAGTACAATTTAAAATAATGTAGTTTTTTTTTTTTTTTGAGACAGAGTCTTGCTCTGTTTCCCAGGATGCAGTGAAGTGGCGCAATCTCATCTCAATGCAAACTCTGCCTCCCGGTTCAAACAATTCCCATGCCTCAACCTTAGTAGCTGGGATTACAGGCATGCACCACCACGCTTGGCTCATTTTTTTTGTATTTTTTAGTAGAGACAGGGTTTCGCCATGTTGGCGAGGCTGGTCTCAAACTGCTGGCCTCAAGTGATCCATCTGCCTCAGTCTTCTAAAGTGCTGGGATTACAGGTGTGAGCCACTGCACTGGCCAAAAGGAAGCAGCTTTTTAAAATAACAAGCCTAGGCAACATACTGAGACCCTGTTTCTAAGAAAAAAAATTAGCTGCGTATGCTGGTACATACCCATAGTCCCAGCTACCCAGGAGGCTGAGGTGGGAGGATTGCTTGAGCCTGGGAGGTTGAGGCTTCAGTGAGCCGTGATCATGCCATTGCATCACAGCCTGGGTGACAAAGTGAGACCCTGTTAAAAACAAAAAACAAAAAGATACAAAATTTTCATTGAAAAAAATTCAGATCACACAGAAAAATATAAAGAACAGGTAATTATAGGTAATTATTACTCATAAGCTGGTCTTTCAGACATAACCACTGTTAATATATTGCTGTATAGTGTTCTTCACTTTTTTCTCCTATGGATGTGTACACATACATATTCTAGAAAAACAGGGTTTTCTTATTACTTATTAGTATCCTGCTTTTACCACGTCAGTAAACACTAACCTAATTATCATCATTGTTAAAGCTGCATAATACTTCATTGTACTAAGAGGTACCATACTTTAGTCCCCACTGATGGACATTTAAGTTATAAAGGCTGTGATGAACATCCTATGTCTACATTTTTGTGTGCTTGTCCAGTTATCCTTTAGATAAATTCCAATACACGGAATTGCTAGATTAAAGAGTAAACACATTTTAAAGGTTTTTTGATACATAGTCAAATTGCCCTCCTAAAATGTATAAATTAGTAGTGCTCAGTCTGCCAATTCTTTTAACTCTTGTTAATCATCCAAAGTGTGTGTGTGTGTGTGTGTGTGTTTGAGATGGAGTTTCACTCTTGTTGCCCAAGCTGGAGTGCAATAGTGCGATCTCTGCTCACTGCAACCTCCACCTCCCGGGTTCAAGTGATTCTCCTGCCTCAGCCTCCTGAGTAGCTGGGATTACAGGCATTACAGGCGCGTGCCACCATGCCCCGCTAATTTTTTCTATTTTTAGTAGAAACGGAGTTTCACCATGTTAGCCAGGCTGGTTTCGAACTCCTGACCTCAGGTGATCTGCCCACCTCAGCCTCTAAAAGTGCTGGGATTACAAGTATGAGCCACTGTGCCTGGCCAGAGTTTTGCGGTTTTAATCTTTTATTACTAGTGGGTAATAAAAATAATCTTTTATTACTAGTGTAATTTTTGTGAATGAGTCAAGCTTCCTATTTTTCTATTATGTCAACTTTTTCTTCTTGACTTATACCTTTATATTAAGTGTATGGTCTCATATTTGCACTAAAGACATTTTTCCTAATGTGGCTTTGTTTTTGGTGGCTTTTCACACATTTCTTAATTTTATAAATCAAATTGATCAGTTTCTCAATGAGACTGAAAATTCCTTCTGGGGTGGGAGGCAATATAATAGAATGAAAAAGGCAGAGGACTTTCACAGAATT
Source organism: Macaca mulatta (assembly GCF_049350105.2). Taxonomy (NCBI): domain Eukaryota; kingdom Metazoa; phylum Chordata; class Mammalia; order Primates; family Cercopithecidae; genus Macaca; species Macaca mulatta. Next base: position 57,922,477 of record NC_133420.1, on the reverse strand, counting down.
CAGTCCATGATGTTAGTACCTATGTCTGGGTATCACCTAGCAGGATGTGGTAGGAAGAGCACTGGACTGGGAGTCAGATCACTACGTCTCTCTGGGTCCCTACTTCCTCATCTGTAGAATGGAGCTAAGAATGAAAACTCCCTCTGAGGCCTGTAAAAAAATAATTGAAGAGAATGCACATAAAGAGCTTTCACCAGGCCTTGTATATTAGAAAATCCTCTCTAAATCTCAGCTATTGTTAGGGGGAGAGGGCAATACAAACTTTGGAAAACTATTTTCAACTCAGTTGTATGTGAGTCTATGGGAATGAGGTGGGAATGAGGAACCTAGAAATGTAACCATTCATCCAACATCTTTTGAGAACTACATGGCTAGAGTCAAAACTTGGGTTCCCATCCTGGTCCTGCCCATTTCTTGGTATGCGACCTTGGACATGTCACCTTTACCTCTTCCGTGACTCAGTTTCTTCACCTAAAAACTATTATAGATATATGACAGACCACCTGCCCTCATTCCCAGCCTTGCTGCTGGGCGAACGAAACGCTTCAAAAACGCTCACAAAGGGCAGCAAACAAGTCTATTACGGTGCTGCCTACCGCCGAGGGGTGGCCGCAACCCCGTCCCCCGCGCCCCTGCCCTGCCGCAGGAACAATAGCTCCCCTGGAGGCGGCGCCGGCCGCGGCCGGGGGCGGAGCCCTCGGCGCGGGAGCTGGGGGTGTGCGCGGGGCGGGGTCGCAGCCACCCCTCCCGCCGGCGGCTCCGTCACGCGCCCCTCACCGGGCGGGCCGGGGTCTTTGTGACGCGGTGGCAACGGCCACGGACACAAAGGGAAGGCGAGGAGGCAAGCGAGGGGCTGGGCCTGCCTCCGGCCCGCGACCCCCGCCCGCCGCGCTAGCGCCTGCTCGCTCCCCTCGCCGCGGTCTCCCTCACGCCGGCTCGCACCCTCGCGCGCACCCTCGCGCGCCCGCGACCCTCGCACGCGCCGGGACCCACCGACTCCGTCCCGAGCGCCGCGGGCCCGGGCCTGGCGGGTGCTGCGGGTGGGGCGGGGATGCTGAGGGGCTGCTCCACGGCTCAGCGGCGCGGCTGCTAGGAGGCGCCGAGGCAGCAGCGGGGCTCTGGGCGCGCGGCTGGATGCCCCCGGCCTGCGGCTCCCTGCGCTTCCCGCCGTCCAGGGGCGCCAGCCATGGGCGCCGCGGCCGCTGAGGCGCCGCTCCGGCTGCCTGCCGCGCCTCCCCTCGCCTTCTGCTGCTACACGTCGGTGCTTCTGCTCTTCGCCTTCTCTCTGCCCGGGAGCCGCGCGTCCAACCAGCCCCCGGGTGGTGGCGGCGGCGGCGGGGACTGTCCCGGCGGCAAAGGCAAGAGCATCAACTGCTCAGGTAGGACCGGTCGGAGCCGGCCCTAGGTCTCCCCACCCCTCCGTTGCCGCCTCCCTCCTGATCCCCGCGGTCGGCCGGGCTGGGAAAGACCTCGTCGTGGGGGTCCCAGGGAGCTGGGCCCGAGGGTGAGCGAGGGCGGAGGGCAGGGCGCGAGCGTGCGGTGTGGCTTGGGGACCGGCGCTGGGGATGGGAGTGGCCGTGGGTGCGTCCGAGTGTGTCGAGTGGCTGGGCGAGGGCGGCCCGGCGTGTGAGGAGGCGGTGGGGCCCGGGCCGGCGAGGCTGAGCGGCCAGCAGGGGCTCCTGGTGTGGTCGTGGGTGTGCTCGCGGGAGCGCGTGTTTGTGTTGTGAAGGCTCAGGGGAGGGAGGGCGGCCCCAGGCAGGGATCTGTGTGTGTGCGGAGTGCGGTGGGTGGGAGACGGCGAGGGGCTGGGCGGGGTGAGGGCAGGGAAGTGACCATGTGCTGATGTGCTGGGAAGGTTCTTCCTTAAGGTACTGGGGTCTCGGGGGTGGGGGTCGTGTGGATAAAGGGAACCGGTTGCCTTGAGGACGCGGGTTGGCGATGCAGAGTGACCGTCTGTGTGTGTGTGTGTGTGTGTGTATGCGCGCGCGCGCGGGTGTGTGTTCTTTGGGTTCTGAGATGGGATCTGGGGGCTTCGAGTGACCTCGGCTCTGTGGATAAGAGCAGGGAAAGTCCCAGGGCCCGGGAAGTGACCCTGTGTTTTTGTGTGTTGTGTGTGTGTGAAACCTGGGGCTCAGTCACCCTGGGGTATGCATTGAAGAGGAGGGATGGGTGTCCTGTAGCGAACCCCATTTGTGTTTTTTCAAAGGGGAGGGGGCTTGGGAGTCATCACCCTACAAATCCTGTGTAGGGTTTGGGTGTAGAAAGAGGAAATTAGGTCTCAGGGAATGCCCTTGTGTAGCAAGGTGTAAACCTGGGTTATTAAAGTGGTGTGGAAAGAGAGAATTGGGTCCCAGGGAAGATGCCGTGCCTGTGTGTGTGTGTTTTGCGGGAGAGCCTGGATATTGGCAGCAGCGGGAGCAAGGGAGTGACCTCTCCCCTCTCTCCAAGGCCGATTGCCCCCACACAGCTGTTGGAAACAAAGAGCTTGCTGGGGCTTTAATGGATAACACTGGGGAGAGGGTCCCAGCAGTAAAGTTCCCTCTTCATTTCTAAAGGGGTCCCAGAGGCGCTCAAGGGTTATGGCCCTGGGGCAAAGACAGGCATTCAGGTCTCATTTTTTGATTGGGGGGGATCTTCTTGGAGCTGGCCTAGCTGGTGATCATAAGCCACATCCTTGCTAACTTGCCCTTTTATCAATTCTGGTGCCTTCTCTTGTCTTCTTTAAACCAAGGCGGAGTAGGGGGAGGAAGGAGGAACATAAGGCCACTGGGAATCTGCCGGGCAACCTTTGTACCTTTGGGCTCTTGAAGGGGCATTATTTCTGGAAGAGTGAGGAAGGAGCAAGAGGAGCTCAGCGCAGATGCTTATGCTACCCTAAATGAAGCGAGCCTTTGGCCTGCTGTTTAGGTTTGAAGGCCTTACATCTTTTAATAATTTTCATATGGTAATGTTTTATGAGGGGAAGGGCAGTTTTGAGCACAGTAAACAATAGCATGTCCATTAAAAACATTTCCATCCGGGAAAAAACTTTTCCTTTATTTTTCTGATGTTGAACGGGATATGGGGTAATGCTTCATTACATAATCACACTTTAAGAATAAAAACCAGTTGTATATTAGAGTGCCTTTTTATGTAACAAATATTAATTATCAATCTTGTAAGTGATCACACCATGTTAATATTTTTCCAGTAATGTGTCCCGGGTATTTGTTTTTGATAAGCTAATTTGTTCTTAGGAAAATATAATGTATGTTGATGGGATGTTTTTGTGTATGCTTTCTAACTTGCATAGTTCAAGTTTTAAGAAAGGAAATAAAAGAAATAGAGGGTTGGATACCCTTGAGGATGTGGGTTGGCGATGCAGAGCGACTCTGTGTGTGTGTGTGTGTGTGTGTGTGTGTGTTTTCTTTGGGTTCTGAGATGGAATGTAGGGGCTTGGAGTGACCTGGAGTATGGGCAGGGAAAGTCCCGGGGCCCGAGAAGTGAACCTGTGTTTTTGTGTGGTGTGTGTGAAGCCTGGGGCTCAGTCAGTCACCCTGGGGTACTCTGCATTGAAGAGGAGGGGTGGGTGCCACGTGGTGTGGGAAAAAGGGGACTGATCTAGGGGTCATGGCCCTTGTTAAGCAGCTGTGTAATTTGGGGCAAGTTACTTAATTTCTCTTAGTTTCCTTTCTTTTTAAAAAAGAGACTTGGATTTAGTAATATCTGAGTGTTCTTTTAAGCATATTTATCACTGATATAAATGTCAATAAATTAAGCTGATCAAATAAAATGTTTCCTAGCAGTAAGATTTACTTGAATAAATGGGTCTAAAGCTAGAGTTTTAACTAAATGATACTTGTAGATTCTTGTAACTTTTTAGGATGAAGATTTGGGAACAATTCATATGGAAAAAATTTTTTTTTAGTTGCTAAATTTGAGAACCATAGTAATACAGTCTGGACACACACATCCATTAATGCAGCTCGAAATTGTGCATAGTTTTTTTTAGTAGCTTTTATTATCTAGGTATCCCCACACAAACTGAAGTTTGCTTAGTCAGGTTTTTTTTTTTTTTTTGAGACAAGAGTCTCACTCTGTCACCCAGGTTAGAGTGCAGTGGCGTGATCCTGGCCGACTGCAACCTCTGGCTCCTGGGTTCAAGTGATTCTCCTGCCTCAGCCTCCTGAGTAGCTGGGACTACAGGCGCACGCTCCACCACCACGTCCGGCTAATTTTTTTTGTATTTTTGGTAGGGGTGGGGTTTCACCATGTTGACCAGGCTGATCTTGAACTCCTGACCTCGAGTGATCCACCCACCTCAGCCTCCCAAAGTGTTGGGATTACAGGTGTGAGCCAATGCGCCTGGCCTATTTCAGTTTTAAAACTAAATGCAGCCCTCGATTCCCTGTAGATATTCATTTTTGGTTTTGGACCATCATTTCAGCCTACTGTAACCTTTCTGGAGCTGATTCGGTCAAGTTGTGTGTGTTGGGTCACTGACAGGTTTTTTTCACTTGCAAACGTGAAGAGCAGTTCTATGGCTTCATTAAACTAACAGAAGTTGTCTAGATTGTGAAAAAGGGTGGAACCCTGCGACATACTACTGGAGACTTTCTACCAACTTGGTTGATGTTGTTACATTAGTCAACCACATGTTCAACTAGCTATGCATCCTGTTAGTTGAATTTAACAGATTTTCGAGCTTCTGCTGTTCAACATTTTCCCATTTTGTTCACTAGCCTATTATTTAAAAGATTCTTTCAGATTGTCTTGTTAGATTGTTATGTATATGTATCATCCTGTCATCCTCCCTTTTTCCATTTTAGTAATCCTGTTAAATAAAAAGCACATGTTGTATAGCCTGCCTTAATAAAGAGCTGATGGTGTCTTTCTTATTTTACTGTATTCGAAAACTTATTTATCCATTTTGGAATTTTTCAGCAGTTACATGGCAGGTTTACCCATAGATGTTTTTCTGGATCTGCATTCTGCCTTTTTTTTTTTTTTTTTTTTTTTTTTTTGAGACAGAGTCTTGCTCTGTTGCCCAGGCTGGAGTGCAGTGTTATGATCTTGGCTCACTGTAACCTCTGCCTCCCAGGTTCAAGCAATTCTCCTGCCTCAGCCTCCTGAGTAGCTGGGACTACAGGTGCACGCCACCACGCCCAGCTAATTGTTTGTATTTTAGTAGAGACAGGGTTTCACTATGTTGCCCATTCTGGTCTTGAACTCCTGAGCTCAGGCAATCCGCCTACCTCGGCCTTCCAAACTGCTAGGATTACATGGATGAGCCACTGCGCCCGGCCTGCATTTCCCCTTTTTTTCAAATTTGAGGATGTGTTTATTTTTATTTATTTTATTTCTGGTCTTCTGGCACCTTGTCAAGGTAGCTTAGATAATTAGTGATAGTTTTAAAGGCAGATGTAAAAGTTTTTTCAGTATCATGGAGTGTGAGTGGTTTGGATCAGAGAGCATATTCTTTTGAAGTAGCTCTGTATTCTGTTACTGTCCCCTATCCGTGCCACTTACCTTAGAAGTTGATTTCCTTTTATCAGATTTCTGACCTCCCTAGCTTGAAGATCATGTTCCTTGATGAAGATGAAGCATAGGGAATTGGCCCTGTCGTCTCTTGATATTGCATCTTCCCTAAGCAGTGGGCCTTTGGTTTATCTCTTCTTGTTCTCAAGACTTTTTTGTTTGTTTGTTTGAGACAGGGTCTTATTCCTGTTGCCCAGGCTGGCGTGTAGTGGCGCAATCTTAGCTTACTGCAGGCCGCAACTTTTTGGGCTCAGGTGATTCTCAGCCTCCTGAGTAGTTGGGACTACAGGTGCATGCCAGCACACTTGGCTAATTTTTTGTATTTTTAGTAGAGACAGGGCTTCGCCATGATGCTCAGGCTGGAACAAGAGTTTTTTTGTTGTCATCTTGCCCCAGTTCTCCACTCATTCTGGACTTTAGACTTACTGTGATTAAAAGAAAAACTTTCATATTATATCTTTTTTATTTATGCTTTTTTAAAAAGCTAACTTACCAGAAAGTTCCTAGTTATCCAAAGAGAAAAAAAGCTTGGAAATACATGATATATGTGAAGAAAGATAAACTTGAATTCAGGAGACCAGGTAACCTTAGACTGACTTTTTTGTTTTCCATTTGTAACATGAAGATGATGATAGTCCTTTTTGGCTCTAGGGTATTTGAGAAGAACAAATGAGGCTAACCATGTGGGGCATTTCTAGTTTAGGGAATATGGTTAAAGAGGTAGAAGAACATATTGAGAGATCAGTTAGTGGCATTTGGTGATAGATATAAGGTGGAGAATTTGAAATGGGTTTTAACTAGAAGTGGGTCCTCTGGATTGTTATATGGTGGTAGGAATGGTATTAATGGGTGATATAAATGGCAGATTATGAGACATGCCTTATTTATGTCAATTCAGGATTCTTGGGAATAAAAAGTGAGTTTTTCTGATTAATGGGGAATCTCAGGCAGGGCTTTTTTCTTCTAGATCCCTGGTGTGTAAAATGTGGATGGATAATAATTAATTTAGCAAACCTTGATTGAATACTGCATAGTGTAATCTAATATACTGGCTGTTAAGGGTAATATATGAGAAGGATTCCCTGCTTTCAAGGGCCTTATAATCTTACAGAGGTGGTTAGCCTTTTACAGATATATACAGCGGAAGTTTCTTTTTACCACATCTGGGCTTGCTTCCCCCCCACATTCCCCATCAATAAGCATTTATTGAGCACGAACAAGATAGGATTTTCAAAAGGTGTACAGTTAAGTGGATTTGTATGGATTCACAAAATTTTACAACTGTCACCACTCTGTAATTCCAGAAAGTTTTCGTCATCCCAAAAAGCAACCCCATACCTATTAACAGTCATTCCACATTCCTCATGTCCCCTGTCCCTGGTTACTATTAATCTACTTTCTGTCTCTATGGATTTGCCTATTCTAGATATGCATGCAAATGGAGTCATATGAGGTGTGTTCTTTTGTGTCTGGCTTCTTTCCCTTAGCATAATGTTTTCAGTGTTCATCTATGTTGTAGTGTGTATCAGAACTTCATTCCTTTTTATGGCCAAATGATAGTCATTGTATGGATAAACCACATTTTGCATATCCATTTCTCTACTGATGGGTATTTGAGTTGTTTTTACTTTTTGGTTGCTATGGATAATGCTGCTGTTGCATTCATGGATAAGTTTTTGTGTGGACACATGTTTTCAGTTCTGTTGTGTATGTATCTAGGAGTGGAATTGCTTGGTCATATGGTAACTCTGTGTTTCACGTTTTGAGGAATTAGCAAATGGTTTTCCAAAGTGGCTGCACCATTTTATATTTCTACCAGCAATGTTTGAAGATTCTAATTTCTCCAACATCTTCTCCAACACTTGCTATTGTCTGTCTGATTTTGGCTATCCTAGTGGGTGTGAAGTTCTGTATCAATGTCCTTTTTATTTATATTTTCCTAATGACTATTGATATTAAGCATATTTTAATGAATATATTGGCTATCTGTATATCTTCTTTGGAGAAATATCTATTCAGATCCTTTGCTGGGCTTGATTTTGGCATCTTGGAGTAATCATTCCCTTAGTAAATCATACTAATCAATTCCCACAGCAGGCACACAGATGCTCAAATGCTAAGTTAGCTCTCGTCGTTTGTGTATCATTTGATTTTTCTGCTTACTAAGCAAGAGTCAGTTGTATTTGTTTTCAAACTTATTGATACGAGTGGTAATTATGAGTATAATTTAATAAATATTACTCAAATCAATGAAATAAAGATTACAAAAAGCTGTTTTTACGGAATGCTTTGAAAAGACTTGATAAAGACAAGAAGCTGAAAGAATTGCCCTGAATGAATTAAATTATGGTCAAGACAACTGAAACAGAATGGAGAAACCCTGTAACTTTTGGAAGGATTTCGCAGAAAACATTGCAAGTATTTTTAAGCCCCTGTTCTACTTAAAGGAAAGGAAAACGGACATTGTAGTTCTAATGGATTATGGGTGTGATTTATCCAAGGAAGTGGGGAACTGCCATTGACAGACTTATACTCAAAAAAAAGGTCTTGGTGGTACATTGGGAAATGAATGTATAATTATGTATTTAAGACTAAAATGGCTAAAATAGGTATTATTTTAAATGGTTTCTGCCTTAACTGACTTTTTTGATTAATAGATCAATGATCACTCTTGTATATGTTTGAAAAGAGGATTTCCACTGTACAAGGTGCCCTAAGGAAGATACAGATACGGTGTCATGGGAATGAATAATTTCTGATTTGTAGTAATCAAAACTGGTTTCCTGGAGTAAGTGGCACTTGAGCTGGGCTGTATGGGGAGAGAACATCACCTGGAAACATCAGACACACTTTTGCCTGAGGCCTTTGCTGTTGATGTTCCTTTGGCTTGGAATCTTCTTGTCCCAGTTCCTACAGGTGTTTGCTCTAATGTCACCTTCAGTGGTGCCTTAAATTACAGCCTTCTCCACCCTCCATCCACAATGTCTTTCTCACACCGTAACCTTCCTTCATGCTTTTCCTTGCTCCAGAACACCTTTTCCTGTGTGACATACTGTATATTTTACTTGTTTTCTGTCTGTATGTAGCTCTGTGAAGGCAGAGATTTTTGTCTGTTTTATTTACCGCTGTAGTGACAGTGCCCAGATTGGTGTCTGGTACAAAGTTAGATGCCCATTACATATTTATTAGTGGAATAGATTAATGGCTGAATGAACATAGAAGCTGAACATAGATGAATGAACATAGAATACCTCTTAAAAAGGGTATTCTAGGCTGAAGGAATAGCTTTAGGAAAGGCACAAAGGTGGAAAAGTGAAGGGAGTCTTTTCGAAATACTAAGTTGCGGGGATTAAGGCAGGAGATTATGCCACCACATTAAGGTCTTCAAGGCCCATCTGCAGGTTTGGCATTTGGTTCAAAGACATCAAGAAGCTTTTAAAGGGTTTGAGTGACATTGTGGTTTTAGAAAGCAAAGTCTGAAATTGGTGAAGATGGAATGGAGAAGGGAGGAGACTGGGGGTACGATGAAAGATAACAGTAGAAATTGGAAGAATTGAGAGGACTTGTTTAACCTGCACAGGTTTTTTGTTTGTTTTAATTGTTGTTGTTTTTTGAGAGGGAGTCTAGCTCTGTTGCCAGGCTGGAGTGCGTTGGTGTGATCTCCACTCACTGCAACCTCCACCTCCCAGGTTCAAGCGATTCTCCTGCCTCAGCCTCCTGAGTCGTTGGGACCACAGGTGCGTGCCACCACACCCAGCTAATTTTTGTATTTTTAGTAGAGACAGGGTTTCACCATGTTGGCCAGGATGGTTTAGATTTCTTGACCTCGTGATCTGCCTGCCTCGGCCTCCCAAAGTGCTGGAATTATAGGCATGAGCCACTGCACCCAGCCTAGTCTGCACAGTTTCTTTAAAAAGTTACATTGGTTCTTAGCCATTAAAAATCTGGAGGTTTCACTTGACAGTCTATTTTTCTGCCTACTCTTCTTCTTCCTTCTTCCTTCTTCCTCTTCCTCTTCTTCTTCTTCTTCGACAGAATCTTGCTCTGTTGCCCAGGCTGGAGTGCAATGGCTCGATCTTGGCTCACTGCAACCTCCACCTCCCATGTTCAAGCGATTCTCCTGCCTCAACCTGCAGAGTAGCTGGGATTACAGGTGCACACCACCACACCTGGCTAATTTTTGAATTTTTAGTAGAGACGGGTTTTCGCCATGTTGGCCAGGCTGGTCTTGAACTCCTGACCTCAAGTGATTTGCCCGCCTTGGCCTCCCAAAGTGCTGAGATTACAGGCATGAGCCATCACTTCTGGCCTGCATTCTCTTCTAAACTTGGAGGCACTGTCAACATTGGGCTTTTATTTCCACATTGCGAAGTCAGTCAGTGCTGTCTAGTGAGGCATGAGCTCTTTACTTTGCCCAGTTCTCAACCAGCCAGCCTCTTTTATTGATCTTTTTCTGCCTAACCTTCTGGATCTCCTCCTATAGATGGTGGAGTGAATTGTGATGCTCTTTGAGATGGAGAGCCTGTCTGGAGGAGAGTCAAAATTGGTATATATTCCCTCATTCCTATTATTCATAATTACACGGTTGGATGGGAGACTGTATTTCTCCAGTGCCTAGTTCTTCTGGTCTGAACTCCTCTCCTGCCTGTACTCCTTGTAACTTCCACTGTATTGTTCTTCTTTTTAACTCTTTCCTTGAATCCATTTCCTCCTTCTTTGTATTTGAAACCTACCCTGCTATCTCTGATTATACCATTGTCCTTGAAACACTATCTGATGTTTTTATGTCTATTTTTTCTTTTATTAATTTTATCCCTTAAACTTTCCCTTTTCTCTCTTTCTAAATTCTTTAGGTGGATATAGATCATGATGTTTCTTTAACTCCATTGACATTTATGATAAAATTTCTCTCATCATTGTGAAACACATGAGTTTATATATGTTACAGATGTATTGTTTCATGATTTTGCATTATGGGCCAAGAATGTGTTATATGGAATCTCTGGGTTTTCATATTAAAACTAGGTGTGGCCAGGCGTGGCGGCTCATGCCTGTAATCCCAGCACTTTGGGAGGCCGAGGTGGGTGGATCACCTGAGGTCAGGAGTTGGAGACCGGCCTGGCCAACATGACAAAAACCAGTCTCGACTAAAAATACAAAAATTAGCCGGACATGGTGGCACATGTCTGTAATCCCAGCTACTCAGGATGCTGAGGCAGGAGAATCACAGGAACCTGGGAAGTGGAGGTTGTAGTCAGCCAAGATCACACCATTCCATTCCAGCCTGGGCAACAAGAGAGAAACAACGTCTCAGAAAACAAACAAACAAACAAGGTGTATCTTTGTATCCTAGTATGAAAACAAATTTTGTGAAAGACTCATATCCAGAAGAGTTATTTCCTTGACTTCTCAGTCTCCATGTTATATTAACTATTAGTTTTACTTAAGTTTATTTTTATATAATTTCAAACTTAGAAAAATGTAATAGTATACCCAGATTCCCCAATTCAGATTTTACCACATTTGCCTTAAATCTCTCTTTCTGTATCTATTTTTTCTCTATCATCTGTCTATCTGCCTTTTTTTTTTTTCCCCCTGAACTTGGCTCTGTCAAGTTGGCCCCTACCAAGGGGAGAGGGTTAATTTATGTTTTATATTAGTTCCATACTTTACATTTTTTGTTTTGTCATCTCCTCTTAATTAAATAGTAAAACTTCCGCTTATAATGATAGGTTTATTTTTCACAGTTTTTCAGTTTTTCTTATATTTTTGTTATTCTATGTAAGGCATATACATTGAACATTATCTTGTATCATAATTTGTTGTACTTTTTACCTTTGTATAGAGTAGATTTCAAGTATCTCCTAAAGTTATCATAGGACCCGACCTTTTCTGGATTTGTGTTTATATTTTAGTTTTTAAGTGTTGGGATTTGTCTCCCAATAGAGTTATAGATCATTCTGCTTTCAGTTTCTTTCAACTCATTTACATTAAATTAAGTAATTGATATCTGTGCCCCTCCATCATCATCTTTTTTCTAAAGTGCACAATCCAGTGTTTTTGACTATAGTCACAAGGTTGTGGAACATTTTCATCTCCCTCAAAAGGAACTTTACTTTTTTTTTTTTTTTTTGAGACGGAGTCTCTCTCTGTTGCCCAGGCTGGAATGCAATGGTGTGATCTTGGCTCACTGCAACCTCTGCCTCCCGGGTTCAAGCGATTCTCCCTGCCTCAGCCTCTCGAGTAGCTGGGATTACAAGCACCTGCCACCATGCCCAGCTAATTTTTTAATTTTTAGTAGAGACGGGGTTTTGCTATGTTGCCCAGCTGGTCTTGAACTTCTGACCTCAGGTGATCTGCCTGCTTCAGCCTCCCAAAGTGTTGGGATTACAGGCGTGAACCACCGAGCCTGGCCAAGGAACTTGACATTCTTTAGCAGTCACTCCCCAATCCCCACCTCTCCTCATCCGGCCCTAGGCAACCACTGACCTACTATGTTTTTTTTTTTTTTTTTTGAAACAGAGTCTCTATTGTCCAGGCTGGAGTACAGTGATGCAATCTTGGCTCACTGCAACCTCCGCCTCCCCAGTTCAAGAGATTCTTGTGCCTCAGCATGAGATTCAGATGCCTGTCACCGTGCCTGGCTAATTTTGTATTTTTAATAGAGACAAGATTTCACCATGTTGGCCAGGCCAAGTTCGTCTCAAACTCCTGACCTCAGGTGATCTGCCTGTCTCGGCCTCCCCAAATGTTGGGATTACAGGCGTAAGCCACCAACCCTGGCCAGGATTTACTATCTTTTGCTGTAGATTTGTCTATTCTGGATATTTCATATAAATGGAATCATACAATATGACCTTTTATAATTGGCTTCTTTCACTTAGCATGATGTTTTTAAGGTTGATCCATGTTGTAGGATGTATCAGAATTTCATTCCTTTTTGTGACTGAATGATATTTCAATATATATTTGAATATATAATTCATAATAATACCACATTTTGTTTATCCATTTAACATCCATTCATCTCTTGATAGACATTTTTGTTGTTTTTACTTTTTGACTATTATGAATAATGCCACCATGGATATTCATGTACAAGCTTTTGTGTAAACACGTGGTTTCATATCTCTTGGGTGTATATATTCCACCTAGGAGTGGAATTGCTAGGTCAAGTGGTAACTCTATGTTTAACATTTTGAAGATTTGCCAAACTGCTGTAAATGGTTGCAGCATTTTACATTTTCATCAGCTGTGTGTGAACATTCCATTTTCCACATCCTCACCAACCTTTGTTGTCTTTTTTGTTATAACTAACCATCTTCATTTAAGTTCCTATTTGTTATCCTTCATTTTCCCTATATATGTGGTTTCTTTAATGGAATGTAAATTCTCAGTTTCTTTTAAGCTGGATTGGGAGATAACTTCAACCCATTTATCCCCCTTCATTTTTTACATTGTTAGAAAGCTTGTTTTAACTTAACTATTTTCTTTATTCATATTATTATGTTATTGGCTTCTTAGGAGCTTGGCATACTTCTCATGTACTTGGAAATTCTATGCTTAAATCTTAAAATTCTCTCCTTATATGCTTTTAGTTTATTAGGTGACTTAATTTATTATAAATCTTTTGCTACTATTCAAATTCATTTATTTTTAAAAAGTATCATTTATTTTCCATGGCTCAGTAGCTTTGTCATTTTTTTCAGAAGTCATTTAAGGTTCTAAAAGTTCTTAACATATTCTTGTACCTTTAAAGACTTTGGCAGGTTATTATATTTTCAACCACAGCTCAATTTCTCTCATTTTTGTGCAGATACTGAGTCTGTCTTTTCCAGGGATTAAAAAAGGGAAAAGCCCACACCTTTTTTTCTTTGTTATAAAAGCAGTATATAGTCTGTGTAGAAAATTTGAGAAATATGGAAAAATATGAGGAGGAAATCTGTGATCATTGCCATTCTCTTCTTTAATCTCAGTGTTTATGCTAAATTATTTCATTTTTCATCAGAAAGATTTTGCACTTTTTTTTTTGTTTTGTTTTTGAGACAGAGTTTCACTCTTTTTTCCCAGGCTGGAGTACAATGACGTGATCTCGGCTGACTGCAGCCTCTGCATCCTGGGTTCAAATGATTCTCCTGCCTCAGCCTCCTGAGTAGCTGGGATTACAGGCACATGCCACCATGCCCAGCTAATTTTGTATTTTCAGTAGAGATGGGGTTTCACTATGTTGGCCAGGCTGGTCTTGAACCCCTGACCTCAGGTGATCAGCCTGCCTCAGCCTCCCAAAGTGCTGGGATTACAGGCGTGAGCTTTAAAAAATATTCATGTAGTTTTGCTTTGCATTTTCTGTTGATACTGGAGCCACTGTTGTTCAGAGGTCAGATCTCCTTTTGGGATATTTTATTTTTATTTTTTGAGACAGGGTGTCTCTCTGTTGTCAAGGCTGACGTGCAGTGGCATGATGGCTCACTGCAGTCTTGACCTCCCAGGCTCAATTGATCCTCCTACCTCAGCCTCCTGAGTAGCTGAGACCACAGTCATGTACCACCACGTCCAGCTAATTTTTTAAAGTTATCTTTTGTAGTTACGGAGTCTCCCTGTGTTGCCTAGGCTGTTCTTGAACTCCTGGGCTCACGTGATACTCCTGCCTCAGCCTCTCAAAGTATAGGCATGAGCCACTGTGCCTGGCTAGGGATTTTTAAGTTCAGTTTATTTTTGCCTTGTCAGCTTTCATTTAATATTGTTTTGCACGTGAAACTAAACTGCTGATACTGCTGTGTCAATTCTGTTGTTTATAGCCCAGTTGATGATTCTTTATTGTTCACAAGTCAGCTCAATCTTTTAGTGTCCTATATTTGTTTTCTATAGCTTTTTTCCTTCTCTTTATTTTATTATTTTTTTAAATTTAATTTTTATTTATTAGTATTTTTTGAGACAGGGTCTCACTCTGTCGCCCAGGTTGGAGTACAGTGGCACCTCTGCCTCCCGGGTTCAGGCAATTCTTGTGCTTCAGCCACCTGAGTAGCTGGAATTACAGGTGCCTGTCACCACATCTGGCTAATTTTCTTTTGTATTTTTAGTAGAGACAGGGTTTCACTATGTTTGCTAGGCTGGTCTCGAATCCCTGGCCTCAGGTGATCCGCCTGCCTTGGTTTCCCACAGTGCTGGGATTACAGGCTTGAGCCACTGTGCCCAGCCTCCTTCTCTCTCTAAAGTGGTTTGAGGTGTTTTCTAGGTGGTACACTTGTGTTTACCATTGTTTACTTCAAGCTTATACCATAAGAACATCCAAATTCCCATTTATTTAGACCTAGTTTTTTTAAAAAAAATTATTCAGTGTTTTACAACAAAATTTGTCAGGGTTTCTGGTTATGGTAGTGTCTTTTTAAGTTTGTTTTTGGTGGTTTCAGCCAAAGAGTAACAGTCAGTCTTCTTCATAGTTTGCAGTGTTCTTTTGTAAGGATCTCTTATAACCATTGGAATCCTATAAGGGACTATTATACTCTTTTTTTTTTTTTTAAATTCTGAGAAACTGGGATTCTCAGATTTAGCACTTGGCCAAGATCATATAGTTACTTTTACTTAATCAAATAAGTGGAACCCGAAGTGTGGAACTCTTTCTAATGCACCAGAATTTTGTGAAGTCTTTAAAAAATTCTCTTTTTAAAATCATTAATACCAGGTTTTTCAGTGCCAGTATGCAAGTTGTTGTATAGATTTTTGTCTTTGTGGGTGATTTTGCTGGGTTCTGGCTACCTCCTATTGTACTTAGTGTTGGAGACACTAAGGGATAGTGGTTAGAAATAGAACCAGAGGACAGGGTTCTTGTGTTTGGATTATTGATTTAAAAAATAGTTTAATGAAGGAAATGTATTGAATATACCTGCAAAATCTTATATATGTAAGCAGGTATATGTTTCAAAATAATGGGAGTAAAACTGTGTGTATGGTTTTACAATGTGTGTGTGTGTTTTTCCACAATAGGTCTTGTTGTCTTTTCATATCACTACGTGTGTTTCTACCAATGTCTGTATAGTATTATGTCAATAATTTAATTCCCAAAAGATGGGCACTGAGGTTGTTTTCCACTTTGGTTTTACAGAAAATGCTGACTTTAACAATCTTGGACATGGGTTTTTATATGTTTTTCTTTTATATCTGTTATAATTTCCTGGAAATGTTGGATAAAAGGATAAAGACAATTAAAATGGCAATACATATGGACACATGAGAGATCGTGCCACTGTGTACTTCCACAGTTTGTTTGAGTGCTCATTTTTCTATGCCTTCTCCAGAACTGGTGCTAATAAAAAACAATAGTGGCTTACGCTTAATAGAGTACTTATGATGTGTATTATTATTTTGCTCTGAGTGCTTTCTATACCTTTAATCCTCCATCAGAATTTTGAGATAGGTACTGTTATTGTCCCCATTTTGTAGATGAAGAAATGGAGGCACAAGTGGTAAATTACTAAGCTCACACAACTGTGATAAGTGGTAGAGCCGGGATGCTGAACAAGGTGGTCTGATGCCAGGGTGTGCCTCTTAAAAAGCATATTATAATGCCTGTTTATAATTTTTTTATTTTGATTTTTCCAAAATTTAGCATGATTTATATGATTTAAAAATTTTTATTTTTTATTGAGATAATTTTCATAATGTAAAATTCAGCATGTTAAAGTATATAATTCAGTGGTTTTCGTACATTTACTGTATTGTACAATGATCATCACTATCTACCATCTGATTATAGAATATTTCTATCACCCCAGAAAGTTTCTACCTTTTAACAGTCAGTCCCATTACTCCCCGCCCCCATCCCCTGGTAACCACATAGAGACTTTCTCTGTGGATTTATTTATTTTGGATGTTTCATATAAATAAAATAATACAACGTGTAGCCTTTTGCGCCTGACCTCTTTCTTTTAACATAATATTTTCTTTTCCTTTTTCTTTTTTTTGGAGACAAGATCTCTGTTCCCAGGCTGGAGTGTGGTGGTGCAATCACAGCTCACTGCAGCCTTGACCTCCGGCTCAAGTGATTCTCCTATCTCAGTCTGCCAGTAGCTGAGACTACAGGCATGCGCCACCATGCCCGGGGAATTTTTGCATGGGGCTTTCACCATGTTGCCCAGACTGATCTCGAACTCCTGGGCTGAAGCAATCTTCCTGCCTTGGCCTCCCAAAGTGTTGGGATTACAGGCACGAGGCACTGCACCCTGCCTGCATAATTTTCAAGGTTCTTATATACTGTAGCATGTAATTGCTTTATCTGATTTTAAAAATCATACAAATTTGTTGTAAAACTCAATTCAGAAAAATACAGAATAATGAAGAAGGTTTAAATTCTACCAAGAGATAACTGTGGTTCCTATTTTGGTGAGTGTACCTTCCAGATTTTTAAAATAGGCATTAAAAAAGTTTGTGTTACATACATTTTAAAAAGTCTGCCTTTAAATGTGTCATGTCAGGAAATATAGAGATTTTTCATCATTAATTTTAATAACTGCACCATAACAGATTCAGGTTATGGTTTGCCAAGCTAGTGTCAGAACCCCAGAGATCAGAAACATCCATGAGGGAGAGAATGTCACAACCATGACATCTTTGGCTAGGACTGGCGAGGCCTGGAAAGACCCTGGGGGCCTTAAACACTCAACTTTGGACCCAGGCCTTTTCTTCCATCTGATCTTGCAGTAGTTGTTCTCCCTGTCACCTTGCCTGGAGAGTCCTGATACAGGCATTTAGAATTGAAGTAGGCAGCGGGGGAAGATTGCAGGAGTGGGGGTGGAGGATTGACAGGAGCAAAGTGTGGTTTAACAGGGTAGTTGGCAGTAGTATGCAAAATGGAATGAAAAATATCAGAGTCAGATGATTGTGTGGCATATGTGAAATTTCTTTCATTAAGTATAGCTTAGAGAAGTTTTAGCTATCTCTGCAGTTGATGTTTTTTAATATTAATGTAAACTGCTTTTGGTTTTGTATCATATAATATTAGGTAAAGTTTATTTTTCCTCCTCATATCTTTATACTAGAAGATAACTAATGTGATTAGTAAACAAGTTGAAGAGGATTTAATTTCTAATTCTTCTGATTTTCTTGGACTTGAAGTCAACAATTGCTAAATCTATTGCTTGATTTTATACCCTGAAATGTATTCTCAGTGATTTGTGTCATTAGAGGTGCCCCTTAGATTGGTTGGGAGTTGAAGTCATATCTGGGAAAAGAAAAAAAGTGAATCTTTGTTGTATAACTACTTGTTCTAGGCATGATTGCCTTTGCATACATTATCTAATCATTACAATATCAAGGGAAAGTATTATTCTAAAAGGAGGACTACCACGTGAACTTGGCCCTTCCTGATCTTGAAACTTATGCTTTGCGTGTGGTGTAGCAAACTGTCTCTGGGGTTGTCTTTGAAATCACATTGAGGTTTTCTTTTTTTTTTTCCCCGTTAAATAATAACCAATATAGAAAATTGAAAAGGGGAGCAATCACTCATTGTTCAACTGCTGTAACAGGTTACTGTTACCGGTTTTGTTTATTCCTGGCTGGATTATCTTATATGTATGGGTGTGTGTGTGTGTGTGTGTGTGTGTGTGTGTGTGTGTGTGTTTGAAATGAGTTTCACTATATTGTCCTGGCTGATCTTCAACTCCTGGTCTTTCTGCTTCAGCCTCCAAAGTAGCTGGGACTAAAAGCCTGCATCACAGTTCCTGGCAGGTTTTTCATATAAAATCATAGTCTATGTGTATAGTTTTGTGGTCTGCATTTTCACTTTAACATTCATAAGCTTATTTCCGTATTATATAATATACATCTTTAAATAGCTTTATAATATTCCATAGTTGTACCATACTATTTCCTGGTGTGCAGTATTTTAAATATTTTAATATTTTAAATGTTTCTGCTGTTTTCAGTAGAGAGATCATGGAATTGTTTTGTAGGCAGGTGGGTACAGGTTCAAGAACAAACTGGGCTTGTTCTGGGAGTGAAACCATCCAGCAGGGTCCTGTCAGATTGGATTGGTTTGCTTTTCTGAAAAAGGGCAGATTTCTCCAAATACTACTGACATCTAGACAGTCAGTATAAACTCATGAAAATTTTTTTTAAAGGACAAAGTGAAAAGTTTGAACATGTTCTGTGGGGAGTCAATACAGAATCCACTAGAGATAACTAAAGTTTTCTACATGTTAATAAGGCCTTAGGGAACATTAATTTATAGGACTTTCCCCAGCAATGCTCTGAAGACTGGAAATAGCACTAGCAAAAACAGATGACATGGCTTTGATATGGTTGGGAAAACTAGGTTTGAAGACTCGAAATGGTGGGTGTGATTGTGAATACTGCCAGAGAATGAACAAAATGAGATGACACTTGGGATGGTTGAAGGCAGAACATTTACTATACAGTAGGGATCCTTTTGTCTTGGTCCCACAATAATTTGGTAGTTATTTGGTTAATTGGGGAAGTTATTTAAAGTAGGGAGTCACAAAAATGATTCATAAATGCATGTAACGTTTTATTTTAACATATACATATTTATTAAATATTTTGAAAGAGGGCCCATACTTTTTCTTTGAGAATGGTTTCCTCTTTGCTCTGTATCCCAGGCTGGAGTGCAGTGGCACAGTCTCACTCACTGCTACCTCTGCCTCCCAGGCCCCAGTTCAAGCAATTCTGCCTCAGCCTCCCGAGTAGCTGGGATTACAGGCACGTGCCACCGTGCCCAGCTAATTTTTGTATTTTTAGTAGAGACGGGGTTTCATCATGTTGGCCAGGCTGGTCTTGAACTCCTGACCTCGCGATCTACCCACCTCGGCCTCCCAAAGTGCTGGGATTACAGGCGTGAGCCACCGCGCCCGGCCTCCTCTTTCTTGAACAAACCACTTGTATAATGCATTGATTACAAATTGCAGTTTTAATCCCTTTAAAAAGGAAGCTAAAGACCTGTGGATGCAGAATTCTAAGTGCAACTGTAGGTTTTTTAAAAAAGTAGCTCACCTTATTCAAGTCTTTCAATTTAGTTTTCATAGAAGTAATTTATTTTCACTCATATGAAATGTTGAAATCACATAATTGTAGTAACAACTACATAGGCTGGGTAACTGACTCTTGAAGCACAAGAACAGCTACCCTGGTTGGAGCTAAAGTGCTCATGGATGTTCTAGAGAGGGTCTAGTAGCCTTGAGAATTCATTGTGCCATAGGCATTGTTCTGTAGGTTTTATAGAGAATGCTACACTTCGGTTAATCTGGAGAGTTGATTAAGTTGGAGATACGTTCTAAGAGTGTTATTGACACAGATTGGGCAATAGGAGAAGGAAAAAGGAGTGGGTAAATTAAAAGAGGTCAGAAAATTGAGGGGATAATGAAGACTCTTTGGTTACAAGGGGAGGCCAGAAGTATCAACTGTTCTAGAAAGGTCTTGAAAAGGATTGGAGGACTTAAGAAAAAAGCCATTGGAACTGAGGTTGCTTTGGTCTTGAAGAAGAAGAGTTGCTATAGGAAGAAGGAGGAAGTGAGGCCTGCTGGAGGTTAAGGTGCTATTAAAGGAGGGGGATTTAACATAAACTTGGAATCAATATATTTAAGTCCCTCTATTGAAATGGAGAATAGCTGTGGCAGTGTGTTGAGATCTTTTGAGACTGCCGATTATTTGACTAGTTTTCCTTATAGTGATTGTGTCAGAGAATTAGATGAAAAGTCTTTGCTTTCCCTTTACTGTAGTTTTCAACTGGGGATAATTTTGCCCCTCCCCCTCGACCCCCCACCCCCCCGTCCCAGGACGTGGTGAGACAATTTTGGTTGTCAGAGCTGGTGTGGTCCTACTGGCATCTAGTGGGCAGAGGTCAGGGCTGTTGCTAAACAACCTCCAGTGTACAGGATATTCCCTACAACAAAGAATTATCTGGTTCCAAATGTCACTGGTGCCTAGATTGAGAAACCCTGATTTCTATTGTAACATCTAATGAAGTTTATTTCCTTTTGGCTCTCCATGAGTGTTAGCTAACTCATAAGATCCCCAGAACTACCTTCTTTTTAGTGGAAGGGTGGTAGAAAAGTCGTATCATTCTGGAAGGCTGCTGGATCTCATTTTGAGTCAGAGCCTGAACCTAGTTGTTAATGCCAGAAATTGGGAATTTGGGCAGCTCAGGTTCATAGAAAGCAGAGTTTCTGCCACTAGTGTGTATTGTTTCTGAGCTTTGAAATGTTAATGAAATTCTCGAGACAAGTTGTACATTTTGATAATTGTGGGACAGATTTAAAACAAGAGCAAAATATTTTGTTTTGAGCAACTCTTATGAGTGTTTCTTTGTGTAAAACATTTCTCTTTGGAGAATTGATTTTTGAGGGCCTTAGTAATGGCTCATCCATTTTACTGAATTTTCATTTTGGTTTCAGGAAGGCAGGTGCATAATCATCATAATCATTGACAGGTAGTAGAGTGTCCTCTTGATGCCTGGTACTGTACAGAATACTTGAAAAGAAGGAACATTCAGAAGATGATCCCAAAATAGATTCCTTCTGTATTGGGTTTAAGCTAAGGCAGTGATTCTGTTCTCAAATTTGTTAGGAATCAGCTGGGTGTGGTGGCTCAGGCCTGTAATCCTAGCACTTTGGGAGGCTGAGGTGGGCAGATGGCTTGAGCCCAAGAATTCAAGATCAGTCTGGGCAACATGGTGGACCCCGTCTCTACAAAAAATACAAAAATTAGCTGGGCATGGCAGTGTACGCCTGTGGCCCCCAGCTACTCAGAAGGCTGAGGCCCAGCTACTTGGGAGACTGAGGTGGGAGAATCACTTGAGGCCAGGAGGCAGAGGTTGCAGTGAGCCATGTTCATACCACTGCACTCCAGCCTGGGAAGCAGAGTGAGACCTTGTCTTTAAAAAAAAAAAAATTGTGAGGAGTCAGAACACCAGCAAGTCGTGGGTCTCTTGATAAATTAATCTTATCATATGGTCTCTGATGTAGCACAAAAGTTTTTAAGACCATTGCTTAGAAATATTTATCTTATTAAATTTACACACAGTCATTCTATTGGGAATTATGTTTAACTGCATGTATCAGTGGTGTGACCAGTGGTGGCTTGTATGATAAGGGCTTTTTAAAAAATGTATTCATTTATATACATTATTTTCTGTAATGGTAAGTCTGGAAAGAGGAGATCCACAGGAAGTATGGTGATTTCATGATTCTTCCATCTTACTGTCTTGCTCCTGGTCTTTGTGCTGTGTCATCTTTTGGCTGCTGCAACTTTAGGCAACAGGTTTGCTCTCCAGTCAAGGGAAAAAAAAGAGGAAGAATGAAGGAGAAAGGGACAGTACCTACATATGAACACAGATTGAGGGAGGCCGAGAAATATATGTTATTTAGTTGGGTACCTTGTTTCCCTGAACAAAATTGGAGTTCTCTTACTAAGTAAGAAGGAGAGAATAGATCAAAGGTAGGCGTTAGCAGTGACTGCCACAACTACAAAACAATTTAAAATGTCCATTCATGAGCTTGTGACGTTCATGACCTGACCTATGTTCTCATGAAACGTTGTTGGAATATTTGTATTAGTATTCCTTACCTATTTGTTGAACATACTTTTACTGCTAGCCAGCAAAATATCTGAAATCATCTGATGTTAGTTGATAGCCAGCAACAAATCTGAAATAATCTGATATTGAAGATTTAAGAAACATAAAGGAAAAAACCCCTTAAAAATGAGAACAGTTTTTTTTGTTGATTTTTTTCCTTTGCAAATGAGAAAATTTCATATTTGATTTTAATGAAGGTACACTAGTCCAGGACACCAGTGTTCCTTTGAGGAACATGGTTTTGGAACCACTGATACTAATATTGTTTGTGTGTACTATGAAATTACTTTCTCTCTACTTTCACTTACATTGTTTTCCTACATAAAAACATTCTCTTTTCTTTTCTGTCTTTTAGTATTACTCATATGTTTTGGGCAATTAGAACATTCTTTATTTAAAATATCTTCTCCAAATTCTTTATTAGGATCCTATATTAGCTTTATTATGATAAAAAAGCCTTATTATTTTTTCAAGGTCAATACAAGTCTTGTTTTTTCTGACACTACACCCTATGCTTCAAATCCAGTTTTGTCCCCTACCTCTTGAACTCCTACAGCAGTGATAGACTGTATGACACATTTATCCCCTTAATTATAGACTGTATTGAATTCATCACTAATTCTTGCATATATTAGCAAGATCATTCCCTGTTACATTTTTTTCCTGTGTGTCCAAAATTCTTAGCATAGTATTAAGTACCTAGTAGATGCTTAGTAATTGCTTTCTGATGATAAACTAATCACATTTACGCATTAACACACATGAAACTAGCATGGATTTGATAGCAAGATAGGCATAAAATAAAATATGACTAATAACCAGAGTAATCAGAATTTCATGACTTTTACCCTTACCTATTAATAATATAGGACCTCTAGCTCCCTCATAAATGCCTCCCTCCAAGATTTATTCCAGGAGTCACCAAATTGTGTTTGATGTGTGCTCACTAATGCATTCTGGCCACTGCTACATGACACCTGTCTTTTTCTTCCTGTGCTGTTTGCTACCTCTGCAGTTGCACATTGGTACCTCCTGTCAGATATCAGAGGTCTACCTCTTTGCCTGACACTACCATCTCCTTGGTCTTGTGCGGTCCTGCTAGATGCATTGCTGATATTCGGGGGCTGTTGATGTGTCCCAGCTCCTTTCTCGCCATGTATTATGTCTTGTCATGTGAGCATCAAAGCAGAGCTTGTCACTTCATTTTTAGTGAAAATCATTCTTTAGTTTCTTTGTTGTAGCTCCTCTGTCTCTGTTATGAGTTCTTGGGGCTAGCTGGAGGAGCAAACCAAGTCTTGAGAAGGGACTATGCTTGGGGTCACTTCTCTTGTTCAAGGCTGTGTTTATGGGACCAAGCTCTTTTTTTTAAGACAGAGTCTTACTCTTTCTATCAGGCTGGAGTGCAGTGGCACACTCTCTCCTCAGTGCAGCCTCTGCCTGCTGGGTTCAAGCGATCCTCCCACCCCACCCTCCCAAGTAGCTGGGACTACAGGCATGTACCACCATGCCCAGCTAAGTTTTTTATTTTTAGTAGAGATGGGGTTTCACCATGTTAACCAAGCTGGTCTCGAACTCCTGACTTCAGGTGATCTACCTGGCTCAGCCTCCCAAAGGCGTGAGCCACCGCACCCAGCCCATGGGACCAAGCTTTTCTGCCTCACATTAGCAGGGATGATTATTCCCCTAAAGTATTCTGTAGTCCCTCATACAAACATTCCTTGGGGTTACCACACATGACTCTTGGTGGCAGGGATGGTTTAGGTTCTAGCTTGCAATCCACTGTACCTGTAAAGTACAACAGATAAAACATTACAATTCAGGAGTCTCAAAGTGGCAAATCATAACTCAGAGCATTATCTTGCCTCACAGACAAAATAAAAACTTGACTTATTCTTGTTTTTTTTTATGTCTGATTGTAATAGAACCCAGTGTGAACTTTAAGCCTACAAAGAAAGGAGAAAAGACAAATGCACTGTATTTCATTAGTCAAATTGTGCAGTTCTTGTTTCTCTAGCCCCTAAAGTTGGTTAAGTTCTTAGTTGAGCAGATATTGTACATTTTTACCCTCTTTTCCAGGGCAGTTCTTTATTAATATTTTGTTATCTTCCTTTGGTCTGAAGATGTGTATTTGATAGTAAATGGAACCAGACCTTGTTCAAGTTCCTAGCAGAAGTGTGGGTAGATAGGGTGAAAAATCCTTTACGTAGGATTGAGCCTCAAGAGCTAAAGCAAATGGTCAAGGGAGAAAGGGAAGAGACAGCAAAAATGGGGAGGTAAGGAGAACCAAGGACATAAAGCTTCCTACAGCCAGGGTGATGAGGAATGAAAGATGGCCTTCTCTACCTGGAATAGTTTGTGGAACAGTAAGAATAACAAAATGCTTGTGTTAGCTTTCTCTTTAAGTTTCCACTCATGTCTTTTTTTTTGTAAATGCTTGAACTTTAATCCAATTCTGTACACCTGAGATCATTTAAGGAAAATAAGCTTTTGTAACCCACCTGAGATCATTTAAGGAAGATAATTATGATTTTTTTTTTGTAACCCACCTACACGTGATCCTACCCTTGTAAAGTGCTTAGTTGACAGTGACTACTCAAGTAAGTACTGTTGACTATCAACTCCTTAGGGATTCAGGTACTTGATTGCCAACTCCTCGGAGGATCAGCTGGGAGTGGGAGACCCAAGACACCACTGCAGAGCAGTGAGAACAAATGGGGTAGGGAGAGGTAATGAAATGTCGCTAGGACAGTTGTCACCGGACGTAGAATTCCCTTGACTTAGTTTACTGAGTCTGCTTTGAAATCTAGAAATAGAAAACAACCAGGAATGGGGATAACTGGAGAAGTGCTCCCTTAGATCTCTTTGCCAGGACCTCATCACGATCTAGAGATACAGGAGTCCTTGCTGTTTTCCCAGAGTCTCAGCTTTTGAGCAGGAGAATCAGGAGTTAACCTAGGACTCTCTCTGCTCCCAGACTCATGTATTCACCACTACACTGGGATTTTTTCTTTTTTTTTTTTTAAAAACAGTCATTTGTTTATTGTTTACCTAAGTGCATTTGTTTTTGTAAGCTCTCATTTCCCATAGAAAGGATATGAAAATTGCATTGTAGTGATTTTCATCCACTTTCACTGATTGGCAGCTCCAAGCACAACCTTGAAGCTTAATTTGATGCTTAATGTCGGAGCAGGAGCAAAATGACCACAGAATGCTGATATTGTTGATTGGCTCTGCTTGCTTTGATAGAGTCAACTTAAATCAGTCCATTAAAAGTTTTAAGTCTA
Organism: Macaca mulatta; assembly: GCF_049350105.2. NCBI lineage: Eukaryota > Metazoa > Chordata > Mammalia > Primates > Cercopithecidae > Macaca > Macaca mulatta. The sequence continues at coordinate 57,897,091 of NC_133420.1, read as the reverse complement.
GTAAGATTTTGAATCTCTTTAATTCTGTATACATAAATGCTCCATATTTATTGTCTGAAATTCAAATTCACTGTTCTTTTGTAGTTAAAATAGTTTGTCTAGAATTAATAATGATCACCCAAAATTTATTCTGAATACCAAAAGAATTAAGATAATTTTTTATCTCATTTAATTAATATTACTGTTAATTTTCGTTAGCCTTAAAAGTAATTTACTAGAAAAATAACCTAAAATGTTAAATAAGAAATAGTAAGATTGTTATCTTAAGGTCTTAGAAGGCCAAAGAGAAGAATTCTACAGATTTACCTTTGGAAATTATGTTAAGTCCTGAAATTTCGAGTTCTATTTTGAGTTACTTTTAGGCTCATGATTATGCAGGATTCTGTTTGGGGAATACTGAGCATTTTGTGTCTTACAGAATTTCTTTTTGTTTATTTATGTCTTATTACACTTCTGAATGGGGGGGCTCAATACATTTTAAGGACTTTCTCATACACACACACATATGTGTAATAGAAATCCAAATAAATATGTCAACACACACACATATGTGTAATAGAAATCCAAATATATATGTCAAACAGTTTTTTTCTTTTGCAGAATTAAATGTGAGGGAGTCTGATGTAAGAGTTTGTGATGAGTCATCATGTAAATATGGAGGAGTCTGTAAAGAAGATGGAGATGGTTTGAAATGTGCATGCCAATTTCAGGTGAGGAAACCCAACTTATTTTGAAAAGTTTTATATTCATATTTTATAATTCTAAATTCTTCAAATTAAAAAATCTAAAACATCTTGAACCCCATAAAGAAATTGGGTTCACAGTCCCTCAGTTCTTTTTTGTCAGATGATGCCCTGTTATTTGTGTCTTCCATGCTGCTTGCATGGAATTGAGAGAACGGATTGACAATAATAGATGTGACAATTCTTTGAAAAAATATCAAATTTCTATTTAAATGTAAGGTATAATTGTCACTGAAAGGAAAGAAGGTACAGGTTGAACTAGAGTCTCTTATTTTAAATGTTGGCATCTTTTTCCTTTTCTTCTCCTTCTAGTCTGTCTCTTTCCCTTCCATTCTTATTTGTTGCTGTATCATCTCTTCAGGCCACAGAACTTGACTCACTTGGAGACTCGGGGTAAGTCAAGGTTAGAGCTGGAATAGCAAGTGGAACCTCAAACTAAGAGTGTAAATATTTTTGCTTTTCAGATGCTCTTTCAGTTGTGATTCTGTTGTCTAAAAAAGTAAAACAAAGGAAATATGTTATGTTTAATTCTTTCTTTTTATTTTCTTTGGTTAAATGGTAATCAGACTTCAGAATGTTTCTTACAAGATGGTCTCTGATGGTTGATTTAATATGAGACGAAAAAGGAACTAGAATTTTTTTTCTACTCACAATTTTCTTCTAAACATGCCCACCATTTGGATTTTGAGGGGAAGAAAGGGTACAGAAATCCAGAATGAAAGCATAGGAGAGTTAGTATTTCTGGTAACCCTGTGACCTCAGGCAAATTTCTGTATGATCTCAGGTAATTTTCTTGGCATCAGTATTCTATCGGAAAAGTGAAGGCACGTTTCCTGCCCTTACTTATGATTCTGTAATGAGAATCAAAATTGGAAAGAAAGCTTGCATATGAAACATCTTTGAAAACTGTAAACCATCAGGTGGTTTATTTTAATTAAAAGAAGTGGAGAGTTTAGGTAAAGGAGGAAGGGTAGGTAGGTATACTATTGTCCAGCCAGTTTCTTCATAGTCCAAAGGGGCTTTACATTCAATTACATAGAATGATAGGAGGGTTTCTCTTGGGCATTTTCACATCAGCCACCTTCTGCCAAGCTTTCTTAGGTAGCTTTTGGCTGGCTTCAGGTCCCTGCTGCCTGTTGGCTGGGGACATCATTTCTTTGCCAAGAGCACCTTTCTATAGAACTCTGCATAACATGGAAGGTGACTTTAGCCAGAACGAAATGAGAAGTCGGTGATAATTCGAACTGTTTTCCCCCTGAACCTAATGCGTCATTTTTCTCTGACTGCTTTTAAGATTTTCTCTTTACTGTGTTTGACTATTAAGTACTATGGTGTGGTTTTCCTTGAACTTATCATGCTTGGGGTTGGCAGAGCTTCTGAAATCTATTTGTTACCCAGTTTGAGAATTATTTCTTGAAATATTTTTTTCTGCTTATTATTTCTTGTAATCTGGGACTTCCATGATGTATGTTAGACCTTTTGATAATGTCTCAAGGTCCTTGATACTCCGTTCATTTTTTTCCCAATTGTTTTTCCTGTTCTCTACATTAGATAATTTTTATTGATCTGTCTTCAGGTTAACTAATCCTTTCTTCTGTCATCTCCATTCTTCCTATCCAGTGAGTTTTTAATTGTAGATTTTTTATGTTTAGAATTTAGAGTTTCTATTTACCTGCTGGGATTTCCTCTTTTCATTCACTGTAAGCATATTTTCCTTGAGCGTACATGTTATTGCCGCTTTAAAATATGTTTGCTCATGTCCACATCTAGGACATCCTCAGGTATTGCCTCTGTTGATTGTTTTCTCATGTGAGAATGGACCATATTTTCCTGTTTCTTCACGTTAGAGTAACTTTGGATTTATCCTATACATTGTGAATCATATGTTTTAGAGTGTGTGGGTTTTGTTATGTTCTTTGAAGATTATCGTTATTTTTGAAACAGTTGGCTGAACTCAAACTGCAAATTCTGCCTTACTTGTGGTGGGCAGCAACACAAGTATCAATTCAGTTCTTTTAGCCTCGCAGGGGCTACTTGGAGTCTATCCCATGTGTGGTTTAGGGGTCAGCCAGAAGTGTGCTCTGTGTTTATATGTGGAACCTGGGACTCCCCTCAAACTCTCTCCTTTCCGAGATTTCCCTCTCACTTTTTAGTGGCTGTGGTTGTCCTCAACTCTGTTCTCTGGTTTGTTAAAAGAAAGATGGTGGGTTTTGTTGGAGATTTAGCCACCCTGTGTGGGGAAGACTGGGGCTGTTCGCCTCTTCAGCTGCTGTATTTCCTTAGGTTAAATTCCTTGAGGTGGAATTGTTGGGCCAATAGATGCTCATGTGCAGATTAACATTTTCACCAGTAGCCTCATATCAGATGTCCTATTTCCCCTCAACCTTTTGGTTGTGGATTTTGTTGGTCCTTTTAAATTTAATAAATCTGAAAGGCAAAAACAATTTTTATTTGCATTTGATTACTAGAGAAATTAAAAATGTGCCATATATTTGTTGACCTTTTTTTGTGAATTAATATTTCATATTCTTTGTCTAGTTTTTGGAGTATTTTCTTTTTCCCTCATCTTGATTTGTAAAGACATATCTGTGTATGCATATATATATACACACACACAAACACACACTATATAATACAATATTGGAATATATATATTGCTTATTACCTGAGCATTTGATATTCGTTAACGCATAAACTCTCAAGAGAACCTGCTGCTTTGATTTATTTATTTATTTATTTTTATTTATTTATTTTTTGAGATGGAGTCTCACTCTTGCCAGGCTGGAGTACAGTGGCATGATCTTGGCTCACTGCAACCTCCGCCTCCCGGGTTCAAGTGATTCTCCTGCCTCAGCCTCCCTAGTAGCTGGGACTACAGGTGCGTGCCACCACACCCAGCCAATTTTTGTGTTTTTAGTAGAGACAGGGTTTCACCGTGTTGGCCAGGATGGTCTCGATTTCTTGACCTCGTGATCTGCCTGCCTCGGCCTCCCAAAGTGCTGGGATTATAGGTGTGAGCCACCATGCCTGACTGCTTTGATTTATTTTTAAAAAAGAGTAATGTATGCCCATAGTAAACAACTTGAGCAATATAAGAAGATATATAACAAAAAAAGCTTCCACTCCAGAGTATCAACTTCTCAGAGGCAACATCTGTTACTTCTTGCATTTCCTTCTAGAAACATTTTATGTGTATATAAACTTGTTTAATTCCCCTTATAAGTATTAAATCATTTAATGGTATTTATCTTAGAGATTGTTCCTTTCCAGTAAGAATAGATTCCAAAAAACTCTGTATTTTAAAGAAGTTATCCTAATTTCATTTTTTGTTTTTCTTTTTAACAGTATGTATTCTTAATTGACGTGTATCTTAGTTTCATTTTCATTTTGTTTATATTTTAGACACAAAGAAATTTTAGATTTTCACATCATATTTATCTATCTTTTTTTTGTTTGTTTGTTTGAGATGGGGTCTCACTCTGTTGCCTAGGCTGGAGTGCAGTGGTACAATCAGAGCTCACTGTAGCCTTGACCTCCTGTGCTCAAGTGATCTTCCCACCCCAGCCTCCTGAGTAGCTGGGACAACAGGTGTCCATCACCACACCTGGCTGAGTTTTAAATTTTTTTTTGCCCAGACTGGTCTTGAACTCCTGGGCTCAAGCAATCTTCCCACCTCGGCCTCCCAAAATGCTGGGATTATGGGTGTGAGCTACTATGCCCAGCCCTGCTTTTCTTCAATTTTTGAGAAAAGTATTTCCCTGAAACTCTAAGATTATAAAGAAACAGCCTTTTTGACCTTTTAAAAAATATACTTGAACAGCTAGAAAATCCTTCCATGATCTGTCTGAATTCCTTACATTTTTACCTTGTGGCAAAGCAGGAAGGAAAATATATTAGGAGTTGACACCATTAGACATTTATCCAGTGCTTACTTTGTGCTGGGTATGAGACTAGATGCTGAGGATGTAAAGATGTTTAAAGATTGGTTCTTTGCCTTGTAGGAGCAAACTGCCTCAGGGCTTACAGTATAGTTTGATCTTGCTACCGAGTGAACCTTCCTTTGACCATTCTGCCTTCCTTTATAAGATTATAAATCTATTCAAGGTAGACTTAGGTTATTGCCAGCTTAAAAATAATGACCCGACATGCCCATTAAACCCTTCTCTGCTGGATGCTTTAGCAATATCTTTCAATTCATTTTAAAAACTTGCTTATGATTCAGCATGCTTTTAGTGCTAAATAGAAGCTTTCTGGGACATTATTTAAATACATTTTAACAGATGACAGGATTTTAAATAAAAATTCAAATTGTTTTTTTTTCAGTCTGCTAATAAGAGCTATTATCTTGCCACATATATAAACAAAGCCACTTTTGTTAATTTGGTATACAGAAAAATGATTAATACTGCATCTTTCCCTGAAAACTTTGTATAGAGTAGAGTCTATGACTTTTTTTCCTGTTTTCTTTCTTTGTCTTTGTTCTGGCGTTCTCTGAACTATGTATCTTTCTTCCTGTATTTATCAATGTCTGCTCTTGCTAGGTGCCATGCCCTCTTATTAGACCTTTTATTAGTCACAGTTCTCCGGAGAAACAAACACACACACTCACACGAACACACACACATGAATGTGAGAGAGAGTGAGCAATAAGGAATTAGGTTATTTGATTATGGAGGCTGAGAAGTCCTACAGTCTGTCATCTGTATACTAGGAAAGCCAGTGGTATAAGTCCCTTTCTGAGACTGAAGGCCTGGGTACCAGGAGAAGATCAATGTCCCAGCTTAAACAGTCAAGCAGAAGGAGAGAAGAATTCTATTCAGTTCCTTAATGGATTGAATAGTGCCCACTCACACTGGGGAGGGCAGTCTGCTTTACTTGATCCACTGATGCAAATATTAATCTCATCTAGAAATTCTTTCACAGATACACCCAGAAATGATGTTTAATCTGGGCACCCTGGGGCCCAGTCAAGTTAACACATAAAATTAACCATCACAACCTTGTTATTATTTTCTACTTGCTGTATTCAGCATAGTTCCTGGCACACAGTAGGTACACAATAAATGCTTGAATGGATGCAGTTCTGGAGTTGTACACTGTTCCATCTTTCTAAACTACTTAAAATAGCTGGCAACATCATCACATTCTTCTAGCTAAAGAAAAGGTATAAGGGAGAGTTCTTCCTCCCAGCAAGGGTGGCAATATAGAGGAAGCAGACTTTAGGTTAGAGTTAGAATCCAACATCAGTGCATAGGTCGGAATTTGCATGTTGTTAAAATTGTCTAAATCCCATAATTTGTCCATTGGCATAATTAGAGGCTTCCAGGAGAGACTCATGGAAACTGAGAATGACCAACAGCAGGTCTGCTTCTCCCATCTTACACTCACTCCTAGGTATGTGCTCGTGAGGGTGAATTTCAGAGACATTAAGTCCTCTGCTCAGTATCACCAAGTGACAGATGGCAATTCCCCACTGACTAACTTGAGTGTGTAGTGGTTAAAATACATCATTTGGGAGGAATTGGTGGCTCTTCCACTTATTAGTGACTGTTGGCAAATACTTATGACTGAGAAATGATACAAGCAACAGCAAAAATAGCTAATGTTTATTGAGAATGTACCATGGTCAGATAGAAATGCCAAAGACAGATTATCTTATTTTATCTTCATAACAACTTTGTTAGGTAGGTACACCATTGTACACTGTTGAACATGGTGATGGTGCTAGCCCATAGTCACATGGTTGGTGGGCCCAGGATTTGAATTCAGACGTTTTTGGCTTCATAGCCTTGGCTCTAAACATTAAACTGTGTGCTTCATGGTTATGATAGTTAAGTTAAAGGACACTTAAAGTTGTGGACTAATGCTTACTGGATAAAAACTGTTGAATAAATGTTGAGATTGTCAGCCCTATCAGAGTTAATGCTTCATTTTAATATTCAATTTCTTTACCATCCTTAGAAGAAATTCATGGATAAATTAACCTACATAAACACATGATTAAAGAAATGAATTGAATGCACGATTGCAATGTAAAGAAGAAACAAAAGTAATTTATAATAAAATAAATATTTCAGAATGTAAATGCTTAGGTGTGATTACCATAGAAGAAAATACAGCCATCAGATGTTTATGTTTACTTATAATAAATGTTTGGATTAAAAAAATTAAAAGCAGGTCAGGCATGGTGGCTCATGCCTATAATCCCAGCACTTTGGGAGGCTGAGGTGGGTGGATCACAAGGTCAGGAGTTCAAGACCATCCTGGCCAACACGGTGAAACCCCATCTCTACTAAAAATACTAAAATTAGCTGGGCGTGGTGGTGTGTGCCTGTAATCCCAGCTACTCAGGAGGCTGAGGCAGGAGAATTGCTTGAACCTGGGAGGCAGAGATTGCAGTGAGCCTAGATTGCGCCACTGGACTCCAACCTGGCGACAGAGCTAGACTCCGTCTCAAAAAAAAAAAAAAGAAAAATTAAAAGTAATTTCATACCAGGAGTACATGAAACAAAAATGTAGATGTATAGTAGATGCTAGAATAAAAACCAATATTAGGGTAAGGTATAACAGATCAGACTGATTTGTAGTATTATGGAAAGTCTTGTCAAAATTCCTACATGAATAGCCAGAAGTTATGTGGTACTTGTCTTTGTTGTCTGGAACTATCCTTTCCTTTGCAGTACTTCAGGCATCCTTGGAATCTGTCTGGTAAATGACAGTAAGGTCCCTCTGTCAATGTGACAATCAAGAATGCCTCCACAGGGACAGCCACCCCTAGGGGGCGATATTGGCACCTTTGTGAACACAACACTACCTTAGAAAGTAAGCGTTTGTTGAGGAATCAAAGTGGGATTGGAAAGTTCATAGATTTAGCATTTGATATCTTGGAGCTCATAGTAGTTTCCTTGGCTAATTGAGTATTGTATGATTACAAAGTAACATATTGACTCATGTAGACATCATACTAGTTATTGTGTAAATTTTAGGGAAAGAGAAGAAAGGAATGTGATCCATGAAAAACTGGAGGAATGTTTATAATAGGGAGGCTTCCTAAAATAAAAAGATAATTTTAATACAAGTTGATGTAAGATTCTGCTGATACTGGATGTATAGCAAAGTCGACTAGATTATAAAATATTTTACTAGAAGTTGTTTTTACCAGTGCGTATACATATACATACGGTAGCATGCCATATGTATGCTTCATAAAGTAAATCTGATCACTTTTTAAAAGTAGATAAATGATAAAATTAAGTCTTGCTCATTGAAGAAAAATAGACAAATATGGAAAATCTTAAATAGGGAACTAGGAAACCATGAAGATAGATAATATGAAAAATTTATTGACATTTTATTTCAGGATTTATTTTATGCATATTCTTTTTTTTCTAAATTGGCTATAAATATACTTTATTTTCTTGCTATATTTTATTTTATATTATCATATTATTTAAAACATTTACAGTTAGCTTTGTGGAATACATAATGCATTTAAAAATAGTACAGAATTCCCAGAAATTATATATGTGCTTTTTGCCTAACTTTGTTAGCTTTTTTTGTCACACAATATTTTTTTTTTTTTTTTTTTTTTTTTGAGACGGAGTCTCGCGCTGTCACCCAGGCTGGAGTGCGGTGGCCGGATCTCAGCTCACTGCAAGCTCCGCCTCCCGGGTTCACGCCATTCTCCTGCCTCCGCCTCCCGAGTAGCTGGGACTACAGGCGTCCGCCACATCGCCCGGCTAGTTTTTTGTATTTTTTTAGTAGAGACGGGGTTTCACCGTGTTAACCAGGATGGTCTCGATCTCCTGACCTCGTGATCCGCCCGTCTCGGCCTCCCAAAGTGCTGGGATTACAGGCTTGAGCCACCGCGCCCGGCCCAATATTTTTTTTTAAAGGTAATTCTTTTTTACAATTATTATTTTTAAACTTCAACTTTTATTTTAATTTCAGGGGGTACATGTGTAGGTTTGTTAGATGGGTTTATTGCATGATCCTGTCACCCAGGTAGTGAGCACAGTACGTAATAGGTAGTTTTTAGCGCTTGCCCTTCTGCCTCTCTCCCCATTCTAGTAGTGTCTATTGTTCCCATATTTATGTCCATGTGTATCCAATGTTTACCTAACACTAATGAGAACATGAGGTATTTGGTTTTCTGTTCCTCAGTTAGGATAGTGGGCTGCAGCTGTATCCATGTTGCTGCAGAGGACACGATTTCATTTTTTTTTATGGTTGTGTAGTATTCCTTGGTGTATATATACCACATGTTCTTTATCTAATTCACCATTGATGGGCACCTGGATGGATTCCATGTCTTTGCTATTGTGAATAGTGCTGCGAATAACATATGGGTGCATGTGTCTTTTTGGTAGAATGATTGATTTTCCTTTGGGTATATACCCGCTAATGAGATTGCTGGGTTGAATGGTAGTTCTGTTTTAAGTTCTTTGAGAAATCTTCAAACTGCTTTCCATAGTGGCTGAGCTAATTTACATTCCCATCTGTGTAGCATTCCCTTTTCTTTGCAGTCCCACCAGCATCTGTTATTTTGACTTTTTAATAATAGTCATTTTGACTTGTGAGATGATGTTTTCTTGTGGTTTTGATTTGCATTTCTCTGGTGATTAGTGATGTTGAGCATTTTTTCATGTCTATTGGTCACTTGTATGTCTTCTTTTGAGAAGTGTCTGTTCATGTCCTTTGCCCTATTTTTAATAGAATTATTTGCCTTTTGCTTGTTGGATTGTTTAAGTTCAAAAGGTAATTCTTAATGACTGTAATATTAATTTCTTGAACAGTTATACTTCAATTAAACATTGTCTTGTTAGACATTAAGATTTTTAGGTTATTGATATTATAAATTTCTGTTGGAAATGGCTGTAATAAATGTGTATAGGTTTCTGTCACATGGATTTCTAAATGTGTAATTCTGGATCAAAAACTGCATTCTTTTTTTAGGATTCTTGAAACATATTCTTTAATTATGTTACCCCAAAGTAGAACCAATTTAGATGACCAAAACTGGTATGGTGGTATGTCCACCTAATTGAATTTTTTAATAGCCAATTTTATAAGTTGGAAATAGCATCTCATCTTAGTGGACAACTCTGATTGCTAGTGAAGATCAATTTTTTATGCATTAACTGGCCATTTGTAATTTTTCTGTAAACATTTCATGTCTGTTTTTGGTCCCATTTTTATTAATTTGTTCTATTTTTTAAGTAATAATAACTTGTATCATATTGTTATAGCATTTTCCCCAGATCTTAAAACTTTAGTCATTTATGATATTTCTACCATATAGATGTTTTAAAGTTTTCCTACATGCAGGTCCAGTGTCATTTCTCAGATGTGTATTGTGTTTTTTCTTCTTCATCTTTCTTATTTCTACTCATCCTTCAAGGCTCAGTTCACATTCCACTTTCTCTGAGCATGCTTTTCTTGAATACTCCAGCTCACAATAATCGGTATTAGGCATTACATGCTTACTGATTTGGTTCATGATCTAGCTTTGTAGTATTGGTTTTTTTCCTACTTGTATGACTCTCTTACAAGATTGTAAGGTTTCTGTGAACAGAGATCATCCTATATTTCTTTGTGTCTTCTATACCATTTACCTTGGGACTTTGCCTACTAGATGTTTTGAATAATGAATTTTTTCTATTTTTATGATTAGGTTTGAATGAATAAATGAATTATGATAATAATAAAATGCTATTACATAACTAGCACTCTTTACATTGTCAATAATTTCCTCTTACCTCAGTGGTTTTTCGTAGCAAGCAAATGAAATAGAGATTTTCATTCTCATTTTTATGGATAGTTGGTAGTTATTTTCCTTATGAATGTGAAAAAAGGTATAAGAAGTAGCATAATTCTTTTCAAACCAAAAAAAAAAAAAAAAAAAAAACAACCAGACTATTCAGTAGTGAAGTATGTCATAATGCTATGGTATTGCATTCATGAATGTGAAATAAGCTATTAATATTCATGCCTAGTTCTGAGAATTTATTTTTGTTTCTTTTGCAGTGCCATACAAATTACATTCCTGTCTGTGGATCAAATGGGGACACTTATCAAAATGAATGCTTTCTCAGAAGGGCTGCTTGTAAGCACCAGAAAGAGATAACAGTAGTAGCAAGAGGACCATGCTACTCTGGTATGTATGATATTCTTCTGAATAAATTTTGGAAAATATGGTGGAATCATTTCTAAAAGGGAGTTTTGAGTCAGAGGTATATTTCCACAACTGCTGCATGGATTGGTGGTGGTGGTTGTGGGGAGTGGGGGAATCTGTTTTGCCCTCATTTAACGTTGTTGCTTTTGCTTTTTTTAACCTCAGGTGGTCTTGTATGGACTTATGTTACTCCTTACTACATTGTTAAGGCTTAACACCCTTTTTGTAGGGACTTTCTTTTCATGTCCTTTGCCTTATGATTTGAACGTTAGAGTGAGCTTTGAAGTGGGGAGTGATAGGGGATCTGTCTTGATGATTTTTTAAAAAGAGGTGAGGAATTTCTGTAGAAAGTCATTAGCAGTATCACAGATTGTTGCTTTCCAAGTTTTTTTCTCTGCCACCTCTTCATCCCATGCTGTTTGTATTTACTTCATCTTTTTTTTCCTTCCTGAATTAGTAGTGGTCAATTTGGTGAACTATTAATATTATTTTCTTACTTGTGTTTGTATTAATGTTTGGGGATAGAGATGCAGGTGAGGTAACTTGAATTATTATATTGAGGTTAGTGGTAAAGGTGAAGGCCATTCTTATGGGATTTCCACTTCCTTTCTTTCCCTATATATTACAGTGTTCAGAAATTGTCTCTTTTACTAAATGTGACAATTTTAGGGTCAATCAACTACAAAGTCAAAGGGGACAGTCTCCAAGGTTGTTCTCACTTCTGACACCAGCTGAGATCAAGAGGTTCCCCAGCTAACCACTAGGCTCAATAATTTGCTAGAAGGGCTGACAGACTCACTAACAGGTATTATATGCATGGTTATGAAGGGAGAGGATACGTGTTAAAATCAGCCAAAGAAAGAGATGCCTAGGACAGATTCTGGGAATGTTCCAAACATGGAGTTGCTGATTTTTCTCTCCCAGTGGAGGCATGGACAGTGTTAACTCCTCCTAGTTACAGTGTGTGGCAGTGCACATGGAGTATTGCCAGCTGGGAAAGCTTGCCTGAGCGTCAGTGTTCATAGTTTTTTCTTTATGAGACTGGGTCTCACTCTGTCCCTCAGACTGGTGTGCAGTGGCACGATCATGACTCACTGCAGCCTTGACCTCCCAGGCTCAAGGGATCCTCCTACCTCCATCTCCTGAGTAGCTGGGACTACAGTCACATGCCAACATGCCAGGCTCTTTTCTTTTCTTTTTTTTTGTAGGGACAGGGTTTTGCCATGTTGCCCAGGCTAGTCTTGAACTTGTGAGCTCAAGCAGTCTGCCTGCCTTGGCCTCCCAAAGTGCTGGGATTACAGGTGTGAGCCATTGTACCCTGCTATTCATAGTTTTTATTGGGGCTCATTGTGTAAGTATAATTGATGAGTTGGTTGTGTGGTTAGTTGAAGACTCTGGGTCCACTAATACTGTGTGACTCGTAGACTCCATGATTGGTCTACTCTTCATGATTGGTCTTTCTAGTGTAACCGACCCCCACCCTAAGACTTAAATGTGGCCCAACCCCCAACACTAAGTTCCAGTGTGGGCAGCACCCTCCCTTAACCAATATCCTCCTATCAGGTATGACGTAGGTTACCTTCCGGAAGCAGAGGGAAAAGCCCAGACCTCTCTTGTAGTAAGACCAAATTCTTTCTATACACGCTAAAATAATCATGTGCTTGGAGAAATTATTATGTTTTGAGGCTAGTAGATTATGATTTGGTGTGGTTCTTATATACTTCTTTAAGTACATTGTGTTTCACAGAATGATCTAGAAATTAAAGAGGAATATGGAGGTTCTTTCCAATCCCAAATTATGCTTCATTTATGAGGAACATGTGTTTAAGACACCAAGTGCTTTGATAAACAGTCAATGTTAAACATTAGGCGGCGGAGTGGTAGATTGGAAAGAGCACTGCACCAGGGTTACAAGACCTCACCTTAACCTAACTCCAACCCTTATTTATTGTGTAACCTTGGACAAATCACTTAACCTCTCTGAGCCCCAATTCCTTAACTTGTTAAGTGGATATTATCTCCTGTGGTTGTTAAATAAGAATTGAATGAGCAAAGTTATAAGCTGCTATATTGATTTTATTTTCTGAGTGGGCAGTGTTTTGTTATTTGGTCTTTTGTGGATCCTATTCCTTGAAGTAGAAATACTATTCTCTTTTCCTTACTTGAAAACTCATTTTCTTATGGTTAAGGTTGGTCTTAAGCCTTTTCTCCTCTGTGAAATCTTTCTTCTGTGACATCTCCTGGCAGAGTTTGTTTGTGTAAACAAACTTGGGTGTATCTCTATACGTATACCACATTGTATTTCATTCATCTGACATAAGTACCTCCAGCCAAATCAGTGCTTTCTCAGTGGGAAGGTACTGTCTTGCCTAGGGATGTATATCATAATCTCAGGGTGGGATGGAATCCTGTAGGTTGGGGAAACGCATACCATTTACAAAATATAACCTACGGGGAGACTTCTACCTTGTTATCATAATAGCCACAGTATTTGATTTATTTAAGGATTCTAAAAGACAAAGGAAGGTATGAGTTTTTATATTTATTAAAATTAGACATGGTTTGAATAAAAGATTGGGAGTAGTATTTCATATACTGGGAATATGTCTTATTTATCATTTTATTCCTCGCATTTACCATGGTGTCTGGCACATAATATGTACCCAATCATTGTATGTGGAATTGAAGTAATAAAGGGGTGTTTTCCTAAGAAGAGTTTGGTCATAAAAACAATTTTGAGTTTCCTTTCTCCTTCTCTTTTTTTCTGTTCCATCACTCTTTTACTTCCTCCTTATTTACTCAGAGAAAATGTCATTTTGTGGTTGATTAATCAAAATTGAACATAATTTAAGACTTTCCATAAAATCCCATGAAGATTTTACAACTGATACTGTATACAATATATATTTTTCTAATTCCTCCTGTTCTGCAGTATCTGGGAATTTGATTATTGTCTGAAGGAGCTTGAAGGGAAGGGAACAGTATTGTTGAGTGTTGTTTTCTGCTCTAGAGGACAATTTGGAGAGCTAGCATGGGTTCTTTAGGATCCAGGGTATCCTCTCCCCTGGAAAGTGCTAGATAAAGTGTCAAATTCCTCACTTGCTCTCTCTCTCTTTTTTACATGACTCTGTGCTCATGATTTTATATCATTACCCTGTTTTCAACATGTTCTGTGCTAATATGTTGGTTCCTTTAGGATTATAGAATAAATATTTTATATTAATTATACTTGAGACTGGCTTCTTTCTGGTAATTTTGATGAAGGCTCTTTTTAATTTTACTAGTGACAAGTCAGGTTAAGTTTCCTTCTGATTGGATTTCCTAGAGGAAGTTAATTTTATTAGTAATGTGAAAACCTCAAGCCTTTGGTTCTTTGCTTCCTAAACCTTGGGGCTTTTCTTACCTTTTGGCTTTTGGTCTTTATCCGCAGATTTCATTAAGAAGATTTTTTTTTTTTTGGAGTAAGACCCAAAGCTCTTTTCCTGCCTTTCTAATAAAAGCAGCTTATTCATTATTTCTCTCAAGCTTTAACAAAACTAAAATTTTCTCCTATGTTTTAAATGAGTGGATTAAAATTAATTATTTATATTTAGCCATTTACTTTTCAGTATTTAGTGTCTTTACTCTGTGCAAAGCATCTGGATATGTCCTTAATGGGATACAAAGATATATGAAATATAGATGATTATGTATCTAAGCAATTTATATTTTGAGAGCAGCATAAAATAGGTATGTAAGAACAAATTGTAAGATATCAAAAATTTGAGAAAGGGACTGAGAATGGATATCACAGTTTTATTTTTGATAGAAAATTTTATTATTTGATAAGATGAGATTTCCAGGAAAAATGTTCATATTCATTCTTTGTTTTTCTTCTCAGATAATGGATCTGGATCTGGAGAAGGAGGTAAGTTTCAAGTACCTCTTAAAGGATATTTGCTTTGCTTTGCTTGCTTGCTTTCTTTTCTTTCTTTCTTTCTTTCTTTCTTTCTTTCTTTCTTTCTTTCTTTCTTTCTTTCTTTCTCTTTTAAAAAAACAACTTTGAGATATAATTGACATACCATATAATTTGCCACTTGAAGTGTACAATTCAGTGACTTTTAGTAAATTCACGGTTATATATTCATTAGTATATTCAGAGTTATATATTCATCACCACAGTCACTCTTAGAACATTTTAATTACCTCAAAAAGAAACCATGCACTCCTAACCCAACTCCCCCTCTCAGCTCTAGGCATTCTTGTTTCTCGCATTTTTCCCTGGAACTTTGTTGTCAGACTAAGGGGAAGATGTTGTAGTTTCTGTTAAATTGAGGTTGCATCAAAGTGACTTCTTCTTGGATCATCCCCACAAGTGATTTTAGCTTGGACTAGAGTATTTGTAACTCTTTCCCATCCCTTGCTTTCAAGTTTTTGCTCATAAGGAATTTTAATGGTACAGGGTTAAAAACTCCAGAGGAAGTTGTACATAGAAAAAGGAAGACTTGCCCAACAACTCTCATGGAGTTTAGAGTTTAATTTAAACCTTTAACAATTTCCTATCTATGTTTTTGATTTTATTTTACAAATATATGAAGTATTTCTGTTGTTTAAAAGATTAATATTTGGTAATAGCATATAATGGAGTTTAAATGATCAGAATTGAGATTGACTAATCTGTATCATAGTCTAATGAGGCTATAGTTCTTAATGAGTATGTACTGTATACAAAATAATGTTTGAGGTATTATGGGGTACACCGAAGAACACCCACTTCAGTACAATTCACACTTAATGCAAATGGAAACTGCAGTTATGATCCTTTCAAAACTGCCTGAAAGCTCACTCCATACTTCTACATTTCATAGAATCTTAAAATTTCAGTGTTGGAAGGGACTTTGAAGGTCTCCTGGAGAATAGGAGAACTGTCCTGAGGAGAAATTCAAGGATGACAGTCTCAGCTAAAAAAAAAAAAAAAAAGTTAAAGCTGTCAAACAATAGAATTTGAAGTAGATGGACATGTTTAAGCCAAAGCTTTATAATCACATGTGAAGGATCAGGTAATAAATTCCAGATCTTAGAGCTGGAACAGATTTTAGGCGATCATATAGTCTAGCCCCTGTGGTCAGGTATTCAGTTAGGAAACTGTCATTGTCATTGTTCTTATATTAAAGAAGTGAGAGTTCATCTTAAGATATGCTTATATAATACAATATTGGGCTGGGCGCTGTGGCTCATGCCTATAATCCCAGCACTTTGGGAGGCCGAGGCAGGTGGATCACCTGAGGTCAGGAGTTTGAGACCAGCCTGGCCAATGTAGTGAAACCCCATCTCTACTAAAAATGCAAAAATTAGCCAGGCGTGGTGGTGGGCAACTGTAATCCCATCTACTCAGGAGGCTGAGGTAGGAGAATTGCTTGAACCCGGGAGACGGAGGTTGCAGTCAGCCGAGATTGCGCTACTGCACTTCAGCCTGGGCGACAGAGCGAGACTCCATCCTAAAAAAAAAAAAAAAAAAAAATTTAAAAAAAATTTTAAAAGCCAGGTGTGATGGCGTTGTAGTCTCAGCTACTTGGGAAGCTAAAGTGGGAGGATTGCTTGAGCCCAGGAGGTTGAGGCTGCAGTGAGTGGTGATCATGCCACTGCACCCTGTCTCAAACAAAACAAAACAAAACAAAAAATGCTGGATATCTTGCCCTGAGGATGTAGGTTGACCTTTTTTTTTTTTTTTTTTTTTTTTTTTTTTTTTTAGGGCGTATGAGTTAGAAGGGCTAAGTGGTTTGCTCCAGTTAATATACAGACCTTAGTGAGGTCATGGTAACTGTAGTATTTCTGAATATTATTATGTTTTGGGGCCTCAGGATTATTTAGGATGATAATCCCTGGTATCTGTTTGGGAGTATTCATGAGAGTTTAGGGGAATATTTCTACTTAAGGATAGGCAGACACCAAAAATTAGAAGTTTGGCAGCATTACCAAACAGGTATGGCAAATTTGTGTACCTTTTTAACACCCTCTTTATTATAAGACACCTCCTGAGGCCGGATGTGGTGGCTCATGCCTGTAATCCCAGCACTTTGGGAGGCTGAGGTGGGCAGATCACAAGGTTAGGAGTTCGAGACCAGCCTGGCCAACCCCATCTCTACTAAAAATACAAAAATTAGCCTGGCGTGGTGGTGTGCACCTGTAATCCCGGCTACTTGAGAGGCTGAGGCAGGAGAATCACTTGAACCCAGGAGGCGGAGGTTGTGGTGAGCTGAGATTGCACCACTGCATCCCAGCCTAGGTGACAAAGCAAGACTCCGTCTGAAAAAAAAAAAAAAAAAAAAAAAGACACTCCCTGAATAGTAATCTTTTTCAAACCAAATTCAAGAGAAATCCCTTGAATGAACTGAAATCCTTAAGTTGAATTCAGAACTGATCTCCCTGGCCAGTTTGAGATTAAGGATGTGATCCACTCTAGTTGAGACCCACAAAATGTAAGGCCCTTTCAGTGTGGGATGTGAGCTGAGTCTGGGGCTGGTGATATTTACTGTTTTTTTTTTTTTTGGCGTTGGGTCGTAGGAGACCTGCATACTTTTGTATCTGTGTATTTTTGGCTGTGCTAAGTGGCCAAGTAGAAAAAGAAAAGTCCTTTATAAAGAGACCCTTTTCCATTTTAAAATTTGGAAATAAGTATTTCTTTTAACTCTGAAGTTAGTTTTTATGTAGTTAGAAAGACAGGTATGAAACTGATGCGAGGAAAAGGTGAGAGTTACATTCTTTTGTGGTCAGGTGCTTATCTGCTGACCAACTTTGCACAGGCTGATTGCAACAGGAGGGTAATCACAGGACTAAATGTATTTCTCCTGTCTCTTTTCTTTCTCCCTTATTCAGTGTTATATGGTAATTAAAAAAAAAATTCATTATCAAACCTACTGTGTTGTTCTGCGTAGATAGTTTAAGGGATTATTTTGCCAGCACCAAAACTTCTTTTCCTCACAAAATATGTTGTACTCAGTACTGGCAACATTTTTGAACTTCAAGCATTGGTAGATTTTGGAGGTGACTATTTTCAAGAGCTCAGGTACATTTTCCTCAGAAACAGGATAATGACCACTGAAAACATGAAGCGTATCTGGAAAGGATCCCAACTTTTGGTTGAAAATTTGATTTTTCTTTTTAAACAGAAGAGGAAGGGTCAGGGGCAGAAGTTCACAGAAAACACTCCAAGTGTGGACCCTGCAAATATAAAGCTGAATGTGATGAAGATGCAGAAAATGTTGGGTGAGTTGGTTGAGGGGAAGGGATAAAGTTATTTAGAGATTAATCATCAGTATGATTATATTGTGGAAAGGTATCATTTACCTGGTTCTGTATCTTTTGTGTGTTTTCAAATTTTTTTGTTGTTGTTGTTGTTTAATGCTAGTCTATTGACTTTTAAGTTGATACAATACTATGGCTATTTAAGTCAGTTTAAGCGTTGTATTTTAGAATGAGAATCCATTTATAGTTTTTCTGGTTTTATCTATGCCTTTTTTCCTCCAGATAGTTTTGTATATTTTATACCAAGTGCTTTTGTCACTCATGTTCAGCCTTCATTAAGGTGGGTTTTGTAGCTGACAGCACTGTCTGTCCAATTTCCCATTCACTCCCTGTAAGAAATGGTGTTCTTTTGTAGAACAGTAAGGCTGCAGACATTTATCAATAGTCATGTTTGATTTTTCCTGTCATCAGTATTCTATTTATTTCCAATCTAATGCTTCTTTCATTTTCCTGCAGTGCTGGCTTTTTGTATATTTGATTCTAAAAGCTTTAATGTTGACTTTAGGACCTGGGAGCATAAATGGATCTTCTTCACTTCCTCAGTTTCCACTTAGTATCTATTTTAAAACACTTATTTATTTCTATAAGATATTTGTGCTTTCTTCCTTACTTGTACATATTTTTGGTGTGTATTCTCCAGTTCCGTGTTTATTCAGCCCTTAACTACATATTTGAGCCTTTCACTGAACAGTAATAATATGATCTAATTAGCATTAAATGTCCAAAGTTAGTTTTGCAAATTAAGAACACTCAATTTTCACTATTATGTACAAAATCAGCTATTTGGATGGCATTTGGTAAAACTGTGTTAATTTATTTGGTGCGTATTTCAAAGTGGGTGAGAACTGGCAAAAGACAAGTAAGTTCAGTAAAAAATAAACTCAACAAAACCTGAATTTACTGCTTCTGCACGTTGGTCACATAGATTGACCCGTGTCCATTCATTTCATTAGGAGTGGTTTGATTTGGAAGAACATGTTTTCCGAAGCAGATACTGGCCTATAGAACAGTAGAGAAATAAATGATGGGCAATATGGACTTACAGAGAGAACTGATAATAGATATTATGCTGTTTCTTCTTTTTATTTTGTACTAATGATATGGCATGATGAAACACCTTAATATATGTGTGTGTGTCTGCATTCTTCCTTAGTACTCTTCTGTAATAGTGTTCAGAGACAAAATAGCTGTCAGTGATTGACTGGCTTGGTCTTTTGGTCTGTTTTTATTCCTTTCATGGTGCCTCTATTCATCCCTATTTTATACATTTTTCTATTATCATTTTTCATGCCTAATTTTAAAAGATGGAAGTTTTTTGCTTAGAATTGAAACATATTCCATCTACTCTCAGAAGTGGCTCCAGATGTGACATCTACATGATAGGCTGGATGCAATGGCTCATGTCTGTAATCCCAGTGCTTTGGGAGGCTTAGGTGGGAGGATTGCTTGAGGTCAGGAGTTCTAGACATCTACATGATAAAATACATATCGTTATGTAAACACTTCCTCATAATGTAATATGTAGCCTATTCCCAATCAAAGTAATTCTGTCATGTGTACTAAATTAATTTTTTGTGTGTCTATTTATCTG
This sequence comes from Macaca mulatta, assembly GCF_049350105.2. NCBI lineage: Eukaryota > Metazoa > Chordata > Mammalia > Primates > Cercopithecidae > Macaca > Macaca mulatta. The sequence continues at coordinate 57,877,299 of NC_133420.1, read as the reverse complement.
ACAGCTTGCTACCACTATTGTTGTAGATATCAGCTCTAAGCATAAGGAAGTGGACATAGACCATGGAAGGGCTTACCAATAGTAAGGAGCATTCAGGCTCTTACCAGCAGGCTAAGGAGCACATAGACAGTGACAAGCAGCCAACATCAGGCAAGGAAATTGATGCGACAAGAGGGAAATACGAAGGAAGCAGTTGGTATCTTTATTTAGAAAAAAGTGATTAAGCTAAAGCGTTTGATCCTTTTATGGAAGGAGACAAAAGGACATGTTGTTAATATCTAATCTTTTAGTCTGTAAAGCACTTGTTACTGATTGCAGTTGTTTTAACAGTGTAAATGTGTATCAGTGGTTATTTAATTTTTTTTTTTAACTTTGAAATGGGCCATGGTACCAAGAAAGTTATATAGCGGTTATGTAACTCCCTCAAGGTACCTTCCATGTGTTTTTCATGGTTGCTAGGCAGGTGAATAGTAATGTATCTAAGGGTAATTTTTACCCATCCAGCTGGGCCGTTTAGGTCTGGAAAATGGAAAGCTGCAGAAATATAACATTAGCCATTAAGTCTTGATTTTTATATAAAAACCTGTTATTTATTAAGATGTTACATAATTTTCTTATTAAAAGATAAACTTTTAGTTATTAAGAACAAAAGCTCAGTTATAATTCAAGTAGTTCTGTTATGACTTAATTATTATTATCCATTGGAATCAGAGTATTAAGGTAGGATCTTAATATTTATTTTCAGGCCAGGCATGGTGGCTCATGTCTGTAATCTCAGCACTTTGGGAGGCTGAGGAGGGCAGATCATGAGGTCAAGAGATCAAGACCATTCTGGCCAACATGATGAAAACTCGTCTCTACTAAAAATACAAAAATTAGCTGGGCGTGGTGCCATGCACCTGTAGTCCCAGCTGCTCGGGAGGCTAAGGCAGGAGAATTGCTTGAACCTGGTAGGAAGAGTTTTCAGTGAGCCAAGATCGCGCCACTGCACTCCAGCCTGGCAACAGAGCGAGTGTTTTATCAAAAAAATAAAAAGAAAAATAAAAAATAAAAAATTTATCTTCTAGTCTGATCCTCTCATTTTAAAGATGAAACCATTGAGGACTAAAGTCAGAGGGTTTGATGGGGGCATATTCTTCTAATTAACAGCACAGTGCTTTTCTTACCATCTACCTTTTTCTAATTTTCTTTTAAAGAAAAAATTCCTGGAAGGAATGTTATCTTTTTCCTACTTTGAGGACTGCTGCCCAGTGACTTTTTTTTTTTTTAAACAAAAACACTGCCCTTTTCATCAGCCTGGTCCCAGCTGTGATTTCTTTACTTCTGTATTGAGTCTTGGTCACTCTGAGTAGTAGCTGCTTTTAAATTCTGTTAGTTCTTAGCCGGCATCTAGAAATCAAATACCTATTTATTGAATTTCTTACGAGTGACTTTCAGTCTTTTTTGACTACACTTCATGTAAAAAATACATTTGCATTGTTATCCAGCACTCCTGTTTACGTACACATTGCACTAATAAATATTAAGTCAAACAAAATTCTGTGGAATAGTACTTACCTTTATTAAATGCAATGTACTCTAATATTTTCTATCTTACTTTTTTTATAAAATACTGGCAGTGAACCACTAAATTGACTTCATAATCCACTAGTGATTATGACCTGCAGTTTGAAAAGTATTGCTCTATAGTATAACTATAATAGATGTGTATTGCATGTATTTTTTTAGGTGTAAGTATTCATTTAAAATTTTATTGTAGGCCAGCTGTGGTGGCTCACACCTGTAATCTCAGAATCTTTAGAAGGCCAAGGCAGGAGGATTGCTTGAGCCTGGGATATCTAGGCTGCAGTGAGCCATGATTGTGCCACTGTGCTGTAGCCTGGGTGACAGAGCAAGCCCCTGTCTCCAAAAACAAATGAACAAACAACCCAGAAAGTCAAACATACTTTGTCTTTTCTCAATTTGAAATGTCTTCCCTGTCAGAAAAAATGTTATCAACCTATCTGATTTGCAAAGAGCAGCTAAAATCTTTCTCTTGCTTTTAAAAAGTCTTTCTCTTGCTAATAGTTGTTAAAAAAAAATCTGGTATTTTGGTGAGGGGATAAGTGATGCCGTGTAAGTTAATTTTCTGCTATTAAGAGAAGTGCTTTTTTTTTTTTTAATTTAGCCATTTAAATATAAATTGATTTAAATACATTACATACTTCTTTGCCTTCTTAAACAGAATATACAGAACATGTTTAACATATTCTTACAGTTACATATCATGTAGTATGTTACAGTTTTCAGAGCATTTTTTACATATATATATATATATATATATATACACACACATATATATATATATATATATTTTGAGATGGAGTCTCGCTCTGTCGCCCAGGCTGGAGTGCAGTGGCCGGATCTCAGCTCACTGCAAGCTCCGCCTCCCGGGTTTATGCCATTCTCCTGCCTCAGCCTCCTGAGTAGCTGGGACTACAGGCGCCCGCCACCTCGCCCGGCTAGTTTTTTTGTATTTTTTTTAGTAGAGATGGGGTTTCACCGTGTTAGCCAGGATGGTCTCGATCTCCTGACCTCGTGATCCGCCTGTCTCGGCCTCCCAAAGTGCTGGGATTACAGGCTTGAGCCACCGCACCCGGCCCTTTTTACATATACTTTTAAGCTATTCTCAGCAGTTCTGTTTGGTAGTAGGGCAAGGAAGTATTATCCTGATTGTTCTAGGTGAAGGTGAGTTCAGAAAGGCTGAATGGAGAATCAGAACATAGGTCTCATGACAAGGAGTCAATCTATTGTGTTGTGCACACACATGTAGAGGCCAATGATGTGTGGTTGTTTCACTGCTGCACTTAAGGCTTCATTTAGCTTTGTGTTTTGGGTTCTATATCTGTTTTTTAAAAACATGTTTTTTTCTGTCTTGTAAGGCTGTTAGCTGCTGCTTCTAGATGCTGTCAGTGTGCCTTGGCAATGATTGTTTGACTGTAGATGCCCTCAACTTTTAATTTGCTTCTCTGCTTCCTCTGTTAGGAAACAAACACTTGCAGAAACTGTATCTAAAGTAGGAATAACTTCTAAATGTAAAATAAGAGTATATAGGTTCTTCTGAGTGAAGTGCATGAACTTTATTTATTGCATCTGTTTTATTGTCTTGTCTGCTCAATGGCTATTTTAATTCATTTATAATTTAAATTATTTTTGCTTTTTTTTTTTTTTTTTTTTTTTGAGACAGAGTCTTGCTCTGTCGCCCAGGCTAGAGTCCAGTGGCCGGATCTCAGCTCACTGCAAGCTCCGCCTCCCGGGTTTACGCCATTCTCCTGCCTCAGCCTCCCGAGTAGCTGGGACTACAGGCACCCGCCACCTCGCCCGGCTAGTTTTTTTGTAGTTTTTAGTAGAGACGGGGTTTCACCGGGTTAGCCAGGATGGTCTCGATCTCCTGACCTTGTGATCCGCCCGTCTCGGCCTCCCAAAGTGCTGGGATTACAGGCTTGAGCCACCGCGCCCGGCCTATTTTTGCTTCTAAGAGGCTTCCCCCTCACCCTTCCTTCCTGAAACTCACTGCATTTCTTTGATGGCATTGTGGGCTTTGCTTGGGTTTGTGACAGTTATGTTTGTTAATGTTTACCTTTCAAATTTATACCTAGAGATGTAGGTGGTTGAGGCTCCAAGAAATATGACTCCCCACATAAGTGGGTTTCAGTATTTCACGGTGACCACTGTGAAACAGTGCATAGATGTCCTACTTGGTCTTAAAACTTGAAAACAGCACTTCCTTTACAGCAACTTGTATTTCTTAAACCACATATTCTTAGTACCTACCACACCCCCTCTCTTTCTAAACAGTATTTCTGATCTGTCCAAGGCTGAAGTTACTGCTGTAAGATAGCCATCAGCTGTTTCTCTGGATACTTTAGTACCTTTTATATACCCCACCTAAATCCCAACCAGGAATGGTGTGAGGAGTCTGTAGAATCATCAGCCCTAATGTCAATACAGGTGAGTTATAAAAATCCTCCAGTTATTTCTTTTGAACTTTGTCTGCAATACACTTTATGGAAATAGCCCCTGCTCTTCTGCGTCTTTTATGTAAGTCTCCTTTTTGGAGATGCTGTTTCCATTTATCCCCCTGAGTGATATAAATATCTCAGAGTTGCTCAGAGAATCATACAGGTGTAGAGTGTGGCAGACAACATGGATAACCAGTTTAATCCACCTGCTGGAGATCTTAGTCATTTGTGGTACCATTTTCTGTTTTGACGCAGATTCCTGTTCAGTACTACAATCTGACGAGTCTCCCTCAGAAGGTGCAATGACATCTTTTCTCTTGTGTAAACAGAACAATGCTACACATTTGTGTCCTGCAATATATCCTACTTTCTGGAAGCTTCATGTACTTTTTAAAACAAGAACTGAAGAAGTACCTTTTCCGTTCTTCTCTTATTTCCTCCTAGTCCTCTGACTAGGAGGTAGTAATTTTTGTCATTTAGCACTGCCTTATTTTGGATATTCTAAAACTATTTTTAGGTTTAATAAGTCGCTACTGTAGCCCCTTAGATTATAATGGAAAAATAATTTTATGTTGTTTTTAAAAACATAAACCTCATTAAGCATTATTTTATCCAAAGTATAATCTGGATGTTAGTAATGACAGGCTCCTTTATCCAGAAATACCTTTTATTTTTTTTTGAGACGGAGTCTCCCTTTGTCGCCCAGGCTAGAGTGCACTGGTGCGATCTCGGCTCACTGCAACTTCTGCTTCCCGGGTTCAAGCAGTTCTCTGCCTCAGCCTCCCAAATAGCTGGGATTACAAGTGCCCACCACCACGCCTGACTAATTCTTGTCTTTTTAGTAGAGATGGGGTTTCACCATCTTGGTCAGGCTGGTCTTGAACTCCTAATCTCGTGATCCACCCACCTCAGCCTCCCAAAGTGCTGGGATTACAGGCCTGAACCACTGCACCTGGCCTTCCAGAAATTTCTTTTTGAGACGTAGTCTTGCTCTGTGGCCCAGGCTGGAGTGCAGTGGCATGATCTCGACTCACTGCAAGCTCCGCCTCCGGGGTTCACACCATTCTCATGCCTCAGCCTCACTAGTAGCTGGGACCACAGGTGCCCGCCACCACGCCCGGCTAACTTTTTGTATTTTTTTTTTTTTTTTCGTAGAGACGGGGTTTCACCATGTTAGCCAGGATGGTCTCAATCTCCTGACCTCGTGATCCGCTCGCCTCAGCCTCCCAAAGTGCTGGGATTACAGGCGTGGGCCACCGCACCCAGCCCAGAAATATCTTCTTAAAGTCCTTTGACAGTTGCCAGTAAGAGAGTTTTGCCTTTAAAATGCAAAACTCCGTGTCCCCACAATCTCTTGCAGTTTTCTGAATGCACTGTTATTATTGAACACTTTCTTACCCACTTTGCCCCTGTTATTCCCCCTGCCTGGAGTGCCATTCCTGTTTATCAGCTTGTTTTAACTCCTATTCCTCCTTCTAGCCTTAGATGCCGTGTGATGTGTGACATAGGTCAGATTCACCACCTCTTCTTACCTTGCGTTCTCCCACAGTTCCTATGAGTTGTGTGACCATATTCTGTGTTCCTCCTTGGTCTTGAAAAAGCAACCTCTGCATAGACTAAGTAGATTGTGAGTTTCCTGAGGGCAGGGACTTTGTCTTGCTGATTTCTGTCTTGGGTAAACTGCCCATAAGGTTGGGTATCTTAGGATGGGTCCTTTTATAGGCCTTGGTTGAATTAGTGGCAATCAACACTAGGCCTTTATTATTCACTTAGAGCTGCTTACAGGGTGGTTGTAAGGATTTAAGATGTGTGAAAAAGACTAGCATTGAATTTCTTGCAGGCTTTATTAGGTGTTTGTTAAATCTCAGTAACTTGACATGAATTAGTTTAAGCCAATGTTTTCCTAACTGGTAAATAAACTTGCTATATTGAGAAGAATGGTACTTTCTATATAGGGTTAAGAAGAAAGGAAGTGAAAGGGTGGATGTTTTTCAGTAATAATAATGCCATTCAGATGTGCACAGTATTTGATAGATCTCAAAGGGCTTTTTACAAAATCTTATTTGATCCTGTCAGCAGTGTTTTGAGGTAGTTTCCCTATTGTAAAGACTTGGAGTTGTGATTTGCCAAAATTATAGTGCTAAATCATAGAAGCCATTGAATTTATGCATTCATTTATGTATGTATATGTGCATTCATGCCTTTGAAATTTAGTGCTGCCAATTCAAAAGCTTAAAAAGGCTCTAGAGTGAAAGGTCTCATTTCCACCCCTGTTCCCAGTCACTCAGTTGTCTTCACTAGAGACAGTCACTGTGATCTGTTTCTTGTTTAATCTCCTGGGGTATTTTATGTATGTGCAAGCAAGCAAATATGTACATATATATATATTTTTTTTTTTAAAAAAACTAATGGCATCACACTATACCTTATTCTGTACCTTATTTAAAATCTTTATTGTAAAATGTACACTGCTTACAGAAGTGTTTAAACATACATGTGCAATTTAAGGAATACTGATTAAAAACCACCTATGTACCTAACACCTAGGGTACAAAATAGAATACTGCTATTATTTCCAGTACATTGTGTGAACCTAGCCATGGAAGGAAAGGGTAATAGTGCCCCCTTAGAGAGGAAGGCTTACAGAAGACACTTTGAACAGCCTCTGTGGCAGGGTCTGGTTTTCAGCTCCTCGGAGAGTTTACAAAGTTCCCTTTTGGGGAAGTCAGTGGACAAAGCCATGAGTATTAGAGTCACAGGGTCATGGAGAATGTGGGCTCACTATAGTTGAGGCATCTGATAGGATTCTGATGTATGGATCACTGGTAGAAATGTGATCAGAATGGACTGCTGTGCTCTGTGTTGTTTACTTTTATAATCTTCCCATAGCTCACCTTCAGGTGTCAAGAGTATGTCAATTAACTGAGTGGGCTGAGTTGTTCTTGCAGCAGGACATGGAGTGGAGAGTAGGAATTTCATTATCGTTATTAACTTTTTTATTATACTTTAAGTTCTGGGGCACATGTGCACAATGTGCAGATTTGTTACATAGTGCATGTGCCATGATAGTTTGCTGCACCCATTGACTCGTCATTTACATTGGGTATTTCTCCTAATGCTATCTCTCCCCCAGCCCTCCACTCCTGACAGGCCCCAGTGTGTGATGAGGAACTTCATTATCTTATGGTCAAGACAAGCCAACTACACATAAGAATCTGGGCCAGGCTTACCTGAGCAGTCTGTCTTCTGACTGAAAGTTGGGTACGGTAGCACTAGGCATCTTGGTAATGATGGCCATCCACGCAGCTGTTTAAAGTATTTCATTGTGGACTGATTGCCCTCTACATCTTGTATTATAGCTGTCATCCCAGGATCTTCCTTCAGTATGGTATTTTTTCCGACAACAATCGATTTTCCAACTCTCTTACACTACCTAGATGTCCAACAATTCAATTAAATTCTGACAGTAACTACTTGGAGTTAGCGCAGACCCATGGTTAAGGACTCAGTCCCATAAGACTGCCCCCTCTTTATAACCAGCTACAAATGAGGTCCCCAGGCTACCCCCACTTCTGCCCAGATGACCATAAATTTTGGAGTTCCCATGCCCTACCTAATTTGCTAAAACAACTCACAGAACTCAGGAAAGCACTCTACTTATTATTTATTTGTAAAGGATACAAATGATCAGCCAAATGAAGAAGTACATAAAGCAAGGTCCAGAAGAGTTCTGAGTGCAGGAGCGTCTGTCCCCATGGAGTCAAGTGCACCACTGAGATGTGCTCACCAACCGGAAGCTCCCAAACCCCCCTTATTCTGAGTTTTTATACTGAAGTTTTACTATGTAATCGTGACTGGTTAACTCATTGGTCGTTGGTGACTGAACTTAACATCCAACCCCTCTCCCCTTCCCAGAGGTAGGAGAATTGGGGTGGGGCTGGGAGGCAGAAGTTCTAACCCTCTAATCACTGTGGTTGGTTTCTCTGGTGACATTAACTCCCTACCCCCTCACCCCATGAGTCATCTCAGTAGAATATAAGAACTTTCCTATCACTCAAGAAATATCAAGGGAACTCTATACCAGGAACTGGGAACAAAGACCAAGAATATTTTTTATTATACCACTAGGATCTTCCTAGAAATTCCTTTGTCTCTCCCTCCTATATAGGGTACTGTGTTTCTTTTTTTGCTTCTCACTTCTTGGTTTTACTTTCCCATTTTATTACTACTTACAGCAGCTTCTTATGAAAAGGTGTAAGATTTTAAAAACTTTTGAGACCTTGTTTGAAGTGTTTAAGTATTTTTATTCTACACCTAATATTTTATTTAGAACTTTGCAAGTGCATAATTCGAGGTGTGAGACAAATTTCCCTGAGAATTAAGAAAGTGTTGCTTTGTTGTCTTCTAGCTTCAAGTGTTGCTGTTGAAGTCTAAAGCCATTCTAATTCTTGATCCTTTGTATATGATTTTTTTCTCTCTTGAAGCATGTAGAGTCTTCTTTTGGTCTCCAGTGTAGTGATATCTCACAATGTTATGCCCTTTCCTAGATACTTATTGACTTCCATTTTGAAAACTTTTCTTTAATTAATTATTTGATGATTTCCTTTCCTCTTTTTTTAATTTTTTTATTTTTGGTACTCCTGTTACTTGGATATTGACATCCTGGACTAGTTCTCATTTTATCTTTTTTCCCGTTTTCTGTTTTAAATTTTTTTGCTGTACTTTTTGAGAAATTTCTTCAACTTTATGAGTTTTTCATTTTTGCTGTAATTTTTAATTTCCAGGAGCTCATTTTTGTTTTCAGAGTACTCATTTTTAGAGCATTTTACTTTTATTTTATGATTGCAGTCTGTTTTTGTACCTATACGTTATTAGTTGGTATTCTATCTATTGAAAGAGTGGGATTTTTTTTTCTATCAATCAGTCAGGACTCATGGATTTTTCTTTTATTCATTTGTAGTCAATGAGTTATAATTATTCTTTTGTTTAGTTTTCATGTTATGTGGTCTTTTAAAATGAGTTAGGGAGTGTTTTCTTCTAGTCTCTGGATGACTTTGTGTAAGAGTGAAATTACCTGCTTTTGGCCAGGCGTGGTGCACATGCCTGTCAATGCTTTGGGAGACCAAGGTGGGCAGATCACCTGAGATCAGGAGTTCAAGAACAGCCTGGGCAACATGGTGAAACCCTGTCTCTACTAAAAACACACACACACAAAAAGAAAAAAAATTAGCCAGACGTGGTGGCACATACCTGTAATTCCAGCTACTCTGAAGGCTGAGACACAAGAATCGCTCAAACCTGAGAAGCGGAGGTTGCAATGAGCCAAAATTGTGCCACTGCACTCCAGCCTGGGTGACAGAGTGAGACTCCGTCTTAAAAAAAGAAAAGAAAAAGAAAAAAAATTACCTACTTTGAAAGATTGGAATGGATGTGTTCATAAATTGTCTTTTAAAAAATGCCTAGATCCGATGCTGTCTTTAAGGGACTTTTTAAGAACAACTGATTTAGTTTCTTTAATGATTAGTGTACCCTTAAGGTTCTATTTCCTTTTTTGTTAGAACTTGATAGCATTTTTAAAAAGTTATTCATTTCACCTAGATTTTCAAACTTGCTGGCATAATGTTGTTTACAATAACCTTTTATTATCTTTTAAATCATAATCCCTTTTGAAGTTTTACTCTGTTTCATTCCTGATATTGCTTTTTCTCTTTTTCTCTCTCAGGAAAAAGCCTGCAGAAAAGCTTGTGTTATCAATTTGAAAATCTTTTCAAAGAACCAACTTTTGGTTTTACTAACCTCTGTTGTAACTTTTAAATTTCTGTTGTTATATATTTTCCTTCCTTTTGTTTTTATTGGTTTTTTTTTCTGTTGTTCATTTTCTAACTTTTTAAATGGATGCTTAGTTTTTTTTATCTTTTTATTTTATTTATTTATTTTTTGAGACGGGGTCTCTCTCAGTCACCAGGCTGGAGTGCAGTGACGTGATCTCAGCTCACTGCAACCTCCGCCTCCTGGGTTCAGGTGATTCTTCTGCCTCAGCCTCCTGAGTAGCTGGGATTACAGGCATGCACCACCATGCCCAGCTAATGTTTGTATTTTTAGTAGAGATGGGGTTTCACCATGTTGGCCAGGATGGTCTTGATCTCCTAACCTCATGATCCACCCACCTCGACCTCCCAAAGTGCTGGGATTACAGGTGTGAGTCACCATTCCCGGCCTTTATCTAGTCTTTTAAGATTTGAGAAAAACCTTTGAGGTGAGGGATGGCACCAGGAGGCTGTCTGGGGAAGAGTGTTTCAGGAAGAGGGAAAGTCTGAGGCAGGAGTGTCCCGGGTGTGTTAGAAAGAAAAGTGGTAGTGTTAGAAGTGGATGTGGTAGAGTTTCATGAAAAATTTTATGATAAACATGAAAAATACCTTTTCATGTGGTACTTTTCATGCTCAGATATTTATTTAGTATAACAGCTGTAATGAATAGAGAAAACACTGGTCTCAGCCCCTCACTAGTTTTTTGATCTGGGGCTTTTAGATTTCCTTCATATTCAGTTTCTCTATTGATAATTTATAATTGTCAGGGTTAGATGAGGCAAATGGGACTCTACCCACACAGTAGGTGCAGAGTAAATGTAGTTAAATGTTTTGAATTTAGCATATTTACTGAAGAGTGATTTCTATTCATTTGAGTGCACACTTCTGTGCTTTGGGCATCCTGACCTTTGCTACGCTTGCCAGTCTGCAAACAGCTGTAATCACTATAATCAGTCGTACCCGTGGCCTCTGGAGTCTAATATTTTCCTCCTTCGCTCATTGTTTCACTGAGCTAGACTTTACTTGAGATGGTAATTTAATCTTCTTTCTTTGTATTCCATTGAAAACAGTAGCGATTGTTTTCACAGTTGTTAGTCTTAGATGCAGTGATACCATCCCACTAAGGAGCACTGTCTTTTTCATACATTTGATCAAGGCATTTCCTGGTCGGGCTGCAAAACCCACTGTAAACAATGCCACTTGTTAAACAAGTGATTACTTGTTTCTTATTGGACTGGTATGGTATTTTGCTATGTTGCTGACATTCTCTTCCATTAACCACCATTTCTATTTTATTGCCATCCCAGTTTTGCCCACTTTTATCCTTTAGGTCGCGGTGGGCAAAATTTTTTTGTAAAGGGCTAGGTGGTAAATATATCAGGCTTAGCAGGCCACATGTGGTCTTCACCATACCTAACCTTTTAAAAATGTGAAAACCATTTTTAGCTTCTGGGTGTGCAAAAACAGGCATTGGTCTGGATTGACCCACTGCTGTAATTGCCAGGATTGATCCCTACTTTACACCATCCATATGTATATATAAAATATATGGTAAAATGACAGGAAATAGTGCCTTTATTCCAGGTTGAGCTGTACTTTTTCCCCACTTGTTGTTTCTTAATTCCTTTTATTTTTCATTACTTCTTCATTTTCTTCACCTTTGTGTTTTCCACCTGTGTTCTCCATGAATCAGGAAATCTGTTTTTCTTAGTGAAGACTTTGTCTTTATCCCTTTCCTTAACTACTTAATTCATATCATTTAAAAGTATTTCCCATTCCTTGGGGCATATTGAAAGGAAAGAAGCACTTCCCTTTTTTGGATCATCCCTTTTGTTACCTTTCTCTCATTTTCCTTTACTAATAGGAATTTACCAGAAAAATCTAACGGGCCTGAGTGTGGTGGCTCATGCCTGTACTCCCAGCACTTTGGGAGGCCGAGGTGGGGGAATCACTTGAGGACAGGAGTTCGAGACTAGCCTGGCCAACATGGCAAAACCCTGCCTCTACCAAAAATACAAAAATTAGCCAGGCATGATGGCATGCGCCTGTAATCTTAGCTACTTGGGAGGCTGAGGCAGGCTTGGACCTGGGAGGTGGAGGTTGCAGTGAGCTGAGATTGTGCCACTGCACTCCAGCCTGAACAACCGAGTGAGACCGTGTCTCAAAAAACAAAACTAAACTAAACTAACAAGAAAAAAGAAAATCTGTTAACTTTATCAGATTGCTCTTTGAAATTAATTTTCTCTGTTCCTTTGCCTAATTTGACCCCCTCTATTCTGCTACTCTTTTTCACGTTATTTCACTGCAGCTTACCTGTAGCCATGAGAATAATCATTCTCAAATATTGTTTTTATTATATTACTCCTTTAAAGACAAGTATATACTTAGATTCGATATTTAATATAGTAATTTGGAATTTAGAGAGTATTTGAAAAACCTTGTTTTACTTTGATATATTAAAAAACAGTATCTTCTGTGGAAATGAGCATGGGCTCTCTCAAATGTAGCAATGTGTATATAGATCAGGCTATATTTATTAGTGCTAGAAGTGTGTCATTTATTTCAAAAGTAAAACTAATGTTGTGTGTATATCATGACCCTATTGAGAGAATCTGAAATACTGTTCTTTAGTAGAAAAAAATTGATTGAATCTTTGAAAGCCCATTTCTAGGGATACTATCTTGGAAGTTTTGATGCAGACCTTGCATCATATTGTAAGGCTCAAAAACATTGTTAAATGAAAATGGTTATTGTATGATTTTTTTCCCCTTTATGCTGAGCCTTGAGGACGAGGAACTGCGAACAAAAAAAAAAAAAAAAATGAGGGGAAATGTGGCCTTTCCTTGGAAAGTTGAGCAAGGAGGTTCACAATTAATTCAACACCTCAAGTTTTGTTTAAGTAATGGGAAAAGCCGGGCGCGGTGGCTCAAGCCTGTAATCCCAGCACTTTGGGAGGCTGAGACGGGTGGATCACGAGGTCAGGAGATCGAGACCATCCTGGCTAACACGGTGAAACCCCGTCTCTAATAAAAAATACAAAAAACTAGCCGGGCGAGGTGGTGGGCACCTGTAGTCCCAGCTACTCGGGAGGCTGAGGCAGGAGAATGGCGTGAACCTGGGAGGCGGAGCTTGCAGTGAGCTGAGATCCGGCCACTGCACTCCAGCCTGGGCGACAGAGCGAGACTCCGTCTCAAAAAAAAAAAAAAAAAGGAATGGGAAAAGTCTTTGTACATTTGTTTAATATAAAAAGCATTGTCACTAACTTTGGTAATGGGCAAGCCATGATCTTTGAGCCTCTGACCTTTTAGGATTACATTTCTTTTGAGTCTTCTGTTTTATTAACTTTATTTCTGAGTGCATGCTGAGATTGTTAGTAAGAGCATGCTAAAGCTAACCTCTTTTTCTTTTTTGGTAGTGTGATAAGATTGCGGTACCAGGGCTGAGACTTAATTGTAATGTATATGAATCTAAGCAGGATAATCATCAATCTGGCTTGGTATACATGACATAGGAAGTCAGGTCAGACGATAGCTGCAATTCTAGGTGGTTAACAACTTTCTTAAAAGGTGTTCAGTAATGGATTATTTTTTCTAGAAATATTAAGGTAGGTTTCTTAGAATATGACACATGACTGTTTATCCTGTTCTAGTCAGTGCGTTTATTGATGACTTGTCAACATTATGAGTATGTCAGTCTAGAAGAGATGTTAGATGATAGAATTAGAGTCCAGAAGATTTCAGCATGCTGAGATAATCTAAAATTTGATAGAGATAAATGTGAAGTCCTAACCCTGGGTTCTAGACAATAGTGGTGACATGTTTTGCAGGCCATACCTACAGAGTTGAGTATATTTAAGAAGTTGAGTATGTGTCTAAAATTTGATGTGGTTATCAGAAAAGTTAATCCTATCCTGCCTGTGTTATGTAAGCATAGTGTCCAGAACAGTTAAGGTAATAGCTTCTCTGTACTGTAGTCCTTGTTTTGTTTTTGGCCTCATATTATGAGATACTGAATTTGGAGGGTGATCAGGATGATATAACAAATGAGGAATCATTGAATAAACTTCAGGTGAAAACTTGTATTCAATATAATGATAATCTTTGAATATTTAAATGATATTTTGGGCTTACTACATGTAGATTCAGAGGCCAGAGTTAGAGTCAATGGGTGGAAATTAATTAGGATGCATGTTTGGGGCTCAGCCCAGGTAATAACTACCCATGAGATGTACTGCCTTGGTGAGATAGTAAGCCGTCTGTCGCTACAAATACTCTGGCAGGGGCAATGTAACAATAAGGTCACAAATACTGCTGAGAGGAGCCCTGCACTGAGTGGAAGATCGGAATAGATAGCTTTCTAAAGTCCTTTTCAGCATGGCATTCTTTCAGTATTTGTTTAGATACAGAGATATTATGACTAAATGTTTGTGCACATGTTTTCACCCATGCATAGTAGCTTGTTATTCTCTGCAGTTGTCTGTGCCCCTTCCTTATCCAAAACTTTCACCTGAACTCACCTTCTGGGATTGGCTAACTTTATTTTCTTTGGTTCTTTCACCTCTTGTTTTCCAGAAATTAAAATTTTGGTACAATATATATTTTTTGACTTTAGTGAATATTCTTATGAATTTAAAAGTTTTTTCTGTTGCCTTAATTTTTAAATTATAAAATATATATTCAAAAGTATATGAAAACTAAAATGTACACATTTGATTTAATGTGCAAAATTGGAATGAGCTTTTGTGAATCTACCAAGGCAAGAAACATACTTTTTTTAAAATTTATTTATTTTTTGAGATGGAGTCTCACTCTGTTGCCAGGCTGGAGTGCAGTGGCGCAGTCTCCGCTCACTGCAACCTCTGCCTCCTGGGTTCAAGTGATTCTCCTGCCTCGGCCTCCCGAGTAGCTGGGACTACAGGTGCCTGCCACCACGCCCAGCTAATTTTGTTTTTGTATTTTTAGTAGAGATGGGGTTTCACCATGTTGGCCAGGATGGTCTCCATCTCTTGACCTCGTGATCCACCCACCTCGGCCTCCCAAAATGTTGGGATTACAGGCGTGAGCCACCGCTCCCGGCCAGAAACAGAATTTTAGCAGTACAGTCATCTGCCAATGTTTGGGAGGAACTGGTTCTGATACTCCCCTCAGATACCAAAATCTCAGAATGCTCAAAGTCCTGCAGTCGGCCCTGAGGTTCTGGAAGGCAGACTGTACTTCAGGGACCCCCATGTCCCTCTCTAATTGCATCTTTCTGTCACCCACATGGTATACTGCATTTTGCAGAAATTATTCCCTTCCTTTCTTTATAGCTTATCACATATGATAGGTCCCTTAATAATCTGTAATCTGGCTTTCGATTGCTTTTGTATTTTGTATAAATGGAATCATGCTATATGCATTCTTCTTGATTTTCTTGTGCACAGCATTATATTTTTGAGATTCATTTATGTTGATGCACATAGCTGTAGTTAATTTTTACTGCTTATTGAATTTGATTGTTTGCCTGTACCACATTCTTTTACAGTCCATTTTACTGTTGGACTTTTGGATTATTCCCGTCTTTTGTTCTCATGAATAATACTGCTGTGAACATTCTTACACATTTTCTGGTATACACGTGCAGGAGATTTTCTTATTTTTTCTTTTCTTTTCTTTTTTTTTTTTTTTTTTTTTGACAGAGTCTTGCTCTGTTGCCCAGGCTGGAGTGCAATGGCTCAATCTTGGCTCTTCGCAATCTCCGCCTCCCAGGTTTAGGTGATTTTCATGCCTCACAGCCTCCTGAGTAACTGGGATTACAGGTGGCCACCACCATGCCCCGCTAATTTTTGTATTTTTAGTAGAGATGAGGTTTTGCCGTGTTGGCCAGGCTGGTCATGAACTTCTGACCTCAAGTGATCTGCTTGCCTCATCCTCCCAAAGTGCTGGGATTACAGACGTGAACCATTGTGCCTGGCTTGTGTGTAGATTTTCAAGGGCCTTGCCTTGTAATGAAGTTATTGGGCATGTGCAAGTCTAGTTTTTCGTCAGAATGCCTGTTTTCCAAAGTTGCTTTCCCAGTAAGCTTTCCTACTGTGTCCAGAATTGGTGGGTTCTTGGTCTTGCTGACTTCAAGAATGAAGCCACAGACCCTCACGGTGTTACAGTTCTTAAAGATGGTGTGTCTGGAGTTTGTTCCTTTAGATGTTCAGATGTGTCTGGAGTTTCTTCCTTCTGGTGGGTTCATAGTCTCGCTGACTTGAGGAGTGAAGCTGCAGACCTTTGCGGTGAGTGTTACAGCTCTTAAAGGTGATGCGTCTGGAGTTGTTCGTTCCTTCTGGTGGGTTCGTGGTCTTGCTGGCTTCAGGAGTGAAGCTGCAGACCTTCGTGGTGAGTGTTACAGCTCATAAAGGCGGGGCAGACCCAAAGAGTGAGTAGCAGCAAGATTTATTGCGAAGAGCGAAAGAACAAAGCTTCCACAGTGTGGAAGGGGACCCAAGCGGGTTGCCGCTGCTGACTTGGGCAGCCTGCTTTTATTCCCTTACTGACCCCACCCACATCCTGCTGATTGGTCCATTTTACAGAGAGCTGTTTGGTCCATTTTACAGAGCGCTGATTGGTCCATTTTGACAGAGTGCTGATTGGTGCATTTACAAATCTTTAGTTAGACACAGAGTGCTGATTGGTGCGTTTGCAAACTTCTAGCTAGACACAGAGTGCTGATTGGTGTATTTAGAATCCTTTAGCTGGACAGAACCGTTCTCCAAGTCCCCTACCCAATTAACTAGACACAGAGCACTGACTGGTGCATTTACAGTCCTTTAGCTAGACACAAAAGTTCTCCAAGTCCCCACCAGATTAGCGAGATACAGAACGCTGATTGGTGTGTTTACAAACCTCAGCTAGACACAGAGTGCTGATTGGTGCTTTTACAATCCTTTAGCTAGACAGAAAAGTTCTCCAAGTCTCCACCTGACCCAGAAGCCCAGCCAGCTTCACCTCTCAATGGCACTTGCCCCTTTGCGGCACCGAGCCCGGGCACTCTGGCAGCCCAGAGAGAACTTTTCCCCCGGATTGAACCCCGCAGGTGCTGGTCGGCGCGCCAAGCGCGGGGCCTGCCGTGCAGGCTGGGGAGCCTGCGCCCACCTGGGTCTTGTGAGCGCCTGGCGCAGCCCTGGCTCCTCCCTGCGCCTCCTCCTTCACACCTCTCAGTGAGCAGAGGGAGCCGGCTCCCACCTCGGACAGCCCCAGAGAGGGGTCCCCACAGCGCAGCGGCGGGCTAAAGGGCTCCTCAAGCGCAGCCAGAGTGGACGCTGAGGCCCAGGAGGCCGAGGAGGCGCCGAGAGCAAGCGAGGGCTGCTAGCACATTGTCACCTCTTACTACCAGCAAAAGATGAGAATTCCCTTAGCTCCTCATTCTTTCCAGTACTTGGGTTTTGTCCTTGTTTTCGATTTTTGCCAATTTCATGAGTGTGGATGGTATCACATTGTGATTTTAATTTTAATTTTTCTGATTCTTAATGAGGTTGAATATCTTTCACATATGTTGTTCTTATATGTTTCCTCTTTTATTTCTATTTATTTCTTTGCTCCCCTTTCCCATTGATCACATATAATATTTAAAAAATTGATTTGTATTTATGTATTCTGGATAATACTTATTTGTTGATTATGTGGGCTATAATTATCTTTTTGTTTGTAGCTTGTCTTATTCTCCTTATGGGGCACTGTTTATTTCAAATTCCTCAGTCTTATGTTTGATCTCCTAAATCTTTATAGTTTTTGACTTTTACAGTTAGGTCTTCAATTCATCATGAATTAAGGAAATCATCAAACAGAAACGGAGAAAAATGATGGACCCCTCCCCATTTATTCATCTTCAAAAGTCTAATTCTGTTACATCTTTTCTTCCATCCTAACCTTTTTTGGGAATAATTTAAAGCAAATCCCAGCATCAAGTCACCTTACCTGTGAAGATTTCAGTTTTGCTGATGTTTTATCTGCTTGGTATATGAGTTGCTGAGACAGGTGTGTTAAAACCTATCATGGTGGATTCGGCAATTTCTTTTCTCCCCCTCCCTCCCTCCCTCCCTTTCTTCCTTCCTCTTTTCTCTCTCTTTCTTTCTCTCTCTCTCTCTCTCTTTCTCTCTTTCTTTCTCTTTCTTGAGATGGAATCTTGCACTGTTGCCCAGGCTGGAGTGCGGTGGTGCTATCTTGGATCACTGCAACCTCCTCCTCCCAAGTTTGAGCAATTCTCCTGCCTCAGCCTCCCAAGTAACTGGGATTACAGGTGCCCGCCACCACACCCAGCTAATTTTTTGTATTTTTAGTAGAGACGGGGTTTCACTGTGTTGGCTAGGCAGGTCTCAAACTCCTCACCTCATGATCTGCCCACCTCAGCCTCCCGAGGTGCTGGGATTACAGGTGTAAGCTACCATGCCTGGCTGGATTTGGCAATTTCTTATTGTGGTTATATCAGTTTTCACTTTTTAGATTTTGAGACTTAAAATGTTTAGAATTGTATTATCCTGCTGAATAAAATATTTTTATTATTATGAAGGGATTTTCTTTAATTCCTATAATCCTTTTTGACCTAAAGTCTTTTATATCTGATATTAAATATAACCATACGAGGTTTCTTCTATGCCAAGGGTGATGTATCTCTTTCACTCTCCTAGTATTTTCAACTTTTGTTATCATCATTTTAACATGTATCTTACAAGCAACATATAGCTGGCTTTTGTATTTTTACCAGCCAACTACCTTTGTTATTTAATTGGAAAATGTGGTCAACTTAAATATATTGTAAATACTGATGTATTTTAATTTTTTCTTATTTTATACTTTTGTCTTGCTTCTCCTTTTTCTTTTCCCTTTCTTGCCTTCTTTTGGATTTTTTTTCTCTAGTCGTTTTGAAGTTATGGATTTTCCTTCTTGTAATGGTACCTCAGCAATTTTAACATGCGTATTCAGCTTATCACAATCTAAATTTGCTTAATGTTACTGTTCTCCTTAAACACTTGAATTTCAGTTTCTCCAAACTTGTGTGCTATTGTTATCATCATGTATTTTAATTTCCAGCTTAAAAAAATTTAACCACACAGAGCACCGTTGTTCTTATATTACCCATGTGTTTAGACCTTTGTTCTTCATTTATATTTGCATCTCAGACTTTCCTTAAAGGATCATTTTTCTATTGTCTTTAGAATTTCCTTTACTGACAGTCAGCAGGTGACAAATTTTGTAAGTTTGTATTCCTTCCAAGTTCCTTTTATTTTATTATTTTTTATTCTCAAAAGATTTGTCTTAAATAGAATTCTATTCTACCTTAGCACATAGGAGGTACTATTTCACTTTTAGCTATAAACAATTTGGCTTCAGTATTGCTTTTGAAAAGTCAGTTTTTCCTCTTATTCTTACTCCACTGAAGGTAATCTTTCTCTTCTTTCTGGCTGCTTTTAAAATTTTCTTTTTCTCATTATAAAATTCCACTATGATATTTCAGTATGCGGATCCATTTTTAGTAATCCTGTTTGGGATTCATTGGGCTTCTTGGATATTTAGATGAGTATCTTTTTTAGTTTTAAAAAGTTTGAAGAGAAGTTGCTGAGAATATTTTCCTGCCTCATTTTCTTAACTCCTGGAATGGTAATCAGATTTTTGTTACATCTTCTGACTCTTCCATGTCTCTCTCTCTCTCTTTTTTTTTTTTTTTTTTTTGAGACGGCGTTTCACTATTGTTGCCCAGGCTGGAGTGCAGTGGCACGATCATGGCTCAGTGCAACCTCCGCCTCCTGGGTTCAAGGGATTCTCCTGCCTCAGCCTCCCAAGTAGCTGGGATTACAGGCATGCACCACCATGCCTGGCTAATTTTGTATTTTTAGTAGAGACGAGGTGTCTCCATGTTGGTCAGGCTGGTCACAAACTCCTGACATCAGGTAATTCGCCCACCTTGGCCTCCCAATGTGCTGGGATTACAGGGGTGAGCCACTGCACCCAGCCCATGGCTCTTTTTTAAATATGCACCATGTCTTTGACTCTCTGCTGTGGTCTGGTTAATTTCCTCTGACCTGTGTTCTAATTCACTTATTCTTTAGTTTCTCTAATCTACTGTTAAATCTGCCCATTGCATTTCTTGTATCTAGTAATATGTTGTTTATTTCTGGAAGTTCTGTTTGGTTCTTTCAAAAATGGACTTCTTTTCATGTTGTTTTATCTCTTTGTTGTGGGTATGTGACTGAATGTGTCTCTGTGGGCTGAGCTGCATATTTTTCTCAGAATTGTATCTGTGGAAAATCATTTAGGTCTAGGGTGAAATTGAGTTTCTCCAGAGAAGACTGCATTTGCTTCTGTCATTTGCCTACAGCAGGGGTGTCCAATCATTTGACTTCCCTGGGACACATTGGAAGAAGAATAATTGTCTTGGGCTGCACATTAAAATAAACTAACAATAGCTAATGAGTTACACACACACACACACAACACACACACACACACCTCATAATGTTTTAAGAAAGTTTATGAATTTGTGTTGGGCTGCATTCAAAGCCTTCCTGGGCTGTGGGTTGGACAAGCTTGGCCTAGAGCCTCTTTTAGTCCTTGACTCCTTAAAATTAATTCTGGGTTTGAGATTTTTCAAAACAACCAAGTAGTATTTTAAGTTGTAGTTATCTGTGTGAGGGCTGGCTTGTGGCTTTGAATTCTCAGGTGAGCTGGTTTTCTTTTCATTTTTCAAATTTATGGGTCAGTGCAACCTTTTTAATTTTTTAAATAGTCCCTTTGGAATATGACAGCTCATTTCCAGTTTACCTTCATGCTGAGGGAGATATATATATATACACACACACACACACACACACACACACATACACACACACACACACATATTTAAAGATATAACTTTTTTAGGGTCTCCAGACTCCCTACTTTAGGTGGGTCAGTGTTCTTTGTCTCCTGTTCCCAGAGGCCATCTTAGGTAGATCAGTGTTCTTTATCTTCTGTTCCCAGAGGCCTTTATTAGTCTGTTTTCACGCTGCTGATAAAGACAGTGGGCAATTTGCAAAAGAAAGGGTTTAATTGCACTTCACAGTTCCACGTGGCTGGGGAGGCCTCACAATCATGGCGGGAGACAAAGAGGACCAAGTCACATCTTACATGGATGGTGGCAGGCAAAGAGAGAGCTTGTGCAGAGGAACTCCTATTTTTTAAAGCATCAGATCTTGTGAGACTCATTCACTATCATGAGAATAGTGCAGGAAAGACCCATCCCCATAATTCAGTCACCTCCTACCTGGTTCCTCCCATGACATGTGGGAATTGTGGGAGTTACAGTTTAAGATGAGATTTGGGTGGAGACACAGCAAACCATATCATTCCCCTGCTTGCCCCTCCCAAATCTCATGTCCTCACATTTCAAAACCAATCATGCCTTCCCACCAGTCACCCAAAGTCTTATCTCATTTCAGCATTAACTCAAAAGTCCACAGTTTAGCATCTCATCTGAGACACGGCAAGTCCTTTCTGCCTATAAGCCTGTAAAAGCAAAAGCAAATTAGTTACTTCCTAGATACCAAGGGGGTACAGGCATTGGGTAAATACAGCCATTCCAAATGGGAGAATTTGGCCAAAACAAAGAGGCTATAGGCCCCATGCAGGGCAGTCAAATCTTAAAGCTCTAAAATGATCTCCTTTGACTCCATATCTTGTAACTGGGTTATGCTGATGCAAAAGGTGGGTTCCCATGGTCTTGGGCAGCTCCACCTCTGTGGCTCTGCAGGGTACAGGTGACTCTGCAGGGTACAGCCTCCGTCTTGGCTGCTTTCATGGGCTGGCCTTGAGTGTCTGTGGCTTTTCCAGATGCACAGTGCAAACTGTCAGTGGATCTGTCATTCTGGGATCTGGATGACGGTGGCCCTCTCCTCATAGCTTCACTAGGTGATGCCCCAATAGAGACTCTTTGTGGGGGCTCTGACCCCACATTTCCCTTCCACGCTGCCCTAGCAGAGGTTCTCCATAAGGCCCCACCCCTGCAGCAAATTTCTACCTGGGCATTCAGGCATTTCCATACATCCTCTGAAATCTAGGTGGAGGTTCCCAAACCCCAGTTCTTGACTTCTCTGTACCTGCAGGCTCAACACCATGTGGAAGCTGCCAAGGCTTGGGGCTTGCACCTTCTGAAGCCACAGCCCAAGCTCTACATTGGCCCCTTTCAGCCATAGCTAGAGCAGCTGAGATGCAGGGCACCAAGTCCCTAGGCTGCACAGAGCACGGGGACCCTGGGCCCTACCCAGGAAACCATTATTTCCTCCTATAATGGTAGGGGCTGCCATGAAGACCTCTGACATGCCATGGAGACATTTTCCCCATTGTTTTGGGGATTAACATTTGACTGCTTGTAACTTATGCAAATTTCTGCAGCTAGCTTGAATTTCTTCTCAAAAAAATGGGATTTTCTTTTCTATCACATAGGCTGCAAATTTTCTGAACTTTTAAGCTTTGCTTCCCTTATAAAACTGAATGCCTTTAATAGCACCCAAGTCACCTCTTGAATGCTTTGCTGCTTAGTTATTTCTTCCGCCAGATACCCTAAATCATCTCTCTCAATTTCAGAGTTTTACAGATCTCTAGGGCAGGGGCAAAATACCACCAATCTCTTTGCTGAAACATAACAAGAGTCACTTTGCTCCAGTTCCCAACAAGTTCCTCATTTCCATCTGTGATCACCTCAGCCTGGACTTTATTGTTTGTGCCACTGTCAGCATTTTCGTCAAAGCCATTCAACCAGTCTGTAGGAAGTTCCAAACTTTCCCACATTTTCCTGTCTTCTTCTGAGCCCTCCAAACTGTTCCAACTCCTGCCCATTATCCAGTTCCAAAGTCACTTCCACATTTTCAGTTATCTTTTTGGCAGCACCCCACTCTACTGTTACCAATTTATTATATTAATCTGTTTTCACGCTGCTGATAAAGATACACCTGAGACTGGGCAAAAGAAAGAGGTTTAACTGGACTTACAGTTCCACATGGCTGGGGAGGCCTCACAATCATGGCAGAAGGCAAGGAGGAGCAAGTCACATCTTACGTGGATGGCAGCAGGAAAAAAGAGTGCTTGTGCAGAGAAACTCCCATTTTTAAAACCATCAGATCTCATGACACTCATTCACTATCATGAGAACAGCACAGGAAAGACCTGCCCCCATAATTCAGTCACCCCCCACCAGGAGTTACTATTCAAGATGAAATTTGGGTAAGGACACAGCCAAACCACATCAGGCCTGCAAAGCCAAAAAATTGGTAAGTGAATTTACCCAGTTTGGCAAATGCCTTCAAAGTGAAAATCAGCTTTAGAGAGCTCAGTTGGCCCTTCTCTGTTCCTGTGTTCCTATAACTTCTGTCCTAAATATTTCTGACTTTCTTACCAACTTGTGAGTGTATTTAAGAGAATGTTTTTAAATGTTTGCCCAGTATTTTCTGTTGTTTTTATCAGGAAGGTTAGTAAAGGTTCCTAGTCCTCTGTGTTACTATAAACAGGAGAGTCTCTATATTTTTATTTTTGTTTCTCTATTCCCAACTAGATTGTATCATTCTTGAGGGGAGTGATCTTGCTTTGGACTTCTTTCGCCTTCTCCGTAGTACAACACTCAGTGTTCAGTGGACATTCAGTTACATAGGTAGACATGTAGCTAGAAAACACTTTTGAGGGTTTCTGTTTTACGTATTTCATATCTATTATATTTTTTAACCTTCCCAGTTATTTGGTAAGGTAGGTTATTTATTTATTTAAGACAGGGTCTCACTCTGTCCCCCAGGCTGGAGTACAGTGGTGCAATTATGGATCACTGCAGCGTCAACCTCCTGGGCTTAAGTGATGCTCCTGCCTCAGCCTCCCAAGTAGCGGAGACCACAGGTGCACACCACTGTGCCTGGCTAAGTTTTTTATATTTTGGTCTCAAACTCCTGGGCTCAAGTGATTCTCCTGCCTTGGCCTCCGGAAGTGTTGGGATTACAGGCATGAGCCATCATGCCTGGCCATTATTATTGCCTCCATTTTACTGATCAGTAAACTAAGACTTAGCGGAAGAATTTGGACACAAATCTGGTGATAAGTAGGGGTAGAATTTAGATTCGTGACTATTGACTCATAATTCTGTGTCCTTTCCACTATGCCATTTTGCTTTTTAGTTAATGTCATTGATGTCTCCTGATTACTTTAGCTAGATACGAAAATTCTAGACAAACCACTGGATTCATAATATCTTGATGAAATTATCTCTAAATCCTCACCTAAATTTTTTTTTAGATATTTGTTTAAGCTTTTATCAGTGACTTAAAACAATATGTTGACCTTCTGTTACAGAAAGCAGAAGAAAGAATTGGTCTTTTTTGCTGTTGCTGCATTGTGAAATATTTTTGTTGTAAAACATAGGTAATTTTTGTCTTTTCCAACAGGTGTGTATGTAATATAGATTGCAGTGGATACAGTTTTAATCCTGTGTGTGCTTCTGATGGGAGTTCCTATAACAATCCCTGTTTTGTTCGAGAAGCATCTTGTATAAAGCAAGAACAAATTGATATAAGGCATCTTGGCCATTGCACAGGTAAAATCCATTTTATTTATTCAGAGACCCATCTTTACTATTGTATACATATAATTGTACATTTGGTAGTGTTTCAAATTTGCAAAATGAGAAATCCTCGAAGCTTTATTTTATTACTTTGTGTTTCAGATTTTTTAATTACTAATTTAGTTTTTTTTCATTTATTTTCATCTTTTCAAGACATAAACCATGCTTCTTGGTTTTTATTTAGTTAGTTCTTGGTTGCTAACTGATCCTAACATGGAATTATAATTATTATTTATAGTTCTAATGTCATCTCAAATTTGGAATGATTATAGCTGTTTAAGAGTTAGATAACATATTTTAATTTCAGTAAAACTATGGTATTACCATATATTTGTTAAACCTCTTTTTATAGAGCATAATAATTTACTTTGTTTTCCCATTATCTGTATCATGTTTCCCTGTACATATTATGTGTGATTACAGATTTTGGTGTGAAGTTAGAGAATGTAAAGAAAATTTATTGCCTTTTGCTTAAGATTCTTTTTGCCCTTCTTGCTTTTTGTCGTAGCTTGGAAACCATGATACCATATAATAAGGAGTTTTTGTTTTCTACCCCTACTAGAAATATTCAGTCTCTAAAGCCAGAGGTTCCTAATTTTCTTTCCTCAGTAATATTCAGATGAGCTGGGAAGATGGATTATTTCCTTGGTCACATATGTGGGCCAGGCACACACTCATGGACTAGGATTGTACATCTTTCTTGCTTACTGGTTCCCTTCTTCCTCTCTTTTTAGACTTATTAAAGGGATATTATGTTTTTATCTGAGCTGAAGGGAAAAGATTGTAAGCCAAAATTAGGTACATTATATTGGTTACAAATTATTTGTGACACACTACACAATTGATTGCAGTACCTCTGGTCTAAACTACCAAAGAATACCCAAGAAGCTCATCAGACAATTTTTAGGTAGGAGTTGAGTGTGGGCATGATAGAGGACACCATTTGCTGACAGGGATCCCTTGTGGTTAGATGTCCCACTTAGCCTTGATCTTGAAGAAGTATGGTCCCCCCACCCCAATGGGGTGGCATTTAGAGCTTGGGTGGGAAGACTAGCTTAAGGAAGGACTATGTTCTCTGAGGAAAATATGCATGTTTGAATGATACTCTTTGGAATTTCAAGTTCAGAGCACTTGGTCAGTGTATTAGTTCATTCTCACATTGCTATAAAGAATTACCTGAGACTGGGTAATTTATAAAGAAAAGAGGTATAATTGGCTTGCAGTTCCACAGGCTGTACAGGAAGCATGGCTGAGGACCTCAGGAAACACAATCATGGTGGATGGCAAAGAGGAAGCAGGCACATCTTACATGGCAGGAAAAGGAGGAAGAGAGAGCAAAGGGAGAGGTGCCATGCACTTTTATAAACAGCCAGATCTTGTGAGAACTCACTCACTATTATGAGAACAGCAAGGGGGAAATCTGCCACCATGATCCAGTCACCTTCCACAAGGCCCCTCTTCCAACATTGGGGATTACAATTAGACATGAGATTTGGGCGGGGACACGGAACCAAACTATGTCAGTCAAGCTTGAGAGTTTAATTGAAATGCATCCTTTGGAGTGATTGGGCCTTAAGTTTTGTCTTAGTCCCCTCTGTAATCTTTCATCCACAAACTTAACTGTGTCTTTCCTTTGCCTCCCCCACTAGTATTGGGAAGCTTGTGCTTCTAAACACGTGGTTATGGCTCATTTATAGTCTTCCCAGTCCAGGTGCAGTTCTCAAATCAGGGGTCATTTTTTATAGTAAGCGTTTCATAACACAGCTGAGAGTCCCCATTTATCTTAATCTGATGTTTCCAGGGTAACAGTGGGTAGGAGAAGGTAAATCTTGAGGCAGTTGTCTTTTAGAGAAAGAAAGGGTTAACCTTTTCTTTTCAGAGTAGGTGTTGTTTTAGTTTGCATAGGAAAGAGTTTTTAAAGGAGGTGACATTGGAGCTGAAGTATAGATGAAACTGACTATTCATCATGCAAAGAGCACGCAAAGAGCACTTATACCTGGGATGCCTTGAGGCCTCAGACAGAAATGACATAATTGATTTAGAGAATAGTAGACAACGTGAGCAGGATAAGGGGACAGAGGTTAAGAAGAACTTGGAATGATTTGGAATTATTGGGAGTATCATGATATGACTTAACCATTGTATATATCTTAATTTGAGAACCGTTTTCTCTTACAGATACAGATGACAATAGTTTGTTGGGAAAGAAAGATGATGGACTACAATATCGACCAGATGTGAAAGGTACTGAATCATGCATCTCCAAATTTTGGCCAGCTATGGAAATATGGTCACTAGCTGTCCTTATTAGTTCTGTTTCCATTATTAACAACACCTCTAACTTTGTTCTCTATAGTAATATACATAACACAGTTAATTAGTATTAATAGTAACAGAAATAGCCAAAGTGCATCTCATTTTATAAGGTTCTCTCATATGTGCTTTCTTTGATTAAAGCTTGTATTGAGATAATTTTAGATGTACATGCACTTGTAAGAAGTTATACAGAAAGATCTCTCAATATGTTTTATAAAAATCCTCTTTACTCCTCTAGAGTTTCCTGTTAACATGTGCCTGATGCCCAGGTCTTTGAACCTTGTTCCTTTTGCCTGAAACTCTTTATTTCCTTTCCTGATTAATTCCTTTTTATCCTTTTAATCTTACCTTGGAAGTCATTTTATTTTGGGAAATACTCCTTGACTCTTAAGTCTATATTAGATACCTTTCCTGTATACTCCCTTATATAGCCCACTCTATTATAACTGCCTTTTTATTCATCTGTAACCCCCTCTAGGCTATGAGTTCTGTGAGGAGAGGAGAACCTGTCTGTCATGTTCACTCTGTATCCCTAACCCTAGCCGAATATCTGGCACATAAGTAGGTACTCTGTGCTTGTCTAAAGAGTGGATGTGGCTCAAAGAAGCAGTAGGTTTTATTTACACAAGGTCACATGTAGTAAAGGTCAGAACAGAGGCTGAATTCCAGGTCCCTTGACTTCAAAGCCATTGCTCTTCTTGCTTGTTTTCACACCCATTATTTTGTTTGATTCTTATAACTGCTCTGATAGGTAAGAACCAATGGGAAGATTGAGGATCAATGAGGTTGTATCTGGTTAACTGAAACAGGTCTATATCTTTGGCCTTCTAGGCCAGGACCTCTATATAATCACAGGGTCATCATCTATCCATTTGTTTGGTTATACCATTAAAAGATATGTGATCTACCTTTTATACCTAATTTCTAAACAATATGTAAAATGGGAGTGATAATAGTACCTGTTTCATAGAGTTTCATAAAAACTAAATGAGATAATACATGTTAAGTGCTTCAAACAGTGTCGGATATACTTGTAAGTGTTCAACAAATGGTAGCTGTTATCATTGAGTAATTTGTTACTTCTCTTACTTGAATCATATCAAACCCGAGTTAGATGAGCTCTGAAATATGTCTAATGAGGCTCAAGGATAAGACCAAAGATGGGGTGGGGGTTGGGACAAGGTGGAGCTTAGGAACAAAGTGAGAATGTCTTCATAATAATAAAAAGGTTGGTATGAGCTCCTGAAATATGTCTCCTATGTTGATACACAATACTGTATTTAAAATAGAAAATTTCCTGTGTTCTCGTAGGAGACAAAATAGGTCAGATTCAGTTTTATTCACTATATTGATAGTACTTGACTAGAATAGGAAGGCGATTTTTCAGTATTTGGAAGCTCATACTTAGGGCAGTTTGGGGAATTGTGTGTTCCAAAGCACTTGTGTGCCATTGATAATGGATAATTTAGAGCCTGGGCCACTTTTAAGACACTGAAAATCTTTTACACATAAGAATTGATCTCTAATTTAAATGAAATTATCATAGTTAGTAGATATAATTTATTACATACCAATTTATACTGGTCATTTTACTGTTTGTAGTTAGAAAGATATCTAAAATATATGCATCTTTAAAGATCTTGTGATATAGTAAGTGCAGATAACCAACTTCTAACAAAGTAGAAACTGATTATTGCTATACGTGCAGTACAGTTTAAAAGTGCAATGGGAATTTAGAAAAGTTGAGGTTAATTTTTGGTGGGGAACAGTGGGAATCTGTGAAATGTTGTGGAAGAAGTGGAACTTGAGTGAACCATGAAGGATGAACAGGAGTCAGAAGGATATCTAAGGATAGGAGAGCGTGAGCATAGATATGCACACAACGCTATGACAGGATGTGTTGGAGAAAGGTAAGGATTCCTTTGGGCTGGAGAATAGGAGGCTTAAGAGGTAGAAGTGGAAGGCAAGGCTAGAAAGATAGCTTGGGGCCAGATTGTGTAGTGTTGAATTCTGTGCTACTCTAGGGAATTTAGACTTTATTTGTGGGCAGTGGGGAATCATTAATATATTTGAAAAAAGCAAGGCTACAAAGTTAACCATTTGAAAGAATGATACCTGGCAGAAATATTGTGCATATTGTATACATTGGGATGGAGGCAGGGATATCAGTTAGGTAAAGTCAAAAGGAATAAACATCTTCTTAGATATGAGAGACAGAGAGTTAAAAATGACTTAAGACTTCAAGCTCAGATGGCTTAGATAATGAATTCTGTTCACAGAACTAAGGATATTAGGTAGGTGAAGGTGTTTGGAATAAAGTAAGGGAGGAGTTGATGATGGAGATGGTTGACTGTATTTTAGACTTTGAGGTGCTTGTGGAACTCATCCAGGTCACTTTGTTCAGTATAAATTTGTGAATCGTCTTTGGATATAGAGGTGATAACTGAAGCCACAAGAATGAATGAGAGAGAGTTGTGTTGTCTGTTATAGTAGCTACTGGCCACATGTAGCTATTTAAATTTAAATTTAAATGAAATTAGCTTGGACAGCATGGTGAGACCTTGTCTCTAAACAAAATTAACTGGTTGTGGTGGTATGCGATGTGGTCCCAGCTGCTCGGGAGGCTGACGTGGGAGGATGGCTAGAGCCCAGGAGGTCGAGGGTGCAGTGAACTGAGATCGCACCACTACTCTTAAGCATGGGCGACAAAGCAAGACCCTGTTTTGAAAAAAAAAAAAAATTAAAAGCATGCTAGCCCTATTTCAGATGTTCAGTAGCCAGATATGACCAGTGACTACCATATGGGACAGCACAGATATAGAACATTTTCAGAGTTGAAGAAAGTTCTGTTGGACGCACTATTATTTAGAAAGGAGAGAAGGTCCAACTTGGGATGAAGCAGAAAGAGGACTGAGAGGAAGAAAATCAAGAAGAGTACACAGAAGCTATGAGGGAAAAGATGACCAGTAGCTTAAAAAGCTACAGAAAGGTATGAGAAGACAAGGACTAAACTATGCTAGAATTTGAAGACAAGGGGATCATTGACAATCTTGGACCAAGTTTCTTCCATGAAGGATGAAAGATGAAACCCAAATCGTAAAAGTGTTCTCACAGGAAATAGAGGTTAAAAGGTAACTCTATTTTTATTGTGTTTGTTTATTTGTTTTTACCTTATTTGCTTTTATTTTATTTTTTGTTCTCACAGCATTTATAGGAGGCCCTTAGTAAATATCCACGTCTGCAACACACAGCCAAGATTGGGTAGGTAAGGCAGTGATCTGGGGATAGAGGCTACAAAATGAAAAGCGGGAACACTGCACCAGCAAGAAGCTGGAAAGATTGGAAGATAGTGCTCAGTAAGAAATGTCTTTTAAAACTTAACTCGTAGAGAAGAGTGCTGGTGAAATGGAGCATTTGAATGTCTAGAATAGCTGCTGAATTAGAGCTTTTCTTGGGCTGTTGGAAAACTTGTGGTAAATATTGAAATTGGAGTGTTAGAAGTTCTGTTGTAGATGTTGAAGTCATAAAGGATATAATTGAGCATGAGTTGTATGGGAGATGGGTATGTGACATTTAGAAAACATGTATCTATGATATATAAACAGAATAGTATAATAAACCTCATATACCCAGTACCCACCTTCAACAGTTACCATAAAGGATATGATTGAGCATGAGTTGTATGGGAGATGGGTTTGTGACGTTTAGAAAACATGTATTTATGATACATAAACAGAATAGTATAATAAACCTCATAAACCCAGTACCCACCTTCAACAGTTGTCAGCATTGTCATTCTTTGTATACCTCCACCCATGTGATTATCATTATTCTCGTTTTATAGTTTTTAAAGATGTAATTTATAGCACTGAAATGCGCAAATCTTGATCAATGGATATACTTCACATATACCATACCTTATAATCAATACCATTTCCACCTGCAGGAAGTTTCTTTGTGGTATATGACATTTTAATGTGACCATTTTGATTCAAAAATATGCTCATACAGCCTATAATCTAACCATACCACCCTTTTTATTATTATGAAGACATTCTCACTTTGTTCCTAAGCTCCACCTTATCCCAAACCTCACCCCATCTTTGGTCTTATCCTTGAGCCTCATTAGTCTCTCCTCCTGCTGCTGGCCAGGGATACCTGAGATAGCGAGATACTGATATCATTTCCATTACTGGTGACTGTTTAGATATTTCGGTCCAGCCCTTTTGATGTGCCCTTTTAAAAATGATTTTGACAGATATGCCTCATCAAAAGGAAAGACTGTGAGCCAAACGCTAAGATCAATGAAGGAAATCAGAGAATGTCATGGAGGTTGGTGGAGAGTCATGCAGAGGATGATTAGCAGGCTCCTAAGAGAGGAAGGTGCTGGGGAGCTGAGAGTGGAATGCTGGGCTGGAAGTGACAGTGGTGAGCACATCAGGGGAAGAGGGAAGGAAGGGAATCTAGGAAGTAATGTGGTCTTGGTACATCAGGAAGATGAAAGGACTATTTTCTAAGGGAGTAGTTGAGGTAGATGAACTTATTCATGTTAGAAGGGGTGTTTCTCTGAGCACAGTGGGCAGGCTAGGAAAGGAGGAATCAGGGCTGGTATGGAGGACGGTGGGGTTTAGAATTGGGAGAGTGGGAGGCATTGGAGTGTGGGCAGTAGTTTACATAGCGGAAGATAATTCCTTAATGGAGTCCGAGCAGACTGTGGTTAGGGAAGGATGTGTGGAGGGATATGTTAGTGATGAAGGCTGAGGGGTGCAGGGTAGTATAGCAGAAGCAAGACAGAATATTTTGAATTTTTTAACTGTAGAGATTTATAGAAATAATGAGCCCTAGGGTTACTGATGCAGTGTTGATATAGTTGTGACCTCGGCAGTTTACCTTCCAGGTATGTGTCTCCATTGCTAATAGCAACTCCTCATGCTTTATTTTGGTTGTACACTGTTGGACCAGGACAGATAGCCAGTGGAACAAGCCTTTGCAGATAAGCCATCTGGTACTGGGTTTTTTCATAACATCATCCCTTAGAACCACAACTATCCTTTGTATTTGAAAGCACTGCAGCTGGTGGTGGATTTGTTTCTGAATGCCTCTGTGGGTGAAAGGAGCCATTTGGTGACCAAGTATACTTTTTGTATTGTACATACACACACACACACACACACACACACACACACACACACTGTTCAGAGACTAGCAGTTGCAGTTGTTGTTCATCGTGCCTGTCACCACTTGACTAAGGGCTTGTTTAGGCAGGATCATTCTGTGCTCAGTTCTTACTGTGTGCAGGTGACATCTCTGCTGTTGTTTCTGAAACCATGTTATGTTACATCTTTTGAGCCTTTTTATTTCTCCTTTTTGAAGTTGGCTAATTTACTTGGCCTGGAGAGCAGGTGCTTGGCCATTCTGCTTTTTATCTGTTTCCTACACATCTCCTAGGATAGCTTGGAGAAATAATACTGTAATGGCTAAGAGCTTGCCCTCTGGAGTCAGACTTGGTCTGTGCCTACTAGCTGTGTGTCTTGATTTCTCTGAGCCTCATTGATCACATCTGTAATTAGGGACAGTAATACCTACTACCTAAGATCACTATGAATATTAAACACTGTGTTACTGAGTTCAATGTCAGTGTTATTATGGTTATTTTTAAAACTTTTGTTTCCTAGTTTCATGTTCAGTAACCTGGCTGTGCTCAACAGTCTCACCATTGGTGGGTTAGTTATCTGTCTTGCCATTTAATATTATTGTTCATAAGTGACATCAGTAGGATATTCTTTCATTTAATAGTTATTAATCAAGTGCCCTACTATGTGCCAGGTGCTTTCACATATTTGTGTTATTTAGTCCTCATAACAATCAAGTTTATCCTCATTTTGCAGATGAAGAAGCTGAAACTGCAGGAGTTTTGCCCATATAGAATGGCAGAACAGCGACTGGAATTCAGACTTGCTGGCCCTAAATGCTGCTACTTCCCTTTGTACCATGATTCCAGAATTCTTTTCTGCCTCCTTGCTTTCTTAATTACCTTTATATATTTAATCCCCTCTGAGCTATTACCTTGGTGAACCTTAATACTTCTTCTCGAGTCTGGATCTTTTTCCAAGCACTGGTTTCACATATTCAGTTGCCTTGTACTTACTTGTTTGTTTTGCCATTGCTTCAAACTTGTGGAACTACCATAGTGCCTGGAACATAATAGATGCTTAAAAAATACTTTTTGAATGACTGGAGATCTAAACTTGAACTCAGCTTACTACATTCTCTCTACAGAACCCCCATCGTTAGGCTCACATTTGGAGTCATTTTTACATAATTCTGTATTACAAGCATCTTCAATAAAGAGAACAATTTTGTTCTACTGAACACTTAAATGTACAGGAGTTAGTACTGGGTACCACTCTTCAAGATAGTTGTAAATTGTTGGAATAGGAATGGGACTGGGAAAATCTGAGCTTAAAAATAGAAGATTGGTTAATAGAGGGGAGAGGGTAAACAGATGTGAGGAAGTCTGCATCAAGTTGAAGCGAGATTTCATTCAACATAAAGAAAATCTGATGGTATTAGAATGAACCATATTACGAGTTTTGGAAGTGTTCAAGTAGACATAGGCTCTGAGGGTTATAAAACTAAAGATACTCCTTTATCAAACCAGATGGCCTCCAAGGACCCTTCCAGATCTGAGTTTCTGAGCTCATTCACTTTCCAAAACATCCTCAAACCATTTTTATTTTTTCTGTGTGTCTAGTGTCTACTCCTACTGCTGAGATTTAGCTTAGCTTTTTATTGCCACAAGTTTGGATTATGTACTAACTTTCTTTATTTTTTTGAGACACCGTCTGGCTCTCTCACCTAGGCTGGAGTGCAGTGGTGTGATCTCAGCTCACTGCAACCTCCACCTTCTGGGTTCAAGCGATTCTTGTGCCTTAGCCTCCCGAGTAACTCGAGTTACAGGTGTGTACCACCATTCCCAGTTAATGGATTATGTATTAACCTTTTAATTGGTCACCTGATAGATATATCAGGTGATATATATAAAATATATATGTATAATATATATAATATACATATATATGTATAGATGATATATATATGTATAATATATTATATATATATCATCTTCCTAGTTCCCTTGCCCCATTATCTTGTATGCTGGTATCCAATTAATTATTTTAATATCTTTATTGAGATACCATTTACATGCCATTAAGTTCACCTGTTTATAAAGTGTACAATTCAGTGGTTTTTAGTATATTTACAGAGTTGTAAAAGTGTTATCATAATCTAATTTTAGAACATTTCCTTCACCCCTAAAAGAACTTCCACACCCATTATTAGTCACTCCCCATTCACTTAACCACCAGCTCTAGGCAACTATCTCAACTAATTTTCATGTAAAACCCGGCTTTCCTTGTGCTGTCTTCAAAAGGCCTTTAGTGTCTTCCTTGTCCATATGATGAAGAAAACATGTCTTACCTAGAATTCAAATTTTTCCATAATCTAGTTTCAGCCTACTTTTCCAACTTTGACATATACCCTTCCCCAGTCTGAATGTATCATACTCTACCTAGGTTGCTACTCTTTGTTCTTAAGAATGCCATGTGCATTATAGCTTCCCTTTGGCTTCCACCGTTCCTCTGTCTAATCTATTTATGCTTTGAGTCTTAACTTGAGTCCTACCCTATCAATAAATCCTTTAGCCTCCAGTGAGTTCTCCTTTCAATTTGAACTTCCATAGCACCTAGTGTTATAAAACCATCTTTTGCCGTTTAATTGTAAACTGCCACATGGGACCCCTTCCCTTGTGTTATTCAGTTTTTCATGTGTATATGCTGATTTTCTGAATTGACTTTAAGCTTCTTGAGGGCAAGGACCATGCATGCCTTTTTTTTTTTTTTTTAATATCCTCTGTAGCTTAGCTGAGCATGTAGCTATGCCCAGAAATAGTATGTATGTTTAATGGGATGAATAAAGTTGGCATTGAGCGGAATATTAGACTCTGTGAATTTGGATGTTGGCAGAAGTTTCAAAGCCTTACTAGACATGTTCATGTTTTATATAGCTTCACTTTGCCTACAGCTTGATACCACATTCTTTCATTACTTCATTCAGTGTATGTTTATTGGTGCCATACTTTTCCTATTAATTTCTCAAAACTTTGTTTTTAATTTAGTTAACTTTCTCTGACTGCTTTCACCTAGCTGAGTTCTCTGATAGCTCTCAGCTCTGCGTTATTCTTGAAATTCCTTGCTGTTTAAAGAACTTCCTTATGGTACGTTAGTACATTACCACAGCCTCTACAGACCTGCACAGTCCTATTACTAGGACTTTATCCTTATAGGACTTTATTATCATAGGTTGGTGCATAACCTTATTCTCTATAGTCCCATTGTTATACCCTTTCATGGCCATGTTCTGAGAAATGCTATGGGAGATGACTGCTTTCCTCAGTTCACTTATGGTCTGATGGGGAATGTAGAGTGGCATTTTTAGTTTAAAACTGTAGCAAGAAAAGTATATTTGATTTCAGTTATTTGGTTTCTGATAAACTATTTCTCATCAAAGCTAAATTACTTTAGGAAAGTCTTCTGCTTGGATCACAAGTATTAATAAATAAAAGATATGATAATTAAGTTTTGACCTCTGTTAGGAAACACAGGATAGGACTACTACAGACAGTCTAGTTCATGAAGGGATTCAAGATAGAAACCTTTATTGGATAATAATTTTGTCAATGGAAAACAACAAAGATACAATTTATAACTGTTTTTTTCTCCCTTTACCAGGAGAAAATTAGAATTTATTCATTTAACAAACATTTGTTGAGCACGAAATAATACTTGGTAATACTTATTTGTTAAGTACTTATTGTTTGCCAGGCATTGTTCTAAGTTCTGTAAACACTTACATATTTAATACACTAAATATATTATCTCATTTAGGCCTCAAAACAACCCTACAAGAAGTAGACATCATTGTCATCTTCATTTCTCAGATTAAGAAACTGAGGGCCAGAAATAGTTAAGTAACTGCCTTTAGGTCACACAGCTAGAGAGTGTTGTAACCAGGATTCAAACCTAGGCAGTCTGACTCTAGAGCTGTGTTCTTAGCCATTATATGTACTACATTCTAAGTGTTAGGAGTTATACAGAAATGAATAACACAAGCAGCCAGATTATTAAGGAGCTCACAGTCTTATAGTAGAGGCTGACTTAAAAAACCCAAATAGCAATAAAACAGGCAGTACTGTGAGTGTTATAATAGAGGAGTAAGTGCTCAGGATCATAGCAACCCAGAAGAGGGCTTGATTTCTTTTGCCATGGCAGAATCATAGTCTAGGAGCTGGAGGAGACCTTATAAGCCCTTTGACGACAGGATATGTTTTCATTTTTGTATTCCCAGCACCTAGCAGAGTGCCCAGCGTATACAAGGTGATCAGTAGATGATAAATTAGTGATCTGTTTTGCACTTTCCATTATGATAGCTACTAGGCTCATGTTGCTACTGAGCACTTGAAATGTGGCTAGTCAGAATTTAGATCTTTTGTGGGTATAAAATATCAGAATTTGGAGACTTATTTTAAAAAGTAAGAATATTTCAATTTTTAATACTGGTAATATGTGAAAATGTTATTTATTGGCTATACTGGATTACATTATATGATTAAAATTAATTTACTTGTTTCTATTTACTTTTTAAAATCTGGGCTACTAGAAAATATAAAATTACATATGTGTCTTGTACTATACCTGTGTTGGGTAGTGCTGGTCTCATTCAGCTCCCTCAGAGAGAATAAGTGATTTGAACAAGGTCACAAAGCAGTAAAGACATTTTTTAGATTGAGAATTTGTATGTTAGATTCCCTGACTTTTAGATCTGTTCTCTTTCTAGGCATAAATTAAATTAGCACAATGTAAATATATATACTTTGAGGAAAAATAATATCATTTTGGTCTTGTTTCTCTCTGCTTTAGTTCCACTATCACTGACCTCAATAATCATTAAGGTTTTTTTCTGTCTATATGTAAATTTTTATCCTCAGAAAATCTGTATTTTTGGTTCTCAGGGTTTTTTTTACACTTGACACCTCTATTCTCACTTCTCCCTTGATCTTCCTCTTAATCTTCCCCATACACATACATACAACTCACTATTTCATTCCTTTTTAATTTGTTTCCATTAACATTAAAAAAATTTTATTAGCACCTTTTATTTGTATTTTGGGGAGATAGGCCCTGTGATGTTACATGATATACTGTTTAAATAGCTGGTTGTTTTGGTGGTATTTTACTTGCATTTGTTATCTCCTTTAATCCTCTCAAAACTGCATGAAGTATAGGTCCTATTATTCTGAGTTTACAGTTATGAAGTCTCAGGTTTAAGAGGGTAGTATGCTGAAGGTACGGCTATAGTGCACAGAATCTGTTAGCTAGAACTGTGTAAGATAGAAATGGCAGGAAGCCTGGGGATTTTCCTGCACATGGACAGGCCTGTAAATATTGGGGAATTCTGAGTCCTTCGAGCTTAGGATTAATGTATTGGTGCATATACCAAAAAAAGTATAAAAATTCATTCCCAAATTTATTTGTGTATGTGTGTGTGCATATGTGAGTATGTGATGTATATATGGAGAATGACTGAATGAGTGAATGAATCTGATTGATTTTGAAGACCAAGTTCCTATATTTTCATCTTTCCTGACCCGTTCCATCTCTCCTTCCTGACTCTCTTCCTTTTCTTCACTTCAGTTCAGTTCAAATCATTATACTTAAGTCTGAGCAGATGTTCATCAACATGTTGATAGTGTTTTATTTTTGGAGAGTGAGATTTCAGGTTATTTTGAATTTCTTTTTTAACCTCTATATTATTTGAATTTTAAAAATAATGACCATATAGTAAGAAAAACTATATGAAAAGAGCAGCAAAGCTATTTTCACTTGGAAAAAAATGAATATGCTTGATAATTTTCATTCCAAAAATAAACCTTTCACCCTAAAATTCCAGAATCCCATAACTTGCTCTCTGTCATTCAGTGTTCTTTGGCCTCAATTTCATAGCCCTCAAATAGATGATTAAGTTCATTCCCCAAAAGCCATTTCTGTGTACACCATCTCTCTGTCACAGAGGTGAACTTTCTTCTAGAGCTAGCATTTTTTTCTTTAGCAAAGGTGTTTAGTTTTCTTTGCCAGATTGTTTTTAAACAACAGTAACTCTTAGCGGTCACATTCTGCAAGTATTTTTAAATGCTTTGAATCTAAAGTTTACCGCTGTGTTTATGGCATAATAGGAATTAGAAAAGACCCTGGATCTGATCTAACCCCTTATCTGATAAATTTTCTTTTCAAATTGCCAGTAGGTGGTTGACAGCAAGTGGATTCATTTGCTGTTTCAGAACATTTGAAAAGTCCTTATTTTTCAGCTTGCGTTTCATTGTTGAATGATCTGGTTTATGTTCTTTTAAGATGCTAATGATCAAAGAGAAGATGTTTATATTGGAAACCACATGCCTTGCCCTGAAAACCTCAATGGTTACTGCATCCATGGAAAATGTGAATTCATCTATTCTACTCAGAAGGCTTCTTGTAGGTAAGTCAGTGCTTCCAGATCAGTGGTGAGCATTTTTTTTCATCAGTGGTTGTTGCTCTATAGAAGGGAATGAAATGTAGGCTAAATATTACCAAAAAGTAGTGTTTATTTGCAGTAGACAAGTAAAAAAATAAATCAGCAGCATCATTTGGAAAACTGGCAAGTAATATGCAGAAAACAAAAAACAATTTTTAAAGGGCTTTGAGATTATGGGCAAATTTAAAATATAATACTATGCATTTTTAATATAAAAAATAAATGTGCCATATTCCAACACTATTTTGGTTTTTAGGCAATCTGTCACAAGGTGGTTGAGGGACTAAAGACTGTATTAAGAACAGAGAACATGTAACTCAAATAAAATAGGTGCTAAAATAGATTTCTAAAAATAAGGGGATGGGGACGAAGAACCAGGTGTGAATTGAGAGATGAAAATGGAAAGGGCGTAAATCCTCAACTCCCTGATTCCAGAGAGGTTATGTAACTTGTTCAAGGTCAACAGCAAGTTAGAAATAGAGCTGGGAAAAAATTAAGTCTCAGACTTTCCAATACCCTACCTAATGATCTTGGTGTTTTTTGCTGCTCTTGCCTGTCTATGGATACATCTTTTTGCTGCTGCTGCCAGGAGCTCATCATCTACTTGATGTTGGTCTAGTTAGCCAGGTGATGTTTCTATAGACAAGGGGACATTGCTGTCATTTTGCTTACCCTTGCCTCCTAGAGTTTGACCAGATCCTTTTTTTCCTTTCTTAGTCAAAATATCAAAACATGGAGAAATAGTATACTTTTCCTTTGTTTGGGCCACCTAGAAGCCGGTGAATCTTTCCAAAAAATAAGAGGAAGCAATTGGAAATCCAGTATCTTGGGTCCTTCTACTTCTTTAGCTCCCTGCTCCTGATTTTTTTCCCCGGCCTTTCTCCTGCTTAAAAAACAAGAAACAAAACAAAACACTGTAAACTGTTAATGGTTGAATAGTTCTTTGTTAAGACATTTGCTTTTTCCTGATTGAAAGTTCTCCTTGTCTTTGAAGAACCCTAACCTCCTCTTTTTTTTTTTTTGTGAACATTAAAAAAATCCAGCTGTATGAATGATAACAGGCCAGGTTTTTTTTTTTTTTTTTTTTTTTTTTGAGACAGAGTCTTGCACTGTTGCCCAGACTGGAGTGCAGTGGTGCGATCTTGACTCACTGCAACCTCAGCCTCCCAGGTTCAAGCAATTCTCCTGCCTCAGCCTCCTGAGTAGCTGGAACTATAGGCATGTGCCACCATGCTTGGCTAATTTTTTGTTTTTTGTTTTTTTGAGATGGAGTCTTGCTCTGTCGCCAGGCTGGAGTGCAGTGGTGCAATCTCGGCTCACTGCAACCTCCGCCTCTTGGGTTCAAGTGATTCTCCTGCCTCAGCCTCCTGAGTAGCTGGGACTACAGGCATGTGCCACCATGCCCAGCTAATTTTGTATTTTTAGTAGAGATAGGGTTTCACTATGTTGGTCAGGATGGTCTCGATCTCTTGACCTCATGATCCGCCCGCCTTGGCCTCCCAAAGTGGGATTACAGGCGTGAGCCACCGTGCCCAGCCTAATTTTTAGTAGAGACAGGGTTTTGCTGTGTTGCCCAGGCTGGTCTTGAACTCTTGAGCTCATTCAGTCTGCCTGCCTCAGATTCCCAAAGTGCTGGGATTACAGACGTAAGCCACTGCTCCTGGCCCAAGCCAGTTTAAAAACGAAATCTTACAGTGGGCTCTTCATGTTTGTCCTACAGTGGCATGGATAGCTTGATAGAGGTTTGGATCTTGTCCTCTTAGGATGGTGCATCTTTCAAGATACTTAAATGAAGGATGAGAGAGAGGATCATGTTCTGGTAATGATGTGATACCAGGTCATTTTCTAGTATTTTACTAACTGAAAGTAAGAGGATTGAATGGTGTACAGGTTAAAGGCTTTGGAATTAGATACACTGACTTGGCCAATTATTGTCTGTGTGTTCTTTGGAAGTTTATACATAAAATATCTAAGCCTCATTTTCATCTTTCTTAAAGTAGAATAGTGATAGTACCTATCTCATGTTGTTAAAATTAAGCGAGATAATATATGTAAAGTGCTTAGCCTAATACCTGGTATGTAGTATGTACTTAGTGAATAGCAGTTGATATTATTAGACTGTAAGCCCATTAGGGGCTCTTTGTTTTGTTAACCAGTATTTTCCCTGTGCCTAGTGTAGGACCTAGCCCAGTAGGAACTCAGTAAATATTTTTGAATGACATGTGATGATGATAAATTTTTTTTTTTTTGAGACGGAGTCTCGCTCTGTCGCCCAGGCTGGAGTGCAGTGGCCGGATCTCAGCTCACTGTAGCTCCGCCTCCGGGGTTCACGCCATTCTCCTGCCTCAGCCTCCCGAGTAGCTGGGGCTACAGGGGCCTGCCGCCTCGCCCGGCTAGTTTTTTGTATTTTTTAGTAGAGACGGGGTTTCACCGGGTTAGCCAGGATGGTCTCGATCTCCTGACCTCGTGGTCCGCCCGTCTCGGCCTCCCAAAGTGCTGGGATTACAGGCTTGAGCCACCGCGCCCGGCGATGATAAATTTTTAAGAGGAGTATCGGCTGGGCGCGGTGGCTCACGCCTGTAACTTTGGGAGGCCGAGGCGGGCGGATCACAAGGTCAGAAGATCGAGACCATGGTGAAACCCCATCGCTACTAAAAATACAAAAAAATTAGCCGGGCGCAGTGGTGGGCGCCTGTAGTCCCAGCTACTCAGGAGGCTGAGGCAGGAGAATGGCGTGAAGCTTGCAGTGAGCTGAGATCGCACCACTGCACTCCAGCCTGGGGGACAGAGAGAGACACCGTCTCAAAAAAAAAAAAAAAATAAATAAATAAATAAATAAAGGAGTATCTTAAATGCCAAAGAATCTCTTTTCTGCACAATTGTAACTCCTTAAAAGCAGTTGATCTTTTCCTTTTGTCTGAGTCTGTGCAGTGTCTATAGGAATCAGGCCATGATATTTGTACTTCTGCTAGTAGGTAAGTGTGTGTGTATAGCAGTAAACAAGTAAGGATAAACAGCTTTTAGCTATAGTCCTATTATTAGGTTAAAATCTTCTAGCATTATGGTACCATTGATTTTTTGTTTTGTTTTGTTTTTGTTTTGAGATGGAGTCTTGCTCTGTTGCCCAGGCTGGAGTGCAGTGGTGTAATCTCGGCTCACTGCAACCTCTACCTCCCTCCCAGGTTCAAGCAGTTCTCCTGCCTCAGCCTCCCAAGTAGCTGGGATTATAGGCATGTGCCACCATGCCTGTCTAATTTTTCTATTTTTAGTAGAGACAGGGTTTTGCCATGTTGGCCAGGTCGAACTCCTGACCTTGGGTGATCCACCTGCCTTAGCCTCCCAAAGTGCTGAGATTACAGGCGTGAGCCACCGCGCCTGGCCTGATTTTTTTTTTTATTGATTGATTGATTGATGTATTAATGCCAAATTCTCCCTGATATTGGGGTGTCAAATTCAACTATGACAGAGATCCAGGGATCTTGCCTTTAAAAACCATACAACCTGGTGGAAGAGACTGACAAGTAATTATAATATGAAAAATGCTGTCATACACAGGTATACATGAGGCGATTTGGGACTTCAGAAAAGACATGTAAGCCTGAAGATGGGTGGGGGACATTGTTGGAGAAAGAGTCAGATCTTATAGGAACATTTGGCCTATCCCAGGAGCTTGGCTTTTATTTTAAAGGCAGTGAGACACCATTAGAGGATTTTAAGTAGCAATGCTGAGATCAAATCTGAAAGTCACTCTGGTGACATTGTGGAAAGTAGATTAGAAAATTTAGGAGACTTAGTAAGAAGTAAGGGCCTGAATTAAGTATGAAGGAGTTGTTGTGAGGCTGATAAAATAAATGGATTGCAGAGAAATCATTAGGTGGTTGAACTCATAGATGTTGGTGACCGACCTGTTAGGTTGGATATGAGCACGAGAACCTGGGGGTTGGTGGAGGTTAGTGGGATGAAGAGTCAGGAGAGTCTCCTGGGTTTCTGGCTAACACAAGATTGAGTGGGAAATGCATTGGGAAGAGGGAGAAGGTTTGAGGGGAAATGATATATTCAGTTTGACGTGCTTGGTCTAAGATAACTGTGGGATATCCGCTTACAGATGTCTGGTGGGCTGCTGGATATATTTTAGTTTTGGAACTGATGAGAGAGATGTGATTGAAGACATACATTTGAGAATCATTCCCTCTCTACCATTTCCATTTTACTTTCTACCTAGCAATTCTTCTATCCCACTAGCCCTCCCATTTATTGATCCTATCAACTTTTCAGTGTCCCTCACACCCTGGATATTCTCTTCCCCTCCCTCGTTAGTGTAAATTCCATGGCCAGTCATTGTAGTTCCCTTTGCATTTGAATCCCTCTTTCCTCTGTTGCTTCATCATACTCACTTGCCAAAACTGTAGTCCTGGTTCCTCCCAGCTCTCCACCTACTGCATACCTATACATGCAGCTGATCATGGCTATCGGTGAAAAGCACACCACCAGGTTAACTAGTCTCACTGACATATCTATAGGTCTCAAGGTGGGCCCTTTATGCTGTGCTGGCAGTCATTCTACACCTGCAGTTTATGCATTCTTCTCCTCTCCTATAGGATTTCTTTGTATCTTCTCCTCTCTCCTCAGATTAGCTGTACCTCCTCTCTCATCCTCATTCTTGGCTGTTGATCTTCTTTCCAAGTTTACTGAGAAAATGGAAGCAATATGAGAACTTGCACACACTTTCACTATCACATACCAGCAATCCTCTCCCTTTTTCTCTGTGTCATAGAACTTAATATCAGTATATCTCATATATATTGATAAACTTTTATTTTTTCCATCTTGGAAAAAAACTGCTCATTCTCATTCCCACCAGTTACTGCCCTGTTCGTTTCCTTTCCTTCATAGAACTCGAAAGAGTTGCCTAAAGTCTGTCTCCAGTTCCTCACTTCCCATTTCTCTTGAACTCACCCCAACAAGCTTTTGTCCCTAACACTCCACTGGGACTGTTCTCATTTCTAAATTCAGTGGTCAGTACTTAGTCTCAAATTACTTTTGAATGATCAGTAGCATTTGACACAGTTGATCACCCCCTCATGTGTGATATGCATTCTTCACTTGGTGTCAAGAATTATACTGTCTGTTGTTTTTTTCCTGATTTGCTGGACATTCCAGTTTTCTTGGCTGCTTCCCTCTTTGCTCTCTGACCTCTCAATGTAGTAGTGTACTTGGGTTTAATCCTAGTCCTCTTCCCTTAGAGATTCTGTCCAGTCTCAGGGCTTTCCATGACATATGCTAATAACTCCTAATTTACATAAATCCCAGACTTCTCTGCCGAATTTGAAACTCGTAGATCCATCTGCCTCCTTTACATTTCCACATGGATGTCTGACACCTCAATCTCAACAGGACTAAAGCCGATCTCCTGATCTGTTCTCCCTCCCTAAACCTGCTTTACCTGCCACCTTCTTCATCTCAGTTGATTCCAACTCCATCTTTTCAGTTGCTCAGACGAAACACCCTCTGATGTATCTCTGTCTTCTCTTTCTTATCCAATCAGCTGGGAATTCTGTTTCAGAATATCTCCAAAATTTGATTACTTCTCACCATTGCCAGTGCTATTCCTAGTGCAGGCCAATATTTCCCTGGAGTTTTTGCAATAGCCTCCGTGATTGTATTCTATAGTCCATAATCAAAACAGCAGACAGAGTGAGTGTCCCTGCCTTTTTTCTTTTTCCCTTTTTTGAGACAGGATCTCACTCTGTTGCCCAGGCTGGAGTGCAGTGGTGTGATCTCAGGTCACTGTAGCCTCTGCCTCCTGGGTTCAAGCGATTCTCATGCCTCAGCCTCCTGAGTAGCTGAGATTACAGGCG
Source organism: Macaca mulatta (assembly GCF_049350105.2). Taxonomy (NCBI): domain Eukaryota; kingdom Metazoa; phylum Chordata; class Mammalia; order Primates; family Cercopithecidae; genus Macaca; species Macaca mulatta. The sequence goes on along the minus strand of NC_133420.1, from coordinate 57,833,091 downwards.
TGTGCCACCACACCCGGCTATTTTTTGTATTTTTAGTAGAGACAGGGTTTCACCACATTGGCCAGGCTGATTTTTGCATTTTTTAATAGAGACGGTTTCGTCATTTTGCCCGGGCTGGTCTCGAACTCCTGACCTCAGGTGATCCACCTGCCTTGGCCTCCCAAAGTGCAGAGTGAGCCTTTTAAAATAAAAGCCAGTTCATATCATTCCTCTGCTAAAACCCTTCCAGCGGTTCCTTCATCTCACTCAGTGCAGAAGGCCCTACTTAGTTTTGTTTCTTCACCTCTCTGTCTGGCTCTCCTCCCCCTCACCCCCTTTTCTCCAGCCACACTTGCTGTTCTTGTGCATGCCATGCATGCGTGGGTGCTCCCACCTTAGGGCACTTGCACTGGCTCTTCCTTTGCTTGGTATGCTGTCTTCCAGTTGTTTGCATGGCAGACTCCTCACCTCCTTCAAGTCTTTACTCATATGTCACTTTCTTTTTTTTTTTTTTTTTCTTTGAGATGGAGTCTTGCTCTATCGCCCAGGCTGGAGTGCAGTGGCAGGAATTTGGCTCACTGCAAGCTCTGCCTCCTGGGTTCACGCCGTTCTCCTGCCTCAGCCTCCCGAGTAGCTGGGACTACAGGTGCCCGCCAGCACGCCCGGCTAATTTTTTGTATTTTTAGTCGAGACAGGGTTTCACTGTGTTAGTCAGGATGGTCTCAATCTCCTGACCTCATGATCAGCCCGCCTCAGCCTCCCAAAGTGCTGGGATTACAGGCGTGAGCCACCATGCCTGGCATATGTCAATTTCTTAACCTACCCGGACTGCCTTATTTAAAACTGCAACCCTCCCTTCCTGCAGTTTTCCTGGCTCATACCTGGTGTTTGCAGTTTCCCTTAACACCCCACACCCCACATTCCTATAGTATCTATCACCTTCTAACATAACCATTTAATTCACTTCCTTTGTTTATTGACACTCTTCTTCTGGTAGCTGGTAAGCAGGCCAGGGATCTTTATCGATTCTGTTCACTGATGCATCCCAAATGCTCACCACGGTAGGTGGCACATAGCAGGTGCTCAATAATTGTTGTAAATGAATGTGTGAATGAATTCACACATGAGACAGTGGGAGTGAATAGGATTGCCTGTGGAAGGTGTTTGGGATGAAAGTAGAAAGTGGAGGACTGAATCCTTGGATCTGCCTTTAATCAGTAACAGAAGAAGTAATAACCTAGAAGTTAGTGCTCTAGGTATTAGGAGAGTGTATTAGTTTGTTTTTACACTGCTGATAAAGACATACCCAAGACTGGACAATTTACAAAAGAAGGGATTTAATTGGACTTACAGTTCCACGTGGCTGTGAAGGCCTCACAGTGATGGGGGAAGACAAGGAGGAGCAAGTCACATCTTACGTGGATGGCAGCAGGCAAACAGAGAGCCTGTGCAGGGCAACTCCTGTTTTTAAAACTGTCAGATCTCGTGAGACTCATTTACTATCACAAGAACAGTGCAGGAAAGACCTGCCGCCATAATTCAGTCACCTCCCACTGGGTTCCTCCCACGATAATGGAAGTTGTGGGAGTTACTATTCAAGATGGGATTTGGGTTGGGCACAGCCAAACCATATCAGATAGTATAACCAAAAGTCAGTTGGAGAAAATAATACCCAGGGAGAACTGCAGCGATGATATATGGCATATTCATTCTTTTTGCTACTCAGATTTTAATCTTTGGCTTAAGCCAAACCATTAGAGAGCTGCATATCTAGGACATTGTTACAGTTCCCTATGGAACTGCTTTTATTTTACTGAGCTTTGACTATTGTCCATTAGCTTATCATGAAGGACATTATTTTAAAAATCCCATGAGACTTCATTATATCATAGAATTTACTGCAGCTGTGTTGTTGAGGATACTGTTCTTTATGTTAGAAGGTGCCCTGTTTAAATGAGGACCAATGAGATTAAGTTCCCTTAAGTTTCATAACAGTAACAACCGTGCTTCTTTTGAACAACTTGTTTGATTACTGTGCTTCTTTTGAACAACTTATTTGTTTTTATTTTATGGAGATTGTATTTTGTGTCAACTGTCCTACTACTTTTCCCTCCCTCCCTCCCTGCCTTCCTTCCTTCCTTCTCCATTGGTGTTTAGTATATGCACAGAGTCGTGCAACCATCACCACAATCAATTTTAGTACATTTTCTTCTCCTCAAGAGGACACCTCATACCCTTTAGCTTTTACTCCCAAATCTTCTCATGCTCCCTAGCCCTAGGCATCCACTAATTTATTTTCTATCTCTATAGCCTTACCTATTCTGGATAGTTCATGTAAATTGAACCATATAGTATGGGGTCTCATGTGTCTAGCTGTTTTCACTTAGCGTAACATTTTCCAGGTTCATCCATGTCATAACATATATCAGTACTTCATTCCTTTTTGTGGCCGAATACTGTTCTATTGTATGGATAAAACCACATGTTTTTAATCTATTCATCATCAATCAGTGAAAATTTAGGTTATTTCCACTTTATGGTTATTATGAAAAATGCTGCTCTGAATGATCATTTGCAAGTTTTTGTGTGAACATGTTTTAATTTCACTTGGGTAAAGTTTAGTGGTAGAATTGCTGGGCCAAATGGTAACCCAGTGTTTAACATTTTGAGGAACTGCCAGACCGTTTTCCAAAGTGGCTGCACCATTTTACATGCCCTACAGTACCTTCGTCAACACTTGTAATTATCTGACTTTTTGATTTAGGCCATCTTAGTAACTATAAAAACTGGTATATATGGTGGCTTTGATTTTTATTTCCATGATGGCTAATGATGTTGAGCATCTTTTCATGAGCTTATTGGCTATTTGTATATCTTCTCTGGAGAAATGTCAGTATACATCCTTTGCTCTTTTATTTTTTGGCTATGATAGAGTTGTATTAGTTCTTTATATGTTCTAGATATAAGTTCCTTATCAGATATATGGAACTTACATTTTTTTTCCATTTTGTGGGTTTTTTACTTTCTTGATAATGTCCTTAAGTACAAAAGATTTTAATTTTGATTTAGTGCTATTTATCTTTTGTTGTTGTTGTTGTTGTTGCTTTTGCTTTTTGGTGTCATATCTAAGAAATTGTTGCCTAATCTAAGGTGATAAAGATTTACTCCTATGTTTTATTCTCTTTTTAAAATTAAATGTATTTAAAAATTGACAAAATTATGTATATATATAATGTACATCATGTTTGGAAATATATATACATTGTGAAATGTCTAATCAAGCTGATTAACATACACATTACCTCACATCGTTACCACTTTTGTGGTGAGAGCACTTAGAATCCTCAGCATTTTCCAAGAATACACTACATTGTTAACTATAGTCACCATGTTGTACACTACATCTCTTGAACTTATTCCTCCCATCTAACTGAAATTTAGTATCCCCTGACCAACATGTCCTCAACCACCTCCTACCACCCCAGTTCCTGGTAACCACTATTCTACTCTACTTCTATGAGATCAACTATTTTAGGTTCCACATATGAGTGAGATCACTCAGTATTTGTCTTCTGTGCTTGGCTTATTTCACTTAATATAATGCTCTGCAGGTCCATCCATGCAAATGATAGGATTTCCTTCTTTTTTATGGCTGAATAGTATTCCATTTTGTATATATACCTCATTATTTTATCCATTTATTTGTTAATGGATACCTAGATTGAATCCATATCTTAGCTATTGTGATAATGCTGCAATAAACATAGGAGTGCAGATATTTCTTCAACATACTGATTTTATTTCCTTTAGTTATATACCCAGTAATGAGATTGCTGGATCATATGGTAGTTTTATTTTTAATTTTTTGAGGAACTCCCATACGGTTTTCCATAATAACTGTATCTTATGTTTTTTCTTCAGAGTTTTGTAGTTTTAGCTCTTACATTTAGATCTGTGATCCATTTTGAGGCAATTTTTGTGTGTGACACGAGGAAGAGGTCTAGCTTCATCTTTTCGCTTGTGGCTATCCAGTTAGCACCATTTGTTGAAGAGACGATTCTTTCCCCATTGAGTTATCTTAGCACCCTTGCCAAAATCAGTTGACCATAGATGTGTGGGTTTATTTTTAGGCTCTCAATTCTCTTCCATGATCTATATACCTGCCCACTGTTTGTGTTTTGTTTGTTTGTTTGTTTGCTGGGAAGCATAGAGCCCAATGTGAAATGTACTGGGAAGTGTCTAGGAACCTCAGGGACTGGATTGGTAGACTTGTACTACCACTGGATTTCCCTGTTTCCCTCCTCTCACATTTCTTTTTTGTTGTTTTAATGTGTGCTTTGTGATAAGCTGCCTCAAATTCTTTTGTTAATGAGTTGTGGGACATTAATAAATACTATTTTTGTACTTCAAATGTTTTATTAATCAGTTCTAACTGAAGACTGGCTAATTTATACATTTCACTGCTGTCAGCTTAAAAATGTAAATTGTCTGTTAAGTGTCTTAAATATTTCTCCCTGTCAAATTATCATCAGCTGATGCAGTTCCCTTTTTATCTACTTTTAATTGGAATTCAGATAATTTCTTTTTTTTTTTTTTTTTTTTTTTTTTTTTTTTTTTGAGACGGAGTCTCGCTCTGTCGCCCAGGCTGGAGTGCAGTGGCCAGATCTCAGCTCACTGCAAGCTCCGCCTCCCGGGTTCACGCCATTCTCCTGCCTCAGCCTCCCGAGTAGCTGGGACCACAGGCGCCGCCACCTCGCCCGGCTAATTTTTTGTGTTTTTAGTAGAGACGGGGTTTCGCCGTGTTAGCCAGGATGGTCTCGATCTCCTGACCTTGTGATCCGCCCGTCTCGGCCTCCCAAAGTGCTGGGATTACAGGCTTGAGCCACCGCGCCCGGCCGGAATTCAGATAATTTCTAAGATTAGCACCTACAGCTTACCTCCTTGACTGCTTGACATTGTTTCTGTCATTAATAACTTATTTTCATCTTACCCCTGCATCTTACATGTTTATATTTTATACACTGAAAAGTGTCTTGCATATAATTTGATGCTATATTCAGAGAACTGTAAATGTTTATACCTATTTTTTCAATAGTCTAATTTTCAGGTACCTAGCCCTAAGGGATAACACTAACTATAGAAAGGTGCATATTCACCAAGATGTTTACCACATCTAATTTATAATTGTGAAAAATTGAAAATAACTGTCATGTCTTAGAATTGGGAATAGATAAGCTAGCTATGTTATAGTCACTGGATGGAGTATTTCTATTTTGAAATTTTATGTATCTATTTTGAAAAAAATGCTAAGAAAGTAGATTTTAGGTGTTCTCACCACAAACATGATAACTATACAAGGTAACGCATATATTAATTAGCTTGATTTAGCCATCCCACAATGTCTGTACGTTTCCAAATATCATGTTGTACATCAGCGGTCCCCACCCTTTTGTCACCAGGGACTAGTTTCATGGAAGACAGTTTTTCCATGGACTGGGGGTTAGGGGTGGGGGTGATGGTTTGGGGATAATTCAAGTGCATTACATTTATTGTGTACTTTGTTTCTATTATTATTACATGGTAATACATAATGAAATAATTATACAACTCACCATAATGTAGAATTGGTGGGAGCTCTGAGCTTGTTTTTCCTGCAATTAGACAGTCCCATCTGGGGGTGATGGGAGACAGTGACAGATCATCAGGCATTAGATTCTCATAAGGAGCAGTCAACCTTGTGTGCGCAGTTCACAATAGGGTTTGTGCTCCTATGAGAATCTTAATGCCAGTGATGATCTGAGAGGAGGCGGAACTTGGGTGGTAATGTGAGTGAAGGGGAGTGGCTGTAAATACAGAGAAGCTTTGCTTACTTGCCCACCACTTACCTCCTGTTGTGTGGCCTGGTTCCTAACAGGCCATTAACTGCTATTGGTCCAATAGCGGTCCATGGCCTGGGGGCTGAGGACCCCTGTTGTACATGATAAATATATGTAATTTTATTTGTCAACTTTTAAGCAAATTTAATCTAAAAAATGAAAAAATGGAGTAAATCTTTGTGGCCTTAGATTAGGCAATACTTTTTTAGATTTGACACCAAAAGCAAAAGCAAGAATAACAAAATGGATGTATATTAACAATATTCAGCAACTTTAAAGTTAATGTGATATAACTTAGATGAAAGTAGCACCATGTAGGCATATCAAAAAGACAGTAGGGAAATATACAAATGACATTTTTCCCCCAGATTGTAGGAAAGTGCTTGATTTCCTATTCCTGTTTACATTTTATTACTATTTTGTATTTTTTAATGTAAAAGCTTGGGAGTATCAAAATTTGTAATTTTCATAGGAATATATATATTTTTCCTTTTTCAGATGTGAATCTGGCTACACTGGACAGCACTGTGAAAAGACAGACTTTAGTATTCTCTATGTAGTGCCAAGTAGGCAAAAGCTCACTCATGTTCTTATTGCAGCAATTATTGGAGCTGTACAGATCGCCATCATAGTAGCAATTGTAATGTGCATAACAAGGTAGGTAATGATGTAAGAAATACCAACTTTAAATTAGAGGCAGGCAACTGTTTATTTATAGATGCTTTGAGGCCACCAATCTATTAGGAAAAATCCTATGATCAGTTCCCGGAGGTTTTCAGTGGTCTCTCTCTATCCTTCTTCTTTAGAATACGGGCAAGGACTAATTCCCAGTCTTACAAGTATATCTGGGTGACAAGCAGAGAGAGAGTGAGAATAGTCAATGAGATAAAGGAATTTAGGAATCTGAGATTGTATACAGTCTTTGAGCACTGCATTTTGGGAAAATAATATTAGTAGCAATTTTTTTTTCTTTTCTTTCTTTCTTTCTTTCTTTCTTTTTTTTTTTTTTAAGAGACAGGGCATCACTCTATCATCCAGGCTGGAGTGCAGTAGCAATTAGAGCTCACTGCGGCCTCGAATTCCTGGGCTCAAGTGATCCTCCAGAGTAGCTGAGACTGTAGGCGTCAACCACCATGACTGGCTTAGAATTTCTAGAATGGTCTGCACGTGCATAGAAGAGCCATGCAGAAGATTTTTAAGCCCTGCACAACTGCAGGGTGTTTTATGCCCTAAGAATGTACTTTACTCACAGTTAATATAGTAAGAAAGGAAGAAATCAGAGGCTGAAGATAATTTTATTGTGATATCACTGTGTTAACATTACTTCATTTTCTAGATTGCAGCAATAAGTAATAAGCTTTAAAATTCTCTATTATAAATAAAACCATTTGTCATAAATTAAATGACTTATTTGGATTGCAATGGCATAAAATGAGTCTTTTCTAAACTGAGTGGAAATACATAAGTCAGACTGAACTGGACCTGAGAAAAGTCAGAGTAAATCCAGCAAGTTCATGTTGTCTTTGTGCTTCCCAGTCTAATGTCTTTTCTTCTTGCTTACCTCTTTCTTTAAGATTCAGTTCAGAAGTCTCATAAGCATCATCTCTCCACATCCCTGCATTATTCTGGGCAGAAGGTTGAAGTATATCAAATACAGATATTGGCAGGCCATAATGGATTTATGGCCCTTCTATCCAAGGTCTGGATAGAAGCCAGACCTTCAGTAGTCTCAGCCATCTGGAGCTGAAATGATGAATCTAGAAATGATAAAAAAAAAAAAAAAAGTTCTCCAAGTAACAGATATTTTTCATAGCACCTAGGCACTAAAGTCAGTGCGCTTTATTTCACAGAACAGATGATCTGCCCTTAGGAAAGACTACTGAATATAAAATTGGACGGTAGATCAAAGTAGGGGCATAATCATGTAACAAATAATGATAACAGAAAGAGAAGATAGGGAAAAAACATTTAACAGCAGGACTGGCTATAGCCATTTAATATAGACTCAGAGGTTAAGTAATTTGCCTGTAGTCATCCAACTAGTAAGTGGAATTGTCTGGATTTGGATTCAGTTTGATTCCCATTCATTTTTCTTTCCACTGAAAGGTTCCATGTTGAGTCATCTTGGGAAACATCTTTGCCCAGTGTGACCGTGTCATGGGAGCAGGGTTCAAACTTGATTTTGTAGCAGTTTAGGGTTTTTGAGCAGGGAAAGGACTTGGTATAAACCATTTTTTCAGAGTATTAATGAGTCATCAGAAAAATTCATTGGAGTAGTGAACATGTGAGGTAGGGGGAAGACCATTTAAGACATTATTAGAGTTAAATAGGAGTGAGGTAACAAATGATTTGGAAGGCAGAAGAAAAATTAAGGTAAAGTAAGGGAAGATGTTTGAGGCCTGGAGATAGTGCCTTTATTTGAGACAGGGTCTCACTCTGTCATTCAGGCTGGAATGCAGTGGCATGGTCTTGGATCATTGCAACCTCAACCTTCTGGGCTTACCTCAACCTCCTGAGTGGCTGAGACTACAGGCATGCGTCACCATGCCTGGCTAATTTTTGTATTTTTTTAATAGAGACTGGGTTTGGCCATGTTGCTGAGGTTGGTCTTCCATTCCTAGGCTCAAGTGATCTGCCTGCCTTGGTCTCCCAAAGTGCTGGGATTGTGCCCAGCCAGATAGTGCTATTTTTAAGAGGATCAAAGGATGTTAGAGTCAATGGGAAGCAACTTTGAGTTCAACCCCTTCATTTAGAGAAGTCGGGAAACTGAAGCCCTGAGATAAGAAGTACCTCGGTCTAAGGTCCTAGAGCTAGGAAAGCCCCCTTACAACAGTCCTTTACCCAACTCTGTCCTTCAGTGCTATAATGCTCAACTACTCAATTAAAATTACCTGGCAGGCCGTTTTGAAGTAGGTACCCTTAGTTTATACTCCAGATCCCTCCTTGTTGCCCTCACAGCCACTTAGACATCACAGTGTATTTCTAACTGTGTCACAGTGTCTTCACTCCCCACTGTCTCTAACGATTGAGGAGTCATCTCATTGAATTTATCACAGATTTCTCCTGGAGGCCTGTCTTTTTATTATGGTATTTCCTCCCCTAGAATGTCTTAATGTCTTGCTATCTTGGATTTAGAATATTTAGAATATATATGTACTTATGGATTTATTTCCATTGAATTTTTAAGTATCTCTCCCACACAGTCCATTATGGGACAGCTGTTGACATATACCATGGCGGCTGTCACATGGGAGGAATCTTCTTTAAAAGGATGTTCCCACTGACTTGTTTACCAAGACTGCATGAGTCAGTTTTTCTTCTTTTCTTCTTAGAATCTCCTTTCATGTTTTCAGACTCATAGAATGACAGATTGGCAGGAACCTTGAACATCACCTTAGCTAAATGCCCTGATTTTATAGATTTAAAAACCATGGCACTAGGAAATTGGAACTTTTCCAAGGTCATGGTGAGTTAGTGACAGTAAAAGAGGGTTGCTTGATCTGTCAGCTAGTTTTCTCATTTATGAAATGGAGATGATTCTAACTCTATCTACCTCATACTTTTAAAATGAGGATTAGTGAGGTAAAACCATATACAAAATGGAAGTATTGTCAACACTTTTAAGTCAAGGCAAAGCTGTACTCTTTGCAATTGAACAAAATGAGGAGTATTCATTGTTATAAGACTTTCTTCCCATTAGTTTGTAAATTTCTTGCTGGCAGAAATTGTAGAACCTAGTCCAACTCCTAATTTATTTTTTACATTTAGGAGAATTGAGGTTGCACAGTTAGTTATTAGCAGAGCCCAGAATTCATCTCAGCCCCCTTATTCCACATTGCAAAGCACAGCACCTTGTGTTTGCAATCTAGTGTGCAGGCACAAGAGCAGTTCCAACACAGTGAGATTTGTACTGCTGTTGAGAAACATGGTAAAATGAGAGCAGAGTTAAAGAATGTCCCTCATCTTCAGTGTGGCAGTTGCTTATGGGCTTCTGTGGTTTGGCCCAGGAGGGTGTGGACAGCTTCTTTTGAGTCATTGTCTAAAATCAGTAGACATTCCTGTGTATTCACAGCTGAGGTTAATAAGCACACTTCTTCCTGATTTCTCCCTTCATCTAACCTGTTCTTATCATTTTTGAGCTGTCTTGTCATAATGCTCAGGGAAGGTACATAGGCCAGAGTCCTTTCTACTGTAGGGGTTTCATATTATCAGTCACTGTGACTAGGGAGTTTCTAGGCTGGAGGAAGGGTAGGATATCTGTCAGGGATGCATACATAGTAGCATAGACACTGGGAATGAATTTTGCTTGTGCCAGTACCTATATTACATATCTAATCCTCTCAACTCCCAGCTTTGTAGGGGAGGTAGCGGTCCGAATTGTGTTCATCTTCATCTTGTCTTGCAACAGATACCATCTCATTTCCCTTTCATGTAATTGCTTGCAATGTGGCTTTATGTGCAAAATGTGTATTACTTTGGAAACATTTGAAATATCCTAAAAAAAATCATCAAAACAATATTTTTCTCTCTTTCTTTTTTTAATGCAACAGAAAATGCCCCAAAAACAATAGAGGACGTCGACAGAAGCAAAACCTAGGTCATTTTACTTCAGATACATCATCCAGAATGGTTTAAACTGATGACTTTTATATGTACACTGACCATGTGATGTACATTTATTATGTCTTTTTTTAAAGAATGGAAATATTTATTTCAGAGGCCTTATTTTTGGACATTTTTAGTGTAGTACTGTTGGCTCGTATTTAGAATATTCAGCTACGACAGTTTTGGACTGTTTAGTAGTCTTTGTTTTATGTTTTTAAATACAGAAATTGCTTTCACAAATTTGTACCACATGGTAATTATGAGACTTGTTCTTTACCCATGGAATGTAATATTTTTGCAAAGATGGACTACTTCACAAATGGTTATAAAGTCATATCCACTTCTTCCACAATGACCACAGCAAATGACCAAGCATGAACTAAAGGTAAAGATGTTTACAGATTACTTTTCTTACAAAAAAAAAAAAAAATCTAGAAGACACTGTGTTTAAATAGATATTTAAATGTTTTTGAGATTTAGTAACTGATTTTTTAGACACTGCCTATCGCATGAACTGTAAAGCTGTGTGTGTTAGGTGTAAAATATTTATAAGATATATGGACTGGGGAATTTGATTATTCCTCCCTTTGAAAAAATAATTCTAATAATTTGAACAAGTATGTTAGTAATGATGGAAGAGATCATTGAAAAGTAGATTTAGATATTGTGAGAATAGGCTGTTTAACAGATTGGAATAAAGCCTACTCTACCAGTTAAACTACTTTAATACACATTCATTTTTCAAGAAAATATTTGTTTTAACATAAATAAACAAATCGTATCAGTGTTTGTGAATAAAATACAAAAATGATTGTTAATGATTGGTGCTCTTAAAGTGAGCTTAAAATTTATCCAAGACCTCTATCCAAATTTGTCCTGTAGTAATAGATTAATATTCATAGATTGTTGGTGTTTAAAGATCTGAAGTGTGAGTAGAATGTATTCAGCTGTTTAACATGTAGTTTAGATACTCAAAAGTATGCATGTAGAATTTAAAGAATATGTTTAAAATTATTAATTTTAATATTTTGTTTGGAAAAGCATGTTATAATATAATGTTTTCACTATATGGCCTCTGTTTTGGTGTGTTTATTTACTAAATTTTTTGATATTGGTGTTTCAGTATATTTAATATGTGAAATTAGTAGAAAAAGCAGATTTTGGTTCAGAATTCCCCTTTCCTGTTACAAATACTGATTGAAATTATCTAAAGGCAAAAGCTTTACCCAACATTTGGAGTTTGCTTTTTTGACCATTTGGCTTCTAGGTTTAATATTAGTTACATGGTGGCTTTAGTGAACTTTTTAAAAAAGCTTTCCTCTTCTACCCACACAGTCTTATTTGAGTCCCTTAGTCAGTCAGCAAGCATGTTTGGAACAGTCCCCGGTACTTTGCAAGGGTTCAGATTGCAGAACAGTCACATATGGGTATTTGTAGTTATAAATACTTGACCATTCTCCAGGGGTGGGGTTTCCAACTCTTTAAACAACCCTGTTGCCTGTTATCAAGCTGACTTTTTGCTCCAAGTGCCAGAATTGATTGTGGTTAGGACATCTTACGCTGAGAAATAAATAAAATGGAACATAATGGGTCTGCTTCAAATGCTGATAAAATCCACCAGAATCGCCTGTCAAGTGTTACAGAAGATGAAGACGCTGCTCTTACCATTGTGACTGTGCTGGACAAAGTAGCCTCCATCGTGGACAGTGTGCAGGCAAGCCAGAAGAGAATAGAGGAGAGACACAGGGAAATGGAAAATGCCATAAAATCCGTCCAGATTGACCTGTTGAAGCTTTCACAGTCACATAGCAATACAGGGCATATCATTAACAAGTTGTTTGAGAAAACCCGAAAAGTTAGTGCTCACATTAAAGATGTGAAAGCCCGGGTAGAGAAGCAACAAATTCATGTTAAAAAAGTTGAAGTCAAGCAAGAGGAAATAATGAAGAAAAACAAATTTCGCGTGGTAATATTCCAGGTAAGCTTGCACTTGTGTTCAGCTTGCTTGTTCTAATCTCTTGCATCTTTTAATTGCCAATAAGTCATATCAGAGGTTTCTAGTGTCACATCTTAACTATTGTATGTGTTAATACAATGGAGTTCTGTATTAGCAGCAATCTCAGGATAAAACCATTTCTGTGTTAACCAAAGTGCTATCTATCATTTTGGAATTTTGAGCTTCTCAACCATTTCATGTAATATGAACTGTGGCTCATAGCTTAGGCTATTTCTTGCCTTTGAAACTTAATATTGGTAAGTCCCTTTCAGCATATTAGCTTTATTAGCATGGTGCCCTCTCATATACTTTGAAAATGTTAGACCTAGAAGAAGACTCAGAAGCCTCCAATTTAAAACACCTCTTTATTCTCTAAAAGAAGAAACTGACAACCAGTAGCTCCACAATGTGGTTTTCTTCGCTTATGTGGAGAGCCTGGAAAGGCCTAAACAGTAGATATAAACTTTTCAGAATGTAATTTGTGTATTGGAATTTTTACGTATAGATCACAATGATAGCTATTTTCCAATGAACAATGAGGCAATTATTCTTATTTTTCTTATTGTTATAGTAATACAAATATATGAGTCACATAAATAATTTCCTATGTTTGATTACAAAGTCTTTTTACTTAAGTGATTTAATACAGTATTTTGTGTGTGGCATTGTGTTCCCATATTCTGTGCTTGGCACTCATATTTTTGGAAATAGGAACATATTCATGGCAAATGCGTAATATCTGTGGTATATTTTTAAAACTCTTACAGTTAAAAGGAAAAAAATTGAACATTCCTTCACAGTAGAAAAGTAGGAAACTGTCATTATCAGGCAGTTTACAAAACACAAGTAAGAATAAAATTCTACTTTCACTTATTTAACTGTTGGCAGTTATTAAAACCTATAACCAGAGGTTAATTTAAGAATTGGGAAAAAACACTTTCATATTCTGTTGGTAGAAATATTAATTGATAAAACATTTTCGAAAGGCAAATTTGGTAGTATGTATTCAGAAATTTAAAAATTCACAAACTTTTTGGCCCCAAAATTTCATGTCGAAGAATTTGTTCTATGCATAAAATCAGGAATGTGTGCAGGAATGTTCACTGTGCATATAAAGTGTTATTTTTTAAAATGACACCTGTATTTTAAAAATGAGTACTTATGTACATAGGAAAAAAACTAGAAGAATATAAACTAAATGAAATGGGAACGCAGTTGGATTATGTAGAAGATAATTTGTAAAACACTAGGGATGTGGCCTATAACTCCCCATGGCATTCTTTACATATTAGGCAATTCTCCATAGTCCTCTCTTGACTGATAAGGTTACACTGGGATGGTAGAGTGGTATTTTAGGTCTGTTTTTAAAAGCCTGTAGGTTATTTAGGAAAAATAATAGAGAGGAGAGTGAAGAGTTGCTTATTTCAAAGGTAGATAGGGCAGACTATGCCATTTTAAGTTCTTTATCATTTCCCTTTCCTTTCATGTCCCTGGAAGTCCTTCTATAGGCTTAAAAATTTGGGGGAAAATAAAAGCCTGGGCAATGTGGCAAAACCCTGTCTCTACAAAAATAGAAAAGTTAACCAGGTGTGTTGTCACGTGCCTGTGTTCCCTGCTATTCAGGAGGCTGAGGTGGGAGGGTCACCTGTGGGGAGGTTGAGGCTACAGTGAGTCATGATTGTGCCACTGCACTCCAGCCTGGGTGATAGTGAGAACCTGTCTTAAGAAAAAAAATTGAAAAATTAAAAAAAAAATCAGTCACCTGATTTTCAGAGGCCAGTTCCAGTGTAGTGGGAAATGCAGTATCCATTCTTCGATTTGCCTTCTGAAGACGCTCGGAATTGTGGGTATATCTTACCCTCGACTGGCATGGGCGCATGGCCAGGAAACATATTTGGCATTCATGTCTGCTGAGAACCTTTGTGCAAAGCAGTGGACTAAGTGCCAATTAAGATTTACAAAAGCAAGAGCAAAGAAGTTGCTGAAAAGTTTCCATTGACTCTGTTCATTGACATAACTCTTCTTTAAACTTTAAGATGTTTCTATATTCACCTGTGTAGTCCCTGTAACTAACTGCTGATTGTTCTTTTCTTTGATCCTTTGCAGTTATTTAAAGCAACTGAGGGGTCCTAGTTTAGGGCACATCTCTTTTCTTGTAAGAAATAATGCCATGAAGATTCTGTATAATTAAGTTGTTCAGAGTAAGCAACAGTTCGTCAAAAAGTAATTGCTATCATTTATAATGGGAGAGCTTGTAGAGAAAAGAATAACGCACGTAGAACTCTGATTCAAAGATGCATTGGATGTTAGAACACTGTATACATGGTCACATGGTTATTCTTGGCAGTTAAAATTAGTTATAATTAATCATCATAGTTAAGGTATATAAATGGTTATATTGAGATTGCCCCTTCTACTAAAATTAACTTGAAACTAAGCAATTCAGCCATAGTAAACATTACCTATTTCTTATACATTTATTATTTCTCTTCGAGCATACTATATCTTCACTAATAAGCCTCAGACTTTTGTATATTCAAAATTTCCCTAGCTATATTACTTTGAGAGCTTGTTTGGAGGTTGTAGCAGGGGAGCACAGCTACTCGTATACTCTTGACCAAAGACCAGTCTGCCTCTATCGTGGATGGTCATCCTCTTTGACCGAGCGTGCGGTTTCGAGAGGGATGCATATGGAGCAGTGAGGGCAGAAGGGGACACCCACTTAGCCAGCCAGATCAGCTGAATCAACCCTGGCAATCAGTGGGGTGACAGATGTTGCAGCCACTCGCCCTCACATCCTGTAGCTATATTACTTTGATGTTCAATCCAGCCCACAGTACTCTGATGCACAGTATTCATTCTGTTACAAAAATGGTCTTTTTACCTGGAGTTTTATATGAAAAGATAGTTATATTTGGAAGTCAACTATAATTCAACATCTACAATCTTCAATTATAACAGTCTATTCACCATTAGCTCGTGATAGCTCTGTCTCATTGGAGTTGCAACTAATAGATCTACATAACAAGTACTTTTTTGTGACTCTACCCCTGTTTTGTTTTACTTTAAAGACTGATTTTATATTATTTGTTGTGTACTTAAAGGAGGGTATGTGATTCCTGGGCTAAGCTATATCTGATTTCTTCACAGCAAGATTGTGTTTTTTTCCCCTACCTAACAGTAATTAACTTTTGGCTCTTTCCCTTTCTAATTATACCTTCTTAGGCCGTGCCAACCCACATTGTGTTGCTGAAGCTACTCCCTGCAGCAGGTGTCAGGAAAGGAGAGGAATAATTTCACTGCTTCTAACTGATTCATCAGAGAGTTATGAGACGCCCACCCCTGCCTTTTTTTTAGCTCCTAGACACTCTAATCCTATAGCCAAAGAATTTAATTTTAAATAAGTATCAAAAGAAATAAGATTCCAGGGATATCTTCTTGACTATCAGGCTGATAGGTTTTAGAATATGCATAAATGTGTTTTGTATATATTTATATATTTTTCGATTGAATAGATTTAATCTGGATCTCATGTGGGGCACAGTTTCTTTTAGAAATTTTAACTTGCGGTTCAGTTAAAAATCTCATAATTTTTCAACTTTTGTCTGTTTCGTTTGAGAAATGCTCCCTATTCAGTTGGGTTCCTCTAGCTGCTGTGGTTGGGCTGGCTCTCAAGGTTTCCAGTGTGTGTCATGTCCCAAATCCAATTCTTATTCTTTTGACACATTTGGCACGATTGGACCTCCTCTCTCTCTCTCTCTTTAAAGAGACAGGGTCTTCGTCTGTTGCCCAGGGTGGAGTTCTATGGTGCAATCATAGCTTACTGCAGCCTCCAACACCTGGGGGCAAACGATCTTCCCTCTTCAGCCTTCCAAGTAGCAGGGACTACAGGTGCACATCACCTTGCCTGGTTACACTTTAAAATTTTCGTAGAGATGAGGTCTCACTTTTTTGCCTGGACTGGTCTTGGCCTCAAGTGATCCTCCCACCTCAGCCTCCCAAAATGTTGGGATTATAGGTATGAGACACCTTAACCAGCCCCTCCCTTTCTCCTTGAAACTTCTTTCCTCTGGACTTCTGGGGTTACTACAGTCTTTGGGAGTTCCCCCTGCCTCACTAGCTGTTTGTCCTTTTTTTTTTTCTTTTCTCATTTCTTCCCTCTACCAGTCCAAAATCCATGCTCTGTAACACCCATGTTCAAAAATTCTCAAAAATATTTTTAATAACATATTTGACAGCAAGACCTAACTTGACCTGAAGTTATTCAGTAGAAAAACCTGACCTAAAGTAGCAGGAGGCTATTTCTAGCTTTTATCCCAACTTAGTGTGAATATTCATATTTTTTTTGCCACAGAAATGTTTCTTCCAAGATCTTGCTGGGAATGTTATGTAATAAATCATATTATTTCCAAAGTCTGAAATTTTCTGAATTCTGAAACACACCTTGGTGCCAAAGAGTTTTGAGTAAAACAGAGCATAGATCCATTCACTTAGTTTCTTGGTGATCTCTTTCATCTGGTCTCATGACTTTAATTTCATCTTTACATCAGTGACTCCTAAATTTGGATGTCTAGCCCAGCCCGCTCTTCTGAATTCCAGACTCATCTACTCAGCTGCCTGCTCAGTGCCTCTGCTTGCATGGCTAGTGGGTGTCTCCAAGACAGCGTGTTCAGATCCCATCCTTCCCCTCCAGTCTCTTCCTCCTCTGTCTCCCCCATCTCAATTAATGGCAGATCTATCTTTCATCTGCTCAGGCCATGTACTTGAGGATCGTTCTTGACACTCTGGCACTCCACATCCAGATCTAGCAGCAAATCTTGTTGGCTCCTGCCTTCAAAGCAGCTCCAAATCAGACTGCTTCTCACCCCCCACCCTGTCAGCAACCTTACCCAGTGCTGCTTACCTCAGGGCCCTCCACCTGTTCACCCTGCTTCTTTTCTTGCCCCTACACTCTGTTTTCAACAGAGTGATCCTTTTATAATGTGGGGCAAATCCTGGCACTACTCTCCTGCAAATCATTCATTCATTCATTCATTCATTCATTTTTTTAGACGGAGTCTTGCTTTGTCACCCAGGCTGGAGGGCAGTGGCACAATCTCAGCTCACTGCAACCTCCGTCTCCCGGGTTCAAGTGATTCTCCTGAGTAGATGGGATTACAGGCATGTGCCACCACTCCCGGCTAATTTTTATATTTTTAGTGGAGACTATTTCGCCATGTTGGACAGACTTCTCTTGATCTCCTGACCTCAGGTGATCCCCCTGCCTCGGCCTTCCAGAGTGCTGGGATTACAGGCATGAGCCACTGCACCCGGCTTCCTGCCAGGCTTTTAGAAGACTTCCTGTTATGCTTAGACTTCACCATTGGATACAGAGCATTGCGTGACCTGGACCACCTGCTATCTCTCTTACCCTTTTGCCTCCCCTTCTTGCCCTTTCATCACTCTGCTGTCACCACACAGTCCTCCCCACTGTTTCTCTGTTCTTCCTAGATCTATATGCAGCCTTCAGGACTAGGCTCAGGTGTCACTGTATGAATGAGGCCTTTCTGACCACTGTAGTTCAAACAGCACCTCCTTGTCACTGCATATTCCCCTTCCCTGCTTTAGTTCTCACCTTAGTGTGTATCTTGCCATCTAACGTGCTATATAGATTTTACTTGTTTGTCCCTCTCCGAGAATATAAGCTTTTTCACTCTTTTGTCTTCAAAGAAGCTTCACAGTTTCTAGAACCAGAAAATTTACTGGTTTGTGGTGGTGCTTAATAACTTTGTTGAAGGAAGGTGTACACCTGTTTGATCCAATAATCATTCATTGAGTATGCCTACTATGTTCAAGACAGTCTGATAGATGCTGGGCATAAAACATAAATAAGACACATGATGTCTGCTTTCAAGGAATCTGGAGAAGACCTCCGGGAGACACATATTTTTGAGTAAAGCTTCAATTCAAACTGTGATAAATGTTATAAACAGAGGATGTATGTGTAAATTTGAGGTAGAGTTAGCCACTTGGGGAAGTTGGGGACACTTGGATTATTGAAGAAAGATTTCATTTACAAAGCCAAAAAGAGGTGAAAGGGGACCTAAGATGTCAGAAACTTCTGGGTATGGTAGTATGTGCCTGTAGTTCCAGCTACTTGGGAGACTGAAGCAGGAGGATTCCTTGAGTCTAGGAGTTCGAGTCCAGCCTGAGTAATGTAGTAAGACCCCGTCTTTATGAAAAAAAGAAGATACCAGAAATCACATATACATAGGCGTAGAGGGATGAAAATATCTTGTGCTTGAGGAATTGAGAGTGATTGTATGTTTCTGGGCTGGAAGAGTGGGAAAGTAGGTTTAGCTAAAGCTGAGGAGCCTTCTCATCATACTGGACAATTTGAACTCTTCGTTGAGTATTGATGAGCTCTCCAAAGTTTAAAGCAGAGAAAAGATGTGATCAAAGCTATGCTTTAGTAATATTTCTCAGAAAATACTTAGGTGATGTTCTGGAGGTAGAAGGATCAGTGAGGAGGCATTGCACAAGTTCAGGACTGAGATGACAAGGGCCAGAATCAAGACATTGGTAGAGAGAATGAGGAAGGAGGTGGGAACGGACAAGTTGTTAGGCAGTATTACCAACAAAGCTTGGTGACTGGTTGGAAATGGAATGAGAAGGAGAGGAAATATTTGGGATGGTGATTCAGGAGTTTCTATCTTATGTGGGACCTGGATGGGTGTTAGTGCTGAGAGGTAAGGGAAAGAAGTAGAAATGGAGAGGATGGTGGATGGGCCTTGAATTTTGGACTTGGTAAGTTCAAGGTGACTGTGTTACGTCAAACTGTGGAGCAGTCTGCCCATCATTCACACATGTGTCTTCATCTTAGGAGAGAAGGAAAGTGAAGATAAAATACATGTGAGTTTACTTACAATTGGATCTGAAAAATGGAGTGGTTAAGGTTGCCCAGGGTGAGCCTGGGAGATGAAGAAGAGGAAAGGGCCAAGGTAAGAGAAACCCTAAGAAATGCTAACATTTAAGGAGCAGGCAGAGGATAAACAGCCCATGGAAAAGATTTACAAGGCATGGCCAGAAGGTAAAAGAGCTGATCTGTAGTGCAAAGGAAGCACTAATATGCTTTGTTTTTTCTCTCCTTCAGGAGAAGTTTCGGTGTCCAACATCCCTGTCTGTTGTTAAAGACAGAAACCTAACTGAGAATCAAGAAGAGGAGGAGGATGATGTCTTTGATCCCCCAATAGATCTCTCTTCGGATGAAGAATATTATGTTGAAGAAAGCAGATCTGCCAGGCTTAGGAAGTCAGGCAAGGAACGCATTGATAATATCAAGAAGGCATTTTCCAAAGAAAACATGCAGAAGACACGGCAAAATTTGGACAAGAAAGTGAACAGAATTAGAACTAGAATAGTGACCCCAGAGAGGAGAGAGAGGCTAAGACAGTCAGGAGAGAGGCTGAGACAGTCAGGGGAGAGGCTGAGACAGTCAGGGGAGAGGTTTAAGAAATCTATTTCTAATGCAGCTCCCTCAAAGGAGGCTTTTAAGATGCGTAGCCTCAGGAAAGGCAAGGACCGAACAGTGGCCGAAGGTGAGGAATGTGCCAGGGAGATGGGCGTGGACATCATTGCCAGGAGCGAGTCTCTGGGCCCCATCAGTGAGCTCTACTCTGATGAGCTCAGTGAACCAGAACATGAGGCAGCCAGGCGGGTGTATCCTGCCCACGAAGAAAGGGAAATCCCCACCCCTGAGCCTGTAAAAGTTACTTTTAAATCTCAGGTGAAAGTAGAGGATGATGAATCTCTTTTGTTAGATTTAAAGCACTCATCGTAAAGAGGAATTAAGTATATCCTAAATATGAAACTCCTAATCATGCAGTTTTAGTTTGAATAGTGTAGTCATCTACATTTCTGTGCCATGTAGGAAAACATAAATTTATGTTTTTTTCTTATATTTAAAATCTTGAAGATAATATAAATATTATTTTCACTCTTTTTCATGGCAGCTGTGGATTTTTTAGTTCCTTTCTCTTGTCCACCAGAAAAATAGTTTCCTAGGTTGGGCCAGTTACATGTTTGGTAAGGGCAACTTTGCAGCCATCATTTGCAAGAGAACTCTAAATATTGGATACTGTGGCCAGCCTCAAAGGGGAATAACTCAAATGTGGGTTATATCATCCAAATGTTCAGATCAACAGATTTGTTAGTAAATTAGCAGTCACACCCCTTTTTTGATGCTTTCACATTAAAAAATTGAAGTTTTAGACTGGAGCATTTGGTTCTAGTATCATAGCTTTACTTATAAGAAAGCCCTGGGCAAGTCATCTGCTTGTTCTCATCAGTGAAAAAGGAGAAGGTTGGCCTCTGCTGCCCACCTCAGAGGACTGTTGTGATGATCAAAGGAAATGGCACACATTCTGGGGGAACAAGAAGCACACCCAGAGAAAACAAGCCTCACCAGTTCTTCAAAAACAGAATTGAAAGAGTTACACCTTCTGAAAAAGCCCTAACCACCAATCAATAAGGTCCTAGGTTGGACAGAAACTAAAACTGGTCTTCAGAAGCCTTTTCACAGAATCAGGAGTGAAAAATAAATAAATGTTTGGGTGACCAGTTTTTCATCAGACTAACTAAACCTTGGGTTTTAGTTGGGTCTCAAAATGTTCCCTGGCCAAAAACCTTTCTAATTTCGTTTTGATTAAGATCTTTAGTGGACTATAGCACTAATTTGTTTGAGCAGTATGAGGCATAAAATTGTGACTATGCTTCTAAAGTTGGCCCTGATGCATTGGGTTTGGAATGACCGCAAATATTCCTGTTAGTTCCTGAACGTACCCTTCAGGGTCCAGCTGTCCAAAACAGTGTTGATGGGAGTTCATCATAGCTGCTTTGGGAGGAAGCCAGATTCCCCTTATCTGTTAGCTTTAGATGGTGGAATCTAGGAAGCAGAACAATGTCTATTGTTGCTAAAGAAAGAAAGAAATGGGCTGGGCGTGGTGGCTCATGGGAATAATCCCAGCACTTTGGGAGGCTGAGGTGGGTGAATCACCTGAGGTCAGGAGTTCAAGACCAGCCTAACCAACATGGCAAAACCCGACTCTACTAAAAATACAAAAATTAGCCAGGCGTGGTGGCATGTGCCTGTCCCAGCTACTCAAGGAGGCTGAGACAGGAACATTGCATGAACCCAGGAGGCGGAGGTTGCAGTGAGCCAAGATTGTGCCACTGCACTCAAGCCTGGGCGACAGAGTAATACTCTTGTCTCAAAAAAAAAAAAAAAGAAAGAAAGAAATGATAATACTGGTTCTGTACTTGTAGGATGTTTAATGTGGCATGGTGTTGTAATAGAGAAGAAATGATGAAATTGTTGAATTTGAAGAGTTGGGACAACGATCAGCTCTCCCACTTTTTTTGTCACTTTCAGATCATTTTTTGGATAATCATGTGGTAGTTGAAATAATAAGTTATACATATGTACACACAGGCATACATAAATCGCCTTGAAAATATTTGACTCAGTTACTCAGATGTTTGGGTTTGGGAATCTGATTCAGCATCATTTCCTCTTCACCCTGCATGAATACATAAAATCATAAATCGTTCATCTTGTTACCTTTTTATATTGAAAACTAAAGTGTATACAACATTGGATAACACTTTCAAGTGAATAATTTTAAAATGTTTTTATGACATTTTGGAAAAATCTTGGATGCCTAATCACATATTTTCTTAAGAGCCATAATAAATTTGAATTTAAGAAAATGTTATTACAACATTTGATGTTAGTGTCCTATAAATATTTTTACTAATAATGCAAACAGTGAATGTAAAGAAGTTACAAGCTTTTTCTTTTTTCTAGTCCTATGTAGAATAAATATCAGTTGGCCTGAAATATTTTTCTGCAAACATTACTGTCAGGGAATTTTTATAAAGTCAGTTTGCTTACTGATTCATTATATAACCAGACTTGACATTTTATGGAACATTTCACATCTAGCTGTATTTGAATTTTGATGAGAAGGGAGTTATAACCTGGTCAGCTCCTCATCGTGGTAGACTTTGTGCAACCCCAAAACACTGAACAGTTTCATGTCCTGGAATTTTATTGTAACTTGTACTGCTTTCTTGGTACTTGCTTCTGTCTCTCTACATTTCTTCCCATATTTGGGACATTCCCAAATTCTACATTTATAATTTATTATCCCTTTAACTTAATTTTCTTGATATAAAAATAATGGGCTGCAAACTCACACGTCCCATTTGATATAAGGAATATTCTTGTCAGTGTTCCTATTTTAAAAGTTTCAGATAACGGGGACAGATTATTTTACTTATTCATCTGTATTTTAGAAATTGTACATACCAGATTTTAAATGGTGTATTCAAATAAAGCCATTAGCAAGATTCCTTGCTCTGAGACAGAACAGTGCAGCATCTATAGACACCAGGGGGCATAGAGCTACACAGGCTTTTCTGCAGAATAGACAGGATAGAGTAGGGGGGTGCAAGTCTGTCTCCGGCACGTGATGATCCAGGTCTTTCCTGTGAGTGGGTGATAGCCTGATTCTAGCTTACAGGTTAGAGAAGCAGGGCAAACAACAAAGTACATGAGAATTCAAGGCCGGGTGTGGTAGTTTATGCCTGTAATCCCAGCACTTTGGGAGGCCAAGTTGGGCGGATCACTTGAGTTCAAGATCATCCTGGCCAACAGGGTGAAACCACGTCTCTACTAAAAATACAAAAATTAGCTAGGCATGGCGGCGTGCGTCTGTAATCCCAGCTACTCGGGAGGCTGAGGCAGGAGACTTACTTGAACCCGAGAGGTGGAGGTTGCAGTGAGCTGAGATCACACCACTGCACTCCAGCCTGGGCAACAGAGTGAGACTCCTCAAGAAAAGAAAAAAAGAAAAAGAAAAGTATATTCAGCTTGCTGAAAGTGTACTGGTGGGGTGTGTGTGTGTGTGAATTCCCTGAAGCCTCCATAAGTTAAAAATACAAATCAAGATAAAAATACAAAACATTTTGATTTCATTCTTTACCTTCCGTGCACATTAAAGGGTTTGGTTTAGACCAAGACCTGCAGTTCATTGTGATTCTAGCAGCTAAAAAGCATGGGTCATGTTATGTAAAATATTCCACAGAACCGTTGTTAACTGCAGTTCCATTCATGAAATCATTGGGCTCATTTTTATTCTGAGACATGTTTACTATAGCTTCTCTTATTGAACCCTGCTAAGAAAATTACAGATCATGATTCCTAAATCGGCAGAGTGACCATTATGGTTTCACCCTCAATTCTGTTTGAATTTGGGGCATGCTAGTCCCTGGTCTGTAGTGAATAAAAAATGAAAAAACTTCATGCTAAATTTTGTGTGGTGTTCTTATGGCCACCTCTGAGTTACGTTGTCTCAGGATTTATAGTTGCCCTTCCCAGGTCAGAATCTGTCATTATATTTCATAAGCAGTGGCTAGGAGATCTAGGATAACCACAACTTCACTGTGCATCTCTTAGGACATCCAAGGATCCCTGAGAGGGTAGACTGGAGTGGCAGAATATCCTCAAATTCAAATTTACTTTGGGCATCTTCCTAAAATCAACCACTTTTGTCAAAAGGCCCTCCCCCAATGCTCTGCCACTTGATGCCTTTGCCCATGCTGTATGTCTTGGAGCACCACTTTCCCTTTCATTCTGAGAGATGCCCTTCAAGTTCACTGAGAATGTCTATTTCCTAATTTTAGCTTTCCCTGGTCCCTTCATCCCCTAGGAAGGGCATTACTACTACATATTTTACACACACACACACACAGATTCTGTGTGAGGCACTGAGGATTCAAAGATGAATAGAAGTTCCTTCTTCCCCACCCTTTCCTATCTCATATCTCAGGCTCACAGTTCTGGGAGACAAGCAAAAATTCAGCAGTGTGACTAGTGCTATGTGTCAGATGATGGAACTGTGGAGATGGAAGCTGTTTTATAGAGTATTTTGATTATGCATCTGCCCTAGCACTTGCACTGTATCGTAGTTTATTTGTGTAACTGTTTTCTAGACTAGACTGTGCTTCTTAAGGTCAGGGACTGCATTTTACTCATCTTTGGGTCACCAGCGCTTGCAGAGCCTCCCATGTGCTAGCCGTCTGTCTCATGAATCCAGAGATGAAAGACGTGGTCCCTATGCTTAAGGAACTTTTCCGTTGGTGGAGGAGATAGACACATCATGCTCAGATTGCAGAAAGGATGATAGGGGAACATAGAGGAAAAATATCTCATAATCTGGGGAAGTGCTGTCAGGGAAAACTAGAGAAAGTGTTGCTTGGCATTTGAAGGCCATTTGAGGCAAGAATAGAATTCAAGGCAAGATGCAGCTAGAGAGATTGTATGAGGGTGTTGTGAGATTTATGTCAAAGGCCATAGAGAGCCATTGAGAGATTTTAAAGGATGTCCTGTTAACAGACCAGAGGCAGACGGACCAGTTGGTAGGGGCCTTGAATTTTTCCAGGTAAGAGGAGCACCTAACGTAAAGCAGTAACTGAGCTATGGAGGGGTCAGCTTGGCTGTGGGTTGTGATGGGAACAAATGACTGCCATGTTTCTGAGTTGGGCAAGTCACAAGGGGTGCCACTCACTGGGACAGGAAATATAAAACTGTTCTAATACAGCCCTCTCCTGATGCTTCTGTCTCTCCTCTGACAGCCTTCATTACTCGTCCCTCAGTGTGGCTGAGGAACAAAAGGGAACTATGCCCATACTCCAGAGGTTCCCCTTCTAGAGTTCTGCCCAATCCAGCTGTTGTGGCTCCCACCTATGCGTGAAGAAGCCTCCTTTGAAGGAACCCTTTTCTGGCTCTAGCAGGTGCCTTGCCATCTCCACCAAGATGTGAAAGTCCTTGGGAAGCAGAACTGCCTTGCAGATCTAAGCCATTGTGAAAGCTGCTTTCTCATCTGTGTCTTTGCTCAAGGCCGAATTTCTGTTTCTGTTTGTGTGGTCCAAAGAGAGGCTACTTCTGATTCTTAGAATGGATTATAATTTTTTAATCTCATTTTTTGGTTGGGCACCTGAGGATTCCAGACAAAGCTGTGCTTTATTCCATCTGACATCACAATAACAGTTGCTGTGACCAGCTGCATAGGCCAGGGCCAATTGCCCAGGTTCACATAGCTTCTCCAGTCAGCTGCCATGGTGGCAGCAAGAGCCTCGATCTCATTGTGGGTACTTGTTTTCAAATTTAATCCCACCATGTCTGTCATATTAGATATGAGTCATGGCACCAAAAATGTATCAGAGGTTCAAGGTGGTTTTGATGCAACCCATTCTTCTTCCCCTCCAAGTTTCTGGTTTATGGAGAGTTCATATAAGGATTGTCAGCAAAATGGAGAACACCTTTATTACAGGCTGGGCATGTGTTCAATAAATCCCCCCAAAGTAGGGCCTTTAGTAAATTCAGCTGGTGAATGTGGCTTAGGCCCTCCCTGGGACCTGCATGCTCTGATGTGGTGGTAGGTGAGCAAGGTTTGCAGAGCAGGAGCGGAGTCCATTTTCTCAGCTAGCAGTGAAGTCTGCAGGCCTGCTCACATCTTCAGCCAGGGAGAGCATTGGGGATGGAGTGCCTTCCCTTTGTGGTCACCTCCAACTCAAGTGAGCAGGTAGCAAGGAGAGGGGAGGCTGAGAGACCAGGGCCTCTGGGACAGAACATAGGGTCCAGTTTGAAGCCACAGCCTCATTTGCACTTTTCAGGCCTACTATGCAGAGTTAAACAGAGCCCTCTGAACCTAGCTGCTCCATGTTGAGCATCCCTAATCCAAAAATCCAAAACCTGAAATGCTCCTAAATCCAAAACTTCTTGAGTGAGGACAAGATATTTTAAGGAAATGCTCAACCTGTGTAATGCAAATATTCTAAAATTAAAAAAAAAAAAATACCTGAAACACTTCTCCCAAATACTAGTTCCCAAGCATTCAGTTACAGGATACTCAGCCTGTAGTGCTTTCTGAGTACTGTTGTGGACATACCGAATTGAGGTACGTATGTCTTCGCGGGGACCAAGTGAGGACCAAGTGGAAGGTAGGCAAGTTGAATATTACAGATCCCAGCCCAGAGACGAAGGCTGGATAACACATTTGTTGAAGTATAGGTAAGTGCAATTGTGAGTTTTCATGCAATTTGAAAGGAGTGGATAAAGATCTTTTATTTGTCAAATTTCTAAAATAAAGTATTCTTCTGAACAATTGTTCTTGGACTCTTATTTCAAAAATTCTGCTGATCAGTCTGTGACTGGCATTACCTTTGAAAGGGCAAACAGTCTCTATCCTCATTCTGGTTTCCAGCCCCCGATAGAATCACTCTAAGAGGAACATTACATATTGTTCTAAGCTGAAATTGAGAACTACAATGAGCACCCCCGTCTGAAGAGTTTGGCTCAGTTTGTTACTGTGAATCCATTAAGGTGTTACTCCTGGCTGAAGTTTGCTCACAGCTTCATGTTATAAGGCAGCCAAGGACTCCTAATAATGTCATGGGTCAATATTCATAACTTACTAGGGTCTAACTAGGCTTTTTATCTGAACAGGCTTTAAATTCTCAACAAACTCTGGTTATGTAAAGACGTTCTTTTAGGGTAAAATAAAATATATTGAAATGAGTGTATCACTTTAATTGTATTAGCACCTTTCAAGTGGCCATATTTGTTTGGACAGTTTCCATAAGGAGAAGAAATAAATTAACAGAATTATGCATGGGATGTGTTCCTTTCTAGTTGAAAGCAATAGAAAAGATTTCAGAGTGAAACATTCATATGCTGTCAGCTGCCAAGAAATAGAACTGTGTTTTCTTTAACAGGAGAGAAAATATCTCAATAAATCATAGGTTGTAGATTTATTAGGAAAATGTGCCAACATATTCTCTACTTGAAACTCGTACATCTCACATAAAAGGAAATCATCAGCATTTCAGACAAACCTTTATTGGAGGGTAAAATCACTTAAGATTTTCTAGTTAGTTACCTATTTTTTTTTAAATCATCTTATCCAGCGATAATCTGCTAAAGCATCCTTCCACCCTCTTTATTCTCCAGAATGCCAGCCCCTCTCAAGGTAGAGAAGCTGGAGAAGCCTGCATTGGCCCAGGTCCAAGGAAGCCTGTGATTTACTTCTGTGGCTTGATGAGACCAAGCCATGTGCATATGGTGGATTATTTTTCCTGACTTTGTCTCAAAATTTTGTGTAGAAAGGATGACGATTATTACATTTTTCCAGGGGCATGAGGTATAGGAATGGGGAAATTATATATGGAAATCATGAAAATTAGGAGTTTTGGCAAACAACAACAACAACAACAACAACAAAAAACCCAAAAAAGAACAAAAACAAAACCCAATTCTCAACTGAATTAAAGATCAAAGGCAAGAACACTGTAAATGTGCACGAGGAGGAATCTAGAGAAGGGTAACCTGTGGTCTTTGTTATCATTGAGGACAGAGCAAAATAAAATGAAAAAGAAAATGGGTTTAAATGCAGGAGACGGGAATCGGGTTAATCACAAAGAAAGGCTTCTACTGCAGAAACATTTCCATCTGGAGGTTCTAACAATTGAATGAACAATCTTGTATTTGGAGGCAGAGTAGTAAATGAAGTGCCTAGAGAGATGCTGCATGCATCATGTTTCTGTTGTTTCACAGTTTTTCATAGTGGGCAGCCATATTGTTATATTCACCTCTCTCCCCATCTTTTTTTTTTCTTCTTGAGACGGAGTCTCACTCTGTCGCCCAGGCTGGAGTGCAGTGGCGCGATCCTGGCTCACTGCAAGCTCCACCTCCCGGGCTCACGCAATTCTCCTGCCTTAGCCTCCCGAGTAGCTGGGACTACAGGCACCTGCTACCTTGCCGGCTAATTTTTTGTATTTTTAGTAGAGACGGGGTTTCATCGAGTTAGCCAGGATGGCCTTGATCTCCTGACCTCGTGATCAGCCCACCTCAGCCTCCCAAAGTGCTGGGATTACAGGTGTGAGCCACCGTGCCTGGCCTTTTTTTTTTTTTTTTTTTTTTTTTTTTTTTTTTTAGGTGGGGCTCGCTCTGTTGCCCAGGCTGGAGTGCAATGGTGCAATCACAGCTCACTACAGCTTCCATCTCCTAGGTTCAAGTGATCCTCCCACCTCCGCTTCCCAAGTAGCTGGGACCACAGGCACGTGCCCGCTCTGCCTGGCTATTTTTTTTCTTTATTTTTAATAGAGATGAGGTCCATTATGTTGCCCAGGCTGGTCTCACATTCCTGAGGTCAAGCAATCCTCCCTCCTTGGCCTCCCAAAGTGCTGGGATTACAGTCATGAACCACCACACCTGGCCTATATATCTCGCTTTGTAAAGCCCTTTAAAATTGTGTGTGCATTCTCTCTGAGATTCTGTAAGTGCAAAGGACTTACTGTGTTTCTCATTAATAAGATAATAGGTATTTAATAAGTATCTACGGAATGAAAACAAATTAATGCCTCTTTGAACTATGGCCTCTTCTCTGAATATCTTTGAATTGAGATCATTTATTTGATGAGTATTTTTTTGAGCACCTCATGTAAGCCTGGCACTCTTCTAGGCTCTGGAAGTAAAGTAGTGAACAGAATTCTTGCTTTCAGAGATTTCAGAGAAAGACTAATAACTAGTAAATATAGTATGTTAGGTGGTGAGAGGTGCTGTGAAGAAGAAGTCAGGTAAAGGGGCAGCGCATTATGAGTGGCAGTGGTGCAGGCTGGTGCTATTTTAGAAAGGGTGTCTGGGAAGGACTCTCGTAAGGTGAACAGAATATTTTGAATCTGATGAAGAGTCAACCATGCAGGTGTTTCTAGGAAAAGTTTCAATTGTGTTCAGGAGACAGTGTGGTTGAAATGGATGAGGTGGCAAGAGTGGGAGCAGTGGGGTGTCACAGGCTGTTCTAAGGACTTTGGGTTTTACTCTGAATGAGAAGGGGACCCATGGGAACGTGTTAATATGAAGAACGACATGATCTAATTTATTGTATTTATACTCATTGAAAAATCAAGCCATTGTGTTCATACAAAAAGCTAACTACAGTTCTTGCCGTAGTTTACACTGCAAAGGAACTCACCGAGACTCCCGCGTTTTCCATTCCATGCTCGCTCTCTAAGCCCCATTGCAGCTCAAGGCTGACATCTAGTGGATATTTTCATAATTGTTTATGCACATGGACTTTGGAACCTATCCACTGTAGATTAATAGAGGGGGAGGTTTAACACAGAAAATCACAAACTGGATGATTAGTAGAATACTATAGTGAATTTGCCTTTGGTTTTCTTTGGCTCTTATTCAGGTAAATTTACGTTTATCTAGCATATATTAGCATATATTAGTTAGCGCTGGTGGGTTCAGCTGCCAGAGATTAGAGCATCAAAATCATGGGTTGGTAAGGAGGAGAAAAAGTATCAGGTGGGATGAGCCAGGAGAAAGTATCCTGGTTCTAGTGGTGGCCCTCCAAAGGTAGCTGTGGTTTGTTGTATGGTGTTTAAGGGTGTGTGTATTCCAAACCTGTGCTTGCATCAGGTTGGCATTGATTTACAAAGGGAGTCTACTGTGTAGGGCATGGTGGAATGAAGTTCAAGGCAGCATGGTGGAATGAAGTTCAAGCCAGCATGGAGATACTGAAAGTCGTGAAGTTGAGTGTTTCCACAAGCTTAGGTGGGGTATTTCAGTGTAGCAATCAAGAGCTTTAGCTTTATAACTGGACAACTGGCTTTGTGTCTGCCATTTACTGACTGTGAGAACTTGGGCAAATTATATTATCTGAACCCAGTTTCTAAATAGTACCCACCTAAAGGTGTTATATTAAGCCAGATATTTTATGGAATGCACTTAGCACACTTAGCATTTAGTAAGCAGTCAAAAATAGCTAGGCGTTATTGTTTAGAAGGACTACAAGTAGCCTCTAGAGATAGAGAAGCAGGCTATTGTAATAAAGATATCTGCATTACAATTTTTTTTTTTTTGCTCCTAGCATTTAACATTAACAGAATTTAGTTTGAAACCATTTTGTAGATGTATATGATCCATTTTATCTACTTTGATTGTGGGCAGTTGAATATTCTGCTTAACTAAGACATAGCATTTTTACTACATAGAGATTAAAATCACCCAGTGGCTTTCATAACTTTTAGGAGAAAAAGGCTCAAATATGAGCTCTGCAGGATCTGGCTCCCACATGCCTAACTTCATCCTCATCTCTTATTCTTCTTCCTCAGTTTCTGCATTCCGGAGACACTGGCCTCTCAGATCCTCCAATGCCTTATCCAACCCGTCTCAGGACCTTTGCATTCCTACTCCCCTCCCAACCAACTAAGCACACACCTAATTAACTTCTGTTCATCTTTCGGATTCCATTGAAAATGATACTTCTTCAGGGACGCTTTCCATGCCTCTACATCACTCCCTGATGGGGAAAGCCTCCACTGTGATACAACAAGAACACGTACTGTAGTTTAAAAGTATATATTTAGGTACTTATTCACTCAGCTAGACTGTAAGCCCCTTGAGCACTGGCACTGTGTCTGCTCAGCCCATTACTCTGTCCCTGCCACAGTGCCTCAGATAGAGTGGTCTGAAAAGAGAAGGATTTTATTTGAAAATTAAAATGTAGCAATAGGTAAAACACTTGGTGACTATGAGGGGTGTAGTGGGTTCTAGATTCCCTCTAAGACTTGTCACTCATCCCTCCAGATGCTGGGAATTTTGATGGCTGATGGCTCTCACCCAAGTCTGTCTCCAGAAATTGCCCTCAGCAGAGAGAGCCACCTCACCTAAGGTCATGCCCCTTCCTGAGAGCAGCCCACGCTGAGTGACAGGTTGACTGGGGGGTATGTGTGTGGCTCCTGGCTTCAGCCGTGAAGGACCTTCCTGGGTCCAGAGCTTGCCATAACATTGGCTGAAGCCTCGGTTTAAACCTCATTAACTGTTCAACTCCTGTCTCCATCCTGCATCCTTCAGCACTCACAGGTGCTGTTCATGAGAGCATCACGCAAACCACCTACAATATCTCCGAGTCTGTTTCCTAGGGAACCCGGCCCACAGCTGGGCATGATGGAGAGGGAGGAGTCTAAGGTGGCTCCTGGATTTCTGGCTTGAGACAGCACATGATTCTATCCATTGAGAAGAGGGACAAAGAAGAAAGTGTACAGAAGTTGAAGCAGGTTTGCTGGAAAAGATACGGTTTAGGGGTGCTAAGTCTGAGGTGCCTGTGGGATAGCAGGAGTTTGAAGCTCAGAGGAAAGGTCTAGGCTAGAGGTACAGATTTGGGAGTCATCAGCACAGCAAAAACAATGACATTAAAGATATCTTCACCCCATACAAGTGTGGAGTGTGAAAAAAACAAAACAGGAAGCATGTGTCCTGGGAGCCAACAGAAATGGGCAGGGAAAGGAAGACACACCCGTGGCAAATAGGGTGATCAGAGAGTTTTGAAAACTGGGAGTGTGAGCATTGTGGATGACAGAGGGATTTGAAGCAGTTTCAGATATATGTGTCAGGAACTGCAGAGACAGCAGCCTGGAAAAGTGCTCATTGGGGTGCATGACAAGGTCGCTGAGGACCTTGCTGGTAGCAGTTTGAGTGGGGTAGGCTTGAGTAAGCAGCCAGATTCCAGTGAGTTGGGTAGATGGGATGGGAGGAGAAGAGAGAAATGTGATAATCTTTGATAACTCTCAAGAGATGGGACAGGAGAGGTAGGTAGGGACAGGAAGGAGCACAGAAAACAGGAGGGTATTTGTAAATAATGGGGGAGACAGGCTGAAGGAGAAGGCCCAGCCAAGAAGGGATAAAGTGAAGGCCGCAGGTGTGGCAACTGGTTAAAATTCTCCAGCAGGTGTAAGATGGCTGAGCAAACAAAATTACTCCTGGAGAGGAAGAACCAAATCTCAGGCGCCAGAAGTGACGGAAGCAGGTAACAACAGCCACAATTTATTATGCTCTTTCAGGCAAGGAACTTTAAGTACTTTAACCCTTACAACAAATCTACACTCGAATACCACGCACCTGGCCGGAGCAGGTGCGGCTGCGGAGGCATAACCTCGGCTCTCTCCCCGGAACCCCTCCCAGTCCCCAGGTAGGCGGGGGAGCGTACGCTGCGGCAGGACCAGGTGGTTCCAGAAGCCACCTCTCTCTCTAGAAACCGGCTCCGCAGGCTAGGAGGAGGGAATTTTGCATTTCCCCGCGCCGGGGCCAGGGAAGAGCCACGTGAAAAGCGCTAATGGCGTAACGCATGCGCGTCGCGGAGCGCGGGTGCCGTGCCGGCTCCTTGGCGCAGGCGCCGAGGTCTGCGAGGT
The DNA here is from genome assembly GCF_049350105.2 of Macaca mulatta. NCBI lineage: Eukaryota > Metazoa > Chordata > Mammalia > Primates > Cercopithecidae > Macaca > Macaca mulatta. Next base: position 57,800,340 of record NC_133420.1, on the reverse strand, counting down.
GGGTGTTCTCTTCCCGTGTCCGTCAGCTTCCAGGTTCAGCGCCTGGCGTCAGTCCGGTTTCTTTTGTAGGAATGCCTGTTAATTCCTGTCGCAATCTAGCCGTCTACCTATAGGAAATTTGTTAAAATATAGTGATATACATATGACGGGCTATTTTTGCAGCTCCACTCACGCAAACCAGAAATGTAAATTACTCCCTTGTCTTGGTCTCCTTATAGTTGAAAAATTGTTCTCTCCTGGCACTGTTCTATTTATGGCTGGCGACCGAGCCGTTTAAGCTTTGCAGTTTCTGTCTCGTTGGTTGAATTAGACTTAGGAACAAATTGTACATATGATGACAAGAGGGCAATGATGAGTGAGTTTTTCCTGGGCCAAGCGGGTCAGTGGTAGGGAGCTGGGGCCACTTGGAAAAAAAAATTCTCCTTAAGACACTTCCTGTCGAAGGTGAGAGCTCAGCAGAAGGGGCTTGGAGCCTTACTGTCAGATGCGTGAGTTGAGGGGGTTGTTTTCAGGAATCCGCTGGAGGGGAGGCATTGCTTAAGGAAACTTTGAAAGAGCTCCACAAGGGGAAAAAGAAAAAAAAAAATCAGCTTTGAGAATTTGCCACACCTGAAAGGCACCATTCTCCAGATTTCTTGGATGGGAATGAAACAGCAGTGCACTGCATCCCTTGGACTGCAAGCTCCCTGAGTGGTCCCTCAGAGGCCTCTTTGGTAAGCTTGAGGTTAGAGGCAGGCCCCTCAACACCACTTCCTTTGGTTGGGGGTTCAGCAGATCTCCCCAAAGGATCCTCACCTGACCTTTCTTCCCATCTCTACTCTTTGACCTCATATCTTCTTTATGGACAGATAATGAATTCAAGGTTTTAGCCAAGTCCTGCTTTGCAAATCCACTAGGATGGTCTGTTTCACTACTGATTTTGAGATATGGATTCACACTTCCAAAATGAGAAGAATCTTAGCTTGGTACTGCAGCATTATGCAAGCCAACCTTCAAGCAAGCAACACTTTCATGGAACAAAAGAGCTTACTCAAATCTCAGAAACCACGACTACCCCTACATTCAGGTTTGTCAAAATCCTGGTTCCACCAACCAGCAGAACTCGATTCTTTCTCAGCACACTTCCTGTGTGTGCCATTATATTGAGAGAGCTGAATTCAGAGGGGTACCGGGAGAGAGAAACTGTTCTTTTCCCACTGACCATCTTCTTTTTTTTTTTTTTAATTATACTTTAAGTTCTAGGGGACATGTGCACAATGTGCAGGTTTGTTACATATGTATACATGTGCTCAGGCATATTCTTATAACTTCTTATAACGTCACTGTCAGATAATAAAAAAAGTCTTCTAGTTACTTTTAGACCCAAGAGTAATCTTATTTGAGTTATTAAAATTCCAGTCCAATATCAAAATCATATAACAACTTTATCCAATTGAAAACTCTCCACCTTCAGTGAAGTCATAAACACACACACACACACACACACACACACACACACACACACTGAAGGGTTTATTTAAAAAACAATAGTCGGTCGGCACGGTGGCTCACGCCTGTAATCCCAGCACTTTGGGAGGCCGAGGCAGGTGGATTACGGTCAGGAGATGGAGACCATCCTGGCTAACACGGTGAAACCCCGTCTCAACTAAAAATACAAAAAATTAGCCGGGCACGGTGGCGGGCGCCTGTAGTCCCAGCTACTCAGGAGGCTGAGGCAGGAGAATGGTGTGAACCCAGGAGGCAGAGCTTGCAGTGAGCCAAGATCGTGCCACTACACGCCAGCCTGGGCGACAGAGCGAGACTCCATCTAAAAAAAAAAAAAAGCAATAGTCACTTGCCCTACTTCTCTCTCCAGCCACAGTTCTCCTGCCTAGAGGAAACCATTCTAAATGCTTATTTTTGTGTTTAGTAAATTGTAGTTGTTGATAAATTTACATCAACCCTGGCTTCTCGGTGGGTACTCAGATTCTGCTACTTGGCGATTTAATGTTTGGGAGACATGAGAGATGACTCAGAGATAGGCTGTGACTCTTCACCTCTTCACCTGGACTCCCCTCCCCCCATTTTCTTGAGATAGCAGGTAGATCAAAGGCCTATATGAAGCCCCAAAAGGCCAAGATTGCTGGCTGTCAGCCAAAAGGCCTTGTCACAAGTCATGCTCGCTGTTGTCTAGTAATTTTTTAGATCCAAAGGCCTGCCCTCATGGGCCTGGCTGTGACAGTGTTTGCTTGCATGGATTGGGCGTGGCTTTTGTTGGAACTGATGTTCTTGTTAAGCCTGGCAAGTCTGTCTCTTGGGAGCAACACTACTCGTTTGCCTTTTGTATACAAAGAATGGACTCCACACAGCTGGTGCTGCCAATCTCTTGTCTTAGGACCTGTGTATGACAGCTGACTCTCCTTGGTCTCTTAGCCATGCCTTTCGAGGCAGCTCTTCTGCAAGGTCAGTGAGCACAGGGACATAAGCCATGCTACTTGGTGTCCTTCCCATAGTCCATTGGGAACTTGCTCATGTATTTGTTCCAGAACCTATAGGTTATCATCTCCTCTTCTTCCCTCTCCTAGGCTACTTAAGCACCTCCTAAATGGTTTATTTGTATGCATTCTTACTCTTCTTCTAGAAAGCTCTCCATTTAAGAGGCCAATGTTTGCTGGTTATCAATTTATGGTCTCTCAGTTTCAAATCCACTCTGCATAGGCTTCTCTGGCCGGGTCCCTTAAATATGTTTCCTTTGCCAACTGGCTTGTTGCTAAGCTTTGTCAGCAGAGGGCACTGGAGAGACACTGGAGGAGGGAGGAGTTTTCTCTCCTAGTTGGACTGTATGGCTCTCTGGCTCTCTGCAGCCTCCTGCAGTGCTCATAGATTCCCCAGGGCTCACCTCCTGTGGGCAGCTTCTCAGGCACCAGCTTCTGTAGTGCACCATGGCCAGCAGCACCCAGTGGCCGGAAACTTCCTGTGGCATGCTCTTGGGCAGTTTCATAGTGGAGTGCCTCTGGAGAGTTACCTCCTTTTGAATGGCTTTTCCTGGTACCCTAGAGGGTGCGTTTTTCAGTAAGTTCCACCGCTGAGACTTCTGTGTTGTCCAGTAAGCCACGGCCATGGCATCTCCAACAAGCTGCAGATCTCAGTAGGAGGCTCCTCCTTGGTTAGTAGCAGTTTCTTATATCGGCTATGCTTGTAATTCTTTCTTTCTCCTCGTCTCCAGTTTTCTTTATTTCTCACAGACCATCCCTTGTGACTTCAATTTCCTGTTAAAAATCTAATAATCCTTGATGTTAAATTTTCCCCGTTCAAATTGCTGCATAGTTTCTGTTTCCTGATTGAACCCTAACTGATACAGGATGTGATCTTTTTTGAAATGCAAACCTGATTCTGTCACTCTGCCTTACTTAAACTATTTTATAGGTTCACTCTGATTATGGGATAAAGAAAAACACCTCCTTTCATGCCTTCTGAGGTCCTGCACCATCTGACCCCTCTTTACCTCCTGGCCTTATCTCATACCAGAGCCCCCACCCTAGCTTTTCTCCACCACATGGTTTTTACAGTTACTGCTTCTCTCTCTGGAATCATCTTCTCTCACTTGTTCACCTGGCAAATCCCTACTCATCTCAGACCTCAGTTGAATCATCTTATCCTCAGGGACATCTTCCCACCTTTCCTGCTTAGGCTGAATCCACTCTATCCACTTTCAAAGCATGATGGACAGCTCCTTCAGACCATTTTTCACACCTGTGATTTTACGTATGTCCATGTAATTTTTCTGATTAATATCTATTCTTCTACAGTTGTAAGCTCCCTGAGGGCAAGGGACTATGGCTTTCTTGCCTCCCTGTAGAGCCCCTGTGTCTAGCACGTGTTACAAAGAGCTTGTTACAAAGCAGGCATTCCAGCTTGTTCCAGTCTTGGTCCAGTGATTTTCCTGTCCGTATTCCAATTTGCCACAAGATGGCAGGCTAAGATACTCTGGTACTTGATGTCCTTTGAGAAAGAAGTGGCACTTCAGGTTAAAATGCCTTTGAGCTGGGAGATTTCTTTGAAGTGAGCATGATTGAGTCACTTAACACAGAAGACTTCTCTGAAAATGTTCGCTGCATCTTCACTTCTTCACTGACCCAGAGGAACTGTATGGAATACTATCAAGCAAGACGGCTTCTCTTCTGCTTGCTTGAGAGGCTACTGCATGATTTAGGAAACAGTTTTAGGGAGAGCAAAGAACCCTGAGCTCTGAAAATAGGGACACGTATATAATATTTACTGCTCTTCATCTCACACTTTGTTTTGCATGAACTGCGAGTTCTAAAAGGCCTAGAGAAAGAGGTCAGCAAACTATGGCTCTCGGGCTAAATTTCTCTCTCTACCTGCTTTTGTGAATGAAGTTTAATTGGCACACAGCCATGCCCATTTGTTGGCATATCTTAAGTCTTTTGCACAACTATGAATAGTTATTGTTACCAGAAAGGGGTCCCGATCCAGACCCCAAGAGAGGGTTCTTGGATCTCGTGCAGGAAAGAATTCCAGGTGAGTCCATAGAGTAAAGTGAAAGTGAAAGCAAGTTCATTAAAAAAGGTAAAGGAATAAAGAATGGCTACTCCATAGGCAAAGCAGGGCATTCCCGAAAGTAAGAGGAGGGATGCACCCAACTAGGTACACTGCTTGCTTATATTATGGGAAGATGCATTCTACTACAAGGGTTTGTGATATGGTTTGGCTGTGTCCCACCCAAATCTCATCTTGAATTTCCACGTGTTGTGGGAGGGACCTGGTGAAGTAATTGAATCATGGGGCAGATCTTTCTCATGCTGTTCTTGTGATAGTGAATAGGTCTCATGAAATCTAATGGTTTTAAAAACGAGAGTTTCTCTGCACAAGCTCTCTTTTTGCCTGCTACCATCCATGTAAGATGTGACTTCTCCTCCTTGTCTTCCACCATGATTGTGAGGCTTCCCCAGCCATGTGGAACTGTAAGTCCGTTAAACCTCTTTCTTTTGTAAATTGCCCAGTCTGAGGCATGTCTTTATCAGCAGTGTGAAAATGGACTAATACAGCTTGTGATAAAGGATTAATTTTCTTAATTACTATATTTTGCGGCAATTGATATTATTATCTTTAAAGCAAAATTACAAATGCTTCTGTTCTCAAGATATTGGGATATCAGGACATTCCTGAGTCTAGGTCTGTTTAGTAGACATCATCAATTTGTTCTCTTAACCTTAAGCATCTAGAGGCTGGGAATACCTAACTTCCTGGGAATGCAGCCCAGCGAGTCCCAGCCTCATTTTACCCAGCCCCTATTCAAGATGGAGTTGTTCTGGTTCAAATGCCTCTAACATTATGACAGCGACCATATGGTCTGCAAAGTCAAGAACACTTACTATCTGACCCTTTAAAGACAAAGTTTGGGAACGTCTGGTCTAGATGGCTATAAACTTTTTAGAAGCCTTAATATCTGGTTAGCATTTAACTGACTTTTCATGATAAATAGTGATTTGACCCTTTTGGGGAAAGACTAGATTTCTTTCTGGGAAGCAAACGTTCTGGGTAGAATGATATAGATTCTTAAGGTTTCTTAGAAATGGAACTATAAATCAGAATTGTATTTATAAATTCATTTCAGGAATTAAATATTCAAGTGTGCTATATCTTTTTCTCTTTTAAGTGGGAAAAAAATGGGCCTATATGATGTAAATTCCTCGTAGCTTCTTAGCATACTTTCCCACAGCGGGACTAGTAAGTCACTGTTATATTAATTACAGTATTCCCACCTTATCTGTAGCTTTGCCTTCTGCAGTTTCAGTTACCTGTGGTCAGCTACAGAACAAAAATATTAAATGGAAAATTCCAGAAACAAACAATTCATAAGTTTTAAGTTGAGCACTGTGCTAGTAGCATGATAAAATCTCACGCTGTCCTGCTTCCTTACTTCATTTCATCATGTAGGCATTTTATCATTTCACATCAACAAAAGAAGGGTGAGTATAGTACAATAAGATATTTAGAGAGAGGCCATATTCACATAACTTTTATTACAGTATGTATACACACACAAACACACACACACATATACATATGTGTGTGTGTATATATATACATATACATATATATATATATATATATTTTTTTTTTTTTGAGACAGAGTCTGGCTCTGTCGTCCAGGCTGGAGTGCAGTGGCCAGATCTCAGCTCACTGCAAGCTCCGCCTCCCGGGTTTACGCCATTCTCCTGCCTCAGCCTCCCGAGTAGCTGGGACTACAGGAGCCCGCCACCTCACCTGGCTAGTTTTTTGTATTTTTTAGTAGAGACGGGGTTTCACCGTGTTAGCCAGGATGGTCTCGATCTCCTGACCTCGTGATTCGCCTGTCTTGGCCTCCCAAAGTGCTGGGATTAAGGCTTGAGCCACCGCGCCCGGCCATTTTTTTTTTTTTTGAGACAGAATCTTGCTTTGTCCCCCAAGCTGGAGTGTAGTGGTACAATCTCGGCTTACTGCAACTTCCACCTTCTGGGTTCAAGCGATTTCTTGTGCCTCAGCCTCCCTAGTTGCTGGGATTACAGGTGTGCACCATCACACCAGGCTAATTTTTGTATTTTTAGTACAGATGGGGTTTTGCCATGTTGGCCAGGCTGGTCTCGAACTCCTGGCCTCAAGTAATCCATCCACCTTGGCCTCCCAAAATGCTGGATTACAGGCGTGAGCCACCGTGCCTGGCCTATTACAGTATATTGTTATAATTTTTCTGTTATATTATTGTTTTTAATCTCTTATAGTTCATAATTTGTGAATTAAACTTTATTGTATGTATGTATAGGAAAAAAGATAGTATATATAGGGTTCAGTACTATTCACGATTTCAGGCATCCACAGGGGGTCTTGGAATGTATCTCCTGCAGGTAAGGGGGGACTACAGTACTTCATTTGTCAAGATACTGATCAAAGGCCCTGTACTTCTATAGCTATTTACCTTTCATTCAAAAAATATTCTTGGCATGGATGGTGTGCTCATTTATGAATTTGTAAGTGCTCAGACATTGCTGAGTCAGAATCAGGTTAATTCATTTTGCAACTTTTACGTAATCCACTTTAAATCCACTTTGTTCAGAACCTCTTCCTGCCAAACATTTTGAGGAGATAGTGGATATTCCTTGCCATTTCTTAGTGTTCTTATAAAAACCGGCAAATCAGAATCAAGCCAATTATCTTTGAGCATACACAGATAAGAGATTTGCTGGACCCTGTTAGATCCCCTTAGTTTAGGCAGATGATAGCTGTGGCTCAACAAGAGGGTCTGTTCCCCGGGCAAGGTCTGCAGAAAGGAGCTTCCAGAAGGAAAATTCTCTGCTTGTGAATATTTGTGAGAACAAAGCAGGCAGGCTGTCTATCCTCCCCTTAATGGTACCTTTTTTGTAGAAAGTTTTTGAGGCATGAGGGAATCTCTTTCTTATAGTCCAAAGTAATTATGCAATCAGATTTCTTATCTACCAAAGGATGGGGCACGGAAGGGTTTGAGAGACATATTATTGTAGTTAAATTTATTTTAAAAATATTATATGTTATTTCAGAACCTTTTTTCTTTGAATTTGTAAGCTACAGCTGTAATTATTTACATGATACATATTTATGGGATTTTAGTGTTTCACTCCAATTCTTGGTTGTTGCAGAATTCTTAATGCTGATTTATGCTTCAGTATGCTGATTTCTTCAAGCACTTTTAACAATGAAGATATTTGTGTTATATATTTCACATATTTTCTGCACACTTGCCTTTATGAGAATATCTTTGCTTTTGTACATATAAAAAAGTGGGTGTAACATTTTGATTCACAAGAATTCCTTGAAAAAGAAACCACTATAATAATAGTGTTGAAGGGCAATTTAAAAAATGTATATAAAATCATGACTCTCATACAGATATAAAATGAACATGTATAAAGAGTTTGTTTAACTCATTAATTAATGAAGGATGCAGTTAAAATGTTACAGTTGGTTCAAAGGGAAATTAAAATCACCGCAAATTATGTAGGAAAATAAAGAATACTGGAATGAATTTACAAATAGATGTAAAACAGATCTATCTATGAGGGAAAAATCAGTTATATTCTACTAGATACAATTAATTTGCATTTTTATGGATGGAAATAATTTACATTGTTTTCTATTTTCTACAACTTACAGAGTTGTAAAATAGCTCAAAGACAATGAAAGGTTAATATAACCTGGAAGGGTGTGCTAGACAGACACTTAGTAATTTCTTTGGCTCTTTTAATGTCTTTAATAACCTTTTTCCTACAATAATAACATTAGTGTTTAGTATATCTTGTATAGTTATAAACACATTATATATCTTAACTCAATAAACCTTCACCAAATTATCTTTATTGTAGAGATGAGAAAATGAAGGCATTGAGATTTTAATTTGCTTACGGTAAAATGAAGGAGCCAGAATTTGAGAATAATATGTATGCTCTCATATATATATATATATATATATATATAAAATCATACATGTATATATAATTATACAGATGTATAAAAGCATACATATATGTAAAATATATATGCACAAATTATTAAGACGAAAGAATGTGGTCTTTATCAGTGGTTTGTGGGATATCCATGACTTATGTTAAGAAAAAAAGGGAAGATGTAGAGTAATGTGTGTATAATTATTTTATTTCTATAAAAACAAACTTACATGAGGCAACAGGAACTCTCGTTCATAGCTGGCGGAAATGCAAAATGGTACAGCCACTTTGGAAGGCAGCTGGGATACTGTTATCATACATGACAGCAGTTGCATTCCTTGGTATTTCCAAATGAGTTGAAAACCTAGGTTCACACAAAACCAGCAGAAGGTTGCATATAGCATCCTTATCCAGATTTGTCAAAACTTGGAAGCAATAAAGATGACCTTCCTAGGCGAATTGACAAACTGTGATATGACCAGACAATGGAATATTATTCCATTGTTTTTAGACAAGAGAGTCCTCCTAATCATACAAAGAAGTAAGTTACCAAGCTATGAAAAGACATGGAAGAATCTTAAAGGCTTATTAAAGTTAAGCCAATCTGAAAAGGCTACATACTGTGTAATTCTAACTGTATGACATTTTGGAAAGGAAAACTATAGAGACAGTAACAAGATCAGTGATTGCCAGCATTTAGGAGGCAGGGGGGATGAAGAAGCAGAGCACAGAGGATTTTTAGGGCGGTGAAATGATTCTGTACCATACTGTAACTGTATGACATAGCATAACATATTATTTATGTCAAAACCCATAGAATGTATAATACCAAGAGTGAGCCCTAATATAAACTATGGACATTGGGTGATAATGATGTGTCAGTGTAGGTTCATTGATGATAACAAATGGACCGATGTGGTGCTGGATGCTGATAGTAGGGGAAGCGATGTTGGGGTGGGAGGAAGAGAGCATATGAGCACTCTGTGTAGTTTCTGCTCAATTTCTCTGTGTACCTAAAACTACTCTAAAAAATAAAGTATATTGAAGAAAACCAACCAACCAACCAATAACACTGACCAAATAGCTAACCAGCAAACAAGCCAAACCCCTCTGTATGTATTGACATGCTTGTGTATGCTTTTGTGACTGGGAGGAAGATGTGGAAAAGTATTCCACTGGTTTTGATTAAGGATCAGAGGATGGGGGTGGACTACTTGATTTGGATGATTGTTTTCTTTGTGTACCTTTTGTTTTAGTTATTGAACAAGCAGGCGTTATTTTTACCATGTGAAAGTTATTAAAGAAAAAGATTAAAACAAGTAGAAATCTGTGGCTTTCTTTAGCAAGCTGTATGTATTACGAAATTTTCTTAACATCTACTTTTAGTACTTAGCTTTGCTGAATTTTTGTTGTTACTCCATAAATGTGACTGTAAGCTATTTTTGATTAGAGTTTTTGTGATAAGGTGACAGTTTCTATAATTTCTATATTTACAGTTTTTTCTAAGGGAAGATGGGCAGTCATGACAAGGTGATCAATTTAAGCTCCTTGAGGAAATTTTTCTAGTTTTCCATTCTAACTGGATTTTGACACGGTGATCATTGTTGATCTTAGTGACAGCAGTTATAGAGGACTGGTAAGAGTAGAATCCAGATTGGAAAGAGTGGATGGTGATGAATAGAGATTGTTAAGGTATATAACTCTCTGGAGATGTTTAACTGTGAAGGAGGGAAAAGAGAAGAAGGTAGATGGGGCATGAGTGGAGATATATATATATATATATATATATATATATATATATATATATATATATTCCATTGGTTTTTATTAAGGACCAGAGGATGGGGGCGGGCTACTTGATTTGGATGCTTGTTTGATTGGATGTTACATATATTATAAGTTCTACTTGATTGAATGTTACATATATGTGTGTGTGTGTATATATATATATATATATGATGGAAGATATATTAGGATTCTCCTAGATATATAGCTATAGATAGATATAGAGAAAAAGATTTATTATGAGGCTTTGGCTCTTGTGATTATGAAGGCTGAGAAATCCCAATATCTGCCATTGGCAAGCTGGAGGCCCAGGAAAGCTGCTGGTGTAAGTTCCAGTCCAAGCCCAAAACCCTGATAACCAGATGAGCCAATGATATAAAGCCCAGTATGAGTGTGAAGGTCTGATAACCAGGGGGCCGACGGTGTAAGTCTTGGTCTGAGTTCTAAAGCCTGAGAATCAGGTGCTGATGTCTGAGGACATTAGAATCAGGAGCACCGATGTCTGAGGACTGGAGAAAATGGATGTCTCAGCTCAAGCAATGAGAGAGCACATTCACCTGCCTTTTTCTTCTCTTCAGGCTCTCTGTGGACTGGATAATGCCTACCAAAACTGGGGAGGGTGATCTTCTTTACCAGTTCAAATGCCAATTTCTTCCAAAACACCCTCAAAGACACATCCAGAAATAATATTTAACCAGCTATCTGGGCATCCTTTAGCTCAGTCAGTTGACACATACAATTAACTATCACTTTGAAGAAAGTCTTGGATCTGCTCAAATGCTGACCTGAAGGAGTCAGTAGAGCAGAGAGAGATGGGAAGTGAGGCTGGAGGGAGGGTGGGCTATTATTTACTAGCTAGAAGACCCTAAGATGATGGGGGAATGGGATCCAGAACATGGGTGAGAGGGATAGTTTTTAGACAGGAGAGTACTCCTAATCATAACAGGAGGGAAGGAGGAAAGGAAAGTTGATGGAGTTTTCATTTGATAGTGTTTTATCTCTGTGGTAAGTAAGAGGTGAGATTATCTGCTGGGAGTGAGGAGGTTAAAGGGGAGATTAGATGTTTGAAGAAAGTAGAAAAATGTTTTAGGTTTAAGTAGTTGTATGGTCAGGGTTCTTCAGAGAGTCAGAACCAATAGGATATATAACTATATATTCATATCTGTATCAATATAAATATACAGTTGTCCTTTGGTATCTGCAGGGAATTAGTTTCAGGACCTCCTTGTGGATACCAAAATCCATGGATGTTCAAGTCCTGCACTTGGCCTGGCTGAACCTGTAGATACAAAAAGTCAACCCTCTCTATCTATGAGTTCTGCATCCTGCAAATACTGTATTTTCAATCTGAATACTATATTCTTGACCTGCAGTTGGTTGAATCCACAGATTCATAACTGTTGGATATAGAGGCTGGCTGTATAGATATATAGATATCTGATAGGAGATTTATTAGGGGAATTGGCTCACGTGACTATGGAGGCTAGAAAGTCCCACAATCCGCTGCCTGCAAGCTAGAAACCCAGGAATAGGCCGGGCGCGGTGGATCAAGCCTGTAATCCCAGCACTTTGGGAGGCCGAGATGGGCGGATCACGAGGTCAGGAGATCGAGACTATCCTGGCTAACACGGTGAAACCCCGTCTCTACTAAGAAATACAAAAAAAATAGCCGGGCGAGGTGGCAGCGCCTGTAGTCCCAGCTACTCGGGAGGCTGAGGCCGGAGAATGGCGTGAACCCGGGAGGCGGAGCTTGCAGTGAGCTGAGATCTGGCCACTGCACTCCAGCCTGGGCTACAGAGCGAGACTCCGTCTCAAAAAAAAAAAAAAAAAAAAAAAAAAAAAAAAAGAAACCCAGGAATATTGGTAGCATGGCTCAGTCCAAGTCTGAAAGCCTCAGAACCAAGGAAGCTGATGGTAGTATGACTTGATATGAAGCTGAAGGCCTGGAATGTCATGGCGGTAGCGTTGGTGGTAGGAGGAATGCTGGTGTAGGTCCTGGAGGCCCAAGGCCAGAGGACCTGGAGTTCTGATGTCCAAAGGCAGGAGAAAAAGGATGTCCCAGAGAAAAAGTGAATCTGCTTTTCCTCTGACTTTTTGTTCTATCTGGGCCCTCAGTCGATTGGATGGTGCCTACTCACATTGAGGGTGGATCTAACCCCACTCAGTTAACAGATGCACATGCCAATCTCCTCTGGAAACACCTTCACAGACATACCCAGAAATAATGCTTTACCAGCTTTCGAGGTGTAGTTGACACCTAAAATTAGCCATCACAGTAGTGATAGTGCAGAGCAAGCTGACTAGAGAAGCCTTTGGGGATTTTTCTCAAATATGAACAGAAGCTCAGGTATGTGCATGGGGCAGGTGGGTGATTGGACATATCCAGTAATAGAGTTTAGCCAGGGAAATGTGAGAAATTGAAAGAAATATGGAAAGGATAGTTCTTGGCATGTGAATTGCATAGGGTGAGCAGGAAGCCAGGATGGGCTGATGGCTGGGAAAAGGTGGATGGGCCAATGTGCTGTAAGTTCTGATGAGGTCAGAAGATTAGGAAGCTATGGTCTAACTCAGTGACTGTTGCTTCAGGAGATGACTATGGTGTGACCATAGGAGTGATGGAGGATAGAGAGGCTCTCAATAATGTAATTCATAAGGGCTATTCTGTTTCAACCGTACTGCATACACTTTCCATAGTTTATTTATAACTTAAAAAAACCCCTGTGTGCTTCCCCACATATTGTTAAACAGGTAACATTTAAAATTTGCATAGTTCAGAAATATCCTCACAGGGAATGACACTAAAGAAGAAATAAAAATGTCTTTATCCAGTGGCCACGCTCAGTTCTCCATGGCAATATGAACAGTGGGAAAATACTATGAAGATGAAATTGACTTCCCTGACATTTGAATCCTAAGAATGTCTTACTGGAAAGAGAGGAAATGAACGGACAATGATCCTTAGTGGTCACACTAGGAGCTTTGCAGCTCTCTGCATGATGTGTCTTAATCTTTTATTTCCCACAGCAAATCTGCCCTTCTAACTTGTGGTTACCTGGATCAGTGCTGGTTCAAAGTAAAACAGAGATGTAGCAAGTCTTTTGGATGGCTTTTATTTCCCCTTCTGGGGTCCCTCCCTTCCTGCAAAGTCCCATCTCAAGGGAGCATAGATACTAGGGTGGAAACATTTTTGGCCATTTTTGCAATTCACCACCCTGTGTTAATCCCATCTCTCTGTTGTAGTGTCACGAGGTCTCTGACCACACAGGAGCATTTTCCTGGGGCTCTTTCATGTTCATAGTCACATTTTCTATCTCATAGTCCTTTCCTATTCTTAGGGAACATCCTTTCAAGAGCATTAATCAAAAATGCTTCCAGAAAGGACTTTTTCTTTTATTTACTTGAGGCAAAATCTCACATTAATATTTTGAGAATTTATAACAAGGAAAGACCTCATTTAAAACATATATTTATGGATTTAAAAATAAAGATGTGAATAATATGTTTAACTCACAAAACCTAAAAAATGGGCAAACATAAAGAAAAAATATTCACCCACAAACATATTACTGAGTGTCTATCTGGTTGTTATTCCTAAGGGCGTGTGTGTGTTTGGGGTAAAGAATAGTATAGAATAGAGGTCAAAAACAGGGATTTGAAGTCAGATTGCTTGGGTTAGAATTTACCAGATTAGGCAAGCTATAGAATCTCTTTGTTCCTCAGTTTCTGTACTTTTCAAATAGAATAATATCTACTCACAGAGGAATAAATGAATATATGTAAATGAATATATGTAAAGAGTTTAGAACAGCGTGTGTCTCAAGTTAGGTTTTATCTGTATGTGTATCTAATTTCTTGGCTTCTGGTTTGTCCATCCCCAGGGCATGCCTTCCCCTTTCAAGCCTGCTTCTTGAGTCTGTGCAATCAGTTTGTTGAACACTGTAAGTGCATCATTGACCACGTTCACCTCCCCTATTTATATATGGGACTTTAAAGGAATTGTAATGAGTTCCATAAATCCATCTTATCACCTTTGTCTCCACCTCCAGCATGGCGGGACTCCTGGCTGGTGCTCAATGTTCTACCAGCAACTGCTATGTCCTGTGCTATTAGCCACTTCCTGGGGTTCCTAGACCACTGTCTCCCTAAAAATGAGGCTGCACCAGTATCTTCTCTGTGTTAGTCTATTTTCACACTGCTAATAAAGACATACCTGAGATTAGGTAATTTATAAAGAAAAGGAAGTTTAGTGGACCCACAGTTCCACATGGCTGGGGAGGCCTCACAATCATTACAGAAGGTGAAAGGCATGTCTTACATGGTGGCAGGCAAGAGAGAGAAAGAGCCAAGTGTAAGGGGAAACTCCTTATAAGAACATCAGATCTTGTGAGACTTATTCACTCCTGCGAGAACAGTATAGGGGAAACCACCCCCATAATTCAATTATCTCCCACCAAGTTCCTCCTACAACACCTGGGAATTATGAGAGCTATATTCAAGATGAGATTTGGGTGGGGACGCAGCCAAACCAGATCACACTCCCAACCATGAACTGTCTTAAATTCCCAAATCCCAGTCAGAACAAAGCTTAGCATTTCATAAAGATGCATTGAAGAAGTTGAGATAGCAAAACGTAAAAGTATTTTCCTGTCACTCTTCAGACCACTGCAATTTGGCTTCTGCCTCCTTTTGCCTCAGTTTTTAAGCACATATAAAACTAAGAAACAAGTACAGCCATGTATTGCATAATTGCATAATGATGTGTTGGTCAATGATGAACTATATATTTAACAGTGGACCTATAAGAGTATAATTCTGTATTTTTTTTTTTTTTTTGATGGAGACGGAGTCTTGCTCTGTCACCCAGGCTGGAGTGCAATGGCGCAATCTTGACTCACTGCAACATCTGCCTCCCAGGTTCAAGCAGTTCTCCTACCTCAGCTTCCTGAGTAGCTGGGACTACAGGCACATGCCGCCATGCCCAGCTAATTTTTTTTTGTATTTTAGTAGAGATGGGGTTTCACCATGTTGCCCAGGCTGGTCTCGAACCTGAGCTCAGGCCATCTGACCACCTTGGCCTCCCAAAGTGCTAGGATTAAAGGCACGACCCACCACACCAGCCTAATTCTGTATTCTTCTGTATTCTTACTGTACTTTTCTGTTTAGATATTTTTAGGTAAACAAATACCATCATGTTATAATTGCCTACAGTATTCTGTACAGTAACATGCTGTACAGGTTTGTAGCCTAGGAGCAATAGACTATACCATATAGCCTAGGTGTACAGTAGGCTATACATCTAGATTTGTGTTAAGTTCACTTTATGATATTCACATGACCACAAAATCACCCAACAATGAATTTCTTAGAATGCATCCCAGTTGTTGAGTGACACGTGACTGTATAATGAATCACTGTGTCCCACTACTCATCCTCAATAATTACTAGAGTTTTGCCAATCACCTTTTATTTATCTTATCCCTTTTCTGGAGTATTAGAAAGCAAATCCTAGATTTCATGTTAGTTTACACATAATGCTTGAATCTGCATCTCTATTTAAAACTTTTGCATAATTTTTTTTCGGCCGGGCACGGTGGCTCACGCCTGTAATCCCAGCACTTTGGGAGGCCGAGACAGGCGGATCACGAAGTCAGGAGATCGAGACCGTCCTGGCTAACATGGTGAAACCCTGTCTCTACTAAAAAATACAAAAAACTAGCCGGGCGATGTGTCGGGAGCCTGTAGTCCCAGCTACTCGGGAGGCTGAGGCAGGAGAATGGTGTAAACTCGGGAGGCAGAGCTTGCAGTGAGCTGAGTCCGGCCACTGCACTCCAGCCTGGGCGACAGAGTGAGACTCCGTCACAAAAAAAAAAAAAAAAAAAAAAAATTCTCTTTTTTTCATAGAGACAGGGTCTCACTCTATCATGCAGGCTGGAGTACAATGGCATGATCATGGTTCACTGCAGTCTTGACCTCCTGGGCTCAAGCGATCCTCCTGCCTCAGCCTCCTGAGTAGCTAGAACTACAGGCATACAACCACACCAGCTAATTATTTTATTTTATTGTTTTGCTGTGTTTCCCAGGCTGGTCTTGAACTCCTGGCTTCAAGTGATCATCTTTCCTTGACCTCCCAAAGTGCTGGGATTACAGGTGTGAGGCACCATACTTGGCCTTAAATATATTTTTACATACTACCATGGCATTATAACACCTAACAAAATGTCTCAAGATCATATAATACCACCAGTCCATATTCAAATTTCCCTGTTTGCCTTAAGAAGGTCTGTTTACAATTCAGAATCCAAACAAGGCCAAATCAGGAGCAAAACAAGGTCACGTGGGAAGGAGTGTTCTTCTCTTTTTCCTTCTTCTTCTGTTCAATGCTCCTTTCCCTGTCTTTCCTCACTTCCTCCTCTGAAATACAACTTTTACCATTTATTAATATGTCTGATACAGGAAAAAGGGTAGCATCCACAGCAAAAGCTAGATGTCTTAAACCATAAGTTATATGGATTACCTTTAATTCATGGTTATAACTAAAAATTCTCTGCCACCTCCATCCTTTCCAGAAATTGCTTTGGGATTCACAATGAGGGAAGTCATTGTATTCATAAGAATACTTGTACATTCAAAAAGTGGTTTGCTTTCATAAAGCAGATTTTGCGAAAATGGGGGAATAATGACATTTGAAGGGAGACTCAAACATAACTTTTGAGAACAAGGGAAACCGCAGTAAAGAAGGTTAAGTATGCATTTGAAAGTAAATTCAGATATATATTTATAAAAAGAAGTCATCACAGTATTCCCATGGTTTATAACTTTTAGAAAAAGGGCTATAAAACTCTTGATTATGGCCAGGCTGATTTTTCTCATCATTCTTCCCTCTGTATAAGGTCACCTCTGCTCTGTACATTTATGTTTATGTATTTGTTAGGCTATAATTATACTTAAGAGACACTTGAGGCAGGTTGTGATAGTTTAGCTGTTCTCCCCACATTGATTCTGGCCACCTCCTCTGCCTTCCAGTAATGCCGTAGCTAGAGTAATTGTATAAGGTAAATAATCTAATCACCCTTATTAGTGGTTTCTCATTGTGCTTGGAATAAAACCAAAATTTCTTAGCTTGGGTTATAAAGCTTGGATTATAAGGTTTACCCCCTGCCTGTCTCTCCAGCTTTAGTCTGGATTGTTTTGCTTTCCTTTTGCTTTGGGCCTGATGGTCTTCTCTCTGTCTACGGAATGTCATGCTCCTTTTACTCAAATCTTCTGATTGGATTATCCAGCCCACCTCCCACCTTCCGTCTAAGCAGGGTGACTTCTTAGAGAACCATGTTCTTCTCTTTCCAAGCATTTATCAAGCTTGCAATCATTAATTCACCAATGGGATTATTTGGTTAAGTCTGTGCTCACCACTCAGGTGTTGCATTATATAATATATGGAAATGGTGGCCCTGCTGGCTAGACCACAATCTTTCAGAGAGTTAGGGCAGTGTATATATTTGCTAAAATGATTAAGCAGAGGTATCCAATCCTTTGGCTTCCCAGGCCACATTGGAGGAAGAAGAATTGGCTTGGGCCACAATAAAATACATGAACACTAACAACAGCTGATGAGCTAAAAAAAAAATTGCAAAAAAAAAAAAAATCATTATTATTTTTTTTAAACTTTTTTAAAATTACACTTTAAGTTCTGGGGTACATGTGCGGAACATACAGGTTTGCTACATAGGTATACACGTGCCATGGTGATTTGCTGCAACCATCAACCCGTCATGTACACTAGGTATTTCTCCTAATGCTATTCCTCCTCTAGACCCCCAGCCCCCTGACAGGCCCTGGTGTGTGAGGTTCTCCTCTCTGTGTCCATGTGTTCTCATTGTTCAACTCCCACTTATGAGTGAGAACATGTGGTGTTTGTTTTTCTGTTCTTGTGCTAGTTTGTTGAGAATGATGATTTCCAGCTTCATCCATGTCCCTGCAAAGGACATGAACTCATCCTTTTTTATGGCTGCATAGTATTCTATGATGTATATGTGCCACATTTTCTTTATCCAGTCTACATTGATGGGCATTTGGGTTGGTTCCAAGTCTTCGCTATTGGGAACAGTGCCGCAATAAACATACATGTGCATGTGTCTTTATAGTAGAATGATATATAATCCTTTGGGTATATACCCAGTAATGGGATGGCTGGGTCAAATGGTATTTCTAGTTCTAGATCCTTCAGGAATCACCACACTGTCTTCCACAATGGTTGAACTAATTTACATGCCCACGAACAGTGTAAAAGTGTTCCTATTTATCCACATCCTCTACAGCATCTGTTGTTTCCTGACTTTTTAATGATCACCATTCTAACTGGCATGAGATGGTACCTCATTGTGGTTTTGATGTGCATTTCTCTAATGACCAGTAATGATGAGCTTTTTTTCATATGTTTGTTGGCTGCATAGATGTCTTCTTTTGAGAAGTATCTATTCATATCCTTTGCCCACTTTTTGATGGGGTTGTTTTTTTCTTGAAAATTTGTTTAAATTCTTCATAGATTCTGAATTCTAGCCCTTTGTTGGATAGATTGCAAAAATTTTCTCCCATTGTGTAGGTTGCCTGTTCAATCTGATGGTAGTTTCTTTTGGTGTGCAGAAGCTCTTTAGTTTAATCAGATCCCATTTGTCTATTTTGGCTTTGTTGCCATTGCTTTTGGTGTTTTAGTCATGAAGTCTTTGCCCATGCCTATGTTCTGAATGGTATTGCCTAGCTTTTCTTCTAGGGTTTTTATGGTTTTAGGTCTTATGTTTAAGTCTTTAATCCATCTTGAGTTAATTTTTGTATAAGGTGTAAGGAAGGGATCCAGTTTCAGCTTTCTGCATATGGCTAGCCAGTTTTCTATTAAGTAGGGAATCCTTTCCCTATTGCTTGTTTTTGTCAGATTTGTCAAAGATCAGATGGTTGTAGATGTGTGGCATTATTTCTGAGGCCTCTGTTCTGTTCCATTGGTCTATATATCTGTTTTGGTAGCAGTACCATGCTGTTTGGTTACTGTAGCCTTGTAGTATAGTTTGAAGTCAGGTAGCATGATGCCCCCAGCTTTGTTCTTTTTGCTTAGGATTGTCTTGGAGATGCGGGCTCTTTTTTGGTTCCATACGAAATTTAAAGCAGTTTCTTCCAGTTTTGTGAAGAAAGTCAATGGTAGCTTAATGGGGATAGCATTGAATCTATAAATTACTTTGGGTAATATGGCCATTTTCACAATATTGATTCTTCCTATCCATGAGCATGGAATTTGGGTGGATAGTTCTGTAGACATCTATTAGGTCTGCTTTGTCCAGAGCTGAGTTCAAGTCCTGGATATCCTTGTTAATTTTCTTTCTCATTGATCTAATATTGACAGTGGGGTGTTAGTCTCCCACTATTATTGTGTGGGAATCTAAGTCTCTTTGTAAGTCTCTAAGAACTTGCTTTATGAATCTGGGTTCTCCTGTATTGGGTGCATATATATTTAGGATAGTTAGCTCTTCTTGTTGCATTGATCCTTTTACCATTATGTAATGCCCTTCTCTGACTCTTTTGATCTTTGTTGGTTTAAAGTCCATTTTATCAGAGACTAGGATTGCAACCCCTGCTTTTTTTTTTGCTTTCCATATGCTTGGTAAATATTCCCCCATCCCTTTATTTTGAGCCTATGTGTGTCTTTGCATGTGAGATGGGTCTCCTGAATACAGCACACCAATGGGTCTTGACCCTTTATCCAATTTGCCAGTCTGGGGGCATTTTAATTGGGGCATTAGTCCATTTACATTTAAGGCTAATGTTGTTATGTATGAATTTGATCCTGCCATTATGATGCTAGCTGGTTGTTTTGCTCATTAGTTGAGGCAGTTTCTTCATAGCGTCAATGATCTTTACAATTTAGTATGTTTTTGCAGCGGCTGGTACTAGTTATTCCTTTCCATGTTTAGTACTTCCTTTAGGAGCTCTTGTAAGGCAGGTCTGGTGGCTGGTGGTGACAAAATCTCTCAGCATTTCCATGTCTGTAAAGGATTTTATTTCTCCTTTGCTTATAAGCTTAGTTTGGCTGGATATGAAATTCTGGGTTGAAAATTATTTTCTTTAAGCATGTTGACTATTGACCCCCACTCTCTTCTGGCTTGTAGGGTTTCTTCCAAGAGATCTGCTGTTAGTCTGATGGGCTTCCCTTTGTGGGTAACCCAACCTTTCTCTCTGGCTGCTCTTAACATTTTTTCCTTCATTTCAACCTTGGTGAATCTGACAATTATGTGTCTTGGGGTTGCTGTTCTTGAGGAGTATCTTTGTGGTGTTCTCTGTATTTCCTGAATTTGAATGTTGGCCTGTCTTGCTAGGTTGGTGAAGTTCTCCTGGATAATATCCTGAAGAGTGTTTTCCAACTTGGTTCTGTTCTCCTTGTCACTTTTAGGTACACAAATCAAATGTAGATTTGGTCTTTTCACATAGTCCCACATTTCTTGGAGGCTATGTTAATTTCTTTTCACTCTTTTTTCTCTAATCTTGTCTTCTCACTTTATTTCATTGAGTTGATCTTCAGTCTCTGATATCCTTTATTCTGCTTGATTGATTCAGCTATTGATACCTGTGTATGCTTCATGAAGTTCTTGTGCTGTGTTTTTCAGCTCCATCAGGTCATTTATGTTCTTCTCTAAACTGGCAGTTAGCAATTTGTCTAACCTTTTTGCAAGGTTCTTAGCTTCCTTGCATTGGGTTAGAACATGCTCCTTTTGCTAGGAGGAGTTTGTTATTACCCACCTTCTGAAGTCTACTGCCAATTTTCAAACTCATTCTCTGTCCAGTTTTGTTCCCTTGCTGGTGAGGAGTTGTGATCCTTTGGAGGAGAAGAGGCGTTCTGATTTTTGGATTTCTCAATCTTTTTGCACTGGTTTTCTCCCCATCTTTTTGGATTTATCTACCTTTGGTCTTTGAAGTCGGTGACCTTCAGATGTGGTCTCTGAGTGGATGTCCGTTTTGCTGATGTTGCTACTATTCATTTCTGTTTGTTAGTTTTCCTTCTAACAGTCAGGCCCCTCTGCTGCAGGTCTGCTGTAGTTTACTGGAGGTCTACTCCAGACCCTGTTTGCCTGGGTATCACTGGCAGAGGCTTCAGAACAGCAAAGATTTCTGCCTGTTCCTTCCTCTGGAAGCTTCATCCCAGAGGGGTACCCACAGATGCCAGCCAGAGCTCTCCTGTATGAGGTGTCTGTTGGCCCCTACTGGGAGGTGTCTTCCAGTCAGGATACATGGGGATCAGGGACCCACTTGAGAAGGCAGACTGTCCCTTATTAGAGCTCAAATGCTGTGGTGGGAGATCTGTTGCTCTCTTCAGAGCCGTCAGGCAGGGACGTTTAAGTCTGCTGAAGCTGTGCCCACAGTCGCCCCTTCCCCCAGGTGCTCTGTCCCAGGGAGATGGGGGTTTTAACTATAAGTCCCTGACTGGGGCTGCTGCCTTTTTTTTCACAGATGTCTTTCCCAAAGAGGAGGGAGTCTAGAGAGGCAGTCTGGCTGCAGCAGACTTGCTGAGCTTCGGTGGGCTCTGCCCAGTTGGAACTTCCTGGTGGCTTTGTTTACACTGTGAGGGTAGAACCCTACTCAAGCCTTGGCAATGGCGGATGCCCCTCCCCCCACCAAGCTCGAGCATTCCAGGTTGAGCTCAGACCGCTGTGCTGGCAGCGAGAATTTCAAGCCAGTGGAACTTGGCTTGCTGGGCTCCGTGGGGGTGGGACCCACCAAGCCAGACCACTTGGCTCCCTGGCTTCAGCCCCCTTTCCAGGGAAGTGAATGGTTCTGTCTCACTGGCGTTCCAGGTGCCACTGTGCTGAGAAAAAAACTCCTGCAGCTAGCTCAGTGTCTGCCCAAACAGCTGCCGAGTTTTGTGCTTGAAACCCAGGCCCCTGATGGTGTAGACACTGGAGGGAATCTCCTGGTCTGCAGGTTGCAGAGACCATGGGAAAAGCACAGTATCTGGGCCAAAGTGCAGGGTACAGTCCCTAATGGCTTCCCTTGGCTAGGAGAGGGAGTTCCCTGACCCCTTGCACTTCCCGGGTGAGGCAATGCCCAACCCTGGTTTGGGTTGCCCTCCTTGGGCTGTACCCACTGTCCAACCGTTCCCAGTGAGATGAACT
Organism: Macaca mulatta; assembly: GCF_049350105.2. NCBI lineage: Eukaryota > Metazoa > Chordata > Mammalia > Primates > Cercopithecidae > Macaca > Macaca mulatta. The sequence goes on along the minus strand of NC_133420.1, from coordinate 57,777,947 downwards.
GGGTACCTCAGTTGGAAATGCAGAAATCACCCACCTTCTGTGTCGATCTCTCAGGGAACTGCAGATGGAGTTGTTGCTATTCGTCCATCTTGCCAGCAATCCAGCAAAAATCTCATAATCTTTTAAGGCAATTTATGAATTTGTGTTGGACCACATTCAAAGCCGTGCAGCCCATGGGCTGTGGGTAGGACAAGCTTGGGTTAGAGTGTTATACCCAGCACAGAATAAGAACTCAATACGTATTTATTGATTGAAAAAATGAATGTCTGCCAGAGATGGCTCTTATTCAGGATAATTTCTCCAGCTTAAGAAACTAAAGTTCCTAAAGTTTTTTTGACTCATTTGTGTATATCATCCATTCTTACTATTCACAGTAGTAATAGTTTATAAAGTTGCTACAAACACAGAATTAGTGAATACTGAGCCATTACTGCTAGAAGAAATACAAGGTTAGGCTCCTGTGAACTTCTGGTCACAACATTTTTGTCAATCAGTCAATATATAACCTTGTTTTATGTGTGTCCTGTATAAACACATTGTTTAATATCATTTTGATTTATTGACCTTGAACTCATGGCCAATGGCACTATAGCTCCGGCCTGATGGGAGCTTATCTAACACACATTTTCTCTGTAAGGCAAATCGTAGTCTTCTCCTTCAGAGCACTAGATAGCACCTCAGTGTTATGCTTGGGGGCCATTTTAAACAGTGACATCACCAAAAAATGCAGAAAAATGTGGCACTAAATAAAATGTGAAAAGGACAGGACATGGGTTTACAATATGAGAGCTGAAACAAGAAGGTGGAATGTTGCCTTGTTTGACCTTTGACCTCAGCTCTGAACATGAGTATGGGGGGGACTCAGATTATTTGCTGCTCTGCGTATGTCCAAGAATGATTGGCAAAGTGTCTTGAGTGTTATTTTAGGGTTACAAGTAAACTGTAGCAAATAGGTAATTTCGCCAATATGGAATCCACGAATAATGAGGATTGACTGTATATGTATAAATAATGATAAAATATATACTATATAAATATATTTTACATATATATATATTTTATATGTAAGGTCTATATAAAATACATAATGACCTAATTGTTAATATCTTATACATAGTGTTCTGCTCCTTGGCAATATACTGTATACAGATCAATACTCTTTTACAAAATATATTCCAAAAAGTGTTTCCCAGGCCATTGTTAAGTCAGTTTGGGAAATGCTGAGATCAAGGAATCCTCTATGCCTGTGGCATCTAAAAAAACCAGTGCCTCAGGTTCTTATAGTTATGCTTTAAAGGGGACAGGGTCACTTGTGCCATAAAAGAAGCTAAAATCAATATCCCTCTTGCACTTGCATATTTTGCCTGTGTTTTGTTACTTTGCTTTTTCTAATTCTCATAGGCCATTTTACTGTATCTCATTGGATGAGGCACAATTGGATCCCTTTGAGATGATTATATACCTACTCATGAGACAGGGTGTTAACTATTAATTTTGTAATTATAATTTTTCTTTTACATGGCACAGATTTTACATGTAGCTTTCATCTGAAAAGGTGCAATGTGAAAGTTTTAGTGAAGACCTTGGTTCTGTTAGAGCCTCAGCATCAGTTCATTCAATTTTGCATTCCTACAGCCCTGTTCTGCGTTTCCACTTCATCCTTGCTCTCTAGGCATTCAACAAGAGCTTAATTTGACAAGAAGCCACGGGTTATCCTCAGTTCAAATAATTTCAAAATCTCTTATCAGATGGCTCTTTTGGAAATGTCAACAATTTCTAAAATGTCAACGCTACGATATAAACAATGCTACATACATTGTTAATAGGAGAAGTAATTTCTAATCCCAATAAAATAGACCCTAGGGAAGTTTGTTGTGATGACATGTTTTTCACTTGAGATCAGTAAAGACCCAGCTGCAGCTGGTGCCTGTCCATGGCCTGGCATTGGAATTGTCTCATTTTCTAAGCCTAAGCATTATGGATTACATCTGGTATGTTGAAATTTTGAAAAAATAAAAATGAACATTGTTTGATAATAATTTCAACTGCATATAACTTTTAAAAGTAAATATGTGTAATTTTTGCCCTTTGGAACTTTTATGCTCTTCCTGTTCCCATACTTTTTCTTTAACTTTTGAATTGAAAATGCAAACAAACAAACAAAAACCCTACTCTAGTGCAAAATATCCTTTTAGTATGGTTTTTATGTGCTTTAATATTCTATAATAATCAAAACCCAATAGATGAGTTAGTAATTATGTTGTCCTGATTTTTTTCTTATATACACATATTTATGTGCTAAATTCAGATATGATGAAAAAATATTGCAGATGCAAAAATTTAGAAAATAATGATAAAGAGAAAACTCCCTACAAAAACCCTTAGACAGCTGGGCACAGTGACTCATATCTGTAACCCCAGCACTTTGGGAAGCCAGGCAGGAGGGTTTCTTGAGGCCAAGGGTTCATGACTAGCCTGCACAACATAGTAAGACCCCATCTCTACAAAAACAGGCAAACAGACAAATAAAGAACCTATGGGATGTGATCAAAACTGCAACCACAGATAAATCCATGGCCTTCATATATATTTTTTTATTTTAATAGGTTTTTGGGGAACAGGTGGTGTTTGGTCACATGAATAAGTTATTTATTAGTGGTGATTTATGAGATTTTGGTGTACCCATCACCCAAGCAGTGTACACTGTACCCAATGTGTAGTCTTTTATTCCTCACCCCCCAATCCTTTACCCTGAGTCCCCAAAGCCCATTATATTATTCTTATGCCCTTGCATCCTCATAGCTTAGCTTCCACTTATGAGTGAAAACATGTTTTGTTTTCCATTCCTGAGTTACTTCACTTAAAATAGTGGTCTCCAATTCCATCCAGGCTGCTGCAAATGCCATCATTTCATTGCTTTTTATGGCTGAGTAGTATTCCATTATGTGTGTATGTGTGTATGTATATGTGTGTGTGTGTGTATATATATACACATATATATACACATACCCCATATTTAAAAAAAATTCACTCATTGATTGATGGACATTTGGGCTGGTTCCATATTTTTGCAATTGCAAAATTGTGCTGTTATAAACATGTATGTGCAAGTATTTTTTTTTGGTGTGTGTAATGACTTCCTTTCCTCTGGGTAGATACCCAGGAGTGAGATTGCTTGATCAAATGGAAGATCTACTTTTAGTTCTTTAAGGAATCTCTGCATTGTTTTCCATAGTGACTGCACTAGTTTACATTCTCACCGACAGTATAAGTGTTCCCTTTTCACCACATCCAGACCAACATCTGTTATTTTTGATGTTTTGATTATGGCCATTCTTGCAGGAGTAAGGTGTTATCACATTGTGGTCTTCATTTGCATTTCCCTGATCATTAGTCATGTTAAGCATTTATTCATATGTTTGTTGGCCATTTATATATCTTCTTTTGAGAATTGTCATTCATGTCCTTAGCCTACTTTTTGATGGGATTGTTTGTTTTATTCTTGCTGATTTATTTGAGTTTGTTATAGATTCTGGATATTAGTCCTTTGTCAGATGTATAGATTGCAAGCATGCCCGATCTCATCTGGACTTCATATTTTTATTATTAAATAAGAATGACAGTAAATGAACACCAGCATAAGTGGATTTAAAATAACCAACAGCCCTATAAAGAGCCCAGCACTTTGGGAGACTAGGCAGGAGGGTTGCTTGAGGCCCTATACAGAACTCTTATAAATCAATATTCAAAGTTAAAAGCGTCTTAGGAGAAAAATGGATGGGAGAAGAAGGCTCATGTGCAAACAGTTTTTGAGTTCCCAGAAAGGGAAGACTGGCTAAAAAGTCTTCAGATGGGATTTGCTTTGGGACTTGTTGACCACTGGGCCTTGTGATTTGCACCAGATTTACTTTCATCTCTTCTGGTAAAAGATATAAAAAGGCAATTTATGAAAGGACCATTACAGACACCAATAGATCTAATAAATGTCATATTTACTAAATAATAAATGAGTGAAAAAATAAATAAAATATGAATCTGCCACATTGTCCCAATAAATTGGCAAAAAAAGATAGTATCTAGTTGGGTATGGGTGTAGGAAAATGAGCATTTTCATTCTGTTTGTGGAAGTATAAGCTGATTCAGCTTTTCTGAAGCAAAATTGGGCCCTATCTATCATGAATCTCTTTTGAGCCATCAATTTTATTACTGGGATTTTATCCTGAAGAAATAAGGATATGTGTAAAGGTGGATAAATAAGGATTTTCTTGTAGCATTTATAAGAGGAAAAAATAGGCTACCATGAAGTCATTAAATGTACTCATAGCTATCCTTATCAAACATTTACTACATACAAGGCAATATATTAAGTATATGATGTGCTATCTCATCTATGAGGTCAATATTTTAAACATTGTGGCATAAAGAGGTTATGTAATTTATCAGAGGTCACATAGTTAAGAACGAGCAAAACTTAAATGAAACCACAATCTTACTACTATAATAAATGTCCTTTATCACTGAAGAACTACATTTAATGACATAAGGAAATGTTTATAACATATTGCTATAAAAATTAGGCTATCTTTAATATCTATTAGATACAGGACTATTCAGATTTTCTGTCTTGCCCATACTTTTCCAAAGTTATGTTTTTCTAGGAATTAGTCCATTTCATTTACAATTTCAAATTTATTGGCATAAAGTTGTTAATAATATCCTCATTATATTTGAGTGTTTCTAGGAGCCATAGTTGATGTTCTTTTTTTATTCCTGTTTTTTCTTTTTTCTTGGTCTTGATAGGGATTTGTTAATTTAATTTAATCAATTATTTATTTATTTATTTATTTATTTATTGAGACGGAGTCTTGCTGTTGCCAGGCTGGTGTGCAGTGGTGCGATCTCGGGTCACTGCAACCTTTGTCTCCTGGGTTCAAGCAATTCTCTTCCTCAGCCTCCCAAATAGCTGGGATTACAGGTGCCTGCCACCACAGCCAGCTAATTTTTTTTTTTTTGTATTTTTAGTAGAGATGGAGTTTCATCATCTTGGCCAGGCTGGTCTTGAACTCCTGACCTCGTGTAGTAATTGGTTTTCAGTTCCTGTGTTAGTTCACTTAGGATAATGGCCTCCAGCTCCATCCATGTTGCTGGAAAGGACATGACCTCATTCTTTTTATGGCTGCATAGTATTCCGTGTGTGTATATGTACCACATTTTTTATATCCAGGCAACAGTTGATGGGCATGTAGGTTGATTCCATATAATGACATATTTTAAACTCCAAGTGACATTATTACTATTTTTTTGTAGTTAACATTCACTTGATATACTAATATACTTTACCCTTCCCCACATTCTGTTTTCTGTCCTATACCTCAAAGCTGCTTTCCGGAATTATTTTCCTATCCCTTTTTATATGTCCACTAGTGTATTTGTGCTGATTACAAATTTTTGTAGTTTTTGCATTAAGTGTATTTTACCTTAAATTTCAAATGAATTTTTGATGGTTATAGAATTCTGTATTCAGAATTCTTTTAGCAAATTGAAGACACTATTTTATCATCTTCTCCTCCCTGCCTTCCCCTACCACTGTTAGGAAATCAGTTGATAGTTTTATTGTGTTACATGTAATGTATTGCTTTTCTTCTGGCTGATTTTAAGGTTTTCCCTTTGTCTTTGTTTTTCAGCAGTTTCACCATGATGTGCTAAGCCACCATTTTCTTTATATTTATTCATCTTGGAGTTTGTAGCACTTGGTGTTTTAATCATTTTTTTGGGAAAACTTTTGCCATTATGTCTTCAAAGTTAGCTTCTGCTTTACTCTCCCCTCTTCTTCTTGGACCATTTCATCATATCTCATGTCTTTTGTGTTTTTTGCTGTATTTTTTCATCATTTTGATTTTCCATACTTCAGCCTGTGCATTTTCTTCTGATGTTCTACTTCACTAATTATACCTTCAGTTGTATGCAATCTGTTAAATCTATTGTACTGTCAACTTCCAATGTTTATTTTTCACTTCTCAACTTTCTAGAATTTTCATTTGATTTATTTTCTGCTTTCCAGTTCTCTGCTGAAATTCTCTATCTTCTCATTTAATTGATTGAACATAATAGTTTGTCTTTGATACTTCAATATTTGTATCTCTTGTGAGTTTGTTTCTATTGTGTTTTTTCTTGATTTTTACATAAATCTTATCTATTTACCTGTTCCTCCCCCCAACCATTTTCTGAATGAGTGCCAGATATTTTTTATAAAGAATTTTAGAGAAAAATTGAGGTTCTGGGCATTCTTTCTCCAGGGAAGATTTCCTTTAGCTCTTGCTAGAGCTTGTCTGGACAGGTCAGCTTAATTCTTTCAGAAATTGAGAGGAATCAAATCTGGGCTTCAGTCCTTGGGTGGGTTAGTTTGCTTCTAGTTCACCCTTATTCTTTGGTGCAATCTTTCAGAACCTCACTGAAAGTGTAGGGTATATGCTGGAGACCCTTCTCTTTGGGAAGCCTTGAACTCAAATGTTCTCTGAGTCCTGTGAAAATGAGGAAAATTGTGCTCACTTTCTTGCTTCCCATTTGTTATTTTCATTTTCAGAATTGGCAATTTGCCTTGAGGGGAAAACGTGCTGTAAATTCTGGAATTACCTCTCTTGGTTTCCCTAATCTCCTAGATATTGGCCCCACAGCTTCTCACTATCTTGGTAGTTCTTTGAGGCCAACATATATTTCAAGTATATATTTTAAAACAGCTTATAGTTGTTCTCCACAGGAGGGTTATTCTAAAAGTATGCATCATCCATTGCTAAAGCAGAACTCCATTGTTTTTTCCTAGTTGTAGAAATATGCATAAACAAATGGCTCAAGGAATTCAGAATTTTTGTAGTATCATGGATGCTTTTGCTTTCATTTTTACTCCCTTATATGTTTTCTGAAAAGTACATGAATTATGCTTAAATGTTTATTAAAATGAAAATATATAGGACATTAAAATCTATATGTAAATTAGGATACTAGCAGCAGCATTGATTTATAATTGTTTTAAAATATAATAATAATAAAAAAGATATTAATATATAAACCAAAGCATCACCTATAATCTCCTTATATAAACTTACCTTTTTTATTTTGTGGTCTGTGCCTTTATTTTACATAGAGATATAACAGTGTGCATGTTAAGTGAGTGTTCATAGCATTGAATTTTAATGATGTACTCTGAGAAAAAATAGCCTCCATGTATTTTTTTTCTAATACCATGTTTATAATACTGGTTAAATATCTTATCATTCTTTACCTAGAATTAAAAAGATTGGGGTTTATAGATTTTTGTTCTATCCTAAAGGTATATAGTTAAAGTGTCAGATAAATGGTTAAGATATTAACATCACTAGAAGATGTATATGGCATCTTTCTACAGATGTTTCTTTTTCAAATTAGAAAAGACATAAGGTGAATTTTGCTTCAGAATATTACATTTGGTTTTGCCTGCCTTTAAAGGCTTTATTTCAGCTTGTAAGGATTATTTTTTGCTCTTCTTTGTTTGAAATCCATTTATCAATCTTCAGATGTAGTTTTCTTCCCAGAACAATGCCTTTGTGTCAATGGTGATGGTTTTTATCCTGAAGATACTAGAATGATGACTTGGAATCCTTTGATGATATCTCTGATAAACTTTTAGAAAAGACAAATTATTAGATTCACATTAACATCACTATACTTACAGATATCTTAATCAAACTCTTGACAATAAATGGGGAAGCCAAATTTTAATTGAACATTGCCCTTAGAAATGGAAGAATCCCAAGATTTTTCGTAGCTAGGCAATATTAAGTAGGTGAAAATAGGAAATAAAAATGTGTCTGTTCTTGGAAATAAAGAGTTTCAGGCCTTTAGTAAACTGCAAGAGAGTCTTCTCTGAAAATGATGCTAATAATTCTTGTTATATTTAAAATATCAGTATTATGAAAAAACACAGGGATTAATCTAGGTCACATATCCACTCCTTTGAAAATGTGGCAACTCTAAGTTATGCAGTGAACTTTATTTTTATGAAAGGCTCTGGTAAAGAACTTACATGGAGTTCCAGCTCTGGAAACTTCACTAGAGGTCCCAGAACCCTAGCCACTTGTTTTCTCTTTAGATTCCTTACGTTAAAATCTGTCATTTTAATCTATTGAGTAGTGAATACATTCACAGGTAAAGGGGCCGAGAGAGAAAAGAATAAAACTTCAAAAGATATAAAAGGGACTATAGGGAGAAATCTTTTTGCCATGGGTCCCCCAGCCACCCAGTTCTCTTCCATGGAGACAATCTGTATTGTCTACTTCTAGCATATCTTTCTAGGAGTATTTTAAATATTTACAAGTAAATACATTTAAGTATATATTTCTCCCTTCTGTACACAAACTCTATCTGTTCTACATTTAGTTTTCTCATAACGTATCTTGCAGACCATTTCATATAAATATGCAAAGAGCCTCCTCCCCACATTTTCCCTCTCTGTTTTTAAGGTAGTTTGAGTTTTACTTTTTAGAGATACTTTTTAGAGATACTTGCATACAATAATCTACTAAATGGTAGTGCATTTTCTTTCTTTCTGCAAACATATACTGAGCCTTCTCTATACCAAGAACTGTGCTCTACCAAAAGTCCAAAAGTACAATTACTAGGGGACCTCACGGGAGTCTTTTTTTTTTTTTTTTTTTTTTTTTGAGACAGAGTCTTGCTCTGTCGTCTAGGCTGGAGTGCAGTAACACGATCTTGGCTCACTGCAACCTCCACCTCCTGGGTTCAAGCGATTCTCCTTCCTCAGCCTCCTGAGTAGCTGGTACTACAGGCGTGCACCACCATGCCCAATTTTTGTATTTTTAGTACAGACGGGGTTTCACTATGTTGGTTAGGTTGGTCTCGAACACCTGACCTTGTGATCCACCTGCCTTGGCCTCCCAGAGTGCTAGGATTATAGGCTTGAGCGACCGCGCCTGGCCAAGGGAGTCTTATCAGTTTATAGTTTATATGTATTTGTTACTTTGGTGAACTCCTGTTTTCTCATAGTGATGAACAGCAACATTCTAAAAAATGCACCTTGTACATACTTTGAGATATCACACTGAAGGGGAGGGGTGAGGACCAGGGAGACAGGGAAAGGTTCCATGAGAAACAGTCCAGGTGATAGTAACTCTAAAATACAAAGGAAAGCAGTACAAGCTCTGACGTCGGGCAAAATGGGCTCACAGAGGCAAAGAGGGCAGATGGAAGCAGAGTGTGGTTAAGGCCGGGGGTCTGGGTGGTTTCCCAATGCCTTCACCTTCTCATTCCTCATCCTTCAGAAGAGCCATACTGGTGGAAAGACAACTTGCTGTGTTTTTGAGTGTAGATAGGAAACATATATCTGTTCGGGGTGCTATTTAAAAAAGAATTACATCAAATTACAGAGAATGAAATGGTAATGTCATTTGAGTAAATTACCTATTCAATGTCAGCCATGACCTAATAATATGTTTTCTTTATATATAAAGGCAATGTCATTCCTCTGCTATCAGTAGGGCTATTTCCTCCCTCTCTCTTTCTTCATCCCCCTGTCTTGCTGAGGGGAGGGGTCAGGTGGAAGCCATGAAACACAGTGACCCTGAATAACTTTCACAACAATTGACACTTGGTCATGGCTTCCTTAATGTCTTGTTCTAAGATTAATCAGCCTCAGGCAATAATCTGATGGTTAGATAATTACATCACATTTATTTCCATAATACTCAAGAGCATTATTAAAGAATGTGTACAGTTTTTTCTCTGAATTGTTCTGGGTAGAACTTTTATAGATGGCAAACCATTGCAAAAACAGTTAAAATGAGATTTTCAAGGTTGTATAACATATTCTATTTAGATATAAGAATTTTACAACATCCCATTTAGTCTGTATTTTTGCAAAGACCTTTTATTTACAAGAAGTTACATTTGCTAGTAAGTGTTCAGAAATATCCTTGATTTTTTTTTTTTTGGCACTGATCATCTATTTACTTAAACAACTTAAAAATACCATTCAGAAGCTCATACCCTCAACCCTTTCTCCTTACCTTCTCATGCTTTCAACACAGCATATCTTCCTCTGAACTTGTCTTTTGTTTTCATTTTTTTTTTTGTTGTTGTTGTTCAGAGACAGAGTTTCACTCTGTCTCCCTCAACTCCCTGTATCTGAACTCCTAAAGCTCAGGACTGTTCCAGCTCCTGAGCCTGTTCAGATGGGGCTATGGGAAGAAACAGCCTGAGACTTCCTATTTTGTGAACCTTGGAATAAAAACCTGCTTCAGTCCAGATGTTGGATGTGTCTTCCTTGAGGCCAGTTTCTGCAGCAGGTTCCTTACCCACAGCCGTTATTTTATGTCCAAGTGAATAAGGAACCCTGGATCTCAGTCTGGTTCCTCTCCTTATTGGATTTATGTTGTTACCTTTGCTTCATGCCTGAGCCTGTGTACTTTGAAATTTATGTGTGACTATGATAAGGATAAGAGTTTGAGTTCTGGAATCAGATGAGATAATTTTTAATTCTGGCTCTACAGTTTACCAGCAGAGTGGCCTCAGAAAGGTTATCAACCTCTCTTCAAACCTCAGCTTTTCTTGTCTGTAAAATGTGGATAATAACAGCATCTCCCTTATAGGACTGTTGAAGGATTAAGTGAAGTAATGTATGTCAAATTCTTGGCACCCAATGGTTGCTTAATAAGTGTTAGCTATTATAATTACGACTTAGATGTTGACTGTTTGATGTAACCAATACAGGTAGATAGAACTCTAAGGCTCCTTATAGGTGGAGACTATGATAAGTCCATTGGCATATTAATTAATATTTGTTAAATGAGTAAATGATGGAGATGCTCTTTTTTTTTTTTTTTTTTTTTTTGAGTCGGAGTCTCGCTCTGTCACCCAGGCTGGAGTGCAGTGGCTGGATCTCGACTCACTGCAAGCTCCACCTCCCGGGTTTACGCCATTCTCCTGCCTCAGCCTCCCGAGTAGCTGGGACTACAGGCGCCCGCCACCTCACCTGGCTAGTTTTTTGTATTTTTTAGTAGAGACGGGGTTTCACCGTGTTAGCCAGGATGGTCTCGATCTCCTGACGTCGTGATCCGTCCGTCTCGGCTTCCCAAAGTGCTGGGATTACAGGCTTGAGCTACGGCGCCCGGCGAGATGCCCTTTTTATACAACTTTCAAATAAGAGGTTTTAAAAAGGGCCAGAGTGGTTTGTTCTTTCAAAAAACTATATATCATTTTTTTTTTTTTTTTTTAAAGAGATGGAGTCTCACTGTGTCACCCAGGCTGAAATGCAGTGGCGTGATCATAGCTTGCGGCAGCCTACAACTCCTGGTCTCAAGCAATCCTCCTGCCTCATCCTTCTGAGTAGCTGGGACTATAGTCACATATCACTATGCTTGGCTAATTTTTTTATTGTTTATTTTGTAGAGATGGAGTCTTGCTTTGTTGCCCAGGCTGGTCTCAAACTCTTGGCCTCAAGTGATCCTTCTACTTTGGCCTCCCAAAGTACTGGGACTAAGGGTGTGAGCTGCTGTGTTTAGCTTCTGGAAATATTTTTCAATGCTTTCTGCATATAAGATCTTGTCAGTGATACAATAAAGTACAATTTTCTTTTCTTTTTTTAAGGGTTTGTGGTCCAAAGGACAGTTTATTTAAAACAAAGGTGACGAGGTATAGGAAGAAGAAAGGAAGGAGAACAACAATTCTAACATAAAAACACAGGAAGCATCTCAAACTTAAAAAAAAAAAAAGGAGTGGGGACAATGGAGGAAGCTATATCTAATACAAACTGCTGACCTCAATTTATTACTTACATCCAAACCTTACAAAATAGCATTCCAAGTCAGCACTTAAGCCAGCGTTGTTAGATTTTCTTACAAAAAGTTAAAGCTACAAACTTCACATTTTAAAACTGTACATAGCAACAGCATTTAAGCTTTTTTTTTTTTTTTTTTTTTTTCCAAGTTGGTCCGAGTGCAAGCTGGTAAAAGATTTTTTTCCCAAACACAAACAAGAACATGTATTCCAAAGACAATGAATATAATACTGATAAAAACACAAACATAGCAGTTAAGAAAAGATGGGGTGATGTGGAGATGTAGATTGGGCAGGAACAATTTTCTGGTAAATAAGGAGCTGCAATCTTTAGAGGCAACATGGTATGCTAGAAAGGACACTGGAAGAAGAATCGGAAGACCTGGATTTGAATCCTGACTCTGCCATATTTTAACCACATGACCTTGAGCAATAGACTTTACCTCTCTGAACCTCAATTTTCACATCTGTAAAATGAGGATAATAATACCTATCTCTCCCAGCACTACAAAAATTGTACAATAAAGTACAATTTTCTACACCACTTTTTAAAAAGCATCTTAACATACTTTTAAATTTTGTACTCAAATACAAGGGGTTGTAGAATATTACTATAGTATGATAATACCTTGTTTTTATTCTAGATTTTTCAGGCATAAGTTAGTCTATATGTCCCCATCTCTAAAGGCCAAATAGCAAGCTTTCCAAGTGGTCTTCTTAAAGCCCCTCTATTTTGATTTGCGGGGATGGGGAAAACATCCTCTAGTTTACCATCTTGGGTGAGGAGTTAGGCCTCTTGTTATATTCCCACAGCTTTCTCCCAAATCTCCTAATCTGTGACTTCTAACGCTTTCATATCCTGATGTAGCTGAGGGAGTAGGAAACATGCACAGTTTCCCTCCCCTCCCCTCCCCTCCCCTCCTCTCCCCTCCCCTCCCCTCCCCTCTCCTCTCCTTTCCTTTCTTTACTTTCCATGGAGTCTTGCTCTGTTGCCTAGGCTGGAGTGCAGTAACGCGATCTTGTCTCAAGTGGCACTGTAACCTCTGCCTCCTGGATTCAAGCAATTCTGTCTCAGCCTCCCTAGTACCTGTGGTTACAGGTGCACACCACCGTGCCTGACTAATTTTGTATTTTTAGTACAGGTGGGGTTTCACCATGTTGGCCAGGCTGGTCTTGAACTATTGGCCTAAAATTCACATTTTTTGTTGTGTCTCTGCCAGGCTTTGGTATCAGGCTGATTCTGGCCTCATAAAATGAGTTAGGGAGGATTCCCTCTTTTTCTATTGATTGGGATAGTTTCAGAAGGAACGGTACCAGCTCCTCTTTGTACCTCTGGTAGAATTTGGCTGTGAATCTGTCTGGTCCTGGACTTTTTTTTGTTTGGTAGGCTATTAATTATTGTTTCAATTTCAGAATCTGTTATTGGTCTATTCAGAGATTCAACTTCTTCCTGGTTTAGTCTTGGGAGGGTGTATGTGTCTAGGAATTTATCCATTTCTTCTAGATTTTCTAGTTTATTTGCATAGTGGTGTTTATAGTATTCTCTGATGGTAGTTTGTATTTCTGTGGGGTCGGTGGTGATATCCCCTTTATCATTTTTTATTGCATCTATTTGATTCTTCTCTCTTTTCTTCTTTATTAGTCTTGCTAGCGGTCTGTTAATTTTGTTGATCTTTTCAAAAAACCAGCTCCTGGATTCATTGACTTTTTTGAAGGGTTTTTTGTGTTTCTATCTCCTTCAGTTCTGCTCTGATCTTAGTTATTTCTTGCCTTCTGCTGGCTTTTGAATTTGTTTGCTCTTGCTTTGCTAGTTCTTTTAATTGTGATATTAGGGTGTCAATTTTAGATCTTTCCTGCTTTCTCTTGTGGGCATTTAGTGCTATAAATTGCCCTCTACACACTGCTTTAAATGTGTCCCAGAGATTCTGGTAGGCTGTCTTTGTTCTCACTGGTTTCAAAGAACATCTTTATTTCTGCCTTTATTTTGTTATTTACTCAGTAGTTATTTCGGAGCAGGTTGTTCAGTTTCCATGTAGCTGTGCGGTTTTGAGCAAGTTTCTTAATCCTGAGTTCTAATTTGATCACACTGTGGTATGAGAGACAGTTTTTTGTGATTTTTGTTCTTTTACATTTGTTGAGGAGTGCTTTACTTCCAATTATGTGGTCAGTTTTGGAATAAGTGTGATGTGGTGCTGAGAAGAATGTGTATTCTGTTGACTTGGGGTGGAGAATTCTGTAGATGTCTATTAGGTGTGCTTGGTCCACAACTGAGTTCGAGTCCTGGATATCCTTGTTAATTTTCTGTCTTGTTGATCTAATATTGACAGTGGGGTGTTAAAGTCTCCCATTATTATTGTGTGGGAGTCTAAGTCTCTTTGTAGATCTCTAAGGACTTGCTTTATGAATCTGGGTGCTCCTGTATTGGGTGCATATACATTTAGAAGAGTTAGCTCTTCTTGTTGCATTGATCTTTTACCATTATATAATGCCCTTCTTTGTCTCTTTTGATCTTTGTTGGTTTGAAGTCTGTTTTATCAGGGACTAGGATTGCAACCCCTGCTTTTTTTTTGCTTTTCATTTTTGATAGATCTTCCTCCATCCCTTTATTTTGAGCCTATGTGTGTCTTTGCATGCAAGATAGGTCTCCTGAATACAGCACACTGATGGGTCTTGACTCTTTATCTGATTTGCCAGTCTGTGTCTTTTAATTGGTGCATTTAGCCCATTTACATTTAAGATTAATATTGTTATGTGTGAATTTGATCCTGTCACTATGATGCTAGCTGGTTATTTCACCCGTTAATTGATGCAGTTTCTTCGTAGTGTTGATGGTCTTTACAATTTGCATGTTTTTGCAGTGGCTGGTACTGGTTATTCCTTTCCATGTTTAGTGCTTCCTTCAGGAGCTCTTGTAAGGCAGGCGGTGACAAAATCTCTCAGCATTTGCTTATCTGTAAAGGATTTTATTTCTCCTTCACTTATGAAGCTTAGTATGGCTGGATATAAAATTCTGGGTTGAAAATTCTTTTCTTTAAGAATGTTGAATATCGGCCCCCACTGTCTTCTGGCTTGCAGGGTTTCTTCCAAGAGATCCGCTATTAGTCTGATGGGCTTCCCTTTGTGGGTAGCCCAACCTTTCTCTCTGGCTGCCCTTAACATTTTTTCCTTCATTTCAACCTTGGTGAATGTGACAATTATGTGTCTTGGGGTTGCTGTTCTTGAGGAGTATCTTTGTGGTGTTCTCTGTATTTCCTGAATTTGAATGTTAGCCTGTCTTGCTAGGTTGGGGAAGTTCTCCTGGATAATATCCTGAAAAGTATTTTTAACTTGGTTCCATTCTCCTTGTCACTTTCAGGTACACCAATCAAACATAGATGATTTGGTCTTTTCACATAGTCCCATATTTCTTGGAGGCTTTGTTCATTTCTTTTCACTCTTTTTTCTCTAATCTTGTCTTTTCACTTTATTTCATTAATTTGATCTTCAATCACTGACATCCTTTCTTCCACTTGATCAAATCAGCCATCGAAGCTTGTATATGCTGCATGAAGTTCTTGTACTGTGGTTTTTAGCTCCATCTGGTCATTTAAGCTTTTCTCTACATTGGTTATTCTAGTTAGCCATTCATCTAACCTTTATTTAAGTTTTTAACTTCCTTGCGATGGGTGAGAACATGATCCTTTAGTTTGGAGAAGTTTGTTATTACCGACCTTCTGAAGCCTATGTCTGTCAACTTGTCATACTTATGCCCTGTCCAGTTTTGTTCCCTTGCTGGCAAGGAGTTGTATTCCTTTGGAAGAGAGATGTTCTGGTTTTTGGAATTTTCAGCCTTTCTGCTCTGGTTTCTCCCCATCTTTGTGGTTTTATCTACCTTTGGTCTTTGATGTTGGTGACCTATGGATGGGGTTTTGGTGTGGATGTCCTTTTTTGTTGATGTTGATGCTATTCTTTCTGTTTGTTAGTCTTCCTTCTAACAGACAGGCCCCTCAGCTTCAGGTCTGTTGGAGTTTGCTGGTGGTCCACTCCAGACCCTATTTGCCTGGGTATCACCAGAGGAGTCTGCAGAACAGCAAATATTGCTGCCTGATCCTTCCTCTGGAAGCTTTGTTCCAGAGAGGTACCCACATGTATGAGATGTCTGTTGGCCCCTACTGGGAGGTGTCTCCCAGTCAGGCTACACGGGGGTCAGGGACTCACTTGAGGAGGCAGTCTGTCCATTATCGGAGCTCAAACACCATGCTAGGAGAACCACTGCTCTCTTCAGAGCTGTCAGGCAGGGACATTTAAGTCTGCAGAAGCTGTCTGCTACCTTTTGTTCAGATATGCCCTGCCCCCAGAGGTGGAATCTAGGGAGGCAGTAGGCCTTGCTGAGCTGTGGTGGGTTCCACCCAGTTCGAGCTTCCCTGCCACTTTGTTTACACTGTGAGCATAGAGTCACCTACTCAAGCCTCAGCAATGGTGGACGGCCCTCCCCCTGCCAAGCTCCAGCATCCCAGGTCAATCTCAGACTGCTGTGCTTTCAGTGAGCAAGGCTCCATGGGCATGGGACCCACTGAACCAGGCGCAGGAGGGAATCTCGTGGTCTGCTGGTTGTGAAGACTGTGGGAAAACCACTGTGTTTGGGCAGGAGTGTACTGTTTCTCCAGGTACAGTCACTCATGGCTTCCCTTGGCTAGAAAAGGGAAATCCCCTGACCCCTTGTGCTTCTCAGGTGAGGCAATGCCCTACCCTGCTTAGGCTCACCCTCCATGGGCTACACCCACTGTCCAACCAGTCCCAGTGAGATGAACCATTTACTTCAGTTGGAAATACAGAAATCACCTGTCTTCTGCGTCGATCTCGCTGGGAGCTGTAGACTGGATCTGTTCCTACTCAGCCATCTTGGAAGCGACCTCTGCCCACAGTTGTTTTTAAATTAAACTTTTTATTTGGAGTTGGCTGTAGATTCACATGCAGTTGTAAGAAATAGTAGAGACATATCCCTTCTACCCTTTACCCAGTTTCCCTCCAGTGGTAACCTCTTGCAAAACTATAGTGCAATCTCACAGCTAGGAAATGGACATCAATCCAGTCAAGATACAGAACAGTTGCATCATCATAAGGTCCTTGGATAGAAGTGCAGGCTGTTGGGGGCCTTTTAGTCTGCACTCATTGATGTTTCTGGGTTGCCAGCTCCTCCAGCTGCTAGTCTGGGATGTATGCAGCAAAAAGGAAAGCAAGCGGACTTGCCCATGTTATTCCCTAGCTGGTCTGTCTTCTTCTCTTGCAGAATCTTTTGGTTGTTTTAGATATAATTTCCAGGGTTTTTAGTTGTGCTTAGTGGGAGAGATAGGAAAAAATATGTCAACTCCATCTTCCCAGATTAAAACTGTTTTTTAAAATCACCCATTTTGCCAGTTTGTGGTGTAGCCTTGTGCCTCACTTGAAATTTATTATCTCAGTGCTTCAGACGAAATTTCCTATTGGCATCTAGTTGCATGCACATGAAAAAGAAAGGGTTGCAAAATACAGTACATTTGCAACACAACCAATTATGTAAAAGAGCCTGTGTTTTCATTGTTCTAGTAACAATGCATAAAGATATTCCTAAATTACTCTCTTTCTAGCTTCCGGGAGATCATTCTGCAAATACAGGTTTTGGGAAAATTATTAAAGAAGTGACCGAGTTCCACTGCTGATAAAAATGAATATTGTTGTTATGTGTTTTTTCACCTCTTATAACTAGAGGGCTATTTATTCTAGTAACAGGGAAGCCAGGGTATAGAGAGTGGTGGGCTGCAGCCAGTTTGCATGGGCTTGTGAGATATGATTGTTTTCAGGAATTCTGCAAGGTGGTAATTGAACATAACCATTGTTAAAAATTGAATTACATAACATTTCAATAAATTATATTACAAACAAAAGTAATGAATATTCAAAAATCACTACTTCCTAGTTGTTTCTACCACATTCCACTACTATGTCCTTGAGATTATTTCCATCTCTTGTTTCCATGTAGTGGAAATACTCTATAATGGCGTCTTACTGTGCCTCTCTTCTCACCTAATCTACTGTTAAGATTCTCTGTGTTCAATGATGCCACATGGGTAGCTTGAAATCAGCCACAGTGGGAGTATTTATGCCACAGAAATTGGAAAAATGTTACAATTCAGGGCTTTACCTCTGGAGAGCCTGTTGTTAAACATTTTCTAGAACACCACTGAGCATAAGCCATTTTTCCCTAGATTCTCTCTGTTCCTAAAGATTTTTTTTTTGTATGCTTCAAAACCTGCCTTATTCTCAGGAGCTTTTGAACTTCTAGACCTAAATTATTTGCATTTTATATAACGTAATAGCAAGATAAGACCAAGTATTTCTTTAACCTTCGTAATCCACAGTGGGAGACAGATAGATGTTTTCTATTATTCCGCCTTTTGAAGAAGCCTTGCCGATGGAGCTGATGGTATGTTCAGATTAACTATGGGAACAGAAGGGGTGGGGGAGGGGGAAGACAAATGACTTGTTTCTCCAATACAGCTGCTCTGGCTATTGTCTTTAATTACACTCCTCCTGGACTGATAAGGAATGGGCTTCTGACAGCTGTGAGAAGCTGCCACACCACCAAGCCCTAATATTTCTTGTTGGGTATTAGCAATGTCTTGTGCACTAAACAACACAGACATGAATTATTTTTGATAATTGTGAGTGGTGGCTGTGTTTCTAGTATGCCTAGGGCCTCAATTTTCTTAAAGTGACATGGCCTCTCTTTAGAAGTTTACCGTTCTGTATTTAGTGAGGCAGGAGGTTGTAGTGGTTTGAATGTAGATGTGTTTTTCTAGCTTTTCAGCATATTCCTTATTCATATGCCTTTTTATTTGTCATTTCAAGGTATGCTTATATCTGTTTAAAAATATGACTGATAGCTATGACTTATCTAGGTGAATATACCTTTCCAGTTCAGCAATCATTCTCTGAGGCTCTTTTCAATATCCCAGTAGTAGCGTGAACCCAAAGCAAAGGCATATGACATAGAGGACATGTACTTTTAAATTTTTTTTTTGTAGGAAAAAAAGCTAGCAGAGCTGCACATTTCAGTCTTTTATCACCATCATCCTCACCTCCATTGTGGTAAATGGCCAAATGCCAAGCAAAAAATGTAATAGACAAATGTGTTACTATCTGTTCCAGGGGAGTATTATCTGAGGGAAAAAGTATGACTATGCTCTTGTTCTGAGCTACAGGGTTGAAACGATTAAGAAATGAAAGTACATGATGATTTAGTTTACTGTAGAGTTTCAATTAAGAATCTACCAAATGTGATTAAAAAGACCTGTATCCTATTATAGTATTCTAGAATAACCTACACAAAATTGGGCATGAAGTAATTAAACATTTGATGTTGGATTAATAGAGGGTGTTTCAAAGGAAATGTTCTTCCCTTTATATTTCTCTCCAATGAGGGAGTCATTTTAACTTTCCATTGAAAGTGGATATGCACTCTTCATATCGCAGAGTCTTTGAAATAAGCTTATCCTGCTGCCAGAGCTCAGCTACAGAGCAGGGGATAAACTGGGGCCAAGAGAGCCCAGCGTGGAGAGCCAGGGCGCTCTACGTCAAGCAGCATTACCCAGGACCCATTAGAGGGAAGCAAAGCCAGATGTGTAGGGATTTAGGATAGGACAAAATCAGCTCTTTGAATAAGTGGAGACTCAAGTCCTCATAATAAGAGCCCTGGAATAAACATAAGACATCTAGACATCCCAGCAGGGAACAGGCCAGCTGGGATGTGCACCACCTATACTAAGCCATTCAGGAGAGGGTCCAGAGAAAACCACTTGAAAAAGTCTGGCCAGTCCCTGGCCCTGCTGGTTAATTCAGGCAAGTGCACTTGTTAAGACTGTGGGCTCAAGAGTCAGATCAACAGGTTTATGTCCTGGATCTGCCAAGTGACACCTGTGTGAACTTGTCTTTTTTAAACTCAGTTATGTTATCGATAAAATAAGAATCATGATATAACACACCTCATGTAAAGCTCTTAGCAAAGTTTTGGAACCTAGTAAATTCTCCATAATGTTAGCTATACATATGCTAATGCAATTATTTTATTATTAGTTCCATAGTGAAAGGAGACTATTATCAGAATCCATTTTAAAATTTTATGACTTTTAGTATATTAGTGTATTTAGTGAACTGTATCTCATTCTCATTACAAAATGAAGGTTTCAGAATTTCCCACAAATGCTTTTATACTCTTTATAGTGTTCCTAAGCAGAAAATCCTTAGGGTGTTATTCTACACTGATATCTACTACAGGTGGCCCTGCCCTGACTATTGGACTGGCCTGAGTGGAAAAGTAGAGTGATATAAGCAGCCCCCTTACAGAATGCAGACTTAACAAAGCTTGTTTTTGTCTGAATTTGCTACCAGTTAACTTAGTTTGTATCTTTATGTGTCCCTCACGTGTAGTGAGGTAGCATCTGAGGATACAGTGAGGATACAGTGACAAAGCAAGATACTATTCCCTTTTACTCATTCATAATTTATTCATTGACTCATGGAGTCATTAATTGATTGACTGATTCATTCATTCATTTATTCATTCAACTATGGTGACTGACCACCTGAAATGTACCAGTCATTCCCTGCACTAGTATTATAATCTCTGTTTTCAAGAATTGCACATCCAGTAAAGGTGACAGAAAAAGCAAGCCAGGAAATAAAATATAGTGATACTTGTTACATATAATGATAGTGAAGACATCTGGTAATAATGACTAGATGAAGGTGGCTCCTAACTGTAATGACAGGTCCCAGGCAAAAATTTCACTCATACAGCAAACACTTGTTGACTAGTATGTGCCAGGAAATTAAAAAAAAACCTGGGCATATAGCAGTAAAGAAGACAAGATGCCTGCTGTCATGACTTTTACATTCTTCTAGGGGGAAGGAGAATAAACTACTAGAAAAAATATCAAATAAGAATATATATTATGCACTGAATTAAGGGAGATAGTTTAGGGAATAATTGGATAGCTATTTTATATAGAGTGGTCAAGAAAGCCTCCCTGAGATGATGACATTTGAAATGAGACCTAAAGGTTGAGAAAGAAAATCAGGGGAAGAGCAATTTAGGTGGAGAGAAAAGTTAGTGGAAATGTCCTGATGCAAAATAGAGATTGACATGTTTAAAAGGCCAGTGTGGCTGGTGCAAGGCAAGCCAGGTACAAGACAAGGATAGAGAGTTGAGAGGATGCAGAAAAGTCTCTGAAAGCTGGTATAAGGAGGTTGACTTTCATTCTAAGTGCAATGGGAAGCCGTTGATGGGTTTTATGTAGGGGCATGACATGGCCTAATTTGCATTTTTAAAAATATACTTCTAGCTGCTGTGTGGGGAATAGATTCTTAAAGTTGGGCAATATTCCATGTGAGAAATGGTGGTAGCTTGGGCTGCGAGGAAGCAATGGAGATGGAGAGATGCAAATACACTTGGGGTGTGTTCTGAAGGTAGAATTGAAAGGATTTGCTCACAGGCTGGGTGTGTGGACTGAGGAAAAAATGAATGAATGCAAGTAAGTTCCTAGGTTTTTGATAGGAGCACCTGGTTGGGTGACGGTGCAGTTTCCAGAGATGGAGAAGGGTGGGGAAGAAGCAAAATGTGTGTTTCTTTTTTCTTCTTTTTTTTTTTGAGGAGGTGCTGGTGTGTGGGATGAGGTGGTGAGATCAGGGGTTCCCATTTGACTGTGTGGAGTTTAGGATATTTATTCAACACACAAGATGGAACATGTCTTATCCACTTTTGGCACTGGGATGGGAACTGGCACATTCTAGGTTGGGTCAATAACCACGTTTGGATGAAAGAATGAATGAAAGAAGTGGCTGGTGGCCTGCTCTGGGCCCTCATTCTCATCAGATGCTGCCTTATCACACACGAGGACAGGAAGATGCAGACAAACTCAAAAGGCAACACATTCAAACAAAAATAGATTCAGGTACATCTGCATTTTGTAAAGGGGTTGCTACTTTTTTTTTTTTTTGGTTCATAAGTAGTAATTTGGATATATGAATCTGGAATCCTGGGGGAGAGGTCAGAATTACTGAGATAGATTTGGTAGTCTTAGAATACAGGGTTTTTTTTTTTTTTTTTTTTACAGTTATAGAACGTCGTGAGGTCTCTTAGGATGAATGTATAGATAAAGAAGGAATTGGAGGCTGGGCATGGTGGCTCACACCTGTAATCCCAGCACTTTGGGAGGCTGAGGTGGGTGGATCACATGAGGTCAGGAGTTTGAGACCAGCCTGGCCAACGTGGCGAAACTCTGTCTGTACTAAAAATACAAAAGTTAGCCGGGCATGATGGCGCATGTCTTTATTCCCAGCTACTCGGAAGGCTGAGGCAGGAGAATTGCTTGAGCCTGGCAGGTAGAGGTTGCAGTGAGCTGAGATCACGCCACTGTACTCTATCCTGGGCAATAGAATGAGACTTTGTCTCAAAAAAAAAAAAAAAAAAGAAAAAAGGGACCTGTAGTACTGCCCTATTGCTGCTGTAACAAATTTAGTAGCTTAAGACAACATAAATGTATTATTTTATAGCTCTGGATGTCAGAAGTCCCAAATATGTCTTACTGGGCTCAAATCAAGATGCTGGCAGGGCTGGGCTTCATCTGGACACACTAAAACTGTATCCTTCTTCTCACTTTTTGAGGTTACCTGCATTCATTGGCTTGTGGCCCCTTCCTCCATATTTAAAGTACATCATTCTCACCTCTGTTTCCATTGTCACATCTTTTTTTTGTGACTCTGACTCTCCTGTTTCCCTCTTTCCCTTATAAATATGATTGTGATTTCACTGGGTCCACCTGGATAATCCAGGGTTATTTCCTCATCTCCTTAATTACACCCACAAAGTACCCTTTGCCATGTAGAGTAAAATATTTACACGTTCTGGAGATCAGGATGTGAACAACTCTGGGGGCCTTTATTTTGTCTATGACAAGACCCAAGACTGGTTCCTCTTTCCCTCTTTCCCTTAAAAAGATGATTGTGCTTTCACTGGGTCCACCTGGATAATCCAGGGTTATTTCCTCATCTCCTTAATTATACCCACAAAGTACCTTTTGCCATGTAAAGTAAAATATTTACATGTTCTGGAGATCAGTATGTGAACAACTCTGGGGGCCATTATTTTGTCTATGACAAGACCCAAGACTGGTTCCTAGAGAGTTCCGAGGAGGCTGAACAGAGAAGCATCCAGCAAAGGAGAAGGAGGGGCCGGTGAGAGAGGAGGAAAACCAGGAGTACATGGTACCACAGAAGCCAAAGGTAGCCAGTTTTAAGAACCAGGGAGTGATCTGCTGCTGATGGTCAGTGCTGCTGAAAGGTCAAGCAAAAGCTGACATGGGAGCTTGGATTTGGCCGTAAGGAGATCTTGAGTGACTTGGCACAAATGGTCTCATTTGAGTGGTCTAAATGAAGGCTGAGAAGTGGCTCAAGGTGAGAATGGGAATTGAGGAGGTGGAATAGCAGCTTCAGAAAAACTTCAAGAAATGAAGCAGTAGCTAGAAGGAGATATAGGATCAAGAGATCCTTCCTTCCCTCCCTCCCTCCCTCCCTCCCTCCCTCCCTCCCTCCCTCCCTGCCTCCCTCACTTCCTTCTTTCCTTCCTTCCTTCCTTCCTTCCTTCCTTCCTTCCTTCCTTCCTTCCTTCCTTCCTTCCTTCCTTCCTTCCTTCTTCCTTCCTCACTCCCTCTGTCCCTCCCTTTCTCTGTTCCTTTCTCCTTCCCTCACTTCCCCTCTTCCTTTCTCTGTCTTGGTTTCTTTCTTTCAAGACAGTAGTCACTAGAGCATGCTCGTGCTAATGGTAACAGTGAAGTAGAGAGGGAGAAACTGAAGATGTAGGAGAGAGAGGGGGAATTTCTTGGGAAAGTAAGGAGGAGGAAATCCAGATTCCAAGTGGAATAACTGGCATTCAATAGGAGTTGGGACACCACATCTGTTGTAATGGGAGGGAGGGCAGAATGTAACTGTCAAGTAGCTTTGAGTTTGGCTGTAAATAATGAAAACCCCTATTAAAGTAGTTTAAACGAGGAAAGGGTTTAATTTTCTCCTGTAACAGTAAGTCTAGAATAGGCCATTCATGGCTGGAGCACTGACTCAAGGTGCCTTCTGTCTTCCTCCTCTGCTGTTTAGTGTGTGGCTTCCTTATGGTCACAAGACCGTGGCTGTATTTCCAGGCTTTGAGTCTGCCTTTCAGTCAGAATAATGGGCAAAGACAAAGAGCAAAGGGCAGAGGGTAAAAGGAGCATGCCAGTTGAGTCTGGTTCTTTTTTGAAAAGCATCCTCAGAAGCTCCTCCCAGTCGCCTCGCTTACATCTTATTGGCCAGGTTTCATGGTCATCTCTAGTAGCATGGGAAGAACTTGTTAGCCAGGAATAAAGAAGAATGGATATCGGGTAAGCAGTTAGCCAGTTCTGCTGCTTTAATATTGTCAACCATAACATTTTTGTGAAGGAAAATGATCAAGAGGTCTTTCATTCAAGATCACTTCTTCCAATGAAGTTGGGTCTTTAAAAATAGAGTTAACTCTTTTGTAAAGAACTATGATGACTGGTGTTCTATAACCTTTATAAAGACCATAGTAATATTTGATTTATACACTCAAGAAGCTTTTTCTCTGTCTCAGAATTTCCTCTCGGATGTGATTTAACCCCATTCTTTTTGTTCAATCTTCCAGAGAGATGGAGTAAAACCAATGAGCATCAATCAATTACCCGGACCCTTGAAATAGCATGAACTTGCAATCCTCCAATGAATCAGTGAGAAAAGGCATTAGGAGATGAACTATAGGTATAATTCTCTTACAGCTTATTGAGGGGATTAGGGAAATACAAAATGAGGAAATGTGCACACTGCTTTTCTTGGAAAAGAACTGGTTGGAGTGAATTTTTGTGCAAATGGAGGGGGTTGTTATGACTTTTATTGATGGGCATGAAAATTTGAACACATATAATAATGAAAATATTCTAGATATTCTAAAACACTGCAGAAAGACAATTGCAAGGCAAGAGAAAATGGTTTGGCAACATTGAGGAAGGAGAGGCAAGAGCATGGTGCTTCAGTGAAGGCGTTTCTGTGTCTGAATTAACTGGGGTTGCCATGTGTCAGTCTCTTCTGACAGTTGGTGTTTTTCTGGGTTAGTGGTTTTATCTCCCGTGTGTTCTCATTGGCAGGGTACAGGCTAATATCAGGCAGGCATTATAAAAGGGAAACATTTAAAAATGTCATCTTTTTGTGGATTTTCCAAGTATGCTTTAAAAGATGGAAACTAATGTCCTTTGAAAATTTTTTTTAACTTTACATGCTATTCTTGGCCCATCTATCAGACTAGAAAATTACTACTCTCTTCTCTCTTACTACAATGTTCAATTTTGGAGCTCTTAAAAAAAATGTTAGGAAATGGTTCCACAATCCCAGAAAATTCTAGTTAGTATGAACTGCTCTTCCTCATTCCCTACACATGCACACATGCTGCAGCAGATTGATGGTTACATTCACTCTGAACCTAAACCCCCATGTTACACATGCATGCACGCGAGCATGTGCACGTGCACACACCTCTGTCACAATGGAGTTGAGTGAACCTCTGCCAGGTAAAAAGGCTGTCTATCATTAATGAGACTTGCTCACAGTAGATTCTAATTAGAAGGCTAATGAAGAGGAGACACTTTCATTTTTGATTGTTATGATAGCAGACATTAAATTCTTAAGTATTTGGAAATAGAAACAGGCTTTAATTTTAAGCATTCTACAGACTGATTTTCATCACTGACCATATCTTCACGGCCTTGAGAAGGTGGTATTTGAGCTGATGTTGAAGGATTTTGTCAAGAGGGAAGGGAAAAACTGCCTTTCAAGCGAAGGGTACAGTGTGAGCATGGGTAGGAAGACAAGGCATTGCATGGTATACAGGGCAAATGGAAAGTAATCTGATGAGGCTTTGAGTAATACAGTCATGGGTCAGGAAATTGGAGATAATCTTTGGAACAAGGTTTTGGAAGGGCTTGGATGAGACTAAGGAGTTGAATTTTATTCATTAGGCAGGAAGATTTTTGAAGGTGGAAGTGATCTGATTTGTATATTGGGAAGACAATTTATAAAATAAACTTAATTATAGTGTACAGAATTCTTATATGTGTACAGAATTCTAGGGTTTATGTAGCATTTCCACCTACTTTAAAAGCATTTGGTTCTGCAGAATGAAGTAGATAAAGCCTTATATGGAATTGGGATTGAGAATGCATGCCATTTGAAGTCTGTTTGATCACTGGAACTGATTATTTGAAATGTTCTGTAGAGGGTGTAGATATGTATTGTTTCCACAGGAGAGGCAGAAGCTTAGGATTAATTTAATTCTTCCGAAAAGTCTTTAAAAGTTAGTAAGATGGGAAACATAAGTAAAGAACAATTTAGAAAACATCAAAATTATCATCTCTGAAAAAAACTATTAAAAAATTTGATGTATTATCTTACATTCTTTTTGCTACACATATTTATCTGTCCATCCATTCATTTCATTTGATACAACAAAAATGTATAGATATTTTGGTTGATTTTGTAGATACAATGTTGTAAGAGATCAGAATATGCCATCCTAAAATGTGCCACACTGGCATGAGGATTATTTTGAGCTGAAGGCAATAGAGGATAAGCAGGTATGAGAAAAACTCTCTGCTTTCTCCCTATTTTCCTAGAAGCAGTACATAGACTTATAGAGACAATGCTGTCTTCCCCTCTCTACCAGGAAGGACAAAGGTTAGCCACTGAAGACATCTTTTGATTTTTAACAGCCTGGAGATGGTCAGAGAAATCTATAGAACAAACTTTACTAACTAACCTTTATCTGCCATTTATTTGCCTTCCTCAAATTTGCCACCCCTAGAGAATCAAAGTTCTTTTCCTTTGTCTTGGCACTTCTCTAAAAATTTACTGTTTTCTGTTATACTCTATGAGCTGGAATTCAAAGCCACTTCTTTGAGAATTACTCATTTCCTGGGTATTTCTCATGTATATATGAAATATACATGTTAATAAACTGCTTTTAACCCCTCTTGTTAACCTGTTTTTGTTACATGGGTCCATTCTAACTAATAACCCAGAAAGGGTAGAGGAGAAAATTATTGTTTTTTTCTCTTACAAGGTATATAAGACAAACATAGTTCCTGTTCTCCCAGGGCTTATGGTTTAATTTATTCTTTTTCACAGTTATTATCACATAATAACTACATCTGTTTCTTTAAATTAACATTTTACAATTATTATATCATTTGTACTTGCTATGCCATTATAGATGTGTTATTTGCATATTATTTTACCTCGTGGTATGTCATGTATTTTTTTCTGTTGTTAGATGTTTAGATGGCTCTCATTTTTAAAAATTATAAATGACTTGACAGTCAACAATATACATAATTTTTTGTACATTTTAGACTTTTTCCTTAGAAAAGATTCCTGCCAGAATTGCAGAGCCAAAGGGATTAAACATTGATAAAGCTTTTATAGGGAGCATTTCTTAACTAAAGGTTTATAGACACTGATTCTCTATTCAGCAGTATAAGAATAAGCCCATCTCACAGCAACCTCACTGTACTGGGCACTAATTAGTATTAAAAAATTAATTTGACAAGTGAAAAAAGGTAGCCATTAGTGGCAATATCTTCATTAGAAAGGACTATTAGATGACTCTATTTGTCAGAAAATGCAAGGGGATAGCTTCTGCTTTTGTGAACTTCTTGTGAATAGAGGTATCCCAATTCAGACTATATAATAATGTGATTATTAGTCTAGAACCACTCTAAAGTTTTGCTTTTTTCCTAAAGTATTTTGCTTCTCTTCTGTGGTAGTGATCTAAAGTTAGCTTTATGAAAATGTGCTATTTTATCGATAATGGAGAGAAGGTCATTTGACAGGGAAACATAAAGTATGTGTAAAAAACTTTAAATAATGCAAATAGTATGTATTATGTTGGTGCAAAAGTGATTGCGGTTTTTGCGATTACTTTTTTTTCTTTTGGAGACTGAGTCTTGCTCTGTCGCCCAGGCTGGAGTGCAGTGACGTGATCTCAGCTCACTGCAACCTCTGCCTCCCGGGTTCAAGTGATTCTCATGCTCAGCCTCTTGAGTAGCTAGGACTACAGGCGTGTGCCATCAGGCTCAGCTAATTTTTTATATTTTTAGTAGAGGTGGGGTTTCACCATGTTGGCCAATCTGGTTTTGAACTCCTGACCTCAGGTGATCCGCCCGCCTCCGCCTCCCAAAGTGCTGGGATTACAGGTGGCAGCTACTGCACCTGGTTTGCCATTACTGTCAATGGCAAAAACCGCAATTACTTTTTCACCAACCTGATAATTAGAAACTATAAAGAGGCTTGTAATATTTAATGAAAAGAACTGCCAAAAAGAAACAGAAGTACCTGCAAAGCAGAAAGGAAGCAAACCAAACACTCAACAGTTCCAAGGGAAACAATGGGTCACTGCCACCAGGGCTTCAGATACAGATATGCCGTAAGTATTAATTGCTGTGTTAGAAGAGAAACAGCCTAAAAATATGTGAACAAGGCTGGGCCCTAGAGGTACTAATGGCAGTGGGAACGGTTTCCATGACAACGGCAAGGAAAAGTCAACCAAAGGGATTACTAATACATATGAGTGTAAATGTGCCTGACATTGAATAATGTGAGCCAATTCCTTGGCAGATTCCAGCACTATTTTTGAACCTGAAAAAAAAATATTTTGGCATTTGTCACATGCAGGTTTTATCGTGTGGATTTTATGGTAAGGGATAACTAACTTTTTCATAAGAGGTGGGCTTAATCTTAAAAACAACTTTTATTATAAGAATAACCTAGGAACATTAAAGGATATTTTCAAAAGACAGAAGAGATTGCTTGTCATCCTCCCCATCAATACAGCAGCTTGCCTTTCTCTTCTCTTCTCTATATCCAACTGCATTTTTATATAACTGTAATCTTAGTATTCTGACACTTCTGCATTCTGCTTTTATTATTTAACCTCATATCTGTAGCATTTCCATATTTTAAATTCATCTTCATAATTATCAGCTAAAATTTCTGCATAGTAATCAACTGCATTATGTCATTTACCCAACCATCCACCAATTAGAAGGTATTTATGTATTGTTGACAAATTGTGTTATAGACAATGCAGAGAGAACAGGTAGAGTTTAGATTAGCGTTACTGAAATGCTGGCTGTCAACATTACGGAGAGTTGAGCTTGTGTTTGGGCCATCATGCATTACAGTACACAAATATCTGTAAGCTGGAGGGTGGGAGGGGTCAGCAGTTCTTGATTATTAGGTGGTGCCAACAATTAATAGGATAGGGAAGAATGCTTTTCTCATTATGCTGCATATTGCTTTATAATGCACATCTGCTCCCATACCTTAAGCTCTGCTGCAATCCCCCAGAGTTTTTCTGAAAGACCATTTATTACCCCAAATGAATCTGTCCATAATAATTATTATGGTAAAAGTAAAAAAAAAAAAAAAGCTCAGCTAACATGATTGAAGTGTTCTCTTGTAGTCTGCAGTGAAGAAAAGTAACTATATATCATACAATGACAATTGTCCCTTGCATTTGCAGTAAATCAGGTATCTTTTTCATCATGTATTAGAAGGGCTTCTGCTTGGCTTCATATGCTGTACCATTCATCTTGTTTTGTGTACATAATGGTGCTATTGGCTCTGAATGACCGCATCAGTGTTTCAGGTTGTTAATAGATCCATTTGCTTCCGTGAGGAGGCTTTCTGAATGTATGGCAGTTCTACATCAGTCTGCATGATTAGCAAATCAAAGGACAGCCCTGTAAGTCACAATGTGTAGATGCACTACTTGAATTTGGGAAATTCAATGCTAGCTTAATGCCACTGATGATGGATTAATGACAGACGGAAAGTGGAAGCAATTGTTATCAAAACTGTTTTGATGACCACTCAATTACTGAAGAGTTGGGCTAATTCAAATTGACTAAAGGATGTTGGTTTTGTGTAATTGTCATTAAATACATGATAAATAATTATAAATTAGCATTTTGCATCTCAAATAGTTATTTGGCTAGAAGGAAGAATAGAAGGATTTGAGGAAGTACAGGAATAAGTGAAAAGGGCTTAGGAGAGTGGGATGTACACCAAGGAAAGCAAACAAAGAAACAAGACCAGGAAATTGGTCTCAATCATCAGCCACACTCATTTAGGAAACTTGTTTGGATACTCAGAGTTGTTAGCAAACCATGGGCTGGGATTTCTTTTATGTTCAGAGATGCCTGTGGGCAGCATTTGAGAATCTGACTTCAAATTTCTGCCACTTCGTTTAGGACACTTTGAAGTTAAAAAATTCCTGCTTCTTTTTCTCAAACTAGAAAGGGCCCATAACAGACTTTATAGTGATGAATATATTCTTGTTTTAGTTCATACTGCTATAACAAACTACCTTAGGCTGGGTGGCTTACAAACAATAGAAATTTATTTCTTGTGTTCCTGGAGGCTGGGAAGTCCTAGATTCGGTGTTGGGTGAGGGCTTACTTTCTGGTTCTTAGACACTTATATTCTTTCTGTGTCCTGACATGACAGAATGGGCAAGAGAGCTTTCTGGGGTTCCTTTTATATGGGCACTAATCCTAATTCTGCCCTCATGACCTCATTACTTTACAAAGGCCCCACCTCCTAATACCATCACATTGAGGGTTAGGAGTTCAACCTATGAGTTTTTGGAGGGACACCAACATTCACTCTATACCCTATCCTAATGGCTATGCTAGGAAGTTCAAATCCTGAGGAAAAGGTGATTCTATTTCTCATTGTGAAAGGAACAGCAAATTGTGGAAAGGGACCCCAAAGATCTCAGATGTAAGGGTTGGGAGGGAGGAAGGATTAGAGCAGTGATATTCAAACTTTGGCCACAACTCACAGTTGCACATTTTATATGGCTATCCAGTAGGTGTGCAGGCACAACACCAGAACAAACATTTTTTATGAAAATTCTTATCCTTACTATTTAAGGCTGGTGTCTTTTCATCAAACACAGCACCATCAGTCTACTGACAAGACAACATACAGTAATTAATCCAATTTTTTTCCTGACAATGACCCTAAGCAGATATTGTTGTACTGTTTTCTAGATAAGGAAACTAGGGCTCTGAGAGGTAAGATTTCCAACCCGTGTTCACACGGCAGTTAAGGAAAGAAGCAGAGGAATGGGTCTGTCTCTGACTAACCTGTGCTGAACCATCCACCACTGTGCTAACTGGCCTTTTCCCTCAGTTTGGTTCTGACATTTTATTAGCAACTAAAGAAAGGGGAGAAAGATGATCAGCTAACTGTGAAATTCAAGGAACTTCTCAGAAACTCAGGTTTTCAGAGATAACATGGCAGTGGCAAAGCCCTGTGATTCAAAGCATGGGCTCCATGAGGCAGACTGCCTGGTCTGACTATTGTTGTCCCACATTGACCAGCTGTTGGACCTTGGGTAGGTTAAAACTCTCTAAACGTCACTCTCCTTATCTATAAGCTGCTAATGTTAATATAGCCTCCTTGTAGGTTTGCTGATAGATAATGTTAATTGATCTCACTATAGTAACTGATATGGTTTGGCTGTGTCCCCACCCAAATCTCAATTTGAATTGTATCTTCCAGAATTCCCACATGCTGTGGGAGGTACCTGGGGGGAGGTAATTGAATCATGGGAACTGGCCTTTCCCATGTTATTGCAGTGATAGCAAATAAATCTCATGAGATCTGATGGGTTTTTCAGGGGTTTCTGCATTTACTTCTTCCTTTTTTCTCTTGCTGCCGCCATGTAAGCAGTGCCTTTTACCTCTCACCATGATTCTGAGCCTCCCCAGCCATGTGGAACTGTAAGTCCAGTGAAATCTATTTTTGTTCCCAGTTTCAGGTATGTCTTGGGACTAATACAGTAAATTGGTACCAGTAGAGTGCGGCATTGCTGAAAAGACACCTGAAAATATGGATGCAACTTTGGAACTAGGTAACAGGCAGGGGTTGGAACAGTTTGGAGGGCTCAGAAGAAGAAAGGAAAATGTGGAAAAGTTTGGAACTTCCTAGAGACTTGTTGAATGGCTTTGACAAAAATGCTGACAGTGATATGAAAAATAAGGTCCAGGCTGAGGTGGTCTCAGATGCAGAGAGGGAACTGGAGCAAAGGTGACCCTTGTTATGTTTTAGTAGAGAAACTGGTGGTGTTTTGCCCCTCCCCTAGAGATTTGTGGAACTTTGAACTTGAGGGAGATGATTTAGGGTATCTGGTAGAAGAAATTTCTAAGCAGCAAAGCATTCAAAAGGTGACTTGGGTGCTGTTAAAAGTATTCAATTTTAAAAGAGAAACAGAACATAAAAGTTCAGAACATTTGCAGCCTGACGATACAGTAGAAAAGAAAAACCCATTTTTTGAGGAGAAATTCAAGCTGGCTGCAAAAATTTACATAAGTAGCAAGGAGCCTAATGTTAATCCCCAAGACCATGAGGGAAAATGTCTCCAGGCCATGTCAGAGAACTTCACGGCAGCCCCTCCCCTCACAGACCCAGAGGCCCAGGAGGAAAATGTGGTTCGGTGGGCTGTGCCCAGGGTCCCCATGCTGTCTGCAGCCTAGGGATTTGGTGCTGTGCATCCCAGCTGCTCCAGCCATGGCTGAAAGGGGCCAACATAGAGCTCAGCCTGTGACTTCAGAGGGCGGAAGCCCCAAACATTGGCAGCATCCATGTGGTATTGAGCCTGTGGGTACACAGAAGTCAAGAATTGAGGTTGGGGAACCTCCACCTAGATTTCAGAAGATGTATGAAAACGCCTGGATGCCCAGGCAGAAGCTTGCTACAGGGGTGGGGCCCTTATGGAGAACCTCTGCTAGGGCAGTGTGGAAGGGAAATGTGGGGTTGGAGTCCTTACACAGAGTCCCTACTGGGGCACTGCCTAGTGGAGCTGTGAGAAGAGGACCACCATACTCCAGATCCTGGAATGGTAGATCCACCAACAGCTTGCACCAGCTGCCTGGAAAAGACACAGACACTCAATGCCAGCCTGTGAAAGCAGCCAAGAGGGAGGCTGTACCCTGCAAGGCCACAGGGGCAGAGCTGCATAAGACTATGGGAATCTGCCTCTTGCATCAGTGTTATCTAGATGTGAGAACTGGAGTCAAAGGAGATCATTTTGGAGTTTTAAAATTTGACTGCCCCACTGGATTTTGGACTTGCGTGGACCCTGTAACCCCTTTATTTTGGCCAATTTCTCCCATTTGGAAAGGCTGTATTTACCAGTTTTCATTGTATCTAGGAAGCAACTAGCTTGCTTTTGATTGTGTAAGCTCATAGGTGGAAGAGACTTGCCTTGTCTCAGATGAGACTTTTCACTGTGGACTTTTGAGTTAATGCTGAAAATGAGTTAAGACTTTGGGGGACTGTTGGGAAGGCATGATTGGTTTTGAAATGTGAAGACATGAGATTTGGAGGGACTCGGGCGGAATGATATGGTTTGGTTGTGTCCCCACCCAAATCTCAACTTCAATTGTATCTCCCAGAATTCCCACATGAAGGGACCCGTGGAGGAGGTAATTGAATCATGAGGGCCAATCTTTCTCATGCTATTGTGGTGATAATGAATAAGTCTTACGAGATCTGATGGGTTTATCCGGGGTTTCTGCTTTTGCTTCTCATTTTTCTCTTGCTGCCCCGATGTAAGAAGTCCCATTCACCTCCTGCCATGATTCTGAGGCCTCCCCAGCCATGTGGAACTATAAGTCCAATAAAATCTCATTTTCTTCTCAGTTTTGGGTATGTCTTTATCAGTAATGTGAAAACAGACTAATACAGTAACCATTTTACTATTTGTATCCTATAACATCATGTTGTAAACCTCAAAGATATACAATGAAATTTATTTAAAAAGATTAAAAGAGAACATCAATAAAAGTATTTAACATGGCATCCAGAACAGATTTGGCATTCGTTAATGTTATTACCATGGAGGTAAAGAAGGTGTGCAAGTGTGTTAGAAACCCCTTCATTCGAAACCAGGCCCCTTCAGCTATAACCAAGTAAAGTTTTTGTTTATGGCAATATAAATTCTACTGAGGTGCCAAATGTGTTATTTGACCCAATGGGGGCTAGATGGAAATTCATGATAAATATTTGCAAATTACAAAAGACCCCTAAGCAGTTACTGAGATGACAAGGGTAGAGTTACGTCCAGGTTACTCCTTTCATTATACTAATAGCTCCTGTAATTCTCACTAAAAACAATCATGAGTTCTCTTGTTAATAGCACCATTTATATGTATTAGTGGCCTCTATTCAGCTTCCACTATGTAGGTCTCTCAGTCACAAAAATAATAGATTCCAAAATGAAACATACATTCTAAAGTGAATGGAGTAAACTTAGAAAGCATGGGAGAAAACTTAAATTCCCATTGTGACTAACTGCCATTAGGATTTGTTCTGAAGATAAACTGTCAGAAAAGCTTAGGAATAATTTTCTTTGATTTTGATTGTGCTGTAACCAGCTTATCAACACCTAGGCACCTGTGTCAAGCATTAGAAGAACTTAAAGACAGACTGTAGAAATGGGAATGGTATCTTTTTCTCTTGTTGTAGTTCCTCCAGTTTTGTCAGGCAGTTGCAACTCAACCCACAAGGTGTGGAAATTATCAAAACTCAGTGATATTGTTGTTGGTCAAGAGGAAACCAAGCAATCAAGATAACTTTATACATAAAGTTTTATTTTTTGAGCTGAATGTTACCAGATAATATTCTCATCTCTATCTCCATTTCTATAGTTGAGATTCTTGGGTACGTTGTACAAAGCTTGGAGAAAGTTCTTTCCGATCATCTTCTCAAATTCCTGAAACAAATTCTTTGGGACTTGGGTAATGTCATCAATGAGGACCTCCAGTGGACCTATTTAGAATGAATAGAAGGGGGACAAATGCAGAGACTTAATATGAGCAGCTTGAATCTTGTTATGCTCTTAGGATTTGCAGAACGTGTTCTGTCCCATTTGATGCCTTCTCCCCAAATGCATACTATGTGGCATTGACAGGCTCTCAGAATATGAAGGATTACAATGTTGGTCATAATAGTGATTGCATTTGTTGAGTGATTACTATGTGTCAAACTTTGTTAAGTACCCTTCATTCAAAATCTCATTTCCTAGTCACTGCACTTCCACAAGGTAAGTACTATTACAAACCCCATTTTACAAATCAGAAAACTGAGGCACAGAGAGGTTATTCATTTACCCAAGGTTATGTAACCAGTACTATCTCATGTTGACAAACTATTAATGTTACTTCCTGTTTATCAGCCTTGATTACTACTTAATAAATCACCTGAAAAATAACTGCATATTTTGGTTCATAGTAGTTCCTAGTCACCCAACAGGTCTACCAAAATATATATTTTATCTTTCCTTTCTTACTGTCACATGGGGATCACTGACAAATGTTGTGGATGAAAGCCATAGACTGAATTGAGCCATTGATGACAGGCCTCCTGCCCCACACAGTGGAGTATCTGCTGACATAGGCCTCTACTAGATGCTAAGTTCTAGAACTTAGAAGTCACTGAGTCCTACAACATGTGCCTATGGGTACAGTAGAGCCTCAATGACCTCTGTACCCATCAGGACCTATCTGGCATGGCTTCCATATCCTTTATTTTTGGACCCAGACAAAGAACTCTGCCTCTGTGAAACCTTCCTTGTCCTCTCCATCTCTCCCACAGCTGAGGTGACAGCATGCACTTTGACAAACACATTCAGGAGGGCTGTCTGGTATAGCTGAATCACAGGGTATTTGGAGGGGGTGAGACAACACCAGAAGGGAGGAAAGTTATTGATTAGGGAAGGCCTTACATACTGTTAGAGGAAGTCAGTATCTTATTTAGAGGACTTGAGGGAAGCACTAAAGGATTTTAGGCTGAGGAATTGACATTAGCAATATTTGAATTTAGGAAGCTCATTCAGCAAAGATGCAAGGGCAAGGAGGCAAGACATGAAGCTGGGAGATTCATCAGAGGGCTATTGTAATAAAGTAAAAGTCCTCCAGCTACTATATACAGAACCTCCCAGAGAGCTTGTTAAAATACAGATTGCTGGAGTCACTCCAGAATTTCTGATCTAGTAGGTCTGGGGAGGGGCCTGAGAATTTGCTTTTCTAAAATGTTCCCAGGGGATGCCCACATTACTGATCTGGGAACACCGCTTTGAGAATGATGAGAGAACTGTTGTAAAGAAAAAACAATGATTTGAATCAAGGCATTGACAGTGGGGTTAGGGGTGAGGGGCCACATTTAATACATATTTAGGAGGTAAAAAATGTGACAGTTTTGGTGATGGGGTGGAGGGAAGTTAGGAAGATAAAGATTTTGAGCTGGGTGGCTGAGTGGGTAAAGGAACCATGCCTGAGCTGAGCTAGGGTCTCAAGGAAGATGTATTAGTCCATTTTCATGCTGTGGATAAAGGCATACCCAAGACTGGGCAATTTACAAAGGAAAGAGGTTTAATAGACTTACAGTTCTATGTGGCTGGGGATGCCTCACCATCATGGTGGAAGGTGAAAGGCACATCTCACATGGTGGCGGACAAGAGAAGAGAACTTGTGTAGGGAAACTCCCCTTTATGAAACCATCAGATCTCATGAGACTTATTCACTATCATGAGAATAGCAAGGGAAAGACCCACCCCTATGATTAAATTATCTCCCACCAGGTCCCTCCCACAACATGTGGGAATTATGGGAGCTACAATTCAAGATGAGAATTTGGTGGAGACACAGCCCAACCATATCAGAGGAGAAGCGGAATTCTCCAAAGTGCAGTACTCTCAGGGTTAATGCATTTTGCTTCACCTCATAATGAGGGTTTCCTTTAAAAGATGGATCAATTTTTCCACTTCAGTAATTTCTACTTTTCTAAGTACTATGGAAATATTTTGTGAAGACTTTTCAATAATTTAAGTGTCTTCTGTGGATGGTTTTATGGTACAAAGTAGGAATGTGTAAGGGAGAGGGATGCCGGGTGAGATGAATGAGGCTGTCAGAGGGTGTGCGTTTGGGGCTACATCATATTCTTTTTCCTCGCTTGTCCCCTCCAGTGCTGCGGTTACAGCTGCAATAGGAAATACCCATAAATGGATTCTCCTGATTGGCAACAATTATGAATATTATCACTCAGCAGCCAGGGAAGTTGTATGCCATTTTCAAAAAGGATGAACAATAATTTTTCTTTGAATGTGGCAGAAGGGAAATAGAGCTTGAAAAGGGAACTGTAAGTGGGAGAAGTCAGTTGCAGCAGGATTTCCTTATGTTTTCTACCAGGCAGGAAGGAAAGAAAACTGTGTTCATCTTGACTTTGAGAAAAGATTATAAATAAATTGTCTGGTAAGCTCTCAGGCAATGGATTGATCAGCAGATGCAGAAGCTGCTGGTATTTTCTGACACTGAGCTCTTTCCACCCAGTCTGTGCCACTGGAGGCACTACCGTGACCACAAATTAGAAAGGATATGCTCCTAAAAAGACGCTCGTTGGCCGAGCTGGTCATAATTCATGCTCTGGCAACACTATGCCTGGAGGAGGGAGAATGAAACATTTATGAAATGACTCCTAGCAACACATCACATTTGTCAAAAGGAAGAAGGCAGGAAAGCAGGAATCATCTCCCCAAAAGAAGCCATGCTGGTTTTGTTTTTTTTTGACTAGACTGCATGTGTGAGTTTTTGAAGGTGAACCCATGGGGGATTCATATCTACAACTAGCTTAGTTGTTAGTGCCTTATCAGATTTTACGAGAGGTCAGTTAGCTTTCTTGCAAGGTAATGGGGAAGAATTGGGGCTTGATTATTCAATAGGCAGACTAAGCATGTGTTTAGGGCACTTGCAAAATTGGAGCAAAAAAATTTCTTAAGGGAAGGATAGTATCTAAAAATTGGAGGAAAGCATCTCTGTGGTCATTATGTGTAGACCCAGTTTTTAAAATTATTATTATACTTTAAGTTCTGGGATATGTGTGCAAAACACACATATGCAGGTTTGTTACATAGGTGTACATGTGCCATGGTGGTTTGCTGCACCCATCGACCCATCATCTAGGTTTTAAGCCCCGCATGCATTAGGTATTTGTCCTAATGCTCTTCCTCCCCTTGCCCCCCATCCCCCGACAGGCCCTGGTATATGATCTTCCCCTCCCTGGGTCCATGTATTCTTATTTAGACCCGGAATTTTGTGGGATTTCTTTATGCCCAAACACTGTTCGGCAAATATAATTAAAAACAAAATCTTCTGGCTCAAGAAATCTTTTCCACAAAAGTAGAAGAGAAAGACAACAGTTTTATTATTGAATAAGCATTAAATCCAAATGTGATGGGCATCACAGGCAATCCCTCAAGAGACTGCAAAGATGGAAAGAAATCACACCCCTTTCTATAGCCAAGCAGATACAACCCATTCCAGATGTGTTCTCAAGATAAATAATAACCAGTCCTCAGGTAAGAAGACTTGACAGCACTATTTGTCACACATCATTTGTTCTAACTTTACCTGGTAATTGAGGTGACCATCTGTGTTAGCTAATTGGCTTTATCCAGAGGAAAAACAAACCTCTCATATCTTTATGACAGAAGGCAGTTTTGCAACTTGGAAGATTGTGCCTGCCTAAGTTAGGCTCCTACCCTTCCACGGGAACTGGGAGATAGGGGCACTATCTCCCTTGATGTTTGCATTTCAAAGAAATGGTTCCCAAGGCTTCGAGGAAGACTTTCTGGGTCATAAAGCTGACAAAAGATCTATTAATTTTGGCAAAGATTTATATACATTTCAAAGAGAGGAGAATATGCTTACAATTTTTAAGGTTTCTAAAGAAAATGCTGTAAGAAAAAGGAGAGGAGGGAAATCTCTTTCCTTATATATTTATTTTTTTATTATTATTCTTTTGAGATGGAGTTTTGCTCTTGTTGCCCAGGCTGGAGTGTAGTGGTGCGATCTTGGCTCACTGCAACCTCCACCTCCCAGGTTCAAGCTATTCTCCTGCCTCAGCCTCCCAAGTGGCTGGGATTACAGGCACGCGGCATCACGCCTGGCTAATTTTTTGTATTTTTTAGTAGAAACGGGGTTTCACCATGTTGGCCAGGCTGGTCTTGAACGCCTGACCTTGTGACCCACCCACCTTGGCCTCCCAAAATGCTTGGATTGCAGGCATGAGTCACTGCACCTGGCCCTCCTTATTTATTTTAAATAAAAAAAATTGACAGACAAAATCGTATGCATTCACCATGTACAGCATATTGTATTGAAGTATATATACATTGTGGAATGACTAAATCTTGCTAGTTAACATATGTATTATTACCTCCCATAGTTATTATTTTTTTTTGGTGAGAACACTTTAATTCATTCTCTTAGCATTTTTCAAGCATACAGTATATTATTAACTATAGTTACCATGTTGCACAATAAATTTCTTAAATTGATTTCTCCTATTTAACTGATCTTTTCTTATTTTTAATAGGGAGAATTAAACCTCTTATTTTGAAATTTTAAGTGTTCTTATAATATTTATTTTATAGTTAACATTGTTTTAATTTTAATTCACATTTTTTTGAGGGGGTGGGGTTGTGGAGGGGAGGGGGGATAAAATGTGCTATTTTCAGGAATTAGTTTGGCACTAGAATGAGACAGGGCCTGGTATCTGTTCCTGGCTTTGAGGGACAAATTCAGATGGGGGCGTAGCAGTGGGATCCAGAGACTTTAGTAATCTGTAACACTTAGTTAGCACTAGGAAGCTGGGCTGAGGGAGCTGGAGGGCTCAGCATGGGGTGGAGTTGAGGAAATGAGTCCAGAAAGGTTTTGGGGACAAGCCCCAAGTCCACAGGAGCAAGCAGACTTGTCATTCTGTCTGTGGGTCTGAAGCCCCCAGTCACTGGAAGGAGGCTCAGAGACAGGACTCCAGACCTTCCAGTGAAACTCTAATGAGAGCAAGGCAGGGTATGGTCAGTGGAGGGAGACTGGGAACTCAAAGCTCAAGACAGGTATGGATGTAACTGATAAAAATTGCTTCCACTCTGTCTGCCACCATCAGTCCATCATCAGGAGCATCAAGCTTTCAATGAATTGAGTTGAAATGCCAATTTTTACGTAGTGACTTATGGGTTGCCCTTTGAATTGCTACTCATGTTTTCTGATTGTAGAGCTACCGTAGTTTTAGAAAATATCACTGTGGAAACCAATGGCTCTATTAACAACAGGAAACAACTCAAACTGGCCTAAGCCAGAAGGAGAATTGGTTTTGTAAAAGGCAGAGAGGAGCTATCTTCAAGAATAAACCCAGGGATTCAGACGATGCCATCAAATTACTATCTCCCTTTTCCATTTCTTTTTATTTTTAATTGACATACTAATTTTATAGATTTATGGGTATGATGTTTCAATATGTGTATATATTGTGTAATGATTAAGAGCAATTAGTATATTCATTACCTCAAATATTTATCGTTTCTTTGTGGTTGTAACATAATTCTTCTAGCTATTTTGAGATATACAATACTTTATTGTTGACTCTAGTCACCTTACTGTGCAATAGCATACCAGGATGTATTCTTCCTTTCTAATTGTAACTTTGTACCTATTAACTATCTTCTCCCTATTCCCACCTTCCCCCACCATCCCCAGTCTCTGGTAATCACTCTTCTATTTACTACTTCTATGAGATCAACTATTTTAGATTCTGCATATGAGTGAGAATATGTAATATTTGTCTTTCTGTGCCTGGCTTATTTCACTTAATGTCATGACCTCCAAGTTCATCCATGTTGTCACAAATGACAGGATTGCATTCTTTTTTGAGTGGATAGTATTCCATCATGTATATA
This sequence comes from Macaca mulatta, assembly GCF_049350105.2. Taxonomy (NCBI): domain Eukaryota; kingdom Metazoa; phylum Chordata; class Mammalia; order Primates; family Cercopithecidae; genus Macaca; species Macaca mulatta. The sequence goes on along the minus strand of NC_133420.1, from coordinate 57,737,209 downwards.
CATCATACTTTCTTCATCCATTAATCTGTCATTGGACTCTTAGGTTGATTCTGTGTCTTGGCTATTGTGTATAGTGCTGCAATAAACATGAGAGTGCAGATACCTCTTCAACATACTGATTTTATATCCTTTGGGTATTTACTCAGTAGTGGGATTCCTGAATCATATGATAGTTCCATTTTTGATTTGTGGAGGAACCTCCCTACTGTTTTCTATAATGGTCATACCAATTCACATTCAAATAAATAAATGTGATACATCACAGTAACAGAAACAAGGACAAAGACCATATGATCAGTTCAATAGATGCAGAAAAAGCATTTAACAAAGTTCAACATCCCTTCCTGGTAAAAACATATAGTACTGAAAATCCCATCCAGAGCAATTAAACAAGACAAAGAAATAACAGACATTCAAATTGGAAAGAAGAAAGTCAAATTGTCCCTGTCTGCAGAAGACACAATCTTATACATAGAAAACCCTAAAGTCTCCACCAAAAAACTGTTAGAACTAATAAATTCAGTAAACTTGGAGAATACAAAATCAACGTACAAAAATCAGTAGCATGTCTATATACTAATAGTGTACTATCTGAAAAGAAAATCCAGAAAACAATTTCATTTGCAATAGCTACAAAAAAGATACTTAGGAATAAATATTTAACCAAGGGAGTGAAAAATCTCTACACTGGAACTGTAAATCATTGATGAAGGAAATGAAAGAGGACACAAATAAATGAAAAGATATTTCATATTCATGGATTGGGAGAAGTAATATTGTTAAAATGTCCATACTACCCAAAGCAGTCTACAGATTCAATGGAATCCCTATCAAAATACCAATGACATTCTCTAAAGAAATTGAAAAAAAATACTAAAATTCATAAAGAAACACAAAAGGCCATAAATAGTAAAATAAAAGCAATTTTGGACAAACAACAACAAAAAAACAAAAACAAAGCTGGAGGCATCACACTACTTCCCAGCACTTTGGGAGGCTGAGGCGGGCAGATCACAAGGTCAGGAGATTGAGACCATGGTGAAACCCCGTCTCTACTAAAAATACAAAAAATTAACCGGGTGCGGTGGCGGGCGCCTGTAGTCCCAGCTACTCAGGAGGCTGAGGCAGGAGAATGGCGAGAACCCGGGAGGCGGAGCTTGCAGTGAGCCGAGATCGCGCCACTGCACTCCAGCCTGGGCGGCAGAGTGAGACTCCGTCTCAAAAAACAAAACAAAACAAAACAAAACAAAAAAAAACTAATACAAAGCTATAGTAACAGAAACAACATGGTACTGGCATAAAAACACACATAGACCAATTGAATGGAATACAGAGCCCAGAAATAAATCCACACATTTACAGATAACCAATTTTTGACAAAGGTATTGATGGCAGCAGTGGCCAGTCTGGAGCAGCTGCTGCAAAGATGCCAGCTGCAGCAGGGGAGGTGTGACCGGGGCTGTGTGCTGTGTGGATCTAACACGAGCTGGGAATAGGCAGAAGCCCCACCCCTGTCTGAGTAGGCATTCCTGCACTTTTGGGGGCCCAGGAATCCCCCCTTGCTCCTGCAGGGTGGAAATACCTGCTCCTGCTGCCAGGCCTCTCCCTGCTCTTGGTGCCCACTCTGATTTTGGAGCAATGTTGATGCCAAGCCTGGGTGCTGTTGCCACCTAGCCAAGCGTATGTGTGCTCGGGGAAGTGCTGACACACCAACCCCCTGTTGCCTTGGCTCCCTCCAGACTTTGGGTGCCAATGAGCACAGGAGGGAGGCCAAGGTGGGGCTGAGGGCTTGGCATGGGCCTGTAGGCACCCCTCAGCATGAACAGCCTGAGTTTCATGGATAGCAGATCGATGGTGGCAGGAGGCAGACAGGCTCCTGAGTGGAAAGAGGTGGGTCCCTGGTGCAGCCCCATCTTCAGGCCTGGGAAGGCTTGAAGCCTGGGGGCCAGGCTGCCAGTTCCATGGACCAGAGTGAGAACTTGTGGTGCTTTTTCTGGGCCCACCCATGACTTCCTGTGGACCAGTCAGCATGTACTTTCTTCCCTCTGAAGCCCACAAAAACCCCAGATTCAGCCAGATTTGGGCAGATATTGGAATGACCTGCCTGCAGGGAGGAGCTACCCACTGTGGGTCTCCTCTCTGCTGAGAGTTGAGCAGATGTGTGGATGACCTGTGTGAGGAGAGGAGCTACCCACTGTGGGTCTCCTCTCTCTGAGAGCTGAGCAGATGATGGGATGATCTGCCTGCGGACAGGAGCAACACACTGAGGGTCTCCTCTGAACTGTTCTGTTGCTCAATAAAGCACCTTTTCACCTTGCTCACTCTCCACTTGTCCACATACCTCATTCTTCCTTGACACAGGATAAGAGCTTGGGGACCACTGAAGGGTGGGGCTGAAAGAACTATAATACAAACAAGGCTGAAACATGCCCCTTGCTCACTACATTGTGGGCGATGAGAAGGAGAGGAGAGAAGGAGAGAAGAGCTGTGGCACTTTGGGGACCTCAGACCTAGGAGCTCCCCAAGCCAGAGCCGTGACACTCCCTTTGGGACTCTACAATTCCTGGCATCTCTAAGCTTCCAGGAGCCACTGCATTCCCTGGTGCCAGCTGTGGAAGCTGTTTGCCATATGCCTGGTCCAGCCGCAGCCTCACAGGGAGCTGTCATCCATGCTGGCACCTGGAGCTGCCTGCCCTTTCACAGCTGGCATGCCTGGCTGTGCACAGTGGCTGGACCCTGTGGTCACTCACTTATGCACCCCTCACCACTCTGCCTGGTTCACCCTGAGCAGATGTGGGATCCGGGCCCGTAGTGTGACCCAGGTGCAGCCTGCCAGGCCAAGTGGGTGGAACAAGACTAGTGGGCCTGAGCAAAACTCGGGCAAAGGTGTCACTAGCCACAAAGGTTTCCGGCTGGCGAAGCAACTCCCCAAGGATCCTGTCACAGTGTCGAGAACACCCAGTCTCTTCATAAATGGCACTGGGAAAATTGGATATCCGCCTGTAGAAGAATGATACTGGACCCCTCCCTTTCACTGTATACAAAAGTCAACTCAAAATGAATCAAAGACTTAAATGTAAGACCCCAAACTATGAAACTACTATAAGAAAACAGGAAAATGCCTCCTGACATTGGACTAGGCAATAAGTTTTTGGATAAGACCTCAGTAGCACAGGCAACCAAAGCAAAAAGAGACAAATGGGATTACATCACACTAAAAAGCTGCTGCACAGCAAAGGAAACAATCAACAAGTAAAGGGACAATTTACAAAGTTGGAGAAAATACAAACTATACATCTGATAAGGGGTTAATAAACAGTCTAAGGAGCTCAAACAGCTGCAGTAGCAAATAAACAAAAAAAAAAAAAACCCACCACTACCACTAAAAAAAACAACAACAAAGAATTCAAATAATTCAACTAAAAAATGGGCACATACAAATGGCAAATGGGCATGTGAAAAGGTGTTCAACATCATTGATCAACAGAGAGATGCAAACCAAAATTACCATGAGATATCATCTCATCCCAGGTAAAATAGCCTTTATCCTAAAGATAGGCAATAACAAGTGCTGGCGAGGATGTGGAAAAAAGGGAATCCTCTTACACTGTTGGTGGTAATGTAAATTAGTACAACTACTATGGAGAACAGTTTTGATGTTCCTCAAAAAACTAAAAATTGAGCTATCAGATAATCCATCAATCCCACTGCTTGGTATATACCTCAAAAGAAAGGAAATTAGTATATTGGAGAGATATCTGCACTCTCATGTTTATTGCAACACTATTCACAATAGCCAAGATTTGAAAACAACCAGGTGCCCATCAACAGATGACTGGATAAAGACAATGTGGTACACATACACAATGAATTACTATTCATTCATAAAAAAAGAATGAGATCCTGTGATTGGCAACAACATGGATGCAACTGGAGGACATTATGTTAAGTGAAATAAACCAGGTGCAGAAAGACAAACTTCACATTTTCTCACTTATTTGTGGGAGCTAAAAATGAAAACACTGGAACTCATGGAGTAGAATTGTGGTTACCAGAGGTTAGGAAGGGTAGAGTGTGTGTGGTGGGGAGGTAGGGGGGATGTGGGATGGTTAATGGGTACAAAAAATGGGAAGAATTAATAAGATCTAGTATTTGATAGCCTAACAGAGTGACTATAGTTAATAATAATTTAATTGTACATTTAAAAATAACTAAAAGGGTATAATTGGATGGTTTATAATACAAAGGATAAATGGTTGAGGTGATTTATACCTAATTTACCCTGATGTGATTATTATACACTGTATGCCTGTATCAAAATATCCCATGCACCCCATAAACATATTTACCTGAAGTGGCATCATTGTCTGGGGTAAATACCTAAGGTTCATCATCTCATGCCAGGGAAATTGAGGACGAGGACACACAAGAAGTGAGTTTAAGAGCAGAGGTTTAATAGGGGAAATAAAGAGAAAAGAGACTAGCTCTCTTGCAGAGAGAGAGGGGCTCCCGAGTCAGTCCTCCGTTTCTGTGGTGAAGTGCCCGGGGTTTTATAGACAAGCTTGAGGAGGTGATGTCTGATTTACATAGGCCCCAAGAGATTGGTCAGACCAGGTGTGCTGTTTGCATAGCTCAGGAAGAAGCTGGCCATCCCACCCTAATGTTTTATTATGCAGAAGGGTTTCTATCTGGCCAGCTCCATGTTGCCTGCCTTTTTACTGCACGTGTGGCCACAAAAGGGAAGAGGAAACCTCCATGTTGAACATGCATGTCCCCCAGGTAACCTTTTCTTGTTGGCACAGCTGTGGGCATTTACCTATGCAAGCTTCCAGCTTGCTTATTTATGTCTGCAGCTCGATTTTACAGGCTGCTCTTTGTCAGAAAAGAAATGATTTGGGGCTGCTTTTTGTTAGAAGGGAAGCCTTACCGAGGACTCCCTTACCTTCACTAACTGCCTAAATAATTTCCTCTTTGCTCCTGTATCATACTTCAATGTACCCACAAAATTAAAAATAAAAAATGAAAAAAATGAGCAAAAGACCTTAATATACATTTCTTAAGAGAAGACATACAAATGGCCAATAGGTATATTAAAAAAATGCTCAACATTACTAATGATTAGGGAAATACAAATCAAATCCAAGCTATATCCCCTGATTCTAGTTAGAATGGATATTATAAAAAACAAGACAAAAGACAATAAGCATTGGTGAGAATGTGGGGAAAAGGGAACACTTACACACTGTTGGTGAGAATGTGGGGAAAAGGGAACACTTACACACTGTTGGTGAGAATGTAAATTAGTACAGCCTTTCTCATTTCCTGTTTTCCTTCCTTGGTAGGCAGGTTCTTGCCTCACATAGTGGTTACCAGTTGCTCCAAGTTTACATGCATGGATGGTCTTCAGTGCCTGGGATTGTGAAAGGGGCATAAAGCTTCTTGCCCTGTGTGTATTTCAGTTCCCCAAATCAGATCTCTGATTCACCTTACTTGGGTCACATGCTCATCTCTGAAGCCAATCACTGTGTATAGACAGAAGAGCACTTTGGGGGTAGAGTTGAGACCACATGACTTATAGCCCCAAAGAGGTTCTGTTAACAGAAGAAGAGGAGGGAAAACAGGGTTGATGAAGCAACTGTCATTCACTACGACTGTGCCCTCGTGGAGGGGAAGATCAGTGTTTTATTTGCCTTTGTAACTCCAATGTGTAGCAAAGGCTCTAGGACACAGTGGATTTTCAGTACATATTTGTTGAGCTTGCATTCTTCCTTTTGACACATCTTTATTGCCTAAGTATATTGATCTGATGGCAGTAGAATTTGGTAATGGTATGGAGGAGTAGATTTTGGATATGACAAGATCAAAATATGTGCATCAGAAATAATATCCTTGCTTGAAAGCAGTTATTTACAATGCCAGCAGCCTATTTAAAGTAAAGAATACATGTGAGTGGTGCTTAAAGAGGTGCTTGTTTAGAACACTGCCTGTTGAATAGCAGGTGCTCTAAAATGTTAAAGAAACAAACACATTCTGAGTAAAATGTGGCTTTAACTAGATTAAGTAAAAACTGTTAGTAATTCTGTATGTTTAAAGTGTAGTGGCCTAATTACAGTTATTTAGGGAGGCACCAACACCTGGGAAGCCTCCCACAGGTCTTCAGACAGACTTCAGTACTTATATATTTTCAGGCATTTTGTGCATATTCCCAGTAAATAACTAATTGTACTGTTTCATTGAATCTTAAAATGTCCTATTGAAGTACCCTAGGGGCAGAAGGTATGAACTTGATCTCCAGAGGATAGAGGTATTGCCTGAAGCATCCACCTCAAAAGTGAGAAATTTCTTTGCAGTGTCACTTTTAATGCAAAACAAAAGGCATGCACATTTTGCATTCTGTTCCATGGTATCCCCATGTTTGTTGTAATATGAACAATCATCTGCCCTTTCCCATTGGAAGCACAGCATCGAAGAAATTCTCCCCAGATGACACAAAGGCAATTTTACATTCTGTAATTCTTCCTGCCACTCATTAAGCAATTTGAGGCGTTTTCTAAAACTCATGGTAATTTTTATCCAAGGAGAAGGGCACAATAGTTCACAAGAAGGAGTGGAATCCAACTTTGGTTAAAAAATAATGATATCTGTTTTGCATAAGAACAGCTGCTTAATCAGTCTAGGCCCTGTGCTCGCACAAGTTTTGCTGAGATTTCTTCCAAATAATTTTAACAATGCTTACGCTTTCTGGTATTGCCTGAGAATGTGTAGAAAGAACACTGGGTTGGCAAGAGAAACACTGTCGTGAATGAGCCCTGTGCCCTCAGAAAACCACTTCATCTTGGTTTTCTTACCCATTAAATGAGAAGCTTAAACTCAGTCATCTTTAAAATCAATTCCATTTATCAAATTTGTTTTAAGCACAGGGAACTATATTAGATCTCTATATGTACTAACTGGACAAATACCTGGTAAAAACTGTTGGAAGAAAAAAGCAGACTTAAGAGTTTCAATGTGAGCTGCCTGTTCTTCTCTTTTGAATGGTGTGATATAGAGGTAGGTTTGAATCATAGTTACTTTTCAAATATTTTTAAACATTTATTTAGTGTCAGGTACTCTCCCAAGATCTTTAAACATCCTACCTTATTAAATCGTCATACTATCACACAATGAGATGGGTACTATTATTACCTCCATTTTACACATGAGAAAACTGAAGCATAGAGAGGTTAATTAATTTGTCCAAAGTCACAACTGGTAAAGGCAGAGCCAGGTTAGAACCTAGGAAATCTGCCTCCAGAGTTATACTACCATATTATGCTACCTCTCCATATAATAACAGAGATGATATATCTTCTCCTGCTGTGAGGTTAGGCTGCAAACTGTGCCCTGGCATTTATGCTCATGCTGTAAAGATAAATAAGATTTGGCCCCTGCCCTCCTAGAACTTACAATTCAGTGGAGGAGAGAGACTCATAAACAGCAAATTATAAGAGGAGTACTTTCAGAGGCCTGAGTGAAGATCTATGGGAGGTGGAGGAGGGAGTGGTTCTGTCTGGTTAGGGAAAGATGGAGGGTGAGGGGAAGACATACAAGGATAGCTTTGAAGGAACTTGGACTAATTGTAGGATGTGTATGAATTTACCAGGTAGAGAAGGGAGTTTGGATAAATCTGGAAGGGGATTCCAGCCAGAAGGATCAGTACACACAGAGGTGTAAGAAGGCCCATGGTGCCGCTAAAGCTTGGAGATTCCCACCCAAGTTGTGCATTGCCAGGAAGCAGGAGTGAATGTTTCCTGTATTATTTAAACTTTTTACATTGAGCATCCATTCTGTTTTTTAAAAAAAACAGATAATACTTTAAGGCACAATTGTCCAAGCCATTCTCACGTGGACTACTCTATGGTGTCCTTCTGAAATCCTCATCTTCTCCTTCTGTCTGTTCTCCCCCCTGCAGCCCGGGTGATCTTTCAGAAAGCCCCACTCTACTTACGATACTCTCATGGCTTCTTGTGACATTAGAACAAAAATCTGAGCACTTTACCTTACAAAGCTCTTACCAAGTTCTTTTAATATTGTCATCTGAGAACTTGTAGCAGGACAGTGGTTAGTTTTCTACCCTGTACAATAATAAAGTTCAAAGGAGGTCTGTTTTGCTCCTACAGTAAAGATGATTTTATGAAGCTACGTCTTTTCCTTGAAAAGTCTATTTTTGGACAAGTGGAAAGAAGCTCTAAACATAGAAGACACACACACACACACACACACACAAACACTTTGACATAAAATTACTTGCTTACTTGCTAGGTCCTGTTAGGACAGCCTTGTAGAAGATCAACATTTGGCATATACAGCCAAAGTGAAAAATGTGTAATAATGAAGTGCCAGATATAAAAGATAGAGACTCAGAGGCTTGTATAAATTGCCCAAAGATGGCTAAGAAGAAAAAACTGCTTTGAGCTTTGGCTGAAAAATTGCGAAGCGTGATCTCTGAATGATGATGCCTTCACTGAGTTTTTACTATATACAACATAAGAAAATTGACTCTATGAGGAAGTGGGACTGTGTCCAAAACATAGAACAGGTGCTTTCCTGAAGGCACTCGTAATTAAGGAGATATAAAATATATGTGCACCATAAGCAGTTTGAAAACAACTGTAAAGAAAGGAGATTAGAAATACCAGGGTGTCTAGCACAGACCTAGTGTATGTGTGCTGAGGGGTGAAAACAGATGGAAAGGGACAGCAGGTCCTGGGGAAAGATTCTCACAAGAGACAAATTTCGAGCTGGGACTTAAATGACGTGGATTGTTGTAAAATGATAAGGAGGTCATGGGAGGCGGAGGCCAAGGTTTGAGCAAAGTTAGTGAGAAGGATCCTAGGGAGATATGTATAGGAGAAGGTCTTTGTGAGCAGGACAGAGCTGTTGACAAAGTTGTGCTTCCATAAACTACCATCAAATATCTAGATAAGGTTGAGCATTATGAAAATAAATAGGAATCATACAAAAAACGAACTGGTACTTGAAAATAAGCCAATTGCTTCAGGCGTTGAGAATCTGCAATATAATTCCTGGGAAAGACAGCCTGAGTTGCTTTGCTAAATCATTAATTCCTTCAACATCTGTTGAGTACTGTGATTCACATATCAGATGCATTTAGGTGCTCCATCCAAAAATATGGTGTAAACACAAATCTTTTTTTTGGAAAAAGGAATGGTACAAGAAATAAACAAAAATACATACACACCCTACTGTTGGTAGTGATACATTCCTTCTCAGAATAATATGGTGCCTGTGTGAATAAGGAAGAAAGATATTTTTAGAGAGATTCTCTCCTCACTTTGGAGTATGAAGACAGCACCTGCCAAATTTGGCTCAAAATGATCATTGCGCCCTGGCAGACATGCACATGAACAACTGACTCAGCGACAAGGGTGATTTCAAAAGCAACAGCAGTTTCTGGGCATAGGATTTCAGCTCTGAGCATCTGTTGTAACCCTGTGCTATTTCTTTCAATATTTTTAGTAACTTGTAGTTGCAAAGGCAAGATTCCTAATAACAACAGCAATAAGGACAGATTTTATGACCCCTAGAACTAAACAGTGTGTTTTAGTTATTGAAGAACCAAGTCAACCATTTTAAACAGCATCTTCTTTCCCAGTTTACACTTGGAAGAAGTAAAATGTATTTTTTGTCAATTGTATCTAGCTCTTTAATGAATAATTTTCATCATTTAATAGTATAAACTGCTAATTTATAACCCAGATTATATTCTGCTCTTTTAGCAGAATTTAATTCTTTTATAGAATTAGTTTTTTTTTCCTAGGAAAAATACCTTAGGAACACATTTATACCTGAACAGGGATGCTGAACATGGATACTAGTTGTTTTATTTTTCTTTAAATTCTTTGATCCAAACATTATAAAAAGCCCACATAAAGACAATTACAACCAGCAAATATAAAAAGAATGGAGTGACATTAAGTCTTTGCTGTTGCCTTTAATGACATGCTCTGAATGATTATTTCTTCTAGTTAGAGGAAATATTTGGCCTTATGACAAAACTCATCCTCTTAATTAACCTCAAGTGAATGCGAGGCGTATTTAAAAATCGTGGCTGAGTGATTGTAGCCAACTTTTCCCATTTGACATCTGTGAATTCCCGGGTTAGAGTTTCCATAATCTGTGTGGAATAGGTTCATATGCGGTGTAGAGGAAGGATGGGAAAGTCAGTGTGCATTATATATGTCTCTGGCTCTCACTGGGCCTCATTACAGAATGTTGCAATGTTCAAAGTTGTATTAGGTTAGCAACCTCTGACATAGCCTTCCCCAAGTTTGCATGAATATGAGTACGGAGGTGCAAAAGAAAATCTTAAAACTGTTATACCACCTAAGAAGATAAAAGAAAAGAAAGCTAATTGACAGAAGGTGGATTTAGAAACACCTCCTCATTTCCCTTTCTGGCACACCCATGCTTTACCATATGAAATAGGTATTTGAAAAAAACCCAAAAAACTGCAGCGTACTCTGATTCCTCTTCCTTGCCATCTGTGCCATCCTAGGGAGCCAGGGTCTCATATTTCTTCTGCACAATCAATGATTTTTTAAGATGACAAAAGTATCTACTCCCCTATCTTTTTATATTTGTTTATACTAAAGGTTACTGGAAAACAACAGAGTTGGAAGAAGGAGGCAGCTGCTGGCAGGGGGCACGTTGCCTGTTATAGAGGAACAAATAAACAGATGGATCTGGTTACAATCTTCTTCCGCTTAATAAATGAGAAACTTTGGGAAAGTGACTTATTCTTTCTGAGCTTCAGTTTCTTCATCTCTAATATGTATATAATATTAGTATTATCTATCTTGCAGAGTTATTATATGGATTTGAAGTAGAAAGTGTCCTATATAATGTTGCCCTATAGTAGGTGTTTGTCTCAGTCTATTTGGGCTGCTGTAACAAAATACGACAGACTGGGTAATTTATTAAACAACAGAATTTTCTTATTGTTTTGGAGGCTGGGAAGTCCAAGATCGAGTTACCAGTAGACTCAGTGTCTGGTCAAGGTTTGCTCTGCTTTAAAGATGGTGCCTTTGGTGTCCTCACATGGTGGAAGGGGCAAGGCAGCTCCCTTTAACCTCTTTTATAAGGGCCCTCATGACTTAATCACTTTCCCCAAAGTCCCACTTCTTAATACTATACATTATTAGATTCCAACATGAATTTTGGGGTGATGCCAAGATTCAGAACGTAGCAGTGTTCGAGATGTGGTAGCTGTTCACCACCACCACCCTGTGTAGTTTCCAATAGGTAAAGCATTATGGTTAGGGGAGGAGAGGGGATGATAGATGTTTGTTGTAGTGTGTGACGGGTGATGTGATTTTTAATTCGTTGGTTTGGTTCAGTATGTCACAGAGCCAGACATAGGGGAAAAAAGAACTCTTCTCCTCAGAATTGTAGCGCTGACTGCTAGAAGCCAGGATTGAAACCTACACTTCAACTGTAGGTTGGTAAGTGTGATTCAGGCAGAAATTGGCCAGAATTCATAAACTGGGCAAGTTGCCTATGCTGGTCTCAAACTCCTGGGCTCAAGTGATCCTGCTGCCTTGGCCTCCCAAAGTGCTGGGGTTATAGGCGTGAGCCACTGTGCCTGGCACAGTCTACTATTGATGGGCATTTAGGTTGATTCCATGTCTTTGCTATTGTGAACTGTGTTACGATGAATGTGTGCATGCATCTTAATGGTACAACAATTTACATTCCTTTGGGTATATATCCAATAATGGGATTGCTGGGTCAAATTGTAACTCTGTTTTAAGTTCTTTGAGAAATCGCCACAGTGCTTTCCACAATGGCTGAACTAATTTACATTCTCAGCAGCAGTGTATAAGCATTCCCTTTTCTCTGCAACCTCGCCAGCATCTATTATTTTCTGACTTTTAAAAAATAATCGCCATTCTGATGGTGTGAGATAGTATCTCGTTGTGGTTTTGATTTGCATTTTTCTAATTATTAGTGATGCTGAGCATCTTTTCGTACGATCATTGGTCACATGTATATCTTCTTTTGTAAAGTGTCTGTTCATGTCCTTTGCTTACTTTTTAATGGGGTTGTTTTTTGCTTGTAAATTTGTTTAAGTTTCTTAGAAATTCTGGATGTTAGACCTTTGTCGGATGCATAGTTCACAAATATTTCTGTAGGTTGTCTGTTTATTCTGTTGATAACTTCTTTTGCCATGCAGAAGCTCTTTAGTTTAAGTCTCATTTGTCAATTTTGTTTTTGTTGCTGTTGCTTTTGTTATCTTCGTCACGAAATACTTGCCAGGGTCTATGTCCAGAATGGTATTTCCTAGGTTATCTTTTGGAGTTTTTATAGTTTTAGGTTTTACATTTTAGTCTTTAATCCATCGAGTTGAGTTTTGTATATGGTATAAGGAAGGAGTGCAGTTTCAGTCCTCTGCATATGGCTAGCCAGTTATCCCAGCACCATTTATTGAATAGGGAATCCTTTGTCTGTTGCTTGTTTTCATTGACTTTGTTGAAAATCAGATGGTGGTATGTGAGCGGCATTATTTCTTGGCTCTCTGTTCTGTTCCGTTGGTCCATATATCTGTCTTTGTACCAGCATCATGTTTTGGTTACTTGGAGTATAGTAAATTGATTTTTCCTATCCATGAAGTTTTTCCAGTTGTTTGTGTCATCTCTGATTTCTTTGAGCAATGTTTTTAACTCCCGTTGTAGAGATCTTTCGCCTTCCTGGTTAGTTGTATTCCTAGATATTTTACTCTTTTTGTGGCTATTGCGAATGGGATTGCATTCTTGATTTGGCACTCAGCTTGAATGTTGGTGTATAAAAATGCTATTGATTTTTGTACATTGTTATTGTATTCTGAAACTTTGCTGAAGGTGTTTATCAGATGAAGTAGTTTTGGGCAGAGACTATGGGGTTTTTTAGGTATAAATCACATGGTCTGTAAACAGAGATAGTTTGACTTCCTCTCTTTCTATTTGGGTGCCTTTTATTTCTTCCTCTTGCCTGATTGCTCTGGCTAGAACTCCCAGTACTAAGATGAGTAGGAATGCATACCACATTTTTGAAAGAGAAATTATATCAAATGATAACAGCTATTTTCAAAATATTTAGAAACACTTTCTAAAAGAACAGTAATTTAGAGGGGTTTTGTCCAGTAACATATTACAATGTATTACAAATCAGAATATGGAAAAAGATGCGTTAATGGATTAATGATGGACATATTAATGAAATTGAAGGCAGAGTCCTCAATAGATCCATGTGATAAAAATCACACTTAAAATAAGTGGGAAGGAAGAAAGAAATATATCATAAGTCATGCTAGACAGCAGAGGAAACTAGGAAAAAGTTTTACCTAAAATAAATTCCACCTGAATTGGAGATATAAATGTTTAAGAAAGACCTGAAGTAAATTGTACATAGAACAAGTAAATAAATATAGAAGGACTGGCCTAAATGTAGGTGTCTATATCTAAATTTATATCTATACTTATCTTCATTTATATCATCTGGAAGTGTGAAAATCTAAGGATGGCACAACAGGGAGAAGCCATAAGAAAATGAAGGAAGATTTGGCATATAAACAATAAAATCATAAATAAACCCCATAAATAAAAAGAAAAGACAGATGCATGAATGATATATTACTTTTGCAATCTGCTTTCTGATTTTTCTACAATGGGAATGGTACTTGGTGTTCTCTAAGAGGACCAGATATACAGATGATGACAGAGAGGCAGTAGAGCATGGAAATTGAGGGGACCTCAGTGGCATATAACCTCTTTTCCAATCCTGGGATACTTCTTGTGTCACATTATACAATTTAACCTAGCTTGTCTGTGCCTCAGTTCCTTGATCTTTGTAATGAGTAGTAAAACTTACCTTAGAGTTGTAAGAATTAAATGTATTAATGTGTACGCATGGCTGTTAGTGCCTGTTATTTAACGAGCACTTTAAGTGATAGCTATTATTATTTAAGACCTTTCCTAGTTTCAACGTCCTATAGTCCTGCAGAGGACAAAAGAATGAATGGGCGCTTGGCAGAAACAATTCCTTTTCCAACAGAATAACTAACTTCAGAAGGGACTATCAGATCCTAATAAATTGTGCTCTTTAGCTCAAGGTTTAAAAGAAGCTTATAGTTCCAGGCAATGGTCAAATGTGGTCAGTTGTTAGGGCTAAAATTACATTAATGACATTATATAATTTTACATAATGAGGAAAACAGAGCAAGAAACATGTACCTTTTATTATCTGCATAAGCAAAGTAAACATATAAAATAATGGCATAAATTTTATGGGGTGAGAGGGAGTTGGGAAGGAGACAAGTTCTCTTTGTTTGTTCTCACACATGGACAATAAATGCAATTACAATTTTCCCTTGATTTCTTCTCTACATGAAAGCTGAAATCCTGGATATACCTGCCACAAATGATCCTTGTTCTCAGCTTAGTCTTTTACTTTCTATTTGACTCTGTGGTGACATTGATAAGCTGCTTCATCGCTTCTCTATTGTTGCCCACATGACACACACCTTGTAAAGCTGTGATCAAAAGAATAGATGTGCTGAGGAGAGGATGAGTAATTGTAAACCTACCATGAATCCACATGATATCTGCACCAGGGAAAAGAGAGCGAGGAAGAGAAGTAGCAATTAACTGAAAGACAGCTGTTTTGAAGCTGATTGGGTGGAAACATATGACCAAAATACATACTGGGTTGGAAGGCCCCCTTTTTTTAAATTATGTTTTTTTTCCTAGTGCCAAAAGCAATATTCACTAATGGTAGAGAAAAAAGGAAATAAAGATAAGTAAAATAACATTGCCTATAATCCCAATCTCCAGTTGTAGAGAGGATAAAGTAATGAATGGGTATAAGGAGCAAACTGCTCTTAAGAACAGAGCATTTTGATGGATCTCTGTGATTTATTTTTTACTTCATCTGGAGGTACTTTTTTGTTTTTAAAGTAAAGACAGGGTCTCATTATGTTGTTGTGTTGCTCAGGCTGGTCTTGAACTTCTGGGCTCAAGTGATCCTCTCATCTCAGCCTCCTGAATAGCTGGGACTATGTGTGCCACCACCCCCAGCTATAGCTATATATTTTTTTTTTTTTGAAAAAATGCATTCAAATGATATTTGGTATTTTATACTTCTTTTTCACTTACTATATTACAAACGTATCTGTAAAAAATGGTAAAGCATTTATGAACCAAATTTTAATAGCTGCATAAAATTCTATTATACAATTCCATTACAAATATCATAATTTATTTTACTTATTTCCCAATTTTGGACACGCAGATTACCTATATCTTGTACCTATTTTTATGTAGAAATCTTTGGGCACATGAGTTATTTCCTTAGAATAAATTCCTTGAAATTAAATTGCTAGGTCGAAGTTTATGCATATTTTAAGGAGCTTGATACTGTGCCAAATTGCTCTGGAGAAAGGCTTTATCAATTTATGCCTCCACCAGCAGTGTATACAAGAGTGCCTAATTCTTTTTGTCTTTGACAATTCTAGGCATTCTAATTATTTTTTATCTTTGTGTTCTTATTGAACTAACCCTGCCCTCACAAAGATTTCATCTAGAAGGAGATAAGACAATATACAGACAATTTCATTGTACAGTGGTTATCTCTATAATAGAGGAAGTATAGGGATCTATTGAAGCCTGCAGAAGAAGCACCTTAACTAGAATGTGGAATTTTCTCATTACCGTTTTAATCTACATTTCTTTGATTGCTAACAAGTTTAACTTTTTAAAGTAGGTTATTCACAATTTTAATTTCTTCATTTGCAAATTACAGGTCTGTGAAAATAAACCTAGAATCTGTCAACTAAAATCACATTGAAAAACACTTTTCATGATTTGTACTTTCGGACATGATGAATGTAACTGGAAAACCTTACCTCTTTTCAAATATTATTTCATCATTTAGTTAACTGTATTTTTAAAATAGATGGTCTTTATCACATTGAGCATTTAACTATTTCACCCTTTGTTTCTATCTGTTTCACATACTTTGTAGCTCTGTTAATAGCTACAGAGATAAAGAGGGACATTAGAAGAGGTGAAATGGCTGGGAGTGGTGGCTCACGCCTGTAATCCCAGCACTTTGGGAAGACGAGGTGGGTGGATGATGAGGTCAGGAGTTCAAGACCAGCCTGGCCAACATAGTGAAACCTCATGCTTACTAAAAATACAAAAATTCGCCATGTGTGTAGGCACGCACCTGAAGTCCCAGCTCCTCGGGAGGCTGAGGCAGGAGAATCGCTTGAACCTGGGAGGCAGAGCTTACAGTGAGCTGAGACTGTGCCACTGCACTCCAGCCTGGGTGACAGAGCGAGACTCTGTCTCAAAAATAAAATAAAATAAAATAAAAAGATAAAATGTTGGTTAATCAGCAATCTAACATTCTGAAATATGTTTGTACCTAATAACTTTCACCCTTTTTAGTTTTATTCTACATTTTTCTGAAGATCCTAGCCAGTGCAGAAGGTCAAGTAAAAGAAATAAAAGGCAAAAAATATAACAAAAAAGAAGTAAAATAATCTTCGTTTGCAGACAACATGACTAGGCACATATAGAAATCCACAAAGCAACTATTAAACCTGATATTGAACTTAGCAAGGTAACAGAGTGAAAGATCAATATACAAAGTTGCATTTCATACTAGAAGCAAATAAGTTTTATAAGCAATTCTATTTGTAGTAGCCTAAAATATGAAATATATAAAAATAAATTTAACAAAAGTTGTGCAAAACCTATGTACTGAAAATTATAAAGCATTGCTGAGAAAAATTAAAGAGGACCTAAATAAATGAAGAAATACACCCACTTCATAAATTGGAAGACTCAATATTATTAAATGTCAATTTTTCCAGAATTTATTTATAGAGTGAATGTAATCCCAATTAAAATTTCAGAGCCCCTTTTTTTTGAGAGGGCTAGAAATTAGCCTGTTGATTCTGAAATTCACATTTAAGGCAAAGGACCTAGAATAATGAAAACAAAGTTTGATTTGTAGACTTACTATAAAGCCATGATAATTAAGCCTGTAGTATTGGCATAAGAACAAGTAGATAAATAAATTAATGAATGGAGCAGCATAGGACATCTAGATATAAACCCACATATACCATCAATTGATTAAAAAGTTTTTAGAGATGGGGGGTCTCACTATATTGCCAAGGCAGGTCTTGAACTCCTGGACTTAAGAAATATGCCTGCCTCGGTCCCCCAAAGAGTGGGGATTACAGCTGTGAGCCACTACACTTGGCCACAATTAATTGATTGTTGAAAAAAGCACCACGTGTATTCAATGGGGAAAGGATTTTTTTTTTTTCTTCAGCAACTGGTGCTGGAATAACTGAATAGACATGGGAAAAAAATGAACTTTAATACTTACCTAACTCTATAAACAAAACTTAATTGAAGATAAATAATTGACCTGTGTTTAAAAGGTAAAATTATAAACTGTCTAGAAGGAAACAATATGTTAGTAAACTTGATATACACAAAGATTTTTTATGAAAAGTACTAACCATAAATGAAAAAAATATACAAATTTGGCTTTATCAAAATTTAAATATCTTCTAATGAAAAGGCATTGTTAACAAAATGAAAAGACAAGCCAGAGATGGAAGGAATATATCATATATCACAATACATATGGAGGACATAAATATAAAGGACATATATTTACATATAAAGAACTACAACTCCACAATAAAAGACAACCCCATTTAAGTGGCACTACGGACATAAAAAGGGACAAAACATTATTAATTACAGTATTAAATAAGTGTAAATTTAAATCACAGTAAGAAGCCACTTCAAACCTACTAAAATGGCTAAAATGTAAAAGACAGCACCCAATATTGGTGAGTATGTGAGGCAGCAGGAGCTCTTATATTTTGCTTGCAGACATAACAAGTGGTGCAGGCATTTTGGAAAAAGTTTTGGCAATTTCTAAACTTTTGCCTACCCTAAGACTTTGCAAATCCACTCCTAAGTGTTTCCCCAGGGAGACATGAAAACATATATCCAGTCTGTTCACACAAAGATATGTATATGAATGTTCATGGAAACTTTCTTCATAAGAGCCCCAAACTAGAAACAACCCAAATGGCCATCAACAGGAAACTGAGTAAACAAACCCTTGTATATTGATACAATGGACTACAGGTTGGCAATCATGTGGGAAAAAACCCTCAAAAACATATATTGATTGAAAGAAGTGAGACACAAAAGAGTTCCCACTGTGTGGTTTCATTAATATGAAGTTCAATAACAGGGAAAACTAATGTATGTGATAGAAATCAGAGCAGTAGTTGCCAATGATGGCTGCAAATTGACTACAAGAGGGCATACAAAACTTCTCTGGAGTGATGGAATTGTCCTCTAGCTCAACAGGTTTTGGTTATGTGGATGTACACATTTGTCCAAGCTCACTGAATTTTACTCTTAAGACCTATGCATTTCTGTGTCTGCGAATTTTACCTCAACAAAAATGTTTCTGATAAAGGTATCAATGTAGAAAGATAAAATAATAAAATTTAGGAGCATATTTTCACAACCTTGGGTGGGGAAAAACTTCCTAAGAAAGGTAAGAAACTGTGCTGCAATAAGAGATAGATATATTAAACTTCAAAAAGCTTAAAAATGTGTAAGGTTAAATATCACATAAATGAAAGCAAGAGATCGAAGACAAAAAGAGAAAAATATTTCAACACCTATGAAAGGCAAAATTTAACAATTTTAATAAATAATGATTTCTAAAAAATGGATATGAATAAGGTAGATAACCTAATAGAAAAAAATTGGCAAAGTATATACACCAAAAAGTCACAGAAAGAAGAATGCAAGTAGCCAGGAAACTCATGAAAAGATGCTTTATTTCAGTAGTACTCAGGGAAATAAAAATTAAGCCATTATATGGTAAAAATGGGAATCTTCAGAAACACAATTAGTGAAAAGGGAAAATGGGTAGTTATACATTGCTGGTTGAAATGTGAATTGCTACAACCTTTTGGGAAAGCATCTGGCAACATCTGACAATGTTTAGAATATGTCATGTTGTTTGACCTTGTAGTCTCTTTTGGGAATCTATGTTATGATAAAAAACACAAGTATTTAAGGGTGGATGAGAAACAATGCTTATTTGTTGTTTTATAGTGGCAAAAAGAAAAAAAAACTGAAAACAACCCAAATGAACATTGATAGGGGAATAGACGAATTAGAATAATCCTCAATATAAATTGTTGTACCAATATTAAAAAGAGTGAATCAGATTTACATATATTGACCTGGGGGGATTCCAATGACACGTTATTAAGGGAAAAAAGTAAGTTGGGGACTAATGTGTAATAGATTATCGCATTTCAGATTAAAAAGAAATGCAAATACAAATATGTGCTTTATTGGAGTATAAACATGGACTACTATTGTTTTCTTCAAGAATTGTCACATTTATATCCTTTTAAAATTTCCTCCCTACTGAGTAACAGGAATGCTTAGTAATATTCAGCCCAATTCTATAACTCTTCAGTTTTTAGAGTCTCATTTTGGTTCTCTAGGCTCAGCTGGAGATTATGTATGAGCTGTGCATTTTTGGCCCCAATCTCAACAATCAGATAAGTGGTTCCTCTTCTCTTCCAGAAGACCAAGAGGGTAGAATTGCTAATGGAAGTTTCTCAGGAGGGTGGATGTGTTGGTGGAAGCTTCTATTTTATGAATCTGGGCAGGGCCTCAAGGAGAGAAAGAGGTTGGCTCACCCTACACATCCATTATTGATAAAGGATAGAATTTGTAGACTGCTGCCAATCATTCTACTTGCTTTTTCACAAAATCAGTTTTATTAATCTCTTGTTAAATTGAGATTATTTAGAATAGTAAAAAAAATTAAAAACTGGACAACTAGTCTCATGGCAGTGTACGAAAAAGACTATTCAGTAGAAAGAATATTAGTGAAGTTGAAAAAACTGCCCTCCTTAAAACCTTATGTAGAAATTATGACTCCTAGAGTCCAGTCTGTCTGTTTAGTAATAGAGGCCCCTTTGTGCTTTAGGAGTTCCCGAAGAATCAGAACTGATCTTATTACTGTAAATTTACCGTTTTTTCAAAGGATATTTGGACTATTTTCAAGTCAGGCCTAAAATATAGATGCAGGAAGCCAATTATGTCTACTTACCCTTTTTCCCTCTAAGCTATTTTCCTCTGGTTCTCATGGTGGCCCTATTCCCTCCTCAACTATACGTAGCAGTTGCCATTTCCTGCGTGGTCAAATTCCATACCAATGCTGGATAAAACCTCTTTCCCAGGAGTCTGTTTTTATATGAGTGTTTCTTTACGCTCCTCTATTTCTGGGAGCCAACTGCGTTCCTTGGATCATGGTGCCTTCTCCGTCTTCAAAGCACATCACTCCAGCCACTGCTTCTGTCTCTCCACCTTCCTCTTCTGACTCTGATCCTCTCACTTCCCTCCAAGGAGGACCCTTGTGATTACACCGAACCCACCTAGATAATCTAGGGTAATCTCCCCATTTTAAGGTCCTTAGCTTAGCCACAGTTGCAAGATCCTTTCAACCACGTAAGGTAACAGGTTCTGGGGTTTAGGATGTGGACGTCTGTGGGACCATGAGTCAGTCTTCCATAGGAGGTCAGTATTGTGTCTGTTTCAGTTTTCAGCGCTCTGATCAGCATTTTAAAAACTTGTATCTGCATCTCAAGGAGAGAGCCTATGAGAAGGGGTTTAAACTCAGAAACCTACAAAAGTCAGGAGGATAATAAAAACCTGAGAAGCAGAGTGCAAAACAGCAGGCAGTGGTGGGCACTGTGCATGAACTAGAGACTGCATGCCTGTCTAGAGGGGGATGAGGCATCTTATCTATCTAATGAGGTTGAAGACAAGGTGATCCTCAGCTTCAGCTACTAGGTGGGCAGATAGGCAATAATACAAGATTCAATTTTTCAAGAGAAGCTTTGAAATGAGGACTTTAGACAATGGTGTGCTGGGAAGTGTTCAGTAACAAAATGTGTGTGTGTGTGTGTGTGTGGGTGTGCGCGCATATATGCAATATGTATTATAAATTTTACTGATATAAAGAATGCATTGTAGCATACAATTTGCAAATACTCATAAAATTTAAAATACTGTGTGACTTGCTATTTCTTACTAAATCCATTATTGGGTTTTATAATTCTACCACCAACAATAGGGTCACATAACCAGACTATGAATAAAAGCTTGATTATTAGTGAAGTTCTAACCTATCTTCGTTGTTTCACTTTTGTTGTTTTGTTATGGTTCATGAAAGTATCAATCAACATTCATATTATAACTACACTTGTTTATCAGGGAGATAAGTGACTTCTTTTCTGAACTGGATAATAGTTTTCAGATACTGGAAGACTACTTTGTCAATTTTTTATGCTATTCACAAGGTAAAGACTACAGGCATAACACAGTTTTAAGTTTAATCTGCATTATTAGCATTTTCTCCATTACTTTCTTAAGTCTAGACAATCAACAATGAACCAAGCCCTTATTTGTAATGTTTGCCTGTTTCTATGGTGTCAATACCCTCATCATGACTTAGTTTAAGCCACTAAAGGATGTTATGTGGAATTGTAAGAGACGTGCAATGGCATTCCATTAGATAGCATTTTCACTCTACAGATACAATAGGTATAAATTACTATAAGAACATAGGCCACAGTAAATTGTAATAAAATAATTAGCAAGTAATAAATGTTGAATATTTATTACCTTTACAAAATTTTATTTTTTAATAGCTTTAGGCTGGGCGTGGTGGCTCATGTCTGTTATCCCCCACCTGTGGTCCCAGCTACTCTAGAGGCTGAGGTGGGAGGATCGCTTGAGCCTGAGAGGTCGAGGTTGCAGTGAGCTATGATTGTGCCACCGCACTCCAGCCTGGGTGACAGAGCAAAAACCTGTCTCAAATAAACAAATGAACAAAGAAACAAACCCAGCTTTATTGATATATAATTTCTATACCATAAAATTCACCCTTTGTATTCTAAAAATTTTAGTTTGTTTACCAACTTGCACAGTCATCACCACAACCAAATTGTTGCCTTTGTTTTAATAGAATTCATTTAGATGTATGTTTATATAACTTAAGTTTTAATAGCAGTTTTGTATAACAGCCACTCACAAAATTCTTGAAAATTGAACTCTTGGCTCTTGCGAGCGGTTCTTCAGCACATCATTGATTTTATGTAAAATCTAATTCTAAAACATTGGCTCAATGTAAAAAGCAAAAACAAAAGCACACCAGCAATTTAGGTCTGGTTGAGAGGTCATGATTTTGTGGTCTCTGTAAAATGAGAAATGAGCAGTGACACTAGATGTTACACAAGGAAGACCCCCAGGCGTCACTGGGGGCCTGAGCGGGCTTTGCTTCCTAGGCCTCCTGCCTGAGTGTGGCACAGGAGGTACGTGGGACTCTCCCCTTTCACTATGCAGAACTGGGGGCAGTGAAGGTGCTGTTATGCCAGGCCTCAGTGGAGGCCTCCATGGGCGAAACCCTCAGTGGTGGGAGAGGCAGAGGCTGTGGCAAGGGGTCTTCATTCCTACAACTTTTCCTGTACACTCTGGGGTAAGCAGAGCAAGAGTGGAGGAAGAATGGAAGCCGCCACGTGAAGGCTGAGACATTTATGAGACATCCCAAATGGGAATCTCAAAATAGTTGGGGAGATTTCTTTGGGGGAAGAGGGAAGATTCTGATGCCCTGGCATCTTTGTGAAGGTGTGTTAAAGTCACACTATATCTGGAAGGATTCTTATATCGGATGACTATATAATTTATATCCCAACCCGAGGTACTTCGGAGAGTGAAAATGAGTGTTATTAATAAAATAGCCAGGATATCAGGCATAAATTGGGACTGTTCTGGACAAACCAGATATGTGGCCACTTTACTTATAAAGGATCTAAGCTCATGGTTCTTGAAGGGGAGGAACCATATCCAGTGAGAGACTTTTTCAAAATAAGCATGCAATTGGGAATGGGATGAGCCTGGGCTGCAGAGGGCAGTTGTTCATTAGAATTCAGTGCCAGGAGGGTGTGTAGTCTCCAGCAGCTCTCCAAGTGACTTTCTTGTCTCCTCCACCCTGAAGCCCACTCCATAGAAGAACACAGAGAATCACAGGGCACTAGAATCATATGGTGGCTGAGCTTGGCACACAGCCTGGCACAGAGAAGGTGTTGATTGTTTATTTATTGACTGACTGCCTAAAATAACTCATGTGTCTTGATTTTTGGTCTGCTATCCTTTCTAGGAATTCTGTCAGTTTCTGGTGCAAAGCAGCTGGAAGCTTCTCTGTGTGTGTGTGTGTGTGTGTGTGCGCGTGCGTGGTGTGTGTGTGTTAATTGCATGCACAGGATCCAGGGAGAGAGGAGTTGGTCTCACAATCCTCCGGACAATTCCCACCTCAGTTGTGACCTTGCCTGTTCTTCCCTTGCCCCTGTGACTCACTTGTGCAGTTCTTAAGGAGATGGATATAACCCCATCCCAGCATGACAAGGCTGCCTTTGTTAGAAATTACTTTGCTCCAGGAGACTCTGAGCACAAACCTATTCTTAAGCTTGTACTGGTAGCCCCATGCCTGTAAGGTGCTGGGGAGAAAGACCACGTGAGAGAGAGAGGTAGCCTGGAAGCAAAGGACCATAAAATAGCACCTCCAGTCTCAGCGTAACCGTTCACGTGGTGCGATACAGGCACCATATTTTCTGGGTCTAGTATGTCAGTAAATAAAATGCCACAGATGTTGCTGAATATTTTATGATTAACGTGCCCCAGGCGTCCCTAAATGTTTTATAATTTCCGGGTAAAGAAAAAAAAAGCATCCAGGGCGGTGTACTCTTAGCAGCAAGCTGAGAAGCATTATGATGCCTATGGTAGGAGGCATTCCCTCTTCTCATAATCACACTTTCAATGGTTATAAAGGTTAAAGCGTCAGTTCAGGGTGAACAGTGCAAACACAGGAACATAGCATCTAACAGGAGAGGCGGAGACTAATTTTGGGACCACTGTAATGACTCCATGGTTTGAATTTGAATATAATCAATCTTGAAAGATGAGACTGATGTCTCTGGCTTTTTTGGACTGAAGCCCTTTTTGGGTTGATCTGTGGAGTGGAAGTGTTTTCTTTATGACGGGGAGGTACAGTGGTTTGTTTATAAGGGATGCATTCAGCTCAAGAATTGGTTTCCTCCATCATTCTCAGCAAACTAACATAGTAACAGAAAACTAAACACCGCATGTTCTCACTCAGAGGTGGGAGTTGAACAATGCGTACACGTGGACACAGGGAGGGAAACATCACACACCAGTGCCTGTTGGGGGGTGGGGGACTAGAGGAGGGATAGCATTAAGAAAAATACCTAATGTAGGTGACCGGTTGATGGGTGCAACAAACCAACATGGCACGTGTATACCTATGTAACAAACCTGCATGTTCTGCACATATATCCCAGAACTTAAAGTATAATAATTAAAAGGAAAAAAAAAAAGATGTCAAGGTCAAATAGATGTGGATTTAAACCTAGCTCCCTGGTCTGTAAGATGCTCATTTGTGAAATTAATATAATTCCTATTTTTCAGGGTTGTTGTGAAGATACAATAAAATAACGTATCTAAAAAAATATTGGTTTCCTCATAAGAAGGAAATCTTCATGGTCCTCTATCTTTAAACACATCTACATTGTTTAAACAGCAGAGGGCGCCCTATTGACAGCAAACTTAAACTCAGCTGCGTGGACCAAATGGTCTCAGGGGTGTGTGTACTCTTAATCTACCTCTGCATACACCTTCAGTGAACTCAGAGTGGAGTCTGGCTCCGCAGGTCAGGGTAGGAGACAAGATAAAATTAGAGAGCTGTGGAGGAGGGGTGAAACAGTGTAGGGTCATGGTGGATGAAGCCCATGGACTTAGGGCGCATGATTGCAGATTCAAATTCCAGCATTGCTTCTTACTAGCTCTGTGTCCTTGAGTTATTTATCCTCCATTCAGTTTACTTATTAATACAGTGGTGATAGATACTTGTTTGTAAAGCCCTTGGCACAATGCCTGGCCTATGCGAATTACCCAATAAATATTAGCTTAAAAAAAAAAGCAAGCAAGTAAACACCCTCAGGTTCCGACTAGGAGAAGATAGAAGCAGAAAATGAGCAGGGAGCCTGCTCGCCCACAAGCCTGGAATGACTCATTCTGGAAAATGTTACACACACTAAGCGTTGATATATATGCTCATTTACTGATTTTAAACAATCCTTTATTGGTTGCAAATAGGTTTTGCTTATTTTATAATTGTTTTCCATTTATTTGGGAGGTGCTGGTATTTTTTCACATCAAAATGATTTGAGTGTGAAATTCTAAAATAGAAGTTGGAAATCATACTAGGAAATAATTCTATGCTTTTTCAGGGAGAAACTGGATATGACCAAGAAAACCGGCAATTTAAGGAAGAGTGATGTAAACTGTTGGGACATCTTTCTAAACCTTGCTTCAGATTTTGGGGTTTGAAGATGCAAAGGAAATGGCTCCTCATCATTCCTCAATTTGAATCATGGGGACCACCCTTGACACAGTTGACAGAATTTCAGAGCAAGAAGTGTCCTTAAGGGTCTCACACTTTAATAAGTACCCCCTACCCACCCCTTCCGCACCCCACACTCCCCACCCAATTAAATAAAAATCTCTTGGTGTGAGGCTAGGTTATCAGCACTGTTACAAGCTTCTCGTATGATTCTTATATGCAAGCGGTACTGTGAACCTTTGATCTACGCCTACCACTTTACTGCTGGGGAAAGTACTGTTTGCTGGTGGGGAAGATATTTGCCTATCCTCCATGCAGCCTTCAAAATGATGGCTTTAAAATAGAAATTTAACAGGTTAAAAGCCCTCAATGCCCTCCCTGCTCTCCCATCTCTCTCCAGCTTTCGGAACAAAGTTCAGGGCCTCCAGTTAAATCACAATTCCTTTCAGTATTTGCCTCAGTTTCTCTATTCCCCTTACCTCACTGCCTATACCCTTCTCTCTAGTCAGGCCCAACTGCTTGCAGTTCTGGAATGTGGGGTGGCGCTGCCCAGTGTCATATCTTAACAAATGCCTTTCCTTCCTCCTGCTAGGCTGCCTTTATCTCTTTCTTCATTTTCAAAATGCAGCTCAAGCTGAGACATCCAAGTAGCAAGGGAAAGAGGGAGCATTAGTGGTTGATATCCTGTGTCAAAACATCGTGAATTTATTTTAGAGACTGGGAAAGATCCTTGAGATTCTCTAAGTTCAAGCTCAAATGCTTTCAGGGCTAGGCTGGTATCATAAATGTGTGAAGGAAAACCAGATATGAGACAAAAAGGTGACAGGACCCTGGCCATCTGGAGAGCAGGTGTCCCATTTAAAGGTGATTAAATTCAACTTTTTGAGAAGCACTGAACATTCAGTCCAGGAGCTGCCAATCTGCCACCCTTCCAATCACGCTGGTTTACAGAGAAACTGAGAGCCCATGTGAATCAGCTGAGGACTTGGTTGTATACAGCAGCAGGAGAGCCCAGGCCTTCTGAATCCAGGTCCAGTCTTCTTCATAGCATGCAATAAACCTTTGGCACATTTTTCTTCTCAATTTTATTGTATTTATTCCGTATAGTAATAAAGACCAACATTTATACAATGGTATACAATTAGAAAAAAACAACCCTAGCTTTCTTTTAGAAACTGCATATCAGGAAGGTGCTGTAGAAACATGTATCTTGCTTCCTGTTGGACTTATCTGCAGAGGCAGAAGGCAACCTTCATAGGTCTGCCTGGAAGCTGGTCTTGGCTTTAGTGATATTCTAGTCTGAGACCACGTAGGGGGAAAGTGAATCATTGCCAAGCTTCTCTTCCCGCTCACAGTTACTGTGCAATGAAATCTTAGCTCTGATGTCTGATTTATGGATTACCCTCTCTAGGCTGCCTGGATGGATTTTATCCCTTAAGGATTTCTAAAAATAAAAACATCTTACCCAGCCTTATTTTCTAGAAGAAAGGGGTTTGTTCAACCAGACAAAAGTATACACTGAAATGTCAGTGTTATCCTCCTATGTGACTGAGACAGAGGCTGAACATTTCCTCTGGCTTGGGGGATAGCTCCTGTACTGCCTGGCTACCTAAAGCATCCCTGCTGGGAGAGAGAAAAGGCTTTGCTCTCACACATGGACACCCTGGGCTCATTGGTCTGCTTCAGGGGTCACGGTCCAAAAGAAGGTGCAGAGAGTACATGGATCTGCCCTTGGCTTTTCTGAAAGAAGCTGCTCCTAACTCCCAATTTCTATTTACCTCAAGAGACAACTGTGAAAATAGCTTTGTTGGCTTCTTTGCCAAAGGATTCACTGTTGCAGACAGAAGAGTCTTACACATATCATGCCATCAACAGGAGTGGGAAGGAGATAGCAGAGATAAGGAGAAAAGGGAGTGTGGTGTGCAGGGTATTATGTCTCTTGATTGGTCAGTAGATGGCACAGGCTTGGAGTGGAGAGGCTGAGATTTAGGGATATCTATTATTTATCAAGGTGACTCTCCCTTTCCTCCACAGTAAAGCATCTCATAATAGGTGGGAGACTTCCCTCCTAGCTCCCGGACACTTATCACCCCTCTGTCTTGTTGTTATATTGTGGTGACCCATAGTGGTTTATGAGATACAGACAATTCCCCTGCCCGGTGTGAATGGCCAGGTGTGTCTTTGTTCATGCTGTGGTCACAGAAAGGGAAAACTCTCCTTGCAAAGCAGGTGAGTCTGTGTTTAAGGCAAATTCCTTAATTTCACTTTCTTGCCTTGAAAGTCTAGATTGAAGAAATATGAATATTTGCAATAAAAGCAAAAAATATAAATTTAAAATAAAAATGAAAACATAAGAATGAAGGAACAATAAATTATCTTTTTACTTTATAGAGGGAAAGGACAAATTACAGGGTTGTTTTAAATTGCAAGATGTCCAATAATTTTGAAAATATTTCCCTTTAGATACAACTTTTAAGAAACACAATGTTATTTTATTTGTATAGTATTTATATTCTTTTCACTATTCATTTTATTTTTTAATTATACTTTAAGTTCTAGGGTACATGTGCACAACGTGCAGGTTTGTTACATGGGTATATATGTGCCATTTTGGTTTGCTGCACCCATCAACTCATCATTTATATTAGGTATTTCTCCTAATGCTATTCCTCTCCCAGCTCTCCACCCCCTGACAGGCCCAGTGTGTGATGTTCCCTGTGCTGTGTCCATGTGTCCTTATTGTTCAACTCCCACCTATGAGTGAGAACATGTGGTGTTTTGTTTTCCATCCTTGTGATAGTTTGCTTAAAATGACGGTTTCCAGCTTCATCCATGTCCCTGCAAAGGACATGAGCCCATCCTTTTTTATGGCTGCATAGTATTCCATGGTATATATGTGCCACATTTTCTTAATCCAGTTGATCACTGATGGACATTTGGGTTGGTTCCAAGTCTTTCATATTGTGAGTAGTGCCACAATAAACATACATGTGCATGTGTCTTTATAGTAGCATGATTTGTAATCCTTTGGGTATATACCTGGTAATGGGATCGCTGAGTCAAATGGTACTTCTAGTTCTAGATCCTTGTGGAATCGCCACAGTGTCTTCCACAATGGCTGAAGTAATTTACACTCCCAGCAACAGTGTAAAAGCATTGCTATTTCTCTACATCCTCTCCAGCATCTGTTGTTTCCTGACTTTTTAATGATCGCCATTCTAACTGGCATGAGATGGTATCTCACTGTGGTTTTGATTTGCATTTCTCTGATGACCAGTGATGATGAGCATTTCTTCATATGTTTGTTGGCTGCATATATGTCTTCTTTTGAGAAGTGTCTGTTCATATCCTTTGCCCACTTTTTTATGGGGTTGTTTGTTTTTTCTTGTAAATTTGTTTAAGTTCTTTTCTTGTAAATTTGTTTAAGTTATTTGTAGATTCTGGATATTAGCCCTTTGTCAGATGGATAGATTGTAAAAATTTTCTCCCATTCTGTAGGTTGCCTGTTCACTCTGATGATAGTTTCTTTTGCTGTGCAGAAGCTCTTTATTTTAATTAGATCCCATTTGTCAATTTTGGCTTTTGTTGCCATTGCTTTTGGTGTTTTACCCCTGAAGTCTGCCCATGCCTATGTCCTGAATGGTACTGCCTAGGTTTTCTTCTAGTGTTTTTGTGGTGTTAGGTCTTACATTTAAGTATTTAATCCAACTTGAGTTAATTTTTGTATATGGTGTAAGGAAGGGATCCAGTTTCAGTTTTCTACATATGGCTAGCCAGTTTTCCCAGCACCATTTATTAAATAGGAAATCTTTTCCCCATTTCTTGTTTTTGTCAGATTTGTCAAAGATCAGATGGCTGTAGATGTGCGGTGTTATTTCTGAGGCCTCTGTTCTGTTCCATTGGTCTACATCTCTATTTTCGTACCAGTACGATGCTGTTTTGGTTACTGTAGACTTGTAGTATAGTTTGAAGTCAGGTAACATGATGCCTCCAGCTTTGTTCTTTTTGCTTAGGATTGTCATGGCTATGCTGGCTCTTTTTCAGTTCCATATAAATTTTAAAGTGGTTTTTCCAATTCTGTGAAGAAAGTCAGTGGTAGTTTGATGAGGATAGCATTGAATCTATAAATTACCTTGGGCAGTATGGCCATTTTCACAATATTGATTCTTCCTATTCATGAGCATGGAATGTTCTTCCACTTGTTTGTGTCCTCTTTTATTTCATTGAGCAGTGGGTTCTTTTATTTCATTTGTAGTTCTCCTTGAAGAGGTCCTTCACATCCCTTGTAAGTTGTATTCTTAGGTATTTGATTCTCTTTGTAGTAATTGTGAATGGGAGTTCACTCATGATTTGGCTCTCTGTCTGTTATTGGTGTATAGGAATGCTTGTGAGTTTTGCACATTGATTTTGTATCCTGAGACTTTGCTGAAGTTGCTTATCAGGTTAAGGAGATTTGGGGCTGAGATGATGGGGTTTTCTAAATATACAATCATGTTATCTGCAAACAGAGACAATTTGACTTCCTCTTTTCCTAACTGAATACCCTTTATTTCTTTCTCTTGCCTGATTGCCCTGGCAGAACTTCCAACACTATGTTGAATAGGAGGGTGACAGAGGGCATCCTTGTCTTGTGCTATTTTTCAAAGGGAATGCTTCCAGTTTTTGCCCATTCAATATCATATTGACTGTGGGTTTATCATAAATAGCTCTTACTGCTTTGAGATACATTCCAGCAATACCTAGTTTATTGAGAGTTTTTAGCATGAAGGGCTGTTGAATTTTGTCAAAGGCCTTTTCTGCATCTATTAAGATAATCATGTGTTTTTTGTTGTTGGTTTTGTTTATTTGATGGATTATGTTTATTGATTTGCGTATGTTGAACCAGCTTTGTATCCCAGGGATGAAGCCCACTTGATCATGGTGGATAAGCTTTTTGATGTGCTACTGGATTTGGTTTGCTAGTATTTTATTGAGGATTTTTGCATCAGTGTTCATCAGGGATATTGGTCTAAAATTCTCTTTTTTTGTTGTGTCTGTGCCAGGTTTTGGTATCAGGATGATGCTGGCCTCATAAAATGAGTTAGGGAGGATTCTCTCTTTTTCTGTGGATTGGAATAGTTTTGGAAGGAATGGTACCAGCTCCTCTTTGTACCTCTTGTAGAGTTAGGCTGTGAATCCATCTGGTCCTGGATTTTTTTTGGTTGATAGGCTATTAATTATTGCCTCAATTTTAGAACCTATTATTGGTCTATTCAGAGATTCAACGTCTTCCTACTTTAGTCTTGGGAGGGTGTATGTGTCCAGGAATTTATCCATTTCTTCTAGATTTTCTAGTTTATTTGCATAGAGGTGTTTATAGTATTCTCTGATGGTAGTTTGTGTTTCTGTGGGATTGGTGGGATATCCCCGTTATCATTTTTTATTGTGTCTATTTGATTCTTCTTTCTTTTCTTCTTTATTAGTCTTGCTAGTGGTCTATTTTGGTGATCTTTTCAAAAAACCAGCTCCTGGATTCACTGATTTTTTTGAAGGGTTTTTTGTGTCTCTATCTCCTTCAATTCTGTTCTGATCTTAGTTATTTCTTACCTTCTGCTAGCTTTTGGATTTTTTGCTCTTGCTTCTCTAGATCTTTTAATTGTGATGTTAGGGTGTTGATTTGAGATCTTTCTTGCTTTCTCTTGTGGGCATTTAGTGCTATAAATTTCCCTCTACCACTGCTTTAAATGTGTCCCAGAGATTCTGATACGTTGTGTCTTTGTTCTCATTGGTTCCAAAGAACATCTATATTTCTGCCTTAATTTGGCATGTACCCAGTAGTCATTCAGGAGCAGGTTGTTCAGTTTCTATGTAGTTGTGCAGTTCTGAGTGAGTTTCTTAATCCTGAGTTCTAATTTGATTGCACTGTGGTCTGAGAGACAGTTTTTTGTGACTTCTGTTCTTTTACATTTGCTGAGGAGTGTTTTGCTAGTAATTATGTGGTCAATTTTAGAATAAGTACGATGTGGTGCTGAGAAGAATGTATATTCTGCTGATTTGGGGTGGAGAGTTCTGAAGATGTCTATTAGGTCTGCTTGGTGCAGAGCTGAGTTCAAGTCCTGGATATCCTTGTTAATTTTCTGTCTTGTTGATCTGTCTAATACTGACAGTGGAGTGTTAAAGTCTCCCATTATTATTGTGTGGGAATCTAAGTCTCTTTGTAGGTCTCCAAGGACTTGCTTTATGAATCTGGGTGCTCCTGTATTGGGTGCATATATATTTAGGATAGTTAGCTCTTCTTGTTGAGTTGTCACCATTATGTAGTGGCCTTCTTTGTCTCTTTTGATCTTTGTTGGTTTAGAGTCTGTTTTATCAGAGACTAGGATTGCAACCCCTGTTTTTTTTTTTTTTTCCATTTGCTTGGTAGATCTTCCTTCATCCCTTTATTTTGAGCCTATGTATGTCTTTGCATATGAGATAGATCTCCTTAATACAGCATACCCATGGGTCTTGACTCGTTATCTAATTTGCCAGTCTGTGTCTTTTAATTGGGGCATTTAGCCCATTATGTTTAAGGTTAATATTGTTATGTGTGAATTTGATTTAGTCATTAAGATGCTAGCTGGTTATTTTGCCCGTTAATTGATGCAGTTTCTCATAGTGTTGATGGTCTTTACAATTAGGCTTGTTTTTGCAGTGGTTGGTACCGGTTGTTCCTTTCCATGTTTAGTTCTTCCTTCAGGAGCTCTTGTAAGGCAGGCCTGGTGGTGACAAAATCTCTCAGCATTTGCTTGTCTGTAAAGGATTTTATTTTTCCTTCACTTATGAAGCTTAGTGTGGCTGGACATGAAATTCTGGGTTGAAAATCCTTTTCTTTAAGAATGTTGACTATTGGCCCCTACTCTCTTCTGGCTTGTAGGGTTTATGCTGAGAAATCTGCTATTAGTCTGATGGACTTCCCTTTGTGGGTAACCTGACCTTTCTTTCTGGCTGCACTTAACATTTTTTCCTTCATTTCAACTTTGGTGAATCTGACAACTATGTGTCTTGGGGTTGCTGTTCTTGAGGAGTATCTTTGTGGTGTTCTCTGTATTTCTTGAATTTGAATGTTGGCCTGTCTTGCTAGGTTGGGGAAGTTCTCCTGGATAATATCCTGAGGAATGTTTTCTAACTTGGTTCCATTCTCCCTGCCACCTTCTGGTACACCAATCAAATGTAAATTTGGTCTTTTCACATAGTCCCATGTTTCTTGGAGGCTTTGTTTGTTTCTCTTCATTCTTCTCTAATCTTGTCTTCTTGCTTTATTTCCTTAATTTGGTCTTCAATCACTGATATCCTTTCTTCCACTTGATTGAATTGGCTATTGAAGTTTGTGGATGCATCACAAAGTTCTTGTGCTGTGGTTTTCAGCTCCATCAGGTCCTTTAAGGTCTTCTCTACACAGTTTATTCTCGTTAGCTATTCGTCTAACCTTTTTGCAAGGTTTTTAGCTTTCTTGCGATGGGTTATAACATGATCCTTTAGTTTGGAGAAGTTTGTTATTACCGACTTTCTGAAGCCTACTTCTCTCAACTCATCAAACTCATTCTCCATCCAGTTTTGTTCCCTTGCTGTCAAGGAGCTGTGATCCTTTGGAGGAGAAGACGTGCTCCAGTTGTTGGAATTTTCAGCTTTTCTGCTCTGGTTTCTCCCCATCTTTGTGGTTTTATCTACCTTTGGTCTTTGATGTTGGTGACCTACAGATGGGGTTTTGGTGTGGATGTCCTTTTTGTTGATGTTGATGCTATTCCTTTCTGTTTGTTAGTTTTCCTTCTAACAGTCAGGTCCCTCAACAGCAGGTCTGTTAGAGTTTGCTGGAGGTCAACTCCGGACCTGTTTGCCTGGATATCTCAAGCAGAATATTGCTGTCTGATCCTTTCTCCGGAAGCTTCATCCCAGAGGGGCACCCGCTTGTTTGAGGTGTCTGTCAGCCCCTACTGGGAGGTGTCTCCAAGTCAGGCTATGTGGGAGTCAGGAACCTACTTGAGGAAGCAGTCTGTCTGTTCTCAGAGCTTGAATGCTGTGCTGAGGGAACCACTGGACGTTTAAGTCTGCAGAAGCTGTCTGCTGCCTTTTATTCTGCTATGCCCTGACCCCAGAGGTGGAATCTAGAGAGGTACTAGTCCTTGCTGAGCTGTGGTGGGCTCCACCCAATTCAACCTTCCCAGCTGCTTTGTTTACACTGTGAGTTACTCAAGCCTCACAATGGTGGATGCCCCTCCCCTTATCAAGATGCACCATTGCAGGTTAATCTCAGACTGCTGTGCTAGCAGTGAGCAAGGCTCCGTGGGTGTGGGACCCACCGAGCCAGGCATGGGAGGGTATCTCCTGGTTGGCTGGTTGCTAAGACCATGGGAAAAATGCAGTATTTGGTCAGAAGTGTACAGTTTCTCTAGGTACAGTCTGTCTTGGCTTCCCTTGGGTGGGAAAGGGAAATACCTTGATCCCTTGCACTTCCTGGGTGAGGCAATGCCCTGACCTGCTTCAGTTCGCCCTCCATGGGCTGCACCCACTGTCCAACCAGTCCTAGTGAGATGAACCAGATACCTCGATTGGAAATGCAGAAATCACCCGTTTTCTGCATTGATCTCACTGGGAGCTGCAGACTGGAGCTGTTCCTATTTGGCCATCTTGGAAGTGACCCCCTTCACTATTCATTTTAAATACAAAGCACATCTTAGATATACAGAAACCTAGCTATCTTTAAAGATAAGAAAGTTCATCTTTATAAAGATCTTCCTTTACATTCTGATTTCATGATTTTTGTAAGCATAACTGAACTGTGATTTGCCATAAGCCAAAGTCACAAGTTAGACTCGTAACTGCAATGTATTAAATTTATCTTTAGGCATTACATTTGTGTATCACTGTGTCCTTATGTATCTGATACTATGAGATCGACAAAGCCTGGAGAAACTGCTGGAGACACCTTCCTTATAGTCTAGATCTTAGAAAATTCTCAATATTCAAAAGGCATTACATTTATTCTTTAAAAAATTTTAAATAAGAAATGACTCCATTAAACAATCCACAAAGAAAGCCATCTCTCTTAAAGCTTTCCATGTTCATAAAACTCCCCAAATGTGTAGTTTTTCTTTGGTAATTTAATTTCTGCTGCAGATGTCTATTCAATTTATTTGTGATTTATCACAGATTTTAATTTATAGTGAAAGTACTGGGCCAGATTTGCAAAGAGATAATATTTTTCTCCTCATTTCATTCTAGATTCAGTGAATAATTGGTCTTTCCCATTATTATTAATTTATCTTTGCACACTAATGCTTTTGAAGAATGATGAGTTTCACAAAATTCTTCTCCAGCTGTCACCTGGAACCTTTTTGTGCCAACATTATTTTAGATTTATGCTAATAACAATTTATTCCAGTTTCAAGACTTCAAATCCTCCTACATTTACTTGCCAAATACATCTTGTGAGTTCTTGAACAAGTTTCCTCCTTGCATTAGTCCATTTTCACGCTGCTGATAAAGACATACCTGAGACTGGGAAATTTACAAAAGAAAGAAGTTTATGGGACTTACAGTTTCACATGGCTGGGGAGGCCTCACAATCATGGTGGAAGGCAAGGAGGACCAAGTCACATCTTACATAGATGGCAGCAGGCAAAATGAGAGCTTTTGCAGAAAAACTCCCGTTTTTAAAACCATCAGATCTCGTGTGACCCATTCACTATCATGAGGAGAGACCTGCCCCCATGATTCAATCATCTCTCACTGGGTTCCTTCCCACAACATGTGGGAATTGTGGAAGCTACAAGATGAGTTTTGGGTGGGACACAGAGCTAAACCATATTATTCTGCCTCTGGCCCCTCTCAAATTTCAAATCTTCACATTTCAAAACAAATTATGCCTTCCCAACTGTCCCCCAAAGTCTCATCTCATTTCAGCATTAACTCAAAAGTCCACAGCCCAAAGTCTCATCTGAGACAAGGTAAGTCCCTTCCACCTATTAGCCTGAAAATCAAAAGCAAGTTAGTTCCTTCCTAGATACAAGGGGAGTACAGGCATTGGGTAAATATAGCCATTCCAAATGGGAGAAGTTGGCCAAAACAAAGGGGCTAAAGGCCCCAGGCAGTCTGAAATCGAGTAGGGAAGTCAAATCTTAAAGCTCAAAGTGATCACCTTTGACTCCATGTCTCATATCCAGGTCTTGCTGATGCAAGAGATGGGTTCCCATGGTCTTGGGCAGCTCTGCCCCGTGCTTTGCAGGGTACAGCCTCCCTCCTGGCTGCTTTCATGGGCTGGCACTGAGTGTCTGAGTCTTTTCCAGGTGCACAGTGCAAACTGTTGGTGGATCTACCATTCTGGGGTCTTGAGGATGGTGGCCCTCTTCTCACAGCTCCACTAGGTGGTGTCCCAGTAGGGACTCTGTGTGGGGGCTCCAACCCCACCTTTCCCTTCCATACTGCCCTAGCAGAGGTTCTCCATGAGGGGCCCACCCCTGCAGCAAACTTCTGCCTGGGCATCCAGGCGTTTCCATACATCCTCTGAAATCTAGGTGGAGGTTCCTAAACCTCAGTGCTTGACTTCTGTGCCCCTGCAGGCTCAACACCATGTGGAAACTGCCAAGGCTTGGGGCTTCCACCCTCTGAACCCACGGCCCAAGCTCTATGTTGGCCCATTTCAGCCATGGCTGGGGCAGCTGGGACACAGGGCATCAAGTGGCTAGGCTGCACACAACAGGGACCCTGGGCCCAGCCCCCAGAACCATTTTTTCCTCCTAGGCCTCTGGGCCTGTGATGGGAGGAGCTGCTGCATAGGTCTTTGACAGTTGAAGACAGTTTCCCCATTGTCTTGGTGACATATTTGGCTCCTCATTACTTATGCAAATTTCTGCAGCTTGCCTGAATTTCTCCTCAGAAAATGGGATTTTCTTTTCTATTGCATTGTCAGGCTGCAAATTTTCCCAACTTTTATGCTCTGTTTCCCTTTTGAAACTGAATGCCTTTAACAACACCCAAGTTTCCTCTTGAATGCTTTGTTGCTTAGAAGTTTCCTCCACCAGATACACTAAGTCATCACTCTCAAGTTCAAAGCTCCACAGATCTCTAGGGCAGGGGCAAAATGCTGCCAGCCTTTGTGCTAAGAAATAACAAGAGTCACCTTTCTCCAGTTCCCAATAAGTTCCTCATCTCCATCTGACACCACCTCAGCCTAAATTTCATTGTCCATATCATTATCGGCATTTTGGTCAAAGCCATTCAACAAGTCTCTAGGGAGTTCCAAACTTTCTCACATTTTCATCTTCTTCTGAGCCCTCCAAACTGTTCCAGCCTCTGCCTGTTACTCAGTTTCAAGGTTGCTTCCACATTTTTGGGTATCTTTTCAGCAGCGCCCCACTCTACTGGTACCGATTTATTGTATTAGTCTGTTTTCATGCTCCTGATAAAGACACACCTGAGACTGGGCAATTTACAAAAGAAAGAGGTTTATTGGACTTCCAGTTCCACATGGCTGGGGAGGCCTCACAATCATGGCGGAAGGAGGAGCAAGTCTCATCTTATGTGGATGGCAGCAGGCAAAAAGAAAGCTTATGCAGAGAAACTCCCATCTTAAAAACCATCAGAACTCATGAGACCCACTCAGTCTCACGAGAACAGCATGGGAAAGACCTACCCCCATGATTCAATCATCTCACACTGGGTGCCTCCCACAACATGTAGGAATTATGGGAGCTGCAAGATGAGATTCAGGTGGGGACACAGAGCCAAACTATATCACTATTACACGAGTCAGAATATCCTTGTCTATATAGTGAAAATGTAATACTTGTCTGCCTTCTTCAGAAAAAGGCAGTGTAGCCCAATGGTTGAGAGAAATGATTTCTGTAGTCATATGGGCCAGTGTTCAAGTCTTAGCTCTGCAACTTAATACAGTGTGATTCTGGGAAATTTCCTTAATCTTTCTGAGGCTCAGTTTCCTCATCTAGACGATGGAGAAAATAATTATAGGATTGTTATGAAGATGAAATCCAGCCATTATTTTATGTGCTTAGTATAATGCTGGACATATTGTGTGTTTCCTCAACTATCTGTGGCACATTTATGCATCTACAGGTACATATTTGTGAAGATCAAATAGAATATACACAAAATTGGTTTATAAGTGGTAAAGAGCTATTTAGATGTGCTAGCATCATTAGCTGAGCATTCTAGTGTATTTTTTGAGCCCAGACTTTGAGTTAAAACCTCCTAGGGACCTGAATGAAGCAACCACTGAGCCACTAGTGTCCATAGGAAAGCCTACCATTGTCCACCCTCTGTCTCTGGCTCCCAATACCACCCTCCATCTGTGTGCAACTACTGTATTCTAGGCCTTGTGCTTTGCCTACCTTGTTATTAACCCCCACAACAGTCCTTCAAGGTAGATACGATAATTCATGTTTTGTAGATGAAACAGAACTTAGCTCATTTAAGTAACTTGTTTTAACATTGTATAGCTCTTACATTAGGGAATTAAAGTGAAAGCCCAAGTTGCTCTGGTGTTAAAGTAAAGTACATGCAGTTTTCACTTCAAACAACAGTGGCAAACCAGACCAACTTCTACCTTGTCCTGGATCTGATACTCCCATACCCTAGTGACTCTAGGTAAGCTGGTTTACCACTAGAGGATAGGTTTCTTCATATATAAAATGACAGTAGTAAGACCTACCCTATAGGAATTTGTAAGTATTAAACAGAAAAGCATATAGTCGGTGATAATAAAGAATAGTTCTTCATATTTTGTCTTCTGGTACTTTCCATCTCCCAAGGGGTGTTAGAGGGTCGCTCCTCCTTCCCCAGGCCAGCAGGGGGCAGTACAGACCATAAAGGATCTGACCCAACCAGGAGGATCTCCTTAACCAACTGCCTCTGGGATCCTCCACCACTGTCAGTAATCTGAATTAGATCAGGTCCTTGGTAGTCTCTGATTCTGGCTCTTGGACTAGAAAAGAAGGAAAAGCGTGTTATACACAATAACAGACACAGCTATCACAACAATAGTAACCCCTAGTGCTTGCATAAGACTCCAAATAGAAAGTTTTTATATTATACAGGAAGCGATTCACGTTGGCCCAGGTTAGCAGTTTATTAACCTCATGAAGATGTTAATATCATTAGGAAGGCAGAAAGAGAATACCTCCAACTCCTCCATTAGACCCAATTAGAGAGCGCTGCTGCACAAAGGAGGCTGCTGCTGAGCTTGTCGGTGCTCAGGCTCGCAGCCGCAGTGATCCCATTAGATTGCCACTCACTGGAGTCATTAAAGCTGCCTCATTTGTGGTATGAAGCCATCATTCCCGAAATAGGTTGCTTTCAAGAAATGAATATGGGTAAGTGATCATGATGACAAATTAACACAAGATGATAAAGTAAATGCAAATGCAGGTTGACCAAACACTGATAGATGGAGCTGGAGGTGGTATATCCCAGTTGCTCTATTTGTGCTTGTTTTCTTACAACAACACTATGAGATCCGCATTATTTAAGTTTCTATTCTGATTTATCTGGCTCTGCTCCCACTTGCTGTCATGAACCCCTGCAAAGTCCTCTCTCTGTTTTTCTGACAGTTCTCAAAGGCAGCAGTGGTGCAGAGCATGTCACGTGTTTGTTGAAGAAGTACAACCAGTTTCCACATGGTGTGCATGGTTTTATTCCCTTTCTCCTGATCTCAGGTGCCCATATACAGGGGTCAGTTACTCCCAATGGCCACAGTCCCCTCTGCTCTGTAAAGTGGCTGTTGCTTCTGCTGGTTGTTTATTTCTATGGATGCTCTCCAGTTCTGGAGGTGCCAAACCTGTGGTGGTTTATGTGCAAGTGTGTGTGTGTGAGAATGTGTGTGTGTGTGTGTGTGTGTGAGTGAAGGTATGCTTCTTTCTTTCTTTTTTTTTTTTTTTTTGAGATGGAGTCTTGCTCTCTCACCCAGGCTGTAGTGCAATGGCACGATCTTGGCTCACTGCAACCTCTGCCTCCTGGGTTCAAGCGATTCTCCTGCCTCAGCCTCCCGAGAAGTTGAGATTATAGGCACACACCTCCACACCCAGCTAATTCTTGTTTTTTTTAGGAGAGACGGGGTTTCACCTTGTTGGCCGGGCTGGTCTCCAACTCCTGACCTCAGGTGATCCACCCATCTTGGCCTCCCAAAGTGCTGGGATTACAGGTGTGAGCCACCGCACCTGGCCACCTCTTCCGTTTTTAAAAAGAATCACATCCTACTAGACATTCTCAACACGGTACCGAGAGGCCTCTGGGTTCTTTATGAAAATAGACCTCTTTTTGTCCACCCTGCTAATATATCATTCTTCAAGACTGAGTCTAGATATCCTATTATCCAGGAAGTCTTCCCCAAGCACCCACATTGCTGTGTGAGTACCTCCCATCCCTTTATGCCCCCAAACCACTCTTGCTGCAATCTTGGCACATGATATCAACAACAGTCTAATGGAGCAGATGACACATGACTCCTTGGGGGCAGGGTATGACTTACTCACCTTTGTATCCCCAGCACCTAGGAAAGTGCCTGGCCCACAGTGGGTGCTAAATCTGTGTTTATGAAGTGAGCCTATTTCCTCTTTGTCTTTGAGATTTCTTTACGACTGCTTCCTCCCCTGATCCCACGCCAGCCCCTAGCATTCTAACTTTCTCTAGTCAGCTCTTTCTGATACCTGCCTTCTTTGGCATGATAGCTTGAATGCCTCTCTTTACCTAGGGCTCTGGATTTGTGGTTTGGTTTTGAATTGTTCACTAGGTTTTAAACCAGTACTTTTTTTGGATACTGTATTACTTTCCCAGGGCTGCCATAACAAAGTACAACAAACTGGGTAGTTTATGCATCAGACACTTGTCTCACTTTTCTGGAGGCTAGAAGACTGAAATTAGCGTGTCAACAGGGTTGGTTCTTTCTGAAGGCTGTGAGGGAGGCATCTGTTCCAGGCCTTTCCCCTAGCTTCCAGTAGCTTCTGGCATTCCTCTGCATGTAGATATTTACCCTGTGGCTTCACATTGCCTTCCCTTTGTAAATGTCTGTGTCCAAATGTCTCCTTTTCATAAGAACTCCAGTCATATTAGATTAGGGTTCACCCTAATGATCTCACCTTAACTTGATAATCTACAAGAACCTATTTCTAAATAAGTGCAATGGCGCGATGTTGGCTCACTGCAACCTCTGCCTCCTGGGTTCAAGCGATTCTCCTGCCTCAGCCTCCTGAGTAGCTGGGATTATAGGCGAGCCTATAATTCACAGCTGTGAATATGATATATTCTCAGATACTAGGGGACAAGACTTCAACATCTTTTTTGGGGGTACAATTCAACCCATAACAGATGCCTCATCTAGTAACACCTCAATGGTAAACAGCACCACCCAGGTTTCACCAAAACTTCCCGTAGCAACTTCTATTTTTCAAGAGGGAGTTCACATGATATCCAATAGTTGCTAGTTCACTTTCCTTTTCTATATTCTCAAGGAGAATGCAGTACTCAAACTAGGAGGTATTTTTTTTTTCTTTTTTTTGAGACGTAGTCTCGCTCTGTTGCCCAGGCTGGAGTGCAGTGGCGCGATCTCAGCTCACTGCAAGCTCCGCCTCCCGGGTTTACGCCATTCTCCTGCCTCAGCCTCCCGAGTAGCTGGGACTATAGGCGCCCGCCACCGCACCTGGCTAGTTTTTTTTTCGTATTTTTTAGTAGAGACGGGGTTTCACCGTGTTAGCCAGGATGGTCTCGATCTCCTGACCTCGTGATCCGCCCGTCTTGGCCTCCCAAAGTGCTGGGATTACAGGCTTGAGCCACCGCGCCCGGCCACTAGGAGGTATTTTTAATCTTTTACTCTTTAAGTAAACTGGGCTGTACATTTATTTTGAGAAGTGAAAAAAAATTTGCTCAACGGCATTGGCATCCAGCTGAAATCAAGTTCAATAATGCCCCAGGCTATTCAAAGCTTTTGTCCCTGTGACCTATTTGTGGGAAGATAATATATTAATAACTGTAATGTTATAGCAGCCTCCTGATAATATATTCTAATATTTTATTGGTTTGCTATCTCTGAAAGGACTGGGAACCCCCTGAATAATTCCATGGAGGTGGGATAATCTTAGACAGTGTCTGAACAGCAGTGAGTCAACCAGAAAAAGCTTGTTTGGCACAATCCACAGGGATCCCCTCAGAGAGAAAACAAAGTCAAAAGTAGCAGAAAGAACTGAGTGGAAGAAGTGAAACCAGTGGAAGATTTAGCCAATTTCCATGGTAGATTTAAATCACTGGTTTAATGTTGGTTGAAGAGGTGTTCTTGGAGTTGCCTACATTACGTTGCTTCTCATTTCGGTGCTTAGTTTTTGAAACATCTATGTGTGTCTTTTCATGTATTGTTAGTTTCCTTTGGTCTTTTACTCCCTGGAATGAGAGTTGCAAGAGAGGCTATAGCAGAGGTTGTAGCCCATTCATATCTGATGCAGACATGCAAGTTTTCAGTCCCTTGCTGAAAGTTATGCCTTTATGCTACTTGCTTGCTTTTTTTTATTTTTATTTTTATTTATTTATTTTTTCTGAGATGGAGTCTCACTGTGTCACCCAGGCTGGAGTGCAGTGGCACGATCTCGGCTCACTGCAAGCTCCGCCTCCCGGGTTCATGCCATTCTCCTGCCTCAGCCTCCGGAGTAGCTGGGACTACAGGCGCCCGCCACCACGCCCAGCTAATTTTTTTGTTTTTAGTAGAGACGGGGTTTCACCGTGTTAACCAGGATGGTCTCGATCTCCTAATCTAGTGATCCACCCATCCTGACCTCCCAAAGTGCTGGGATTACAGGCGTGAGCCACCGCACCCGGCCTGTGCTACTTGTTTTCAATCCTGGCTATGCCCCAGTAGATTCTGCTGCAACTGGTCTTGGCTGGGCCTGTATTAGTGCTTTTTAAGAGCAGTACTGGTCATTCCAATAGGTAACCAGTGTTGAGAACCATGCCCTCCATCTTTTTGGCTTGTTTGCTTTGAAAGACAAAAGAGCAAAGTTAGGGGAATATTTGCAGTGTAAGGTCTGTCTAAATCCCTTCAGGACATACATGCCTCTCTCTATCCCCTATCCTCAACTAGGCACATTCATGAGGCGAAAATTCCCTGTACCTCATCATGGCCATGGGCATGAGGGAATGATGCTGGATCTTGACCTTAAAGAAACCATGCAGCTCTATGGGCATGAAGAAACCACGCCGCATGATGGCCATGAGGAAACCATGCAGCATGATGGTCGTGAGGGAACTATGAGGCTCCATGGGCATGAGGAACCATGCAGCTCCATGGCCATAAGGGAATCATGCAGCTCCATGGCCATGAGGAGCCATGCAGCTTCATGTGCATGAGGCAGTATGCAGCTCCAGGGGCATGAGGAAACCATGCAACACCATGGGCATGAGGGAACCATGCAGCTCCATGGGCATGAGGACACCATGCAGCACCATGGGCATGAGGGAACCATGCAACTCTGTGTCCATAAGAGAACTATGTAGCTCCATAGGCATGAGGAAATTAAGCAGCTCCATGGGGATGTGGAAACCATGCAGCTCTATGTCCATGAGAAAACCATGCAGCTCCATGGGCATGAGGAAACCAAGCAGCACCATGTACATGAGGAAACATGCAGCATCATGACAATGAGGAATCCATGCAGCTCCATGGGCATGAGGGGACCACGCGGCACCATGGTTATGAGGAAACTATGCAGCACCATGGGCCTGAGGAAACCAGGCAACTCCATGGGC
The DNA here is from genome assembly GCF_049350105.2 of Macaca mulatta. NCBI lineage: Eukaryota > Metazoa > Chordata > Mammalia > Primates > Cercopithecidae > Macaca > Macaca mulatta. The sequence goes on along the minus strand of NC_133420.1, from coordinate 57,693,856 downwards.
ATAAGGAAATCATAGATCCATGGCTATAAGAACAGCAAGCAGCTGCATGGCTAGAAGGAGATCACACAGTACCACGATAGTTGCTTACTGTTCACAACTTTTAGTCCATCTGGTAGTCTGAGTCTTTAGAAACTGCATATCCATTTCCTAGGTGAATTAACTTCTATTTCATGTCTTTTAAACTGGGTTCTTGCCTTTTGACTGGATTAGTAAGTTACTGGACCACCTAAGCCTTTTTCCTTATCAGAAACAGTGTCTTTCTTCCTCAGTATTGTGAAATGAGTGCAAATAACCTGAATGTATTAGTCCATTTTTACACTGCTGTAAAGAACTACCTAAGACTGGGTAATTGATAAAGGGAAGAGGTTTAATTGACTCCCAGTTCTTCACAGCTGGGGATGCCTCAGGAAACATATCATGGTGGAAGGTGAAGGGGAAGCAAGGCACATCTTACATGATGCCGGGAGAGAGAGCGAGAGCGTGAGGAAGTGCCATAGTTTAAAACCATCAGCTCTTATCAGAACTCATTCACTATCTTGAGAACAGCATGGGGGAAATGGCTTCCATGATCTAATCACCTCCCACCCTCAACATGTGGGGATGACAGTTTGAGATGAAATTTGGGTGGAGATACACAGCCAAATCGTATCACTGTGCTTGCAGAAATGGCTTGAAAATCTCTTCTTCTATTCTCATCAACATACCTCTGACAGCATGATTTCTTTTTTTATGTTCTCGTTGTAGAAAGAACTGCAATGTAGACTAGATAAGTTAACAGGAATAGCCAGTTCGTTGGTATCATTAAAGAGTTTAAATATTGATGTACACAGTGGCTTAAAGAGTGCATATAGGGTTTTAATATGGAGAATATCTATTTCATAAGAACTAATGAGATGATATATGTGACTGTACCAAGCACAGTTCATGGAATTGAACAGGTGCTCAATGTGTTTGTGTTTCTTCATTTATTAACTCCTGTGCCAAGACTCTTGATGAGGGCTTCCAGCACAACATGCTGGGAGTCCTTGACCATGTCACTGGTAAGAGTATGACTCATTTCATTGATAGTGGGTTACAATATTTTCTTTTATTTTCTAAGTAACTGAGAATACAGCGGTCTTATTAGCAGGAAGTTCAGAGTTTGTTCTGATCTTTGCTCACTCATGTAGGTAGTAAAAATTATTTAAACATATTTTTCTATTTATTAACAAACATTAAAAAGTATCTACTTCTATCAGTGAATGAATGGCTACACAAAATGCAGCCCATATAAACAATGGAATACTATTCATTCTTAAAAATGAAGACAATTCTGATACATGCTACAACGCAGATGAACCTTGAAAACATGATGCCAAGAGAAGTAAGTCAGATGCAAAAGGACAGATAATGTATGATTCCACTTATGGGAGATACGATAATAGGCAAATTCACAGAGACAGAAACAACAGTGGTTACCAGGCATTGAGTGGAGGGGAAGAAGGAGTTACAGGGAGTACAGAGTTTCTGTTTGGGATGATGAAAAAGTTCTGGAAATGAATAATGTTGACAGTTGCACAAAATTGTGAATGTACTTAATACCATTGGATTGCATGCTTGAAATGGCAAATTTTATGTTAGGCATATTTTATCACCACCACCACTACCCCCCCCCCCCCCCCCCACACACACACACACACACACACACACTGACTATATGCTGGAGGAGAGTAGTGGCTCTCTGGAAAATAAACAAAAGCCTTATCTATAGCATTGGCTGATCTCTATGGTGTAAATGCTTCCTCTGAGGCAGATTTCAAGCTATCAACACAATGACTCTGAACTTGGAATTGGCAAGAGAAGAGCCACATCGGCTCTTCTGAGTCAGTAGGAGCTGACTACAGCCCACTCCTGTCTGGAAAATGAGAGATTTGGTATAACTTGACTTTTTCACTGCTTTCCCCACTTGCCACTTTTTGTGGTACGTTGGCATTTTAAATTAAGATTAGAAAATTATTATTTTTATGTTAAGTAATGTAATGATAATTTGAAATTTGTATTAAATTTTAATGTATATGTTAACTTTGGAGACTACATTTTACTGATCACCAGTTTTTTTTTGTTCTTTTGTGTTTTTTTTGAGACACTCTGGCACCCAGGCTGGAGTGCAGTAGTGTGATTACAGCTCACTGCAGCCTTGACCTCTCAGTCTGAAGCAATCCTTCCACCTCAGCCTCCTAAGTAGCTGGGACCACAGGTGTGAACCACCACACCTAGCTAATTTTTATATTTTTGGAGAGATGGGGTCTCACTATGCTTCCCAGGCTGATAACTCCAGGGTTCAAGCAATCCTCCTAACTTGGACTCCCAAAGTGCTGGGATTACAGGTGTGAGCCACCATACACAGCCCCAACTTGTTTCAGAGGGGTGCATTGTCCCGGTTCTTCAGGTTTCCCCTTATTTGATTTGCTTTATTGCTTTACATGAATTTTTTTCCCTGTTTGATCATCTTACAGAGTGATGTCAATTTCTCTATTGGTAGTTGAAATGGGTCTGATGGAGGGAATGTGGATTTTGTTTATTTTGTTTATTTCAGGCACATAGAAAGAAGAAAGAGAAAAGGAAAAGGTTAGGTTGTCAGGAGCCTTTAACTTACCAATTAGTCTAGAGATCTCGCATGCTAGTGGGTAAAGGCTGGGAAGTAGAACCAGAATTTATTTCCATATTTGTTAAGGTAATCAGACTTCAACAAGGGCAATGCCACTTTTCCTGGTGTGGCAGGGTTGTTCTTAAGATGGGGTAGTGATGGCAGTGCTCCTATACTTGGTCAGCATGGCAGCGTGAGCTGATTTCTTAGGTACATTTGTCCAACGCGTGAGAGAAGTCATGGGAACAGCCTACTCTTCCCCTATCTAGTTTCCTTTGCATAATGGTTTGAAATACCTCGATGTTTCTTGGTTGAAGATGCCACACATTATTCTTACATAAAATTTTGCTTTTACCTTTTAAATTGGCACTGGGAATGGGACATGACAAGATTTCTTTACGTGGAAATCTAAAAAAGAAGGTGATAAACTAAATGTCTGAGGTCAGAGGTGGCAGTTCCATGCTGCTGAGAGCCTGATGTCTGTTTCTTACCAGTGCTGGCTTTTCCAACAGGCTAGTCCTTGCTCTTTCTGTATGGATCCTATGTGGGGCTGTGTGGATCCCACTGTTGCATCAGTGTAACTGATAACACTTACTTCATTCATTTGGGGGTACAAATATGATCCTGTCACCTTAATATTGTCAAATTCACTGTTTAAGACCCCAGGTATCCTGGTAGGAAGATATCCAGTGTTTGCCTTAAGACCTCTGCCCCTACTTCAAAATTTCCAAGAACTCCAAAGCTTTACTCTGTCCAAATTTAGTGAATTATTTAAGGATTATTTCTCCTTCTATTAATAACACCATAATTAGAGGGAAGTGGGAAACCTGATCACTGCTTCATATTAGCTCACGGCACTGCTGTTGAAACCGGGTCCTATAGATGCTGGTGTTTCCCTTTGCAATATGTTGAATGTTCAAGTTCGTGTGCAGACCACTGTGGAATCTCAAAGTTGGGCTCGAGATCATTATTCCCGTAGTCCATACTTAAACATCTCCTAACAACACTGTGTTAGGATGGCTGAGTCCCAAGAGGCTTCTAGTAGCAGTATGCATTGTGCTGTTACCAGGCCTCCTGACTCCCAAGTCTCAGGCCTGTTGAGCCCTGGTCACTAGCCTAGATTATACCTTTCCACAGTTAATTGTATTCCAGAGGCCTTGCCTTTCTTTACTCTGGGGCTTTTTCTGGGCCACCCTGGTCTACCCTCATGGTTCTCCCATGAGAGAACAGGGTTTGGGGGATCAGGTCCTTCTCTCCTGCAATATGTGATATACAGATCAGTCCACTTTATTTAGCAGACACGGGCTCTGCTTGCCAGTGGATATCGTGTGGGGTCTGACTTGGCAAGGCACAAATATTCCTATTGTAATCTTCTGCCAGAGCAAAAGTCCATGCTCATTCTTCACAAGAGAGAACACTCAAGTGATTCTTTGAAGAAAAAAATCATCTAGTTCAAGGTACTACTCTGCCCCTACCTGTGTTGAAAAGCAGCTGGCAGAGACTGTTATTACAAAGGCAGATGTAACTCCTTTTCTGGGATTGTTTCATCTTTATGTTTATTCTGTGATATGAGAGAGCATGGCTAATGTGGGCACATGGAGTCACAGTATTAGAAAAGGCAAACAGGTAAGTGGTAGAGTCAGAATTTGATTCCATCTCCCTGACTCTGAGGCCAGTGTGTATTCTGTCAATTGACAGTTGTTACTGGGTACCGCTGTGTGCCAGACACCGCACTTGGTAGGTGCTGGGGATACAAGGAGAAGACATGGTTCTAGAGAGGAAGTTAAACTGAAAGAAAGAAGACGTAAAGGTGTGAACAGAGCACTATGAGAGCACATGAGAGAGGGCACTTGAGTGGGGGTTTCCTGGAGAAGGAGACGTCCAAGCTGAGTCTTGAAGGAAAAATTGGGTAAGGTGAGTAAAGGAAAGGAAATAGGCTCCTTATAGTGAGATAAAGCAGCAAGTGCTGATTGCAGAGCTTCCTGGTTACCGTGATGTACTTTTTTATTAGGATAGAGAGCAGCTGCTGTGTAGAGGCTTTCTAAGTGTTTCTATTTATTTCTTCTTTCTTTTTTTTTTTTTTTTTTAAACACGGCTTTATTGAAGTGTAACTGATATCCAGAAAGCTGCACATATTTGATGTATACAATTCAATAAGTTTGTACATATGCATACACCTGTGAAACTATTACTACCATCAAGACAATAAACATATCCATGCCTCTTTTTTTTTTCATGGTAAGAATACTTAACCTGAGATCTACCCTCTTAACAAAATTAGGCACACAATACAGTATTGTTAACTATGGGCACCATGCTGTACATCTGCATAACTCTAGGACACACTCATCTTGTATGACTGAAGCTCTATACCCATTGAACAACAACTCCCCCTTTTTTCCCCCTCTTCCAGCCCCCAACAGCCACCATTCTACTTTCTGCTTTTATGAGTTTGACAATTTTAGATACCTCATGTAAGTGGAATCATACAGTATTTCTTTATAAGGGCATATTTATACCTACTGGAAACCAGTTTGTTGCAACTGATTACCATTTGAACTTATGGGACACATTGGTTTGTGTAAGACTAAAACAATAATTCTGAACCCATTATTGCCTGGTTTTCATTTCCATTCTTTTAAGTCCCATATCATCAAAGTTATAGTTATTCTAACATATTTTTGAGCAGTGTTTGTAAATGGACTGATGTTAGTTGAGTATGTGACATGTGTTTGGTTCTTTATATCAATGTTCTCCTGATGTGTGTATTATTACCTTTGTTATAGACAGGAAAACTGAGGCTCAGACAGACTAAATATGCTGAAGGTTGCACAACTAAGTGTATCAGCTGGAGCAATAAGTGTGTCAGCTGGAACACAAACTCAGACCTAGCTGCTCATTCCAGGGCAATACCCAGAGCTCTCACTACCATCCTCTGTGTTGCTGGAAGTCTGAGTTGCTGACAGAGAACACTATTAATTATATGTGAGTGAAAATAGGCCGAGGGGCATTAAGCAGGTGTGACCATAAAAACTGCTTCTGTTTCTGTGGATTTAATTATCTCCCACTATTGGCTTGAATTGGTTGTGAACGCACTGATAGAAGGTAATCAAAGAGCTGAATGAACCTGGCAGTTGTAAACGGAAGCGCAGGGTCCCTGTCAGGCTGGTACAGAAGTGAATGCATCCATTGTTTTTAATAGGCCAACTATTTGTCTCTTGTTCCCTAGGAGGCAATTGGAAGAGACATGCTGATAGCTCCCCTTGGGACATTAACCGGAATCATATTTGTAAAGTGAAGCTTAAGTTGGTCATTTTATTCCCAGTTCACAAAAATAGGAGGCGAATGGCAGTGGGAGCAAAGACACAATTTCTAGTTCATCAAAGATCACAAATTGTATTGGTGCAATATTTTCATTGCAGTTATTACTTTGTGGCATAGTGATATAAAATGTTCACTTTAGATAAATCTCTATTTTCTGGTGGTTTTAAGGCAAATCTTTTCTACTGTAATGATTATTTTAATGACCAATGTGGACATTTCTCCTTGCCTAGTTTTCTGATTTCTCAGCAATATAATCCCATGATCCACATTTAGTTTGTACTTTCTAGGTGATCAACACAGCTGCTTTGTCTGCGGGTCGTGGATAGCCTCTTGAACTTCTGACCCGTATGTTTTGACTGCCTTATGGTCATGACTTAATTTTGAAGATAACATTTGGCAAGTCAAAGGAAAAGAGTGAACTATCCCATATGTTCCTTTAATACTACTTCCCAAGGTTGAGAAAGAGAAACTGAAATATGCTAAGTCAGAAAAGAAATTCATGGCAATGGAAACCAGTTTGGGATACGGCTATTCTGAAGGTTCAGAGATGTATTTATTTCCTGGAAAATCAAGTTGCAACTGTCAGTTAACCTATAAGGATCCCTATCAATAGAGGAGAGGAGAGAAGAGGAACAAGATAGGTTTTCAGTGCCTCGGTACATTGTGCTATTCTCATCAACCATCACATTATGAATTTAATGAAGTTACTCAGATAACTGTAAGTCAAATTAGAGTTCAGTGTGTTTTCAATTGAATTATCCAGTTTGATTATTGACATGTACAATATTTAATTAAATTTATTACCACTAATACAGTATAAATGAAATCTGGCTTGATTTTCAAAGCAATAGTTTTACCTAGGAATATGAATAATAACTGGATATGGCAGTACTCAAAAAGAAACCTTTTTTCACAGATATCTCATTCTTTGTCATAACAACATATATGACTGTTTAACTGGGCCATCATTTGTTTATAAAGCTATTATCATGTTCCTAGCACTGTGCTAGAGTCTGGGGTTCCTGTAACGAGTAAGAAAATCCCTTGCTTTCCAAAAAGCTCATAGTCTTTTTTATTGAAGGGTTGAATTATTTATCTTTAGTAAATCGAAATGTGTTTTAAGTGTGCTAACCCAGTCTCCGAATTAAAGTTCTGGTTAATAAATTATTTTGTAAAGAAAGAATTACTTTTGCCATAAGAAGAGCACTATAAGTTTACTCTTTTTGTATCCAGTTTCTTAATGTAGGGCTTTATAGCTAGTGTAGCTGCTTCTTAAAACAGGTGTTTCAAACAATGGAAGGGACAGTCAGGTTTGTTGAGTCTTGGGTCTTCTGGCCACTTACCTCCCACTTTTCCCCAACTCAACCCTCTGCTTTTGTGGCACTTCCTGCATTGAGCTCATTCTTTGATAATTTGCTTGTTATGGCCCCTTCACCCAGAGTTTCTTCTTTTCTTTGATAATATAAACTTTTCATTGTTTTTTAAAGCTTAGCTTAACTCTTCTTCCTCCTTAAAGCTTTCCATGCCCTCATCCAGAACTCTCTTTTTATTCATTAAATTCTAGGAACAATGTCAGGGCAATTAGCACTTGGTCAGTTTCTAGTGTTTCAATAACATTAATAACAACAAACAGCAGTTTTCACTAAGTGCTTACTGAGTACCAATGTTATAACCACCAGACATGCATGTACTATTATTATCTTTATTTTATAGATAAGAACATTGAAACCCAGAGGACTTTAGCAGCTTAAGAAAGGTCCCACAGTTGGCAAATGGTGGATCTGGGTAAACTCAGACCATTAGATCCTAAAGCCTGAGCTGTTATCCATTGGCATTTCTGAATGTGTGGTCTTCTGACCATGTGCATTAGAATCACCAACATGGATACTGTTAAAAATGCAGATTATTGGCCGGGCACAGTGGCTCACGTCTGTAATCCCAGCACTTTGGGAGGCTGAGACGGTTAGGTCATGAGGTCAAGAGTTGGAGACCAGCCTGGCCAACATAGTGAAACCCCATCTTTACTAAAAATACAAAAAATTAGCCAGGCATGGTGGCCGGTGCCTGTAATCCCAGGTACTCGGGAGGCTGAGGAAGAATAATTGCTTGAACTTGGGAGACAGAGGTTGCAGGGAGCCAAGATAGTGCCATTGCACTCCAGCCCGGGAGACAGTGCAAGATTCCATCTCAAAAAAAAAAAAAAAAAAAAATGCAGATTACTGAACCCACCCAGATCTACTGTCTTAGAATCTATGGGTCTAGGTATAGAGCCTGGGAATCTGCATCTTTAACAAGCTTCCTGGGTAACTTTTACAAACTATAGTTTGAGAATCATTGCATATACTTTGCTGAGTTTTCATTTATATATTTACCTTCCTAATCTAACTGTAAACCTCTTGAGGGCAGAGATTATGCTATCTACATACAACCTTCTAAATCCCCAAGTCTGCAATAGATGTTTAGATATTGACTACAAGCTTAGTCAATACTTGCTTTTTTTCTGATATAGGCAGCAAAATTAAATGTTTCACACAACTATGGGAAAGATTCATATGATGGGACTTCCCATGAAAGCGTCTGGTAATAGCCAAAGGCCCCATGGTTAGGACCAACCTCACGAATGCTTCTTCTCATTCTGTCACTGGCTCAGTACATTTTCATTTCCTGCCTCAGTTTGCTTGCCTTTGAAGTTGGGGAGATTTTAATAATAAAGAAACAGAGGTATTGGTGGGAGCTAATGATTGTGATTAGAATATAGAATTTGAAAAGTGATAAGACTAACATCTCATTTCGATATTTAAGACATAAATGAAATTAGCTTATTATTGAAGTTAGATCATACATGGCCCATTTCTAATTCACTGTGACAAGACTTTCACTTCAGTTCAATTGGATATATGTTGAGGGGGTCACACAGAAGCTTTTCCATACCATCTGATGGCTGTTGACAATTGCTGAGCCAGCCACTAGTGGCCTTGCATTATTCTGTGATAAAAGGATACTCACACCTTCCAGTCCAGCCTACTAGTTTCAGATGAGCTATATAATTTCCTCAGGTCAAGCCAGAATTTTAACCCAAATCTTAATATTCCAAGTTCAGTGTTTTCCACTACCTCATGCTATTTCCTCTGCATGGCATGCTACTAAACATGAGTCAAAAAGCAGTCTAGGTCATGTGTGAATAAGGCTGGTAAGAGATAAGAGAAGACTTATTTTGTACTCCCCTGAATTTTTTTTTTTTTTTTGGCTAACTAGTTTCTCATGCAGCATCAGCTCCTGAAGGACAGCTGACAGTGTATTAGCCATTTACATCTTATCCATTTACAATCAGAATTATAGCAATCCAAATCTTTACTTTTAATATGAATACCAACTGTATCACTAGGCAATTGTTATCATTAAACCCTAGCAATTGGCTAATGTCCAATGCATAATTTAAACTTTGTGGAACCTTGTGGGTTACTGTCCTGCCTAAGTGTGTTATTACTTCTTATCAATATTTTGTTTAAGGAAACAGTTTTGGAAGCAACAGCAAACAAAAAATATAAGCATCACCTACTTATCACACACTATTGAGGATGGAAAACATCCAATATTTATTTGGAGATCCGATGGACTGGGGATGAGTTGTCAACAAAGATAGCACCTATGAATGTGTCCTTTGTCTTTCTAGAAAAATCATTTGTTAGGAATGTATTTAAATAAATTTTATTGTGTTTATTTATAAATTATATTGTATATATTTATATATAGTATATATATATAGTAGTAAGATGATTACTATAATGAAGTGAATCAACATAGCCATCATCCCTCACATAGTTACCCATTTTTCTCCTCTGTGGCAAGAGCCTCTGTAATTTACACATTTAGCAAAAATCCTAAATACCATACATTATTATTAACCATAATCTGCATGTTGTACATGGATCTTTTAGGGCTTTGCCATGACATATTACCTGTCTGTTACCTGCCTGTAAATAAGTTTTTGATTGCCCTGACAGGAGAAGGTTAAACATTGTAAACAATGTAAAAATGTTTAATCTTCTCCTCAAACATTGTAAAAAATATGTCATTAGATAATTTCTTAAGGAAATACTCCAAAAAACTTCTCTTCTCCTTAGAGACATCTTAGGATGGGTTAGTCAATGTAAATGGGGGGTTGAAGCCCATCCCAATGAAAGATGAATTCTGTTGCCTCATTCTTTTAATGGCCTCCTGCCCAAAATAAAACTCGCCAGCAAGCAGTATTTATCTTAGCGATGCTGCCATTTCATATCACAAAGTGACCGTGTAGTCTCATAAACATAGTCCAAAAGTGCTGACTTTTAAAGGCAGTTGAATTTTTTTTTACTTGTTACTGTTTTATAGCTTTGCATAAAATGCTAATGCCATGACATTTGTAGAACTATTAAATCATTTTAATGAAAGAGTAACAGTTATACAACTAATTCATTTTAGTGCATTTCACTTGCAGAATCCTTTAGTAGTTGATTGTAATGGGAAGAAGCAATTTTTTTTGTAGCTCCATAATTTTATTCTCACATGGAACCAAATCCCATTATTTTGGTGTAGTTTATACCCAAGTCTAATGGAGCAAATCCATTGACAGAATTTGTTGTCCCAAATCTAGGCCCATTTGCCTGATGGCCCCCACTTAATGTGATCTATAGTCTAGCCAAGCCAAGTCTGCTTCTCTGGAAAAATATGGCTTTCTGTTTCCCTTTTAAGTGTTTAGGGGTAAATATATGGTCATGCATTTTCAGCTACTGAAAAATGAACTCAGTCGCCATAACACCAAATCAAGGAAAACATTTGGGCTTTAAAAATTATCTTTGATCATATAACAAGACAGCTGGGATTGATTATTATCCCGGTTCCACATTTCCTCGTTAATGGCCATCCCATTCGGTATATGCTGTCATGCCAGGGCCTCTGTGGAAGAGAATGGCCAGAAAGCCCTGGAAACATTAAGCGCTGTGAGCAGTGGAAACAGATTTACATTTCTAAACAGATCCTTTGTTAAAGATCACCAGTGCATAGATCTGCAGCTTTCTTCTAGAGTAAAATCATTCTCTGCTTCTCTACTCTCCTGGCCCCCATGTTTTCAGACAAAGCTTCCATTAATAGATAATTCTTTCTGAAACAAAAATTTCTTTTAAGGAATTGCATTCCCTGTTGTCCTCAAATGCTTAGGTTACCCAGAGAGTTGACTTCATTGTCAACATACTTTTACCCCCTTATAAACATATGTATTCCCTTTAACATTTTTTCTCCTTACAAACATGTATTATTCCTCTTAAAATATGTATATTCTTGTGAAATATGAATTCAGTTTGTTTACCCTTACTGCAAATTTTTCTTTACTTCTGATTTTCTTCTGAACCAAGTAGTCTCATTATTATTCTACCATGAGTTTAAGGGTTTTGCTGCTAAAATGTTATCTTTTTCTTCACTCAGGCTTCTCTTGAGCATAGATGTAAAATATTGCAAAGATGTGAAAACTAGAATGTTTTCCCTCCAGGTGAACTGATTATCAAACTTAGTGTCTTGAACAACAGCACTCTTCCGCACTTTATCTAGCTTTGATCATTTCAGAACGGAATTTTCTTCTAAAACAATGTCCATACGGTATCATTCCAAATATGTAGCAGTGAAATTAATACCTTTTTGATTCACATGATATTATCAACTGGAAGAAACATATCCATTTAGATTCTCACTAGCAGCCTTGTTTACTTTATTCCATTATTTACAATGAAAGGGTTAGAATTTCTGTTTGTATTTATGTAGGTGGTACATTAAATGTGTACAATTTTATGAATATTTTTCAGCCAGCTCATCAGAATACTGATTTTGTCAGTTAAAATAGCATATATTTCTGACCAAGACCACATCTGCCCCATAAGCACAGAACCCTGCCTTTGCTGCTCCACCGCCCAGTCCACACCTACCGCCAGCTCACCATGGATGATGGTATCGCCCCACTTGTCATTGACAGCAGCTCAGGCATGTGCAAGGCCAGCTTTGCAGGTGATGATATCCCCCTGGGTCATTTTCCCCTCCATCATGGGGCACCCCAGGTACCAGGATGTGATGGTGGGCATGGGCCAGACAGACCTCTACTTGGGGCGATGAGGCCCACAGCAAGAGAGGCATCCTGACCCTGAAGTACCCCACCGAGCACAGCATTGTCACCAAATGGGACCACATGAAGAAGATCTGGCATCACACCTTCTACAACGAGCTGGGTGTGGTTCCTGAGGAGCACCCCGTGCTGCTGACGTAGGCCCCCATGAACCCCAAGGACAACCGCAAAAAGATGACCAGATCATGTTTGAGACCTTCAACACCCCAGACATATACATGGCCATCCAGGCCTTGTGGTCCCTGTACGCCTCTGGCCATACACTGGCATCATGATGGACTCTGTGGATGGGGTCACCCACCGGGTGCCCATCTACAAGGGGTACTCCCTCCCCCATGCCATCCTACATCTGGACCTGGCTAGCCAGGACCTGACTGAGTACCTCATGACGATCCTCACCGAGCTGGGCTACAGCTTCACCACCAGGGCAGAGCAGGAGATTGCGTGCGACACCAAGGAGAAGCTGTGCTACATCACCCTAGACTTTGAGTGGGAGATGGCCATGGCGGCCTCCAGCTCCTCCCTGGAGAAGAGCTACCAGCTGCCCCATTGCCAGGTCATTACCATCGGCAACCAGCGTTTCCGCTGCCCCGAGGTGCTCTTCCAGGCTTCCTTCCTGGGCATGGAATCCTGTGGCATTCACGAAACTACCTTCGACTCCATCATGAAGTGTGACGTGGACATCCATAAAGACCTGTATGCCAACTCAGTGCTGTCTGGTGGTACCACCATGTACCCTGGCAACCCTGACAGGATACAAAAAGAGATCACTGCCCTGGCGCCCAGCACGATGAAGATCAAGATCATTGCTCCCCCCAAGCTCAAATACTCTGTGTGGATGGGCTGCATCCTGGCCTGGCTGTCCACCTTCCAACAGATCAGATATGGACCAGCAAGCAGGGGTATGACAAGCCAGCCCCTCCATCCTCCAAATGCTTCTAGGCGGACTGTTACTTAGTTGCGTTACGTCCTTTCTGGATAAAACCTAACTTGTGCAGATAACAAGATGAGATTGGCATCGCTTTATTTATTTATTTATTTATTTATTTATTTATTGGCTTGACTCATTTGAAAATTGGAGCGGTGAAGGTGACAGCAGTCTGTTGGAGCGAGCATCCTCCAAAGTTCTACAATGTGGCTGAGGACTTCGATTGTACATTGTTCTTGTTCTTTTTTAAATAACGTGAGCTGCATTGTCCTAGGAAGCCCCTTGCCCTCCTAAAAGCCACCCCACTTCTCTGTAAGGAGAATGGCCCCATCCTCTCCCGAGTCCACACAGGGGAAGGGATAGCATTGCTTTCATGTAAATTATGTAATGCAAAAAAATTTTTTTTTTTTTGAGATGGAGTCTTGCTCTATCGCCCATGCTGGAGCGCAGTGGCGCGATCTCAGCTCACTGCAAGCTCCTCCTCCTGGGTTCACGCCATTCTCCCGCCTCAGCCTCCCAAGTAGCTGGGACTACAGGAGTCCGCCACCACACCTGGCTAATTTTTTTTTTTTTTTTTTTTTTTTGTATTTTTAGTAGAGAAAGTGTTTCACCATGTTAGCCAGGATGGTCTCCATCTCTTGAGCTCGTGATCCGCCTGCCTCTGCCTCCCAGAGTGCTGGGATTACAGGCATGAGCTACTGTGCCTGGCCTGGCAAAATTTTTTAAACCTTTGCCTTAATACTTTTAAAAATTTTGTTTTGTTTTAAATGATCAGCCTTCATGGCTCCCCCTCTTTTGTACCCCAACTTGAGATATATGAAGCCTTTTGGTCTCCCTGGGAGTGGGTGGAGGCAGTCAGGGTTTTACCTGTACACTGACTTGGGACCAGTTGAAGAAAAGTGCATACCTTAAAAAAATCACATATTTCTTTGGGTTAATGTCTTAATCATTTACTATTTTTTATGAGTTGTAGTAAAAATGAGATGAAAATCATTTTGCAATTTAGTCCTATGTATCATTAACTATACATTAAACTCCAGAGATCTGATACAGTTAATAACAACTAACAACTATGAAGTAATTAAAAGTCTGCAGAACACATACACGATAACCAGAACCCACCTCTGCAACAACCCCGTAAGGTAGATTTGTTATCTTATTTTACTGTTGAGAATATTGAGGTTTTTGAGAGCATAATAACTGGAAATTTCTGATCAGTGTAATAAAAAAGATCATTTTCTATATGTAGCTGGAAATAAGGATGAATCTGGAGACTTAATATGCATGGGGTATTTGGCCACAACAGAACCAGTATGTTTCTAGGAAGCTGGGCTCCAGGATTGATGCATGGTTTTTAAAAAATTTTTAATTTTTTGTGGGTACAGAGTGGGTATATATATTTATGGGGTACATGAGATTTTTAAAAAATTTATTTTTTATTTTTCCATAAGTTATTGGGGTACAGGTGGTATTTGGTTACATGGGTAAGTTCTTTAGTGGTGATTTGTGAGATTTTGGTGCACCCACCACCCCAGCAGTATACACTGCACCATATTTGTAGTCTTCTATCCCTCACCCCCTCCCACTCTTCCCCCCAAGTCCTCAAAGTCCATTGTATCATTCATACCTTTGCGTCCTCACAGCTTAGCTCCCACATATCAGTGAGAACATATGATGTTTCATTTTCCATTCCTAAGTTACTTCTCTTAGAATAATAGTCTCCAATCTAATCCAGGTCACTGCAAATGCTGTTAATTCATCCCTTTTTATGGCTGCATAGTATTCCATTGTATATATACCATAGTTTCCTTTTTTTTTGAGACGGAGTCTCACTCTGTTGCCCAGGCTGGAGTGCAGTGGTGTGATCTAGGCTCATTGCAAGCTCTGCCTCCCGGGTTCATGCCATTCTCCTGCCTCAGCCTCCCGAGTAGCTGTGACTACAGACGTCTGCCACCACGCCTGGCTAATTTTTTGTATTTTTAATAGAGATGGGGTTTCACCATGTTAGCCAGGATGGTCTAGATCTCCTGACCTTGTGATCTGCCTGCTTTGGCCTCCCAAAGTGCTGGGATTATAGGCGTGAGCGACCTCGCTTGTAGATTGATGGGCATTTGGTTGGTTCCATGATTTTGCAATTGTGAATTGTGCTGCTATAAACATGCATGTGCAAGTATCCTTTCAAATAATGGCTTCTTTTCCTCTGGGTAGATACCCAGTAGTGTGATTGCTGGATTGAATGGTAGTTCTACTTTTAGTTCTTTAAGGAATCTCTACACTGTTTTCCATAGTGGCTGTACTAGTCTACATTCCCGCCAGCAGTGTAGAAGTGTTCCCTGTTCATTGCATCCATGCCAACATCTACTGTTTTTTAAATTTGTTTATCATGGCCATTCTTGCTGGAGTAAGGGGTTATCACATTGTGGTTTTGATTTGCATTTCCCTGATCATTAGTGATATTGAGCATTTTTTCTTATGTTTGTTGGCCATTTATATATCTGCTTTTGAGAACTGTCTATTCATGTCCTTAGGCTACTTTTTGATGAGATTGTTTGTTTTTTTCTTACTGATTTGAGTTCTTTGTAGATTGTGGATATTAGTCCTTTGTCAGATGTATAGATTGTGAAGATTTTCTCCCACTCTGAGTTGTCTGTTCCCACTCTGCTGACTTCCTTTTGCCATGCAAAAGCTCTTTAGTTTAATTAGGTCCCAGCTATTTATCTTTGTTTTTATTGCATCTGCTTTTTGTTCTTGGTCATGAAATCCTTGCCTATGCCAATGTCTACAAGGGTTTTTCCAATGTTATCTTCTAGAATTTTTATAGCTTCAGATCTTAGGTTTAAGTTCTTAATCCATCTTGAGTTCATTTTTATACAAGCTGAGAGTTGAGGATTCAGTTTCATTCTCCTACATGTGGCTAGCCAGTTATCCCAGCATCATTTGTTCAAAAGGGTATCCATTCCCCACTTTCTATTCTTGTTTGCCTTGTTGAAGATCAGTTGGCTATAAGTATTTGAGCTTATATCTGGCTTCTCTCTTCTGTTCCATTGGTCTATGTGTCTATTTTCATACCACCACCACACTGTTTTGGTGACTATGACCTTATAGTATAGTTTGAAATCAGGTAGTGCTATGCCTCCAGATTTGTTCATTTTGCTTAATCTTGTTTTAGCTATGCAGGTTCTTTTTTGTTCCATATGAATTTTAGAATTGTTTTTTGTAATTTTGTGAAGAATGATGGTGGTACTTTGATGGGATTGATTTAAATTTGTAGACTGCATTTGGCAATGTGGTCATTTTCACAATATTGATTCTACCCATCCATGAGCATGGGATGTGTTTCCATTTGTTTGTGTCATCTATGATTTCTTAGGGGACTTTCAACTCCTTGGTTAGGTCAATTCCTAAGTATTTTTTTTTTTTTTTTGCAGCTATTGTAAAAGGGGTTGAGTTCTTGATTTGATTCTCTGCTTGTTCATTGTTGGTGTATAAAAGAGCTACTGATTTGTGTACATTAGTCTTGTATCCGAAAACTTTGTTGAATTCTTGTATAAGTTCTAGGAGCTTTCTGTAGGAGTCCTTAGGGTTTTCAAGGTAAACAATCATATCATCAGCAAACAGTGACAGTTTGACTTCCCTTTACTGATTTGGATGCCTTTTATTTCTTTCTCTTGTCTGGCTGCTTTGGCCAGGACTTCCAGTACTGTGTTGAAGAGGAGTGGCAAGAGTGGACATCCTTGTCTTGTTCCAGTTCTCAGAGGGAATGTTTTCGACTTTTCCCTGTTCAGTATTATGTTGGCTGTGAGTTTGTCATAGATGGCTTTTATTACATTAAGGTAAGTCCCTTGTATGATGATTTTGCTGAGAGTTTTATCATAAAGTGATGCTGGATTTTGTCAAATGCTTTTCCTGCATCTATTGAGAAGATCATGTGATTTTTGTTTTTAATTCTGTTTATGTGGTATATCACATTTACTGACTTGTGTATGTTAAACCATCCCTGCATCCCTGGTATGAAACCCACTTGATCATGGTGGATTATATTTTTGATGTATTGTTGGATTTGGTTAGCTAGTATTTTGTTAAGGATTTTAGCATCTGTGTTCATCAAGGATATTGGTCTGTAGTTTTGTTTTCTGGTTATGTCCTGAACTGGTTTTGGTATTAGGGTGATGCTGGCTTCATAGAATGAATTAGTGAGGGTTCCTTTTGTCTCTGTCTTGTGAAATAGTATCAAAAGGATTGGTACCAATTCTTCTTTGAATCTCTGGTAGAATTCTGCCATGAATCTGTCTGGTCCTAGACTTTTTTTGTTGGTAATTTTTAAATTACTATTTTAATATCACTGCTTGTTATTGGTCTGTTCAGGGTAGCTAATTCTTCCTGGTTGAAGCTAGGAGGGTTGTATTTTTCCAGGAATGTATCCATCTCTTCTAGGTTTTCTAGTTTATGTGAGTAAAGGTGTTCATAGTAGCCTTGAATGATCTTTTGTATTTCAGTGGTGTCAGTTGTAATATCTCCTATTTTGTTTTTTAGCGAGGTTATTTGGATTTTCTCTCTTTTCTTGGTTAATCTTGCTATTGGTCTATGAATTTTATTTATCTTTTCAAAGAGTTAGCTTTTGTTTCATTTATCTTTTGTGTGTGTGTGTGTGTGTGTGTTTTGGTTCCAATTTTATTTAGTTCTGCTCAGATCTTGGTTATTTCCTTTCTTCTGGGTTTGGGTTTGGTTTGTTCTTTGTTTCTCTAGTTCCTTGAGGTATGATCTTAGAATGTCAGTTTGTGCTCTTTCAGTATTTTTCATGTTTAGGGCTATAAACTTTCCTCTTAGCACCACCTTTGCTATATCCCAGAGGTTTTGGTAGGTTGTGGCATTATTGCCATTCAGCTCAAAGAATTTTTAAATTTCCTTCTTGGTTTCATTTTTGACCCAGTCCTCATGCAGGTTATTTAATTTCCACGTATTTGCATGGTTTTAAAGGTTCATTTCGGAGTTGATTTCCAGTTTTATTCCACTGTGGTCTAAGAGAGCACTTGATATAATTTCAATTTTCTTGAATTTATTCCTGCTCATTTTATGGTCTATCATATGGTCTATCTTGGAGAAAGTGCCATGCACTGTTGAATAGAATGTGTATTCTTGGTTGTTGGATGAAATGTTCTATATATCTGTTAAGTCCATTTGTTCCAACGTATAGTTCAAATCCATTGTTTCTTTGTTGACTTGCTGTCTTGATGATCTGTCTAGTGCTGTCAGTGGAGTATTGAAGTCCCCTACTATTATTGTGTTGCTGTCTATCTGATTTCTTAGGTCTATTAGTAATTGTTTTATAAATTTAGGAGCTCCAGTGTTAGGTGCATATATGTTTAGGATTGTGATATTTTCCTATTGGACAAGGACTTTTAGCATTATATAATGTCCCTCTTTGTCTCTTTTAACTGCTGTTGCTTTAGTTTGTTTTGTCTGATGTAAGAATAGCTATGTCTGCTCACTTTTGGTATCCATTTGCATGAGATGCCTTTTTCTACCCCTTTCAGTTTATGTGAGTCCTTATGTGTTAGGTGAGTCTCCTGAAGGTAGCAGATAGTTGGTTGGTGAGTTCTTATCCACTCTGCAGTTCTGTATCTTTTAAGTGGAGCATTTAGGTCATTTACATTCAATGTTAATATTGGAATGCGAGGTACTGTTGCATTCATCGTGCTCTTATTGCCTGTGTACTTTGTTTTTTTTTTGTTTGTTTGTTTTTGCTTTTTAACTTGTATTTTTGTTTTATAGGTCCTGTGTGATTTATGCTTTAAGGAGATTCTGCTTTGATGTGTTTCCAGGATTTGTTGCAAGATTTAGAGCTCCTTTTATCAGTTCTTGTAATGGTAGTTTGGTAATGGCGAATTCTCTCAGCATTTGTCTGTCTGAAAATGACTGTATCTTTACTTCACATATAATGTTTAGTTTTGCTGGATGCAAAATTCTTGGCTGATAAATTCTGTTTGAGGAGGCTGAAGATAGGGCCCCAATCCCTTCTAGCTTGTAGGATTTCTGCTGAGAAATCTGCTGTTAATCTGATAGGTTTTCCTTTATAGGTTACCTGGTGCTTCTGTCTCACAGCTCTTAAGATTCTTTCTTTCGTCTTAACTTTGGATAACCTAAGGACAATGTGCCTAGGCGAAGATCTTTTTGTGATGAATTTCCCACATGTTCTTTGTGCTTCTTGTATTTACATGTCTAGGTCTCTAGTGAGGCCAGGGAAGCATTCCTTGACTATTCCCGCAAATATGTTTTCCAAGCTTTTAGAATTCTCTTCTTCCTCAGGAACACTGATTATTCTTAGGCTTGGTCGTTTAACATAATCCCAGACTTCTTGGAGACTTTGTTTATATTTTCTTATTCTTTTTGCTTTGTCTTTGTTGGATTGAGTTAATTCGAAGACCTTGTCTTTGAGCTCTGAATTTCTTTCTTCTACTTGTTCAGTTCTATGGCTGAGACTCTCCAGAGTATTTTGCATTTCTAAAAGTGTGTCCAAAGTTTCCTGAATATTTGATTATTTTTTTCTTAAAGCTATCTGTTTCCGTGAATATTTCTCCCTTCACTTCTTGTATCATTTTTTGGATTTTCTTGCCTTGGGCTTTGCCTTTCTCTAGTCCCTCCCTGATTAGCTTAATAACTAATCTCCGGAATTCTTTTTTAGGTAAATCAGGGATTTCTTCTTGGTTTGGATCCATTGCTGGTGAACTAGTGTGATTTTTTTGGAGTGTCAAAGAGCCTTGTTTTTTCATATTATCATGGTTGGTTTTCTGGTTCCTTCTCATTTGGGTAGGCTCTGTCAGAGAGAAGGTCTAGGGTTGAAGGCTGTTGTTCAGAGTCTTTTGTCCCACGGGGTAGTCCTTTGATGTAGTACTCTCCCCCTTTTCTTATGGATGTGGCTTCCTGTGAGCCAAACTGCAGTGATTGTTGTCTCTCTTCTGGGTCTAGCCACCAGTGAGTGTACCTGGCTTCAGGCTGGTGCTGGGGTTGTTTGCACAGAGTCCTGTGATGTGAGCCATTTATGGGTCTCTCAGCTGTGGATACCAGCCCCTGATCGGTGGAGGTGGCAGCAGTGGGGCAGTGCAGTGGACTCCATGAGGGTCCTTAGTTTTGGTGGTTTAATGCTCTGTTTCATGCTTGTTGGCCTCCTGCCAGGCAGTGGCACTTTCCAGAAAACATCAGCTGTAGTAGTGTGGAGAGGGACCGATGGTGAGCGGGGACCTAGGACTCCCAAGATTAAATGCCCCTTGTCTTCCACTACCAGGGTTATAGGGAAGGACCATCATGTGGGGCAGGGCTAGGCATGTCTAAACTCAGACCCTTCTTGAGTGGGTCTTGCTGCAGTTGATGTGGAGGATAAGGGTGAGAATCCTAAGTCACTGGAGTTGTGTACCTAGAAGGATTAAGGCTGTCTCTGCTGAGTCATGCAGGTTGTTAGTGAAGTGGGGGAAAGCCAGTAGTCACAGGGCTCACCCAGCTCCCATGCAAACTGAAGGGCTGATCTCACTCCCGTCGTGCCCCGCCCCCCAGACAGCCCCTAGTCTGTTTCCAGGTGGAGGGTGAGATAGACTTGAAAACTTGCCCTGGGCTTCCTGCCTCCCAGTTGCGAAAGAAAAGGGCTTGGTTCTTCCCGGACCTGTGGAGTCTACACACTGGATTCTTTCCACTCCCCACGCGGTTCTGGCCAGGAGGTTCTCGCCCCATTCAAATTGTTACAAAGTTCAAAGATTTCCTTCTCCTCGTGGATTATTACCTCCCGCTCCTCTAGCCACCCTCCTGATGGATCCCTGTGGTGCCAGGCAGGAATGGGCTGCCTGGGGACCCAGTGAGCACCCAGGGCCTTTCTGCTGCTTTCTCTACCCCTGTATTTCTCTTGGCTCTCTAAATTGACTCAGCTCCAAGTAAAGTCAGAAACTTCTTCCACAAACAGAACTTCAGCTTCTCCAGCGGGGGTGTGTGTTTGGGAGAAGAGGGTCTCCCTTTCCCATTTCCGCAGTTGGGGCACTCACAGTTTTTGGGGAGTCTCCCAGGTCCTGCAGGAGCAGTCCGCTTCCTTCAGAGGGCCTGTGGGTCCTCTCAGAATTGCTGGTTTGTTCTTGCAATCGATTCGGTTCACAATGAGAGCCTCCACACACTGCTCTGTCTGGAGCTGCAGTCTAGTCCTGCCCCCCATCCACCATGGTGATCGCTCATGAGATGTTTTGATACAGGCATGCAATGTGTCATAATCGCATCATGGAGAATGGGTTGTCCATCCTCTCAAGCATTTATCCTCTGTATCACAAACAATCCAATTATACTTTTTTAGTTACTTTCAATTGTACAATTAAATTATTATTGACTATAATAAAATAATTATTAAATGATTATTAACTATAATCACCCTGTCTTACGGTTTGAATCTGTGTCCCTGCCCAAATCTCATGCAGAGCTATAATCCCCAATATTGGAGGTGGGCCCTAATGGGAGGTGACTGGATCATGGGGGTGGATCTTTCATGAATGGGTTAGCACTATCCCACCTTGGTACTGTACACTGAGTGGGTTCTCATGAGATCTGGTAGTTTAAAAGTGTAGCCCCTCTCTCCTCTCTCCTATTCATGCCATGTAAGATGCTTGCTCTAGCTGTACCTTCTGCCATGAGTGAAACCTTGCTGAGGCCTCCCCAGAAGCAGATACCACCATGCCTCCTGTACAGCCCATGGAACTGTGAGTCTGTTAAACCTGTTTTCTTATAAATTACCCGGTCTTGGGTATTTATTTATAGCAAGTCAAGAATAGCCTAATATACTCTACTGTGCTATCAAATACTAGGTCTTATTCATTCTTTCTATTTTTTTGTACCCATTAACCATCTCGACCTTCCCCCATCCCCCAACTTCCCTTCCCAGCCTCTAGTAACTATCCTTCTACTCTCTATCTTCATGAGTTCGAAGGTTTTGATTTTTAGATCCTGAAAATAAGTGAGAACATATGGTTTGTCTTTATTTCACTTAACATGATGACCTCCAGTTTCATCCATCTTGTTGCAAATGACAGGATCTTATTATTTTTTGTGGCTGAATAGTTCTCCATTGTATGTACCATGTATGTATCCATTCATCTGTTAATGGACACTTAGCATTCAAATGTTGCCTACTGTGAACAGTGCTGCAACAAACACGGGAGCCGATGCTCGATTTTCATGGTAGACTTGGTTGCCTGATATTCAAATGCATTATAGATGTTAATTGTGACATTGCCAGCCATGGCAGGCCATTGAAAGGCTAGGGTTCTATAGACAAGATGTAAATTACAAGTCAAGCAAGTGCTGCTAGGAAGAGAGCATTACAGGACTACAAATTCGAAGACCGGAAAAGACCCTGTAGACCATTACTGCTTTCTTGTTTTTTCAAGAAGGCTTGAACAGAGAGAGTAGCTCTCTGTCAGTGTGGCTGGACTTGGATATGTAAACATTTTTCTACTTTTAAATACTTTCTTTTAATTATGAATGGTCCTTCTTTCCTGAATCTATTTCTTAAAATTAAAAAAAATTTTATGGGTACATAGTAGGTATGTATATTTATGGAGTACCATCACTGTACTGTCTATCTCCCTGAGTTCAGTTGTTTTAATTTTAGTTCCCACAAGTGAGTGAGAGCATATTAAGTTTGTCTTTCTGTGCCTGGCTTATTTCACTTAACTTAATGTCCTCCAGTTCCATGCATGTTGCTGCAAATACAGGATCTCATTCTTTTTTATGGCTGAAAAGTATTCCGTTGTGCATATGTACCACATTTTGTCCATTAATCTGCTGATGGACACTTAGGTTACTTCCAAATCTAGACTATTGTGAACAGTACTGTAATTAACATGGAAGTGTAGCTACATCTTTGATATACTGATTTCCTCTTTTGGAGTATATACCTAACAGTGGGACTGCTGGATAATATGGTGGCTCTACTTTAGTTTTTTGAGGAACTTCCAAACTGTTCTCTCTAGTGGCTGTGATAATTTACATTTCCACCAAAACTATAGGTTTCTCTTTTCTCCACATCCTCACCAGCATTTGTTATTTTATTGTTTTTTAAGTTATTTTTTCTTATACTTTAAGTTCTAGGGTACATGTGCACAATGTTCAGGTTTGTTACATAGGTATACAAGTGCCATGTTGGTTTGCTGCACCCATTAACTCATCATTTACATTAGGTATTTCTCCTAATGCTATCCCTCCCCTAGCCTCTCACCCCATGATAGGCCCCAGTGCGTGATGTTCCCCGCCCTATGTCCAAGTGTTCTCATTGTTTAGTTCCCACCTATGAGTGAGAACGTGTGGTGTTTGGTTTTCTGTCCCTGTGATAGCTTGCTGAGAATGATGGTTTCCAGCTTCATCCACGTCCCTGCAAAGGACATGAACTCATCCTTTTTTATGGCTGCATAGTATTCCAGGGTGTATATGTGCCACATTTTCTTTATCCAGTCTGTCATTGATGGGCATATGGGTTGGTTTCAAGTCTTTAGTATTGTGAATAGTGCTGCAATAAACATACTTGCACATGTGTCTTTATAGTAGCATGATTTATAATCCTTTGGGTATATACCCAGTAATGGGATGGCTGGATCAAATGGTATTTCTAGTTCTAGATCCATGAGAAATCGCCACACTGTCTTCCACAATGGCTGAACTAATTTATACTCCCACCAACAGTGTAAAAGTGTTCCTATTTCTCTACATCCTCTCCAGCATCTGTTGTTTCTGTATTTTTTTAAAAAAATTATTATACTTTAAGTTCTAGAGTACATGTGCACAAGGTGCAGGTTTGTTACATATGTATACATGTGTCATGTTGGCGTGCTGCACCCATTAACTCATCATTTATATTAGGTATATCTCCTAATGCTGTCCCTACCCACTCCTCCCTCCCCACAACAGGCCCTGGTGTGTGATGTTCCCCACCGTGTGTCCAAGTGTTCTCATTATTCAATTCCAACCTGTGAGTGAGAACATGAGGTGTCTGGTTTTCTGTACTTGCGATAGTTTGCTCAGAATGATGGTTTACAGCTTCATCCATGTCCCCACAAAGGACATGAACTCATCCTTTTTTATGGCTATGTAGTATTTCATGGTGTATATGTGCCACATTTTCTTAATCCAGTCTATCACTGATGGACATTTGGGTTGTTCGAAGTCTTTGCTATTGTGAATAGTGCTGGAATAAACATACGTGTACATATATCTTTATAGCAGCATGATTTATAATCTGTTGGGTTTATGCCCCAGTAATGGGATGGCTGGGTCAAATGGTATTTCTAGTTCTAGATCCTTGAGGAATCACCACATTGTCTTCCACAATTGTCGAACTAGTTTACAGTCCCACCAACAGTGTAAAAGTGTTCCTATTCTTCCACATCCTCTCCAGCACCTGTTGTTTCCTGATTTCTTAATGATCGCCATTCTAACTGGTGTGAGATGGTATCTCATTGTGGTTTTGGTTTGCATTTCTCTGATGGACAGTGATAATGAGCATTTTTTCATGTGTCCGTTGGCTGCATAAATGTCTTCTTTAGAGAAGTGTCTGTTCATATCCTTTGCCCACTTTATGTTGGGGTTGTTTGATTTTTTCTAGTATATTTGCTTAAGTTCTTTGTAGATTCTGGATATTAGCCCTTTGTCAGATGGGTAGATTGTAAGAATGTTCTCCCATTCTGTAGGTTGCCTGTTTACTCTGATGGTAGTTTCTTTTGCTGTGCAGAAGTTCTTTAGTTTAATTAGATCCGATTTTTCAATTTTGGCTTTTGTTGATATTGCTTTTGATGTTTTAGTCATGAAGACCCTGCCCATGCCTGTGGCCTGAATGGTATTGCCTAGGTTGTCTTCTAGGGTTTTTATGGTTTTAGGTCTAACATGTAAGTCTTTAATCCATCTTGAGTTAATTTTTGTATAAGGTGTAAGGAAGGGATCCAGTTTCAGCTTTCTACATATGGCTAGCCAATTTTCCCAGCACCATTTATTAAGTAGGGAATGCTTTCCCCATTTCTTGTTTTTGTCAGGTTTGCCAAAGATCAGATGGCTGTAGGTGTGTGGTACTATTTCTGAGAGCTCTGTTCTGTTCCATTGGTCTACATCTCTGTTTTGGTACCAGTACCATGCTGTTTTGTTTACTGTAGCCTTGTAGCATAGTTTGAATCAGGTAGCATGATGCCTCCAGCTTTGTTCTTTCTGCTTAGGATTGTCTTGCCAATGTGGGCTCTTTTTTGGTTCCGTATGAACTTTAAAGTAGTTTTTTCCAATTCTGTGAAGAAAGTTATTGGTGGCTTGATGGGGATAGCATTGAATCTATAAATTACCTTGCGCAGTATGACCATTTTCATGATATTGATTCTTCCTATCCATGAGCATGGAATGTTCTTCCATTTGTTTGTGTCCTCTTTTATTTTGTTGAGCAGTTTGTAGTTCTCCTTGAAGAGGTCCTTCACATTCCTTGTAAGTTGGATTCCTAGGTATTTTATTCTCTTTGTAGCAATTGTGAATGGGATTTCGTTCATGATTTGGCTCTCTGTTTGTCTGTTATTGGTGTATAGGAATGCTTGTGATTTTTGCACATTGATTTTGTATCCTGAGACTTTGCTGAAGTTGCTTATCAGCTTAAGGAGATTTTGGGCTGAGATGATGGAGTTTTCTAAATATAAAGTCATGTCATCTGCAAACAGGGACAACTTGAATTTCTCTTTTCTTGATTGAATACCCTTTATTTCTTTCTCTTGCCTGATTGCCCTGGCCAGAACTTCCAACACTATGTTGAATAGGAGTGGTAAGAGAGGTCATCCCTGTTTTGTGCTGGTTTTCAAAGGGAATGTTTCCAGTTTTTGCCCCTTCAGTATGGTATTGGCTGTGGGTTTGTCATAAATAGCTCTGATTATTTTGAGATACTTTCCATCAATACCTAATTTATTGAGAGTTTTTAGCATGAAGGGCTGTTGAATTTTGTCAAAGGCCTTTTCTGCAACTATTGAGATAATCATGTGATTTTTATCTTGGTTCTGTTTATATGTTGGATCACATTTACTGATTTGCGTATGTTGAACCAGCCTTGCATCCCAGGGATGAAGCCCACTTGATCATGGTGGATAAGCTTTTTGATGTGCTGCTGGATTCGGTTTGCCAGTATTTTATTGAGGATTTTTGCATCGATGTTCATCAGGGATATTGATATAAAATTCTCTTTTTTTTTTTGTTATGTCTCTGCCAGTCTTTGATGTCAGGATGATGTTGGCCTCATAAAATGAAATGAATTAGGGAGAATGCCCTCTTTTTCTATTGATTGGAATAGTTTCAGAAGGAGTGGTACCAGCTCCTCTTTGTACCTCTGGTAGAATTCACTGTGAATTCTTCTGATCCTGGACTTTTTTTCTGGTTGGTAGGCTATTAATTATTGCCTCAATTTCAGAACCCATTATTGGTCTATTCAGGGATTCAACTTCTTCCTGGTTTAGCCTTGAAAGCATGTATGTGTCCAGGAATTTATCCATTTCTTCTATATTTTCTAGTTTATTTGCGTAGAGGTGTTTATAGTATTCTCTGATGGTAGTTTGTATTTTTGTGGAATCATGGTGATATCCCCTTTATCATTTTTTATTGCATCTATTTGATTCTTCTCTCTTTTATTCTTTATTAGTCTTGCTATCGGTCTATCAATTTTGTTGATCTTTTCAAAAAACCAGCTCCTGGATTCATTGATTTTTTTGAAGAGTTTTTGTGTCTCTATCTCCTTCAGTTCAGCTCTGATCTTAGTTATTTCTTGCCTTCTGCTAGCTTTTGAATGTGTTTGCTCTTGCTTTGCTAGTTCTTTTAATTGTGATGTTAGGGTGTCAATTTTAGATTTTTCCTGCTTTCTCTTGTGGGCATTTAGTGCTATAAATTTCCCTCTACACACTGCTTTAAATGTGTCCCAGAGATTCTGGTATGTTGTGTCTTTATTCTCATTGGTTTCAAAGAACATCTTTATTTCTGCCTTCATTTCGTTGTGTACCCAGTAGTCATTCAGGAACAGGTTGTTCAGCTTCCATGTAGTTGAGCAGTTCTGAGTGAGTTTCTTAATCCTGAGTTCTAGTTTGATTGCACTGTGGTCTGAGAGAAAGTTTGTCATATTTTCTGTTCTTTTACATTTGCCGAGGAGTGCTTTACTTCCAACTATGTCGTCAATTTTGGAATAAGTGTGATGTGGTGCTGAGAAGAATGTATATTCTGTTGATTTGGGGTGGAGAGTTCTGTAGATATCTATTAGGTCTGCTTTGTGTAGAGCTGAATTCAATTCCTGGATATCCTTGTTAAGTTTCTGTCTCATCAATCTGTCTAGTGTTGTCAGTGGGGTGTTAAAATCTCCCATTATTATTGTGTGGGAGTCTAAGTCTCTTTGTAGGTCTCTAAGGACTTGCTTTATGAATCTGGGTGCTCCTGTATTGGGTGACATATATAGTTAGCTCTTCTGGTGAATTGATCCCTTTACCATTATGTAGTGGCTTTGTTTGTCTCTTTTGATCTTTGTTGGTTTAAAATCTGTTTTATCAGATACTAGGATTGCAGCCCTTCCTTTTTTTTTTTGCTTTCCGTTTGCTTGGTAGATCTTCCTCCATCCCTTTATTCTGAGCCTATGTATGTCTCTGCACATGAGATGGGTCTCTTGAATACAGCACACTGATAGGTTTTGACTCTTTATCCAATTTGCCAGTCTTTGTCTTTTAATTGGAGCATTTAGTCCATTTACATTTAAGGTTAATATTGTTATGTGTAAATTTGATCCTCTCATTATGGTTTTAGCTGATTATTTTGCTTGTTAGTTGATGCAGTTTCTTCCTAGCATCGATGGTCTGTACAATTAGGCATAATTTTGCAGTGGCTGGCACTGGTTGTTCCTTTCCGTGTTTAGTGCTTCCTTCAGGAGCGCCTCTAAGGCAGTCCTGTTGGTGACAAAGTCTCTCAGCATTTGTTTGTCTGTAAAGGGTTTTATTTCTCCTTCACTTATGAAGCTTAGTTTGGCTGGATGAGAAATTCTGGGTTGAAAATTCTTTTCTTTAAGAATGTTGAATATTGGCCCCCAGTCTCTTCTGGCTTGTAGAGTTTCTGCCGAGAGATCTGCTATTAGTCTGATGGGCTTCCCTTTGTGGGTAACCCAACTTTTCTCTCAGGCTGCCTTTAACATTTTTTCCTTCATTTCAACTTTGGTGAATCTGATAATTATGTGTTGTGGGGTTGCTCTTCTCGAGGAGTATCTTTGTGGTGTTCTCTGTATTTCCTGAATTTGAATGTTAGCCTGCCTTGCTAGTTTGGGGAAGTTCTCCTGGAAAATATCCTGAAGAGTGTTTTCCAACTTGCTTTCATTCTTCTTGTCACTTTCAGATACAACAATGAGATGTAGATTTGGTCTTTTCACATAGTCCCTTATTTCTTAGAGGCTTTGTTTCTTTTTCCTCTTTTTCCTCTAAGCTTCTCTTCTGGCTTCATTTCATTTCGTTCATTTGATCTTCAATCACTGATACCCTTTCTTCCACTTGATCAAATCGGCTACTGAAGTTTGTGCATGCATCATGTAGTCTTGTGCCATGATTTTCAGCTCCATCAGGTCATTTAAGGACTTCTCTGTGCTTTTTTTTTTCTAGTTAGCCATTTGTCTAATCTTTTTTCAAGGTTTTTAGCTTCTTTGCGATGAATCGAACATCCTCCTTTAGCTCAGAGAAGTTTGTTATTACCGATTATCTGAGTCTTCTTCTCTTAACTTGTCAAAGTCATTCTCCATCCAGCTTTGTTCCATTGCTGGTGAGGAGCTGCATTCCTTTGGAGAAGAGGCACTCTGATTTTTAGAATTTTCAGCTTTTCTGCTCTGGTTTCTCCCCATCATTGTGGTTTTATCTACCTTTGGTCTTTGATGATGGTGATGTACAGATAGGGTTTTGGTGTGGATGTCCTTTCTGTTTGTTGGTTTTCCTTCTAACAGTCAGGACCCTCAGCTGCAGGTCTGTTGGACTTTGCTGGAGGTCCACTCGAGACCCTGTTTGCCTGGGTATCACCAGCGGAGGCTGCAGAACAGCAAACATAGAACGGTAAATGTTGCTGTCTGATCCTTCCTCTGGAAGCTTCATCTCAGAGGGGCACCTGGCTGTATGAGGTGTCAGTCGGCCACTACTGGCAGCTGTCTCCCAGTTAGACTACTCAGGGGTCAAGGACCCACTTGAGGAGGCAGTCTGTCCATTCTCAGATCTCAGACTCTGTGCTGGGAGAACCACTACTCTTTTCAAAGCTGCCAGACAGGGACATTTAAGTCTGCAGAAGTTTCTGCTGCCTTTTGTTCAGCTATGCCCTGCCCTCAGAGGTGGAGTCTACACAGGAAGGCAGGCCTCCTTGAGCTGCAGTGGACTCCATCCAGTTTGAGCTTCCATGCCTCTTTGTTTACCTACTCAAGCCTCAGTAATGGTGGATGCCCCTCCACTAGCCTTGCTGCTGCCTTGCAGTTTAATCTCAGACTGCTGTGCTAGCAGTGAGCAAGGCTCCGTGGGCGTGGGAGTCTCTGAGCCAGGCATGGGATATAATCTCCTGATGTGCTGTTTGCTAAGGCCATTAGAAAAACGCAGTATTAGGGTGGGAATGTCCTGATTTTCCAGGTACCGTCTGTCACCGCTTCCCTTTGCTAGGAAAGGGAATTCCCTGACCCCTTGTGCTTCCCAGGTGAGGCAATACCCTGCCCTGCTCTGTGGGCTGCACCCACTGTCTGACAAAATGCAGTGAGATGAACCCAGTGCCTCAGTTGGAAATGCAGAATTCACCCATCTTCTGCATTGCTCCTGCTGGGAGCTGCACACTGGAGCCGTTCCTATTCAGCTATCTTGGAACCTCCTCTCAGCATTTGCTATTACCTGTCTTTTGGATACAAACCATTTTAGTTGGTGTGAGATAATATCTCATTGTAGTTTTGATTTTTATTTCTCTGATTACCAACGATGGTGAGCACTTTTTCATATGCCTGTTTGCCAGTTGTATGTTTTCTTTTGTGAAATGTTTATTAAGATCTTGGCCCAGTTTTTTATTGGATGATTAGATTTTTTCCTATTGAGTTGTTTGAGCTCCTTCTATGTCCTGGTTGTTAGTCCCTTGTCAGATGGATAGTTTGGAAGTATTTTCTCCCATTCTGTGGGTTGTCTCTGCACTTTGTTGATTATTTTCTTTGCTGTGCAGAAGGTTTTCAACTTGATGTGATCCCATTTGTCCATTTTTGCTTTGATTGCCTGGGCTTTGGAGGTATTACTCAAGAAATTTTTGCCTAGACTAATGTCCTGGAGTGTTTTCTTTTATTAGGTTGATAGTTTGAAGTCCTAGATTTAAGTCTTTATTTTGATTTGATTTTTGTATATGGCAAGGGATAGGGGTTTAGTTTCATTCTTTTGCAGTTTTCCAGCACCATTTGTGGGAGAGACTGTCCTTTCCCTAATGTATGATCTTGGCACGTTTGTAAAAGAGTTCACTATAGAAGTATGGATTTATTTCTGGGTTATCTGTTCTGTTTCATTTGTCTATGTGTCTGTTTCTATGCTGTTATCATGCTGTTTTGGTTATAATAGCTCTGTAGTATAGTTTGAAGTCAGGCAGTGTGATTTCTCCAGTTTTGTTATTTTTGCTTGGGATGACTTTGACTATTCTGGGTCTTTCGTGGTTCCATATACATTTTAGCGTTATTTTTTCTATTTCTGTGGACAGTATCATTAGTATTTTGATAGGAATTGCATTGAACCTGTAGATTGCTTTGGGTAGTATGGACATTTTAACAATATTGATTGTTCAAATCCATGAACACTTCGTGTTCTTTTCAATTTCTCACATCAATGTTTTAAAGTTTTTATTGTAGGTATCTTTCACTTCTTTGGTACAGTTTGTTCCTAGATATTTGATTTTATGTGTAGCTATTGTAAATGGGAGTACTTTCTTGATTTTTATGTTAGATTGTTCACGGTTGGCATACAGAAATGCTACTGATTTTTGTATGTTGGTTTTGTATCCTGCAACTTTATCAAATTTGTTTATTAGTTCTGATAGTTTCTTGGTGAAG
This sequence comes from Macaca mulatta, assembly GCF_049350105.2. NCBI lineage: Eukaryota > Metazoa > Chordata > Mammalia > Primates > Cercopithecidae > Macaca > Macaca mulatta. Next base: position 57,662,739 of record NC_133420.1, on the reverse strand, counting down.
ACTTTAGGTTTTTCCTAATATAAGATCATAACATCTACTTCATCGAATTTGTTAGTTCTGACAGTTTCTTGATGGAGACTTTAGGTTTTTCCTAATATAAGATCATGACATCTACAAACAAGGATAATTTTATGTCTTCATTTCCAATTTGGATGCCCTTTATTTCTTTATCTTGTCTGATTGGTCTAGTTAGGAATTCCAGGACTATGTTGAATAACAGTGGTGAAAGTGGGCATCCTTGTCGCATTCTATATCTTAGAGGAAAGGATTTCAGTTTTCACCCATTCAGTACAATACTAACTGTGGATCTGTCATATATGGCTTTTATTGTTTTGAGGTTTTTCCTTCTATAGCAATTTTTTGAGGATTTTTATCATAAAGGGATGTTGAATTTTATCACATGCTTTTTCAGCACCAATTGAAATGATGATATGATTTTTGTCCTTCATTCTATTGATATGATGTATCACACTGATTGATTTGCATATTTTGAACCATCTTTGCATCTCTGGGATAAATCCCACTTGGTCATTATGAAGGATTTTTTTTTTTTTTTTTTTTTTTTTTTTGAGACAGAGTCTCACTCTGTCACCCAGGCTGGAGCACAGTGGTGTGGTTTTGGCTCACTGCAACCTCCGCCTCCTGGGTTCAAGGGATTCTCCTGCCTCAGCCTCCTGAGTAGCTGGGATACAAGCATGCATCACTATGCCCAGCTAATTTTTGTATTTTTAGTAGAGACGGAGTTTTGCCATGTTGGCCAGACTGGCCTCTAACTCCTGACCTCAGGAGATCTGCCCACCTCAGCTTCCCGAAGTGCTAGGATTCCAGGCATGAGCCACCGTGCCTGGCTGATGAGGATCTTTTTAATATATTGTTGAATTTCATTTGCTAGTATTTTGTTGAGGATTTTTTGTGTCAATGTTCATCAGAGATATTGGCCTGTAGTTTTCTCTTTTTGCTGTGTCTTTGTCTGGTTTTGGTATCAGGTTTTGACCTCTGGAATGGACATTCCCCTCTGGCTATGGCTGGTCTAAATGTTCCCTCCATGTGTTGGTCTAAATGTTCCCTCCAGCTGTGTTGCTTTCCACTGTGAGAGGCCAGCATTGAGTTCCAATGCAAAGTTCCACAATCACTGTGCAACCCCTCCTCCAAGTGCACAGATTCTCTCTCTGAGGCCATTGCTGGAGGCTGAGTGAGGAGGTAGTGTAGGCAATTTCAGACTGCTTTTTCTACTCTTTTCAGTGACTCTTTCCTTCATGTACCAGTCCGTTTTCGTGCTACTGATAAAGACATACCCAAGAGTGGGTAACATATAAAGAAAAGAAAGTCTAATGGAATCACAGTTCCACATGGCTGGGGAGGCCTCACAATCATGGCGGAAGGTTAATGGCATGTCTTACATGGCAAAGGGAATGAGTGCCAAGCAAAAGGGGTTTCCCCTTATAAAACCATTAGATCTTGTGAGACTTATTTACTACCACGAGAACAGTATGGGGAAAACCACCCTAATGATTCAATTATCTCCCACTGGGAACCTCCCACTACATGTGGAAATTATGGGAGCTAGAAATCAAGATGGGATTTGGGTGGGGACACAACCTAACCATATCATTCTGCCCCTGGTCCCTCCCAAATCTCATGTCCTCACATTTCAAAACAATCATGTATTCCCAACAGTCCCCCAAAGTCTTAACTCGTTTCAGCATTAACGCAGAAGTTCACAGTGCAAAGTCTTATCTGAGACAAAGCAAGTCCCTTCTGCCTATGAACCTGTAAAATGAGAAGCAAGTTAGTTACTTCCTAGATACAATGGGGGATTGGATAAATACACCCTTTTCAAATAGGAGAAATGGGCCTAAACAAAGGGGCTAAATGCCCCATGCAAGTCTGAAATCCAGCATGGCAGTCAAATCTTAAAGCTCCAAAATGATCTCCTTTGACTCCATGTCTCACATACAGGTCGTGCTGATGCAAGAGGTGGGTTCCCATGGTCTTGGGCAGCTCTGTCCCTGTGGCTTTGCAGGGTACAGACTCCCTCCCAGCTGCTTTCAAAAGCTGGTGTTGAGTGTCTCCAGCTTTTCCAGGGGCACTATGCAAGCTGTTGGTGGATGTATCATTCTGGGGTCTGTAGGACAGTGGCCCTCTTCTCACAGCTCCACTAGGCAATGCCCCAGTGGGGATACTGTGTGGGAGTTCCAACCTACATTTCCCTTCCCCACTGCCCTAGCAGAGGTTCTCCGTGAGAAACCCACCCCTGCAGCAAACTTCTGCCTGCACATCCAGGCATTTTTATACATCCTTTTAAATCTAGGCAGAGGTTCCCAAACCTCAATTCTTGACTTCTGTGCACCTGCAGGCTCAACACCATGTGGAAGCTGCCAAGGCTTGGGGCTTGCACTCTTTAAAGTCATCGCCCAAGCAGTACCTTGGCCGCTTTTAGCTATGGCTACAGTGGCTGGGACACAGGGCACCAAGTCCCTATGCTGTACACAGCAGGGGGACTCTGGGCCAAGCCCATGAAACTATTTTTTCCTCCTAGGCCTCTGGACCTGTGATGGGAGGGGCTGCTGTGAATGTCTTTGACAAGCCCTAGAGACATTTTCCTCATTGTCTTGGCAATTAACATTTGGTTCCTCATTACTTATGTAAATTTCTGCCACTGACTGGAATTTCTCCTCAGAAAATGGGTTTTTCTTTTTCTATCACATTGTCAGGCTGCAAATTTTCTGAACTTTTATGCTCTGTTTCCTTGTTAAAACAACGTTTTTAATAGCACACAAGTCACCTCTTGAATGGTTTGCTGCTTAAAAATTTCTTCTACCAGGCTGGGTGTGGTGGATCATGCCTGTGATCCCAGCACTTTGGGAGGCCGAGGTGGGTAGATCACTTGAGGTCAGGAGTTTGAGACTAGTCTAGTCAACGTGGTGAAACTCTCTCTCTACTAAAAATAGAAAAATTAGCTGGGCATTGTGGCATGTGCCTGTAATTCCAACTACTGGGGAGGCTGAAGCAGGAGAATTGCTTGACCCTGGGAGGCAGCAGCTGCAGTGAGCCAAGATTGTGCCACTGCACTCCAGCCTGGGAAAAAGAGTGAGCCTCTGCATCCCCCAAAATATTCTCCTGCCTGATACCCTAAATCATTTCTCTCAAGTTCAAAGTTTCACAAATCTCTAGGGCAAGGGCAAAATGCCACCAGTCTGTTTGCTAAAACATAGTAAGGGTCACCTTTACTCCAGTTCCCAACAAATTCTTCATCTCCATCTGACACCATCTTAGCCTGGATTTCATTGTCTATATCATTATCAGCATTTTGGTCAAAGTCATTCAACAAGTCTCTAGGAAGTTCCAAACTCTCTCACATTTTTGTGTCTTCTTCTGAGCCCTCCAAACTGTTCTCTTCCTGTTACCCAATTCCAAAGTTGCTTCCACATTTTTGGGTATCTTTACAGCAGCGCACCACTCTACTGGTACCAATTTACTGTATTAGTCTCTTCTCATGCTGCTGATAAAGAAATACCTGAGACTTTGTAATTTATAAAGAAAAACAGGTTTAATGGACTCACAGTTCCATGTAGTTGGGCAGGTCTCACAATCATGGTGGAAGGTGAAAGGCACATTCTTCATGGTGGCAGGCAAGAGGGAATGAGAGCCAAACAAAAGGGGTTTCCCCTGATAAAACGAACACATCTTGTGAGACTTATTCACTACCACGAGAACAGTCTGGGGGAAACCACCTCTATGATTCAATTATCTCCTACTGGGTCTCTCCCACAACACGTGGAAATTATGCAAGCTACTATTCGAGATGAGATTTGGGTGGGGACACAGACAAACAATATCACTTGATATGATGTTAAAACCAGGTACATGATTGCTCACCTGATTTTTCATTCTTATGAAGTGCTTTCTTGTGTGGATAGTTGTTCAATTTGGTATTCCTTCCAGGGGGAATATTCACTAGGGACTTCTATTTGGCTATCTTGCATTGCCTCCCACCTATTTCTAAAGCAAGAATCTGTTAGGTAACATCCATTTGACTGCAATGTCTGCACAGTTGTTGTCATCATGACCCATCTTATTGTGTATAGCCAAATTTAGTCTTCCCGAGGTTCTCTTTCTGTTTCCCTCTTCCTAGAAATTTTCTCTGAGTGATTTCATTTATTCCCAGGTCTTAAAATATCACTGACATACTGGATTCTTAATTCATTAGCACTACTTCACTCTGTTCCAGAGTTTTTCTTTTTTCATATTTAAATTCAATTCATATTATCTTCCAAGTCTTCTCTCTCTGTCTGTCTTAATTCCTGGCACTTCAATCATATCTATCCTAAGTTTTCATCATTTAGAAACCTCAATGTTTCTCTTCCTCTATGTAAAACAGGTGACTAAGTTGTGTTGATTCTACCCCTCAAAGCTCCTGAAGATACTCTTACCTCTCCAAGTTCATTGGCCACTGCTCTACTTAGCCTCTCATCATCTCCTTAATGGGTTGTTGCAACTGACCTCTGATGAGTCTGGTCTCTGTGCTGTGGTTCTCCCTTTCTTCCAATCCATCCTTTGCATTTTTTAAACTGATTTTGCAAAACTGATTATGCTCCTCTGCTTAATTAAAATCTGAGTGGATTCCCTTAAGGCCAAATTCCATCCCCTAAGAGTTTTAGTCAAAGACTTTTGCAATCTGATTCCAATGTAACAAATATGTATGTGTGTATACAAATTGGAATCATATTATGAAGTTATTTAAATATACATATGTACATATGTATATGTGTATGTGTGTATCAAACACACACTTCTTCTTACCACATTATCTATATGCTAATCGTAGTAGAGAATCCAAAATCCTTCAAGTACAATGTATACTTTCAAACCTCCTTGCCTTTGCTCTTGCTGTATCCCATGACCAATATTCTATTTATGCACTATGATCAAGCTCAAGTATTATCTTCTTTGTGAAACCTTTCTTGAGCATCCTTCTCAATTCCCTGTCCAACTTTCTGCTGTAATGTGGGATTAATCTCCGTGCTATAGAATGGACTTGAGCATTGCATTTAGAATGGCTTCAGTCATTGCATTTCTGCCTATACTAAAAATCTGGGCTCTCCTGAAGGAAGGTAATAACCAAAGTTTTTTCACAAGGCTTGGTCCATGATCTGACTAACCTAAGTCCATTCGATGCTGTCTGGTGTCTTCTCATTTGAACTTGTTACATTCTATCATTCTCAGGACTCTAGAGGTTAACCACATCTGGACAAGGCCATTCCAAAGCTGGAGAGGGAAATGGTACGGTAATGCAGCCTCTTTGCATAATCATTCAGTTTCTATTGATTCCTTATTCCTTAGACTTCTATTCTTGCTTTTTTGACCCTGTGCCTGACCTAAGTTCAGGTAGCTGAGCCTGTGCTGTTAGCCACCTGCTTGGTTATTTTCTCCTGTCAATTAGCTGCCAGCCGCATCCCTGGGTGCTGGATGCCTGCCATCTGTACCTGTCATCATCTCTGGCCATTTGCCAAGTTCTGCTCCTTCTGTGCCTCCATGGTCACCTGAAATCCTTTACCTTGACTCTCTTTGTTCTGACCGGAGACCTCTATTCCAATCTTAGAAGACAAACTGATAATTTGTTACTTTTGAGGAGAGATATACTAAGGCACTTATACTGAAAATATTTTATGGATATCTCTTTTTTGGTTCAAAATGCAGAATATGACTGAGAAAACCATTCTGAACAGAAAATTATGATAGGGACAAAAATGGGGAATGAGAAAATTCTGGAGTGTAGGGGTGATATGGTTTGGCTGTGTCCCCATCCAAATCTCAATTTGAATTGTATCTCCCAGAATTCACATATGTTGTGGGAGGGTACCCAGGGGGAAGTAACTGAATCATGGGCACTGGTCTTTCCCATGCTATTCTCATGATAGTTAATAAGTCTCATGAGATCTAATGGTTTTATCAGGGGTTTCTGCTTTTGCTTCTTCCTCATTTTCTCTTGCTGCTGCTATGTAAGAAGTGCCTTTTGCCTCCTACCATGATTCTGAGGCCTCCCCAGCCTTGTGGAACTGTAAGTCCAATTAAATCTCTTTTTCCTCCCAGTCTTCGGTATGTCTGTGTCAGCAGCATGAAAACGGACTAATACAAGGGGGATCTGTGTGACACATGACAGTCATAGGATGTCTAGGGATGAGGCACCATTGAAGTGGTGAAGAGACATCAAAGACAACTTCAGACCTGTACTGATTGCTATGCTGTAATTGTGCAACATAAACTAAGACTCTCTTACAGTTGAGGCAGGTATACAATATACTAGTAGCAGATTTATTCAAACTTTGGATTTGGGTGCATTAGATTTGGGAGTAGGTCTGATAATTTAAATACATAGCGAAAGCTCCGTGTGTCTCTTCGTGTACATGACTATACATTCCATGACCTGGCATTCAAGATGTATTATTGAAAAAAATCGTAAAAGTTCCTTGGAATGTTCTGTTTTGTAGAAAACCTCACGTTTAATTATATCAAATCATGCCATACAATTTATTTTTTATTGTTGTTTAAGGTGGGAAAAATGGTCTTCTTTCTCACTGGTAGAACTATGCATTCAAAGATTTACAATGCAATAATGTGGCTTAAGTAGACATGGTTTGGGTATAATAGGTCTCCAGAAATACTGGGCTGTCAAGAAAGGAGTGGGATCTGTTTACCAAGGTATGCCATAGGGACTCTAGAAGTTATCCAGTGATAGAGGCTTGGCCTGGAACAAGCAGCTAGGCTGCTCAAACACAATATGTTCAAGTCTCATCCTGGAAGGAAAAGGTTCCAGGTAATCCAAAATCGATATTCAGATGCCAGAGTATCCACTGCCAAGTGGTGACTGTTTTGGGAGCTCCTCCCATACTCATGTGGAGACATTGGAGATAAATTCATTCTTAGGGAAGAGCTGGAAAGAACTAGAATCCAAGAGGAATTATAGTACAATGGAAGGAATATTACTTATTACAATGGAAGCAATGTGAATTTGGTTAAGTTTTAAAAATTCTCTAAGCTTTAGTTTTCTTATGTATAAAATAGTGATAAAGCATCTAATGATACTGTTGAGAGTTAAAGGTGTAATATGTGATAAGATATTAAATATATGAAGAGCTTTTCATAGTGCCTTGCTATTAGTAGCTGTGCTCACTAAGTCATTTACCGCCTAGCCATCCTCAAATCTCTTTCCTTTTTATTCTTTTTAATTTTTATGGATATAAATAGTTGTATATATTATTGGGTTAATGTGATATTTTGATACAAGCATACAATGTGTAATAATTAAATCTGGATAATTAGGATATCCATTGCCTCAAACATTTATCATTTCTTTGTGTTGGGTACATTTCAGATCTTCTGTTCTAGCTATTTTGAAATATACAATAAGATATTGTTAGCTATAGTCACCCTATTATATTACTGAACACAAGATCTTATTAATTCTAACTATATTTTTGTACCTGGCAACCAATCTCTCCTTATCCTCCCTTCTCCCCTACCCTTCCCAGCCTCTAGTAAGTACCATTCTACTCTCTACCTCCGTGAGATCCACTATTTTGGCTTTCACATATGAGTGAGAACATGCGATGTTTGTCTTATTTCACTTAACATAATGTCCTCCAGTTCCATCCATACTATCACAAATGACATTTCATTATATTTTTTATGATGGAATAGAATTCCATTGTGTATATATACCACGTTTTCTTTATCTATTTGTCTGCTGATGGACACAGGTTGATCCCATATTTTGGCTATTGTGAATAATGCTGCAATTAATGTGGAAGTGCGAATATCTCAAGTCTCTTTCTTAATCCTGGAAACCAAAATCACCTTCATTCAATAGGTGACTTTGATTTCCAGCTAAAAATAATAGAAATGTGGGTAGAACTCCAGTCCTGAAAGGGGTAGTGCCAGGGTAATAAGTCAGATGAATGAGACAAAAGTGGTGGTGGGAGGGGATAAACTGATCAAAGCTCTTTCATAATCCGCTGGTTTCTGTTTCTGCTCAGTAAAATGAAGGAATCAGAAAATACTTGATCATAAAAAGACAGTTTGTATTAGTTACTGATGCCAAATGTGCACAGAAGCTGGTCTTAATAAATATGACAATAGTAAAAAAAAATGCCTGAGTCATTCTTTGAAGTTATGCTTCTGAGCCCCAGAATGATAAGAAGCATCATTTTTTTATACTCTAAAAATGTTGCCTTGTCTTTTTTTTTTTTTCTGAGGAATGCTAAAGCAATGATTTTCCTGCCTGATGCTATTTTATTATTAAAAAAGATGTCCCATTGACTTCTGTATGAATGATGAAACTGTGTAAATCTCTCTAGTGGCCAGACTAAACTCAGGGAAGCCACTTAAAATCATGTGCTAACCAAAGAATGCCTTCCTTTATTACTCTGCCAGGGTTCTTACGTGACATGAGAAAAGTAGCCTGTGATGGGGTGAGCTCTGGGGGAAGAAAATGTTGAGCACAGAGATGAATGGGTCATCCCCGGTGCTGTGGAGGTAGCTTCCATGGGGATTATCAGCTGTCTGTGCAAACGTGATTTCGGATCATAGTGCATTCATGGTAATTCTGCCTATAGCTATGCAACAAGCCTGATTTCCCCCATATAAATGAAAGCAGGAATTAAGAAATTTAGAATCACTGATTTGTAAAGCAGTATACTTCAGAGATTCTGTTGAACACTTTATCACTTTATTAGAAAGAGCTACACAATGAAATATTAGTGAGGCTTTGAAAGTTCCCACTTGCTTATTCTATAAGGCATAATCAAGTGACTGAAGCGCATTTAGGGGAAAAGTGAGAGGACTGATTTAAATATGGATTGCAGGCCAAATCTGGTTCACTTCCTGTTTTTGTATGACCTGTGAGCTAAGATAATTTTTTTTTTTACATTGTTATATGTTTGGAAAAAATCAGAAAGAAGACTACTTTGTGACACCTGTTAATTATATAAAATTTAAATTTCAGTGTTAATAAATGAAGTTTTATTGCAACACAGTGCCATTACTTCATTTACATATTGTATATGGCTGTTTTTGTGCTAAAATGACAAAATTAAGTAGTGGCAACATGGTGTATAAAGGCTAAAATTTTTATTATGTGGCCTTTTGTAGAGCAAGTTCACTTTTCCTTCATCTAAACTTTTAGTATAGCTAAAATAACATGACAAATCATAACTAGTTCACCTTCTTTGTAGCATAAAAATGTAAAGTTTTAGAGTTTAAAGTACATTAGATGACAAAGATTGACAAATTCCTGTACTAATCCATTGAGAATATGTGAAATGTCAGTGTCTGACACATAGTAGGCATTTTAACTACTTATTACATGAATGAATGAAATGACTATGACTTTTGAGGTAGGTAACAGACAAATGCTAAATATATATGGTATTTGGTAGTAGGAAAGACTTACACTATGGTTTTGATCATGATACAAACTAGATCATGATATACATACAAGTCATGTATTTATATGTTGTCTATCTGAGATGACAATATATGCTAATATTTCCTTCTTGGAATACTGATGAAAACCAAGACTTATTTATCCAAGCCCTGTTAAATAATGATGGTCTTCTTATATCAAGAAACATCAAAGATCAATTTTATTTGTTTTGCAAGTAATGGACACATTATCAAACTAAAAGGCAATTAATCCTTTTCCTAAACCTACAGTATCAAAGAGGAATATATTCTGCTAAAACTAGTAGGTGGGTAGTCTACTAGTTAACCTGGCTAATGGAGGCTTAAATAAATAGGTGTTTATTTGCCTATTTATCTTTTTGACTCAGTTATGCCATTTGGGACCTAAGCCTTTTCTAACTTTTCCTTCTATTGTCCTTGGCATATTTATATGTAATTCATTGTTGTACTGTAGCTGCTGTCAGCCCAGAAATCACACCTGTGTTCAGTGCAGGAAGCAAGTGTGGTGGGGTGGGTTGGGATGGATGATGGGGGTGTCTAAGCCTCATCAGAAAAAGCGAAAGTTCCTAAAAGCCCCCATCTGACTTCTGTTTTTGTCCCAATGGCTACAATTGTGTCACATGGCCACTCATAGCTTCAGGGATAGGCTGGGAATGTGTTTAAACTTTAGTGAAGGCAGGCAGGTGAAAGAGGAATGGCTATTGGAAGTATCTGCCACACCCACTCATGAATCTAGGTAACATTCTGCAGAAACATTTTTTTGTTTTGAAACGATTGCTTCAATCTTTTTGTTCATTTAGGGGCCAAAGACAAAAGGAGAAATGAACACAGCACCATTCAGCAGGCATTTGCTGAGTTAGATACCAGTGATAGCTATTTCAGAGAATATTGTTCATGTTCATATTCTAGATAATCCCAAAACATCATGTTTTCTATATTGTACAAGCAGCATTAATAGTTATACACATTTGGAGAGGAAAGAGGCATTTAATCATCTTTGTGACTTCTGCAAAGCAATTAAACATTTTTGTGCAGAAACATTTCACATTAAACTGGGACTGGGTGTGAAAAATGTTCATCTGTCTCCATTTTAATCCTTATTCTACAATAAAAATGCAAATCAGAGAGTGTTGGAGCAAGAAGGAGGGTCTTCGCAGGCTGTTTAGTCCAAAGCCCTGATCTTTGATTTAAAATGGCCTCATTGTGCCAGCCCTGTGTGCATTTGTCTGTGTCTTACCCAGGATGACAGGGCAGAGCTGCCTGCTTTGTTACTGTACCCTTAATGACTTCCCTGATTTGATATCCAATCTACAGGTCACTATTTTTCCTTTTCTGATTGCCTTTGAATGTACAGCATGTGGAAGCTTATGGACTCAGTGCCAAACATTCTTTCTGTTTTCATTGCTCCTGTTTCCTTTTGAATTGTAGGTGATTTAATGATGCCCAGATGCAAGTCCTACTGTTGCTCTGCAATCAGTTTTGAGAGGAAGTCTTTCTGTGGTACTCCGGATCTGGTTTGTAGGAAATCATAGATGCTGAAGAAATTTAAGAGATCCTACAGTCCAACCTGAGTTTTTGGATGAGAGCAGCGAATCCAAGAAGGTTTAAGTAAAGCGTTCAGGGTCACACAGCTATTTAGTGCCAAAATAGAAATTTGGTTTGGACAAACATCACAAGTTCTCATTTATCTGTGGGAGCTAGAAATCAAAACAATTGAACTCATGGAGATAGAGAGTGGAAGCATTGCTACCAGTGGATAGGAAGGGTAGTCAGGGATGGGGGTGTTGGGGGGAAGGGGGAATGGTTAATGGATACAAAAACAGTCAGAATAAAGAAGACCTAGTATTTGCTAGCACAACAGGATGACTATAGTAAAAAATAATTTAATCATTCATTGAAAAATAACTGCGAGTATAATTGGGTTGTTTGAAACACTAAGGGTAAATGCTAGAGGTAATGGATACTCTCGTTACCCTGATGTGATTATTATGCATTGCATGCCTATATCCAACTATCTCATGTATCCAATAAATGTATACGTCTACTATATACCCACCAAAATTAAAAATAAAAAAAATTGGTTCTAACTTCTAACCCAATATTCTTTTCATTATACTAGGCCACAGAGAAGACGATATTGTCTAAGATTATACACAGAAGCAAAGGCAATATAAAACAAAACAAAAAGAGGATTCTGAGACTTGAGGCAGGGACAAAGACCTACGCTCATGTCTTTAACCTGCCCTTTCAGAAAGGGCTTTATTGAAAGAAAAAAATAATCTTACAAGATTTAGAAAAGAGCTTTATTGGGGGTATACTTGCCATACAATAAACTGCACATATTTTAAATATACAATTTCAGGCACACACACACACACACACACACAGAGCGAGAGAGAGAGAATGAAACAATAGCTACACTCAACATAATGAACATATATAGTGGGTGTTTTTAATGGCTTCTCTTTTTTTAAAAAATAGAAATCTGAAGTTTTTAAACCTTTTTTGAAACCTTTATTTTATGTTTGGAGGCACATGTGAAGGTTTGTTACATAGGTAAACTTGTGTCACAAGTGCTTGTTATGCAGATTATTTAATCATCCAGGAATTAAACCCAGCACCCAATAGTTATCTTTTCTGCTCTTCTTTCTCCTTCCTTTCTCCATCCTCAAGTAGACCCCAGTGTCTGTTCTTTCCTTCTTTGTGTTTGTAAGTTTTCCTCATTTAGCTCCCACTTATAAGTGAAAACATGTGGTATTTGGTTTTCTGTTCCTGCATTACTTTGCTGAGGATAACAGCCTCCAGCTCCATCTTTGTTCCCACAAAAACATGATCTCATTCTTTTTTATGGCTGCATAGTATTCCATGATGTATACAAACCACATTTTCTTTATTCAGTCTGTTATTGATGGGCATTTAGGTTAATTCCATATCTTTGCTGTTGTGAATAGTGCTGCAATGAACATTTGTATGCATGTGGCTTTGTAGTAAAATGATTTATATTCCTCTGGCTATATACCCATATATAATGGGATTGCTAGGTCAAATGGCAGTTCTGCTTTTAGCTCTTAAGGAATTGCCATACTGCTTTCCATAATGGTTGAACTAATTTACACCTCCCATCAACCGTCTATAAATGTTCTTTTTTCTCCACAGCCTCACCAGCATCTTTTATTTTTTGACTTTTTATTAATAGCCATTCTGACTGGTATGAGATGGTATCTCATTGTTGTTTTGATTTGCATTTCTCTAATGATAAGTAATATTGAGCATTTTTTCATAAGCTTGTTGGCTGCATGTATGTCTTCTTTTGAAAAGTGTCTGTTCATGTCCTTTGCCCATTTTTTAATTTGGTTGGTTGTTTTTCTCTTGTAAATTTGTTTAAGTTACTTATAGACAGTGGATATTATATCTATTAGATTCACAGTTTGCAAAAATATTCTGTTCTGTAGGTTGTCTGTTTACTCTGTTGATAAGTTTCTTTTGCTGTGCAGAAGCTCTTAAGTTGAATTAGATTTCACTTGTCAATTTTTGCTTTTGTTGCAATTGCTTTTGTTGTCTTTGTCATGAAGCTTTTGCTCATTCCTATGTCTAGAATGGTATTGCCTAGGTTGTCTTCCACGGTTTCTATAGTTTTGGGTTTTACATTTAAGTCTTTAATCCATCTTGAGTTGATTTTTATATATGGTTAAGGAAGGGGTCCAGCTTCAGTCTTCTGCATATGGCTAGCCAGTTATCCCATCATCATTTATTGAATAGGGAATCCTTTCCCCATCATTTGTTTTTGTCAGTTTTGTTGAATATCAGATGGTTGCAGGTGTGTGGCCTTATTTCTGGACTCTCTATTCTGTTCCATTGGTCTGTGTGCTTGTTTTTGTTACTGTAGCCGTGTAGTGTAGTTTGAAGTCAGGTAACATGGTATCTCCAGCTTTGTTGTTTTTGCTTAGGATTGCCTTGGCTATTTGGGCTCTTTCTTGGTTCCATATTAATTTTGAAAAATTTTTTTTTTTTGCTCTGTGAAGAATGTCACTGGTAGTTTGATAGGAATAGCATTGAATCTGCAAATTGCTTTGAGCAGAATAGCCATTTTAATGATATTCATTCTTCCTATCCATGAGCATGGATGTTTTTCCTTTTTTTTTTTTTTTTTTTTGCCTTCTCTGATTTCTTTCAGCAGTGTTTTATAATTCTAATTGTAGTGTTCTTTCACCTCCCTGATTAGCTGTATTCTTAGGTATTTTATTCTTTTTGTGACAAATGTCAATGGGATTGCCTTTCTGATTTAGCTGTCTGCTGGACAGCTGTTGGTGTATATGAATGCTGGTGATTTTTGTATTAATACATTGATTTTTTTTTAACCCTGAAACTTTGCTGAAGTTGCTTATCAGCTTAAGAAGCTTCTAGGCCAAGACTATGGGGTTTTCTAGATATAGAATCATGTTGTCTGCAAATAGTTTGACTTCCTCTCCTCCTATTTGGATGCCATTTCTTTCTCTTGCCTGATTGGTCTGGCTAGGACTTCCAATACTATGTTGAATAGAAGTAGTGAGAGAGTGCATCCTTGTCTTGTGCCAGTTTTCAAGGGGAAAACGTCCAGCTTTTGCCCATTCAGTATAATGTTGGCTGTGGGTTTGTAATAGATGGCTCTTATTGAGGTATGTTCCTTCAATACCTAGTTCACTGAAAGTTTTTTAAAATGAAGGGGTGTGGAATTTTATTGAAAGCCTTTTCTGGGTTTATTGGGATAATCATGTGGTTTTTGTTTTTAGTTCTGTTGATGTGATGAATAATATATATTGATTTGCATATGTTGAACCAATGTTGCATCCCAGGGATGAAATCTACTTGATAGTGGTGTATTAGCTATTGATATGCTGCTGGATTCAGTTTGTCAGTATTTTATTCAGGATTTTTGCATCGATGTTCATCAAGGATACTGGCCTGAAGTTTCCTATTCTTGTTGTGCCTTTGCCAGGTTTAAGTATCAAGATGAAGCTGGCCTCATGGAATAAGTTGGGGAGGAGTCCCTCCTCCTCAATTTTTTGGAATAGTTTCTGTAGGAATGGTAGCAGCTCTTCTTTGTATATCTGGTAGAATTAAGCTGTGAATTCATCAGTTCCTGGGTTTCTTCTAGTTGATAGGCTATTTATTACTGATTCAATTTTGGAGCTTGTTATTGGTCTGTTCAGGGAATCAGTTTATTCCAGTCTTGGAAAGGTGTATATGCCCAGGAGTTTCTCCATCTTTTCTAGATTTTCTAGTTTGTATGAATAGAGGCATTCGTAGTAGTTTCTGATGGTTATTTGGTTATTTTTATTTCGGTGGGGTCAGTGGTAACATACCCTTCACCATTTCTAATTGTTTTTTATTTGTATCTTCTCTCTTTTCTTCTTTATTAGTCTAGCTAGTGGTATATCTTATCAATTTTTTCAAAAAACCAATTTCTGAATTCACTGATCTTTTGAATAGGCATTGTAAAGATTTATCTTTTTCAATTTGATGATGACATGTCTTGGTGTAATTTTGTTCACATTTATTTTCCTTGGAGTTAATTGAGTTTCTTGAATCTGTGGGTTGACAATTTTCACTAAACTTAGGAAAATTTCAGCTATAAAATTTTCAAAAATTTTTCATCTTTTTAATCCCCCTCCTTTTTAGGGCATCCAAAGACACATATTATTACACTTGTATTTGTCTCACAGCTCCCTGATGCTATATTATTTTAAAAAATTCTCTTTTCTCTTCATTTTTTTGATTATTTCTATTGTTGCATCTTTAACTTTGCTAATCATTTCTTCTTCAATATCTTTTCTGTTATTAATCCCATCAGTGTATTTTCATTTTATGCATTGTAGTTGTAATATCTAGAAATGCAGCTTGGATCTTTCAAATATTTTGTGTGTCTCTGCAAATTAATTTGAATGTATAAATTACAACAAGTCTTTCAATGTTCTTGTCTGCTACTAATAACATTTGTGTCAGTTCTAACACAGTCTTCTCCCCACTATGCATTCCATTTTTCTGGTTTCTTTTTTCAGGCATGGTAATCTTTGGTTGGATGGCAGACATAGTGAATTTTACTTTTTGGATGCTCGATTTGTTGAGGTGTACTGGTTAAAGAAGCAACGAAACCATCAAAACTTAAATATCATTTAAATGCAGAAGCTAAAGAAGTTTAAAATCAAAATTATTTTTCTGAAAAACTGAAAAAATAAAGCTAAGAAAGCATTTTTCATTGAAACTTGATGAATGCACATGTTAGTAATTTTGATTAGTATTAAATCAGTATTTTCCTTTGGGACTAGTAACATGTGCATTCATCAAGTATATGTGTAATTTGAACATGATGGTGATATGAAGAATTAGAGCATTTTTAGCCTAATTGCCATCAAACATAATGAGCTCTGAAATGTATAAAACTATGGAGAATTACATCGTCAACGAATGTGGTTTAGAGTTTTAACTTTTGCATAGGGGTATTTTTTGATTGTGCAGCTGCAATGACAGAAAATATTCTGAGTAGTTACTCAAGTATGAATTTATATATTATGTGTATATATATTTTTTCAAACATGGTGACATCACACTATATCTATAGTTTTAGCTTGCTTTACTTACAAGATAATAGCCATTTACTAATATAATCCTGGTATCTTTCTCTATCTTCACAATTTATAAAGATTGGATAATATCCCATCGTGGTTCTATTTTTACTTATTTTAACCAGTTTTGCACTGAAAAACAAGTCTCAACTATTTACTTTCTTTACTTCTTTGAGACAGCCCTATAATGAACATCCAAACACATGCACGCACGCATACACACATGCACGCATTCATATACATTATTGCATTCTTGTCCAATTTTATCCTTAAATTCCTGTTAAGATGAAAGGGTGAAGCCAAAGAACATAATACATATTATCAAATGTGCCTGCATACCCTCTCAAACTATGGGAAAATACAATTTAATCTTAATTGTTTACAAGCAAAATTGATTGCTTGTAGTCATAACCTGTGTGATCTTCACTAATAAGAATGTTGCTTGCTTCTCATGTTTATTAACCCATTATTTTCACCCTTTTGTGAGTTGTCTGATCACATGCTTTGCCCATTTGTAAACTGGAGTAATTTCCCTTTACACATTGTTTGTACAAATTCTTAAATTATCTCTTGCTCATTTATATTACAAATATTTTCCAAGTGTGCCATTTAAATTTTACTTTTCTTGTATTTTTGCCATACATTTAAAAGTTGATATTAAATCAGTGTTTTCTTTTTGATTTATTATCATGCTTGGAAATACATCTGATATTCAAAATATTCAAAATTTTACATATATTTATTAGTTTTTAGCATTTTAATTTTATATTTAAGTTTCAATATATCTGAAATTTTTAAAAATGGAACACATAAGATATATTTGTCAGTTAGTTGACATAACAAAGTGCCACAGGCTGGGCAGCTTAAACAACAGACATTTATTTTCTCATATCTGGAGACTAGAAGTCCAAGATCAAGGTGCAGTTGGGGCAGCCTTCCAGTGAGGCCTCTCTTCTTGGTTAATAGAGGGCTGCTTTCTTGCTGTGTCCTCACATGCTCTTTCTTTTGTGCTCACTCAGAGAGACAGAGGTCTTTAATACTTCTTCCTTTTATAAAGACACCAGTTCTATTGGATTCAGGCCTACCCTCATGACTTCATTTAACCTTTATGAATTTTTCATATACCCTATCTCCAAATATAGTCACAGTGGGGGTTAAGTCTTTGACCTGTGAATTTTGCAAGGAACACAATTGAAGCCATAACAGACATCCATTTTATTTATTTATCTATTTATTTAATGCTTTTTTTTTATTTCCATAGGTTTTTGGGGAACAGGTGGTATTTGATTACACGAGTAAGTTCTTTAGGGGTGATTGGTGAGATTTCGATGCACCCATTACCCGAGCAGTTACACTGAACCCAATTTGTAGTCTTTTTTCCCTCACCCTCCTTCCACCCTTCCCCCCAAGTTCCCAAAGACTGTTGTATCATTTTTATGCCTTTGCATCCTCATGGTTTAGCTTCCACTTATAAATGAGAATGTATGATGTTTAGTTTTCCATTCCTGAGTTACTTCACTTAGAATAATAGTCTCCAATTCCATCCAGGTTGCTGTGAATGCCATTAACTCATTCCTTTGTATAACTGAATAGCACTCCATCATAAATATATATACCACAGTTTCTTCATCCACTTGAGTAACAGACATCTATTTTAAAAAATGGCTGGTCAAGCAGCACATCAAAAAGCTTATCCACCATGATCAAGTGGGCTTCATCTCTGGGATGCAAGACTGGTTCAATATATGCAAATCAATAAATGTAATCCAGCATATAAACAGAACCAAAGACAAAAACCACATGATTATCTCAATAGTAGGGACATGGATGAAGCTGGAAACCATCATTCAGAGCAAACTATTGCAAGAATAGAAAACCAAACACTGCGTGTTCTCACTCATAGGTGGGAACTGAACAATGAGAACACTTGGACACAGGAAAGGGAACATCACACACGGGGGCCTGTTGTGGGGTGGGGAAGCGGGGAGGGATAGCATTAGGAGATATACCTAATGTAAATGATGAGTTAATGGGTGCAGCACACCAACATGGCACATCTATACATATGTAACAAACCTGCACGTTGTGCACATGTACCCTAGAACATAAAGTATAATTAAAAATAATGGCTGCTCAGTTTTCCTAATACTATTGATTGAATGATTCATCTTTTCCCTCACTACTTTGAAGTTACATTTTTATAATTTAATATATTCTTAATTAGGTTTTATATAGTAAATATTTGTTTGGGTTTACCTGCATATTTACCAATATGTTTTCTTACCATTTCTTCAGACTACCTGTAGTCATCTTTCTTCTGATGCAGTATGTGCCTTAGAGGATTTTTTTTTTTAAATTTTCATTTTTTAAAGGTAAGGCACAAGTTTTGTTATATGTAGGACTCCTTCGTTTTGAAAAGATTGTTCCACTGTCTTATTGTATTTGAGATTGGCAGTTATTTTCTCTTAATACGTTGTAATAATTGTCTATATTTCACTATGTTCTGCATCCCATTATTATTGAAGAGTCAGCTGTCAATCTAATTGTCCTTCCTTTGTTGGTGCTTTATCCTTTCTTTCTGTTTGTATTTGATTTATTTTTTCCTTTTCATGTTCTGCAGTTTCACAGTGATGTATCTGGGAGTGTATTATTCTGGAAGTGTCTGGGATCCTGGATATATTGGGGTTCTTGGATCTGAGAAGTAGAGTCTTCTATCAATTCTGCAAATATATCAGTCATTGTTTTTTCAAATATTGCCTGTCTTAAATGGAACTCTGATTGAACATATATTAGACCTCTAGCTCTATCCTTTTGTGGCTCTTAGCCTTTTATTCATTATTTTCATCTTTTTTTTTCTTGAGTTCATTTTTGATAATTTTTAATATCTATTTTGTAGACCACCAGTTCTCTTTATAGCTGCATCTTGTCTGCTGTTTTATTCCTCCATTGAGGTTTCGAGTTCATTTAACATTCACCTCTATTTGTTTCAACTCAGTATGCTTAATACTTTCTTATGCTCTCTTGTTTCTTTCTCACATTTTCAAGTTCCCCTGTTATCTTTAAGACTTAGTCAATATAATGATTTTATTTTCAGTGCCTGACAATTACATTACCTGTGGTCTTCGCAGACCTTTTCTGGGATCTATTTTATGTTTCTTGGTCATAGTGCCTTTTTTTCCCTTGTGTGTTTTGTAATATTTTTTATTGTGGACTCTTCATTTTCTTTGGTTGAGTTCCTCTAGATAGGATTAGCATTGGCTTTTGCCAGTTGCTTAGTGGAACTACCAAACTTGAGCAACTTCAGATTGAATTTTGATTGAGGACTCACACAGGTGGTATGAATTGGGGCTGCAAACTTACGTGAGAACTAGCTTGTTACTAGCTCTCAGGGATATTTTTCTCTCCACCTGGTGCCAAGGTAAAGACAGGCAAGATTTTGCTGTTTCTTTTTTTTCAGTGGGATTCATTTCTCATCTGGCACCAAGGAGTCCTAGCTTTTAAATGTAGTTAAAAAGAATTGGTTAACTCATTTTGAGGAAATCATAGGCTTTATTTCCTTTGTGTTGGGATCTTCACAGCCTCAAAGCGTAAGCTTAAAGTCCTTAGGGCTCACCAGAAACCTTAGGATAAAAGCTAACTTTGGTGTTTGATTACTCTTGGGGTTCCTGCTTTCACTTTATTTTTGGATTTTATGTATACTTTGCTTTCTTTCCTGTTCAGTTTTGCATTGAATTGAATTTGTTCATTTCATAATTTTATCAATATGTTATTATTTCAAGCTTGAGGGCTATTCATTGACTCTTATCCACCATATTGCTGTAAGTAGATATCTTGGTAATTTATTTTCTACTTAATCTTTTCTTCCTACATTTTTGGCATTTACTTTGGCAATAAGAAAATTCAATGCAACTATACAGTGAGACATGATAATTTTTAAATGGGAATATTTGACTCTTATAGAAATGACTTTCTATATAAACTGTAGTATTTTTTTCTTGAGCTAAATGCTTTCCAGTTTCCCTAGCACTCTTGGTACACTTGGCACAACATTGACATTTATATATTTATTTATTTCCAGGTTAACTTTCTATTTCTTTTTTGTAACATTAACAAATGCTTTTTAATTGAAGATGGAAAGCCACCCATTCTGTACTAGCTCAGTCCTTGATCACGTTCTCTTTCCCTTGCCACACAGTCATACTTAAGACATTAGTGCTAGCTGTTAGTCTGTTTGGACTCCTATAACAAAATGCCATAAACTGGGTGGCTTATAAACAAGAGAAATTTATTTCTCACAGTTTTGGAGGCCATAGGCATAGGTAGATTCTGTGTGTTGAGAACTCATTATTGGTTCATAGACTGCCATCTTTTTGATGTGTCCTTATATGGTGAATGAGACAAAGGATCTCTCCTGGGCCTCTTCTGTAAGAGCACTAATTGCATTCATGGGGTCTCTGTTCCCATGACCTAATCACCTCCCAAGGGCTCCACCACCTAATAGCTTGGGGGATAGGATTTCAACGTATGAATTTTAGGGGAACACAAATATTCAGTCTATAGCACTTGTAATATTTATTATTTAACCAGAAGCATTAAAGTCACCAGTTTCTTTAAAGGGATCACATTTTATCAACCCCATTAGTAACCTACTTAATGCAATCTTATTTATTGTTTAACTAGAAACATTAAAATCACTGGTTCCTTTAAAAGGATATTATTTTATCAGCTGCAGTGGGAATCTACTATGTGCCATCATAGACTAATTGAATAGAAAAAGGAAAACTAGTACATTATTCCGGGTTAAACTATTGGAATCTGTAGCATTTGATGGGAAAACACAAATAATGAAATATTTGTTATTTACTCTTCATTTCAACTCTTTCTTCTTCAGTGGGAAGAAATCTGTATCATGACATTATTATGTAAAATACTTGATGATGCCCATGAAGAAACAAGTGTGCAAAACTGCATTTACAGTATTTTTATTCATGCCATACTCTGGCATGAAGAATATCTGCATTTAAAAACATATTAAAGGTAGTTTTATACAGAGATTTAGGAAGAAAATAAGTTGATGAGGCTTTATCTCAATAAATTTTTTTGGATTGCACTGAGGGAACGTATAGATGATCTTGTTTCCTGAAACCATCAGGTTATTTTAGGCCTTGGTTGGCTAAGTTTTCATGGGGGAACATCTTTCCTAGGTAGTTAAAAGCACCATAATATCATTGAGTACACTAGCACAAACACAGGACAGTTTTCACAACCTGCCTTTGCTTTTCACCCACAGATTTCTAGCGTTGGTTTTGGCATTGCCTGAGAAGATATTTCAAGTGCCACCCTTGCTCTAAAGAGCATGCTGAAATGTTTATTTGCAGAGTGACCCTTTTGCTCTGCATGTAATCTAGTCTAGGTACAGTACCCAGCTGAGGTAGGCGACCTTCCTGTGTTTTGCAGCTTCCTGTTAAGAAACAGGGACCACACAGTCCTGGTTGCTATGAGTCTCTCCCACCAGACGGCAAGGTCCTAGTTATCACTACATAGCCAGTGCCCTGCAAAGTGTCATGCATGTAATAGATTTGCAATAAATACCTATTAAATGAATAAATGTGTGAATATTGGACTTTTTCAAGAATAGGTTTTCTGTAACTATCCCTTTCCCTTTCTCCTTCATCTCAGAATGATACCTAAAGAAAGCTAAATCTTTCACACTGAGAAACAGCCTTGAAAAAATAAAAAAAAGGAAAGTTAAATGTAGAGAAATCCTTTATCATTTTTTCAGTGGGAATTTTCTGGCCAAAAGAAGGTTTCAAACTCAGATTAGTGTTTATAGTTCTTGGAAACTGGAGTTTGACTCTGCACTCACACTCATATTTGGCTTTTGCAAGTTGCTTTCATGTGTTGAATCTTCTGTGTTGCTTAAAAAAGACCTCCCTTCTGATTCAACATATATTAATATTTATCAGGCATGGGATGTTGAATATTCTAGTCTGAGACATAAAGAGGGTAAGACTTAGACTCTTCTAATTCATATTTTAGACATGATGTACAGAAAGTGGTTGAAGTTAAGAAAGCCAAGTTAGAGATACTGTCATGAAAAGTGGGCCTGTGTTTGTCATTCCATGTGCTGTTAATTAAGGCACCAGGGAGGGCAGATTCTTTCTCTTGCTGTGAATGCTTTTTTCCTTAGGAAGGGCAGGGCTAGGAATTTCTTGCATTTTTAAGGTTTACTTGCTCACCTATTCAACAAATATTTATTAAGCATCTACCCTATGCCAGGTACTGTGCTTAGGACCTTAAATAAATACATTAACAAATGTTTTCTCACTGCCAGGGATGGGCAGACATTGTTAGTGTAGTGTCTGACACATGGTATAAAATGCCATAAATATTAGTTGTGATTATTGTTATTAAAGTGGTCTCACAGTATGGGGGTGCACAGATCAATAATGTCAACAATATAGTGATTACATCTCAGAAAGATTGAATACAGGATAACCAGATTTCAAGATGAAAATGTAGGAACTATATGCCAACTTATTTATTTCAGAGAACACTTTCACCAAGATAGCAACCCTCATAGCTGGATCAAAGCAGCAACTTCAGGGGAAACTCAGTAATAGTCAGAGGCTCCTTAGGGGCCAGTCCACAGCAGGAAGTATAGTAAGGATCTTAGTGGACACTATCATCCAGACCTATTCATCTCTTCTCAAGTGACCAGGGCCCTTCGTCTAATCAATGAGGGAGACGCTGGTACGAGCCCTGGCTTCCTGACTGTACTTTTCCCTGCTCTATGCTGCCTACTCTTTATGGTAGCCTGTTCTTTATCCAGGTCACTTAATATGTTTTATATTAGTATGTTCATTACATCCTGTCCTTACTAGTTTTTTTTTTTTTTCAGAAGGTGCCCTTGCTTTCTTGTTCTGCAAGATCTTTTCTTTTCTTCCTGACTACACATGGGAATTCTAAGATCTCATTCAGGTTGGGATACTGGTATTACTACCTGGAATCTTAATTTATGAGTCTTCCATTTTAATATGAACATTTTGATTCAATTTACGGGCTTGCCATTTTAACAAATACTTCGGTTCTGAGATTCTGCCATGAAAATCATACTAGTATGCTAAACCGTTAGTGATATTTTAGGCATGCTAATCTCAATTTTTGAATCGATGTCACAGAAAAGAAGTGAGATAGAGTCTTGTCGCCACTCCTTCATGTCTATGGTACTGCCTGGGTAGTGTTTCCCCCAAAATGTGACTTTTTGAATTTTCAGTGTGAACTTTTAGAATAATGTCATGGTCTGCTTTTTGGGGGGATTTGAAATAAACCAAAAAACTAATTCAACATTAGAGAAAAAACTTTGTTAATCAAATGACATTTTTTCAGCAGGCTCAAATTAATTCAAACTCTACAGAATATATACCAATTACAGTGATGTTCTATCAAAAGGCAGAATGAATTATAATTATGATAATATTTTTAGCATATTATCAGATACACTATCTGCAGGAATTCCCATGTGTAGTGGTGATATTGTTTAAGAAAATGTGTCCCTTTAATATGTTTTTGTATTATTTTAAGTAAAAACCCATTTAAAAGAAAACATGCATATAATGCAGGGAAACATGCAATTTTCCTACACATTTTCTGATTATCAAGTTTCATGTCACTCCGCCTGTCTTTATTTTCAATATTAAGTGCTCTGATTCAATTTAATTCAATCAAACATTGACTGTACATTTACTATGTGTCAGTATATCTTTCTCCCACTTCTAAGCTCCTATAAAACTTGCTGTCTGAACCACTTATATGGCACTGATTGATGTATTATAGTTATTTGTATTTAAGTCTTATCTACTCAACTACATTTCAAGGTCTTGAAGTTTAGGGAATTATATTTTTCTGTTCCTTTAATAGTGTCTAATACCTAAGTACATAATAAGTGGTCAATCTATATTAGCTGTTTGGATTAAATGAGTTAATCTCTGTAGCAGCACTTAGAACAGTTCCAGGGACATAATAAGCAATATATGTGATGGTGAAATAAAAAAGTAAAATTAGTAAGTTAAAAAATTCCTAATGTTGGTATATTTTGGAAAGTGTAGTTAGGACTTGATGTGGTGTTGGATACACAGATGGGGACAATGAGTTGCTGGTAAATTATTCAACTGATGATTCCTGTGAATTTATATGATGAGATTTTGCCAAGATTAGATCTGTTTAGAGACAACCAGAAAAGGCTATAGTCATTTGATAGAAATATTTGTGGGGAGGGAAAAGTATAGTGGGTATTAATCAGAAGGTGATAGGATAAAGGATAATTTATCCTTGACTGAGCATGTGTTGATAAGAACGGAGGATATTGGAATGAACTAGACACAAGAACTGGATTTCTTGCCTGCTTAGGACACATGGGTGAGGAGGTGGGAGGAGAATCAAGTGTTGGGAGGAGGTCCAGTGACACCTACTCACATTCAGTCTTAGACTCTATCAGGTAAGTGACTCTCAGCTGACATCTTAGAGATGGGAGTAAGGAATGTTATGCAGAGGCCAGCCAGAGTCAGATTCCCAAGAAGATTCTGTCACATAGTTTCAGCAGTGAAGGTAGAGTCAAGTCTGGGCTGGTGTCATTCTAATTGGCATCTGTTGGGGAGGTTGGTCACTTGTGTTCACACCATTATCTTTTTGGAAGAGGTCAGTTCTGCTATTTATCATAAGTTAATGTGCCCTGAAGCCTGATGGCATCAACTGATGAATACTATAGTTCTCCAAATCGAACCAAACCATCATATTCAGAGCATTTGGCCACCAGCAAAATCAGGGGACTGATACAAAATTTAATATCTAACAAAATCCTTTTCCATTTCTTTGACATTAAGAGATGTGGATCTAGTAAAGGCTGATGCAATTCTGTATCAGTTACTCACATAGACACACACACAAACACACACCTGTGTGCATACATAAATCTAACAAAGTTAATTTCGGGTTCATTTTCTTCCTGAGCTTTTTTTGGTCAGAGCTTCAGCTGCAGCATGTTTTTCTTTGCAATTGAATGCACTGCTTTTTAATTTTTTAAAATCCAAACTAAAATTAAATTTTCCTTTTATAATTTTAACTAGTATGTGCCACATTAGTGTGTGAGAACACATTTGCATTAATACTCTACATCACAGAGTCTTCATGCTTTCACTCTGGCTTCCAGAAATAAGTACGGTCTTCACCAGGTTCTTTGGAAATCTGGATGCTTACCTGTTTTAAAAACTCTGTGCTGGTGTTGAGCCATTTAGCTTTGAAGTTTTTCCTTTTTCTTTTTCTTTTTTTTTTGAGACAGATTCTCGTTCTGTTGCCCAGGCTGGAGGTGCAATCTTGGCTCATTACAACCTCTGCTTCCTGGTTCAAGTGATTGTCGTGCCTCAGCCTCCAGAGTAGCTGGGATTACCGGCATGCACCACCTCGCCCAGCTAGTTTTTTTTGTTGTTGTTGTTGGAGATAGAGTCTTGCTCTATCCCCCGGGCTAGAGTGCAGGGGCACTATCTTGGCTCACTGCAACTTCCGCCTCCCAGGTTCAAGTGATTCTTATGCCTCAGCCTCCCGAGTAGGTGGCATTATAGGTGCTTGCCACCATGCCTAGCTAATTTTTGTTTTTTTTTAAGTAGAGTTGGGATTTCGCCATGTTGGACAGGCTGGTCTCGAACTCCTACCCTCAGGTGATCCCCACCCACCCGGTTTTGTAGTTTTAGTAGAGACAGAGTTTCATCATGTTGACCAGGCTGGTCTTCAACTCCTGACCTCAAGTGGTCCGCCTGCCTTGGCCTCCCCAAGTGCTGGGATTACAGGCATGAGCCACCAGTCCCGGCCCTGGATTTCTGCTTTGATGTGTACCTGAGTCTCTGCTGCTCACTCTGGTTCCTGAATGGTAACTTTGTGTGTGTGTGGTTTTTTTTTTTTTTTTTTTTTTTTTTTTTTTTTTTTTTTTTTTTTTTGCTGCTTTGCATGAATATGGGCACAAGCCCTTTCTTGAGTGTCCCAGTGAAATGGCCAAAACCTGGTCACAACACTGACAAAACTCTAATGAAGATTCAAGGACATTGGAAGGGGCATATAGAACATGTAACTTAAAACCATTTCTAGATGAGGACCCTCTTAGCTCCATATGCCTGGATCCATGAGGATGAGTCACAGATGATGTCCTGAAGGCTGGTAACACTTGGAGGCCAGATTCAGTTTTCAGAGAGAGAAAGGAATTTATCTGTTTCTCTAGACTCTGTCTTTTTAGATCCCATTTTGGCCCCAGGATCTACTCTTTCTTGGAACAGCTGACAGTGAACACATTTACTCCTTTCAAAGAAATCCCATAGGCAAGTGATCTTGACCAATGACTCCCACCAGGCTAATTATGGCAAGTTACAATCATCCAGCATCTGCACATTGAGGGGTTTTTAGTTTGAGTAACATGGCATATCACAGAAAGGTGGCAGTATTCCTGTCCAGGTTGAGCTGTGCTGAGCCCAGTTTAATTTGCTTTTAAAGCACTTGAAGATCATGCCTACTTATATTTCTGCCACCCTAGGGGTCTCATATTCTTATCTACATAATCAACTCTCAATATACCTGCCCTTTCCCTGTCCCTGAACCTACCCGTTTCCATTGGAAAAACAATAGTATTATTTAAATCCATGTATAGAGAAAAAATTACTGTGAAAATAAACAATAAAGGCTTAGAGACATCACCCTGGAAAATATACTTTTACAATAATCTGCATCAACAATATATATAGTTTATCTTTTCAAACTCAATATCTACGTTCACATAATTTCCTAATTTCTCACTAAGAATGATGACTGAGAACATGTGATTAGCCCAAGGGCTGATGTGAGATTATTTTTCCTTAAAAAAGGCAGAATCAGTCATAATGGTGAATTCATATCTTCTCCTTTAGAGAGACCAAAATGACCTGCAGCTACTTTTCTCAGCTCTCATACTTTTCTTCCTCTTGTTTGCTTCTTTCTCCTCTCATTCTGTCTACTTTCCCACCTGCAAACTTTTTGTCTGTCCATGGGTTCTTTTAGTGGGGGACTAAACTAAGGGAACAATCTTCCATAGCAATTCTTCCTCTCTCTTTTTAGTCTTTTTATTATGCAATATTTCAAATACACACAATAGTAGCATAGCAAAATGTACCCTCATGTACCCATTAACCAACTTCGAAAGTTATTAAATTTTGCCAGTCTTATTTCATCTATCCCCTCCCCCCATATCTTCATAGTCTGGTGGCATATTTAAAACAAATCCATGAAATATTTTACTCATAAATGCTTTATGATTGACACTTGAACAATATGAGTTTGAACTGCATGGATCCATTTATATATATATATTTTTTTTCATTAAAATTACACTGCCTGTGCCTGCCTGTCCTGCCTTCCTTTCCATCTCTTCCACCTCTGCCACCCCTGAAGCAGTAAGACCAACCTCTCAACTTCCTCCTCCTCCCCAGCTTACTCAACATGAATATGATGAGAATGAAGACCTTTATGGTAATCCATTTC
The DNA here is from genome assembly GCF_049350105.2 of Macaca mulatta. Classification (NCBI taxonomy): domain Eukaryota; kingdom Metazoa; phylum Chordata; class Mammalia; order Primates; family Cercopithecidae; genus Macaca; species Macaca mulatta. The sequence continues at coordinate 57,635,119 of NC_133420.1, read as the reverse complement.
CACTTAGTGAATAGTGAATATACTTCTTCTTTCTTATGGTTTTCTTAATAACATTTTCTTTAGCTGACTTTATGGTAAGAACACAGTATATAACACATGTAACATACAAAATATGTGCTAATTGACTGTAAATTTTATTGATGAGGCCTCTGTTCAAAAGTAGGCTATTAGTAGTTAAGTTTTCGGGGAGTTAAAAGTTATGTGCAAATTTTTGACTGCATGGAACTTGGCACCCCTAACCTTTGTGCTGTTCAAGGGTCAATTGTAGTATGTTTAAAAGCTAAGGATTTAAAAATACCACTATAAATTAGAAAAGATTCCACAATACCATCTGATTAAATGATGTTTTTTTTTTTAAGATTCCCACATTTGTCTCAAAAATGCCTTTTTACAATTGTTTTGTTTGATTTGGTATCCAAATCAGGTTCAGATGTTGAATTTGACTGCTATTTTTCTGAGGTTCTGAAGTCTTTTTTGATCTCTAGCAGCACCCGCCACCCCACTTTTGCATGTCATTTATTTCTTAAACTGGGACATTTTTCCCGTAACAGTTTTCTCATTTTGAAGTTGGCTGATTACATCCTTATTTAATATCATCCTCAATTTTATGTATTTCTTGTAGACTTAGTGTCTTGATATAGAGGCTCAACTAGATTTAAATTCAATTACTCCAGCAAGAATAATTCATAGGTGGTAAGCACAGAATGAATGATTGTTCCACTTTAATGGTGTTTTAAGGTTGATTAGTGGGTTCAGGTGGCATTAACTGACTGTCTTTTGTAAAGTTCACCATCAATTGTCGCTTACTAGTCTTAGCTCCCATTGAGATTCATATCCCTTATTCATTAGAGTTTACAAAATGGGTGATTTTCCAATGCCCTTATTTCTTCTGCATTATTAGTAGAATTTCTTCTATGAAAAAGAACATTCCTTCATCAGCTATTTGATTGATAAAAACATTTAATAATCTGGGTGAAACATATGTGTTTGCTTCTGGCAGGCTGCTACTCCCAAAATTGGCTCTGAGGGAACTTCGCAGCTCATAAGCCTAATGGAACACACTGACTGCTTTATTATATCTCACCATTGACCACATTCTATTCCCTGGAAGCCATTTTTATAACCAAGTGGTGCTGAAAGGGAAGTGTGGGGCCCTGCGACAACAGAGGCTTTCCCAGCCCAAATTATGGGGTAGGACTTAGCAAAATACTCTCACATTTGTGAAGATGGTCTGCATTCTTTAGTTGCCCCCAAATTTTTGACATATGAATATCACAGTCCCCAGCATTGGGTATGTCTGTGAATTTCAGGGTCTTACTAGATTAGATAGGCATGGCATGAACTTTGCATAGTTGCTTTAATTCTGTCAGGAAAGCTCTAGGCCCAGGAACATTGGAGCTGAGCCTGGCAGCCTTCTGCTTAGTGATTTCTCTAAGTGGGAGGATTCCTTTTGCTGTAGGATTTTAGAAGTGCCTTGATCTGTAGTTAAAGAGAAAATTCATTGCTTTATTAATGAGTAAATGTGACTCATAAACTCATATTTATATGCAAGTAAAAAAGAGAACAAAATCTGTAGCCAGAAATTCAGCTGCTAATTTCATAAATTCATTGGTTAAAAATCCATTTTCTTGCTCTAGAATGGAGCAATTAACAAGGTATTCTCTTCAAAATTATAACAGATATTCTTATCCAAATTCCTTTTCCCTAGTAGGCTGAAAAGCCCCAGCATATTTCATTATGATCCAGGATATGCTAATATTAAACTCCTTTCTTGGAATTCTCCATTTAAATGGTAGTAAGTTGAAAGAATGGTTGAAATACCCATTCTCCAGAGACAAAATACTCTCTCCTACCACTGAGTCATATAGAGCTTGCTATTCAGTCAATTGAGTTCCACTTCTACTTGCTCTAAGACAGCTTTTAAAAGCTGAGCTGTAAGGTTTTAAGTGTCTCTGCCTATAGCTGTATTTGAATTAAATTGAAAAAAGTTCCAAGAAATTTGATTTCTATGTCTGTTTTTATATTTGTTTGTGAATTTCTTTAGGTTAAAATTTAATCTGGGGTTGAGAAGGGTTGATGTCTCTGCCATTGCTTGACCAATAATTCTACATGTACATTGAAAGCCTGTGAGCAAGATAAATATATTTTCCAGTTGCTTTTTCTAGAGTCTCTTCATCTGAGGCAGTAGGAAAAGTCATGAAAAATGAATGTGACAGGAAGTGGCTTTAGCATCTCCAAATGCCAATATTTTGGAACTACTTGGGATTTATTGAAGCAGAATCATTGGCAAGAAGTGCTCCATGCTGCCAACATATCCAATGGGCCAAGGCCCTATAAATCAATGAAATAAATAACTGTCTGGTGGTATTTTTCACCTATTTATTAACTGTTGAATAAGTCTGTTTATTGCCATGGCAATATGAAAGTGGAAAAAAGAAAATTGTTGCCAGGTGGTTACAAAGTATAAAACTTCTTTTAGTCCTTCCTACCTTTAAAATTTTTCTATTAGGTTGGTTTGTGGCTCTACTGGTATTAACATGTATTTGAAAAAGGCATTTGTCTTTAAGAATTCTTAATGGCATCTGCCCCTGAGGACGGCAAGCTCCTACCTTAGAGGAGCTCATGTTGAAAACTGCTGAGACCTGACATCTCACAAGCCAGAGGGACATGGAAAGATTATTTAGGGATAAAAGTAATTTTTCTTTGAAAATTGTACTTTGATTAAGAAAAGAAAAATGAAATTTCTAGAGCAATGTCTTAATACCTAATTGGATTTTCCTAAATACATTAGTATTAGGACTATAATATGTAGTAAGACTATTTATGTATCCTTTTCAAAGAACTTTCCCTCTTCCGAACTAAGCTTTCCTAATTCCGCTATGACAAAGGTAAGTAAGCCTTATCTCTATTTCCCAGACAAAAATGCTGAAGCTGTAAGCGTAGATGACTTAAGCAGATACAGATAGAATTACAACCACAATTAGTGTTTACTATATCTTAAACCTGGGGCCATACTGTTAAGAATTTTTTTTGGTCTCCATTCTTTCCGACCAGTATACACTACTATAAATATTAATTGATTATAATGAGTAAATGTTGAATGGTTTATACAGGGCTCAAATTTCAGTTCTCTTTGAATATCCAGTCATACTTTAAATTCAGTTCCCTTTGAATCATAAAAGGTTATACTGACTGCACTTGTAACCTCATGGTGGTTTTTTTTGTTGTTTGTTTTTGTTTTGGTTTAAATCAAAGTTCAACAACTCAAATGTTTATAGGACTGAGGCAGTGTAATTGAGTATAATGCACTTTGTGTAACACCACAGGGAGGTAGTGTGGCTTGTGGCTAATTAGAATGTTTCCTTAGTATTTAAATACAAAAATGTAGGGCAATGTTCAAATAAGACTTTTTTTCTGGGTTGAATTCAGTCAGTAGGTTCAGATTAGAATCTCCAGAAATATGTGAATGCTTAAAAAGTAATTTGCTTAATAAAAATATGACTCAACAAACATACTTTCAGTTAGAAGATGAATATGTTCTGGAGATCTAATATACAGCTTGGATGGTGATAGATGTGTTAATTTGGTTGTGGTAATTATTACACAATGTATACATCTATCAAAACCTTGAATATATTCAATCTTTATTTGTCAATTAATTATTTTTAAAAACTAGGGATGGACCGGGCACGGTGGCTCATACCTGTAATCCCAGCACTTTGGTAGGCCGAAGTGGGTGGATCACCTGAGGTCAGGAGTTCAGGACCAGCCTGGGCAACATGGTGAAACCCCATCTCTACTAAAAATACAAAAAATTAGCCAGGTGTGGTGGCGGGCGTCTGTAATCTCAGCTATTCAGGAGGCTGAGGCAGGAGAATTGCTTGAACCTGGGAGGCAGAGGTTGCAGTGAGCCGAGATCACGCCATTGTACTCCAGCCTGGGCAACAAGAGCAAAACTCCATCTCAAAACAAAAAAACAAACGCAAAAAAACTAGGGATAATACCTCATGGGATGAACATGAGAATTACATTAAAGAAAATGTAGCATCATGAAGCATTTAGCACAGTGCCTGGCACACATAATAATTGGTTAGTAAATGATAGCTATTATGATTGTAAACATTCTTAAAATATATTTTCCTAAATCTAATCTTTCTTAGTAGAAAATTTTATTGTCTTTTTTTTTTTTTAAACTTTGCAAATTGCGGAGGTAATTTTGTAAGCGAGTGGCATGTCTCTTAGTAAACATATTGTCAAATCGAAAACAGGACAACTATGTATATTAGTTTCTTCAATCTTGAAAATTACATCAAATGAAATAATTGAAATATTTGAAAATATATCATTTTCTTAAATATTAAAGGAACATAGATGATTATGCATTTAAAACTCACATATTTCATTGATAAGATAAAATAAATGGAAAAATATTCTGTATTCATGGATTAGAAGAATTAATATTGCTAAAATGTTTACACTATCCAAAGTAATATACAGAGTCAATGCAATTCCTATCGAAATTCCAATGGAATTCTTCACAGAAATAGAAAAAACAATTTAAAAATGTATATGGAACCACAAGAGCCCTGACTAGCCAAAGCAATATTGAGAAAGAAAAGCAAAGTTTGAGGCATCATACCTCATGATTTAAAATTATATTACAAAACTATAGTAATCAAAACAGTATGGTACTGGTATAAAAAAACACCAGTGAAATAGAATAGAGACCCCAGAAATAAATCCAAATATATATGGTAACTAATTTTTGACAAGAGCACCAAAAGGACACAATGGGGGAATGATAGTCTCTTCAATAAATGGTGCTGGTAAAACTGGATTTCCACATGTAAAAGAATGAATTTGTACCCTTATTTTACGCCATACATAAAAATCAACTCAAAATGGATAAAAAACATAAATGTAAGCCCTGAAACCATAAAATCTTAGAAGACAATATAAAGGGAAAGCTCTTTGACATTGACCTTGGCTCAACACCACCAAAAGCTCAGGCTACAAAAGCAATAAATAAATAAATGACACTATGTCAAGCTAAAAAGCATTTGCACAGCAAAGGAGACAGTCAAGAAAATGCAAAGGTAATCCATGGATTGGGAAAAATTATTTGCAAAATACAGATCTGATAAGGGCTGAGTAGCCAAAATTTATAAAGAACTCTTATAACTCAATAGAAGAAAAACAAATAACTGAATTTAAAAAAATGGCTAAAGGACCTGAAAAAACTTTTCACCAAAAAAGACATAAAAATGACCAACAGGTATATGAAAAGGTACCCAACATCAGTAACCATCGGGGGAAAATGCAAGTTAAAACCACTATAAGATATCACTTTACATCTGTTAGAATGGTTATTATAAAAAAGACAAGAAGTGGCCGGGCGTGGTGACTCACGCCTGTAATCCCAGCACTTTGGGAGGCCAAGGCAGGCAGATCACGAAGTCAGGAGATCGAGACCATCCTGGCTAACATGGTGAAACCCCATCTCTACTAAAAAAAAAAAAAAAAAAAAAAAAAAAATTATTAGCCGGGCATGGTGGCAGGCACCTGTAGTCCCAGCTACTTGGGAGGCTGAGGCAGGAGAGTGGCATGAACCCAGGAGGCAGAGGTTGCAGTGAGCCGGGATTGTTCCACTGCACTCCAGCCTGGGCGACAGAGCGAGACCCTGTCTTAACAAAACAAAACAAAACAAAAACAAACAAACAAACAAAAAACAAGAAGTAACAAATGTTGGCGAGGGTCTGGAGAAAAGGGATCCCTGGTACACTGTTGGTGGGAAGGTAGCTTGGTGCAGCCATTATGGAAAACAATATGGAAGTTCCTAAAGAAATTAAAAACAGAGCTACCATATGATCCAGCAACCCCTCTTCTGAGTATATACCCAAAGGAGAGGAAATCACCACCTTGTAAAGATATCTCTTGTTATCTTTATTGTAGTATTATTCACAATAGCTAAGACATGGAAATAACCTGTGTTTGTAGATGGATGAATAGATAAAGAATATGTAGTATATATATACACAATAAAATATTGTATATTCAGCTTTAAATAAGAAGGAGATTTTGCCATTTGCCATGACATGGATAGATCTGGAGGACATTATGCTAAGTGAAACAAGCCAGGCACAGAAAGAAAAATATTGCAAGGTTTTACTTTTATGTGGACTCTTAAAAACGAAAAGGTCAAACATGCAGAGATAGAGAATCAAACAATGGTTATCAGGGGTGTGGGTGGGGGTAGGGGGGTGGGAGAAAATGGAGAGTTGTAGGTCAAAGGATAGAAAGAAGAAGATATGTAGGATCAACAAATCTAGAGATCTAATGTACAGCATGAGGATAATAGTTAATAAAATTATATTGTATTAAGGATTATTGTTGAATAAGTAGATTTTAGTTGCTCTTGTCACAAATAAGTAACTGTGAGATAAGAGACATGTTAATCTGTTTCACTATAGTAACCATTTTACTATATATATATATCCTATAACATCATGTTGTGAAACTCAAGTATACATGATAAAATTTACATACATTAGAAAACCACAACACAAAGTCACACATTTCAGAGGAATATCTATTACATATCCAGTACTGGATATGATAAGGCCAAGCTATGACTCAGCCTTTAAAATTAATTTAAAATAATTTTAATTCTCCATTTTCCACCTTCCAAAAATTTGTTGACACCTTGAATCTATCTGTGTTGTCTCTTTTCTTGTTATCTTTATTAGTATGGTTTTCTCTATTGTTCTTTCAGTCCTTATGGAGTTTTACCTTTTAAATTTCTTTATTCTCATTAGCAGAGGTTCAGGAATAAACGAGAGATGAGTACATTGCTCAATACACCGTGACTAATCAGATGTCCTTCATGGAAAGTCTTTCGTGTCGAGGAACAACTCATACACATGATGACGGATACTCATGAAAAGTGTTAGAACTCAAGTAAAAGATAGTCAGACTGAGGCTCAACCCAGAAGTAAGACTGGGAGTCTGCAGGTCCAAAACAGCCTAGAGATGTACTTTGTTAGGATATACAAAGTCTTTATTTAATATGTACTGTTTTGAAAATGGGGGAGATTTCAAATTATAGCCAATAATTCAGACATCTTTAAAACAAATCAGAAAATCTTGTCACAGGTTATTGCATGGTAACAATTGGCTAGATATAAGTGGTGACTGTGCACTTGCTACCTGGCTTGCCAATTGCCCGCAGGTCCGCTCCACTTAAAGCTCTGAGGCATTTGATTTTACCCTCCCTTCCATCCCCAGAAGAGTGTTTCCTGAATTTGGGAAATTCGTGACAGGTTATACACTTGTGTGATATCCTCTGCCTACCTAAAGGTGTCACCACTAATCCTTTTTAGTAAAATATATCATTCTCCTCCTCATTTGTTTTATGTAGATGTGTTTCCATTCTGTCCTTTATCTCCTTTTGAAATAATTGACTATAAATGTTTTCTTGTGATAATGAGATAATGATAATACCATTACATAGGACAAAATATAGAAAATAAATACATGGGAAATGCTTAACTTTATTAATAATAATGTATCATTTTGTGCCTTACTGGACACTTCTATTCTACACTCCTCACCCTAAAAAAATCCAAAGAGAAACAAACAAAAAAATCAGCGCAAAACTGACAAGATTATGATAAAGCCAACACATTCATATATTACTGAGGAAAATATAAACTGTTGCCTCTATTTGGGAAAACAGTTGGGTAACATATACTTGTATTTTAAAAGAATATGTAAGTCATGTGCATGAAAGTGGTTTTGAAAGTTAAGGATAACAGGCTGGGTGTGGTGGCTCACACCTGTAATCCCAGCACTTTGGGAGGCCGAGGTGGGTGGATTGCCTGATGTCAGGAGTTCGAGACCAGGCTGGGCAACATGGCGAAATCCCGTCTCTACTAAAAATACAAAAATTAGCCGGTGTGGTGGCACATGCCTGTAATCCAAGCTTCTTGGAAGGCTGAGGCAGGAAGAATCACTTGAACCTGGGAGGTGAAGGTTGCAGTGAACCGAGACTGTGCCAACCTAGGCAACAGAGTGAGACTCTGTCTCCAATAAATAAATAAATAAATAAAATAGAAAGTTAAAGATAACAGCATGAGGGGGAAATTTAAACATTCAATGAGAGAAAATGATTAGGTAAATTGTGGTCCAGTTATACAGTGGAATATTATGGATTTATTAAAAAATATTACCAAAAGTCTGTTATATGTCAGATGGATGATAACAACATGGTGAAAAAATCATGTTATTTAATTGTACACTTAAACTTTTTACAATTTATACAAAAAAGCATACAAAGACCAGAATGTTATTTGTCTGATTTTAAATGTAATATCAAGTAAAAATGTAATGTATTTATTTTTAGAAGTTATAAAGTGAAGCATATAGAATAAAATAAAAGCCAGTCTTAGCTTTATAACCCTAAAATAACACTTTGATATATATATGTCTATGCATATTCTTCTATTACAGCTTTATTGAGGTATAATTAAACATGATAAACTGTATATAAAGTGTATAATTTGATAAATTTTGATACATATATACACAAATGATATGTATATCACTGCAAGTAAACATATCTGTCACTTCCAAAACTTCCCTTTTGTCCCTTTATAATTCCTTCCTCCCATCCTAACATTGAGAAGCAGCCACTGATTTCTGTCATGATAGATTGGCTTGAATTTTCTAGAATTTTATACAAACAAAATTATACATGTACTCTTTTTTGTCTGGCTTATTTCAATAAGCATAATTATTTTGAAATTCACCCATGTTGTGGCCTGTATCAATTTCATTGTATAGATTTATCTCTTGTTTATCCATCTACTTGTTAATAGACATTTCGACTATTTGAGGTCTTTGGATATTACAGATAAAGTTGCTATTGACATTTGTGTACATGTACTTTCATTTTCTTGGGTAAATAGGAATGTAGTGGCTGGATCATATAGTAGGTGTATGTTTAACTTTTTAAAAAATTGACAAAATATCTTCTAAAGTGGTTATACCATTTTATATTCCTACCAGTGGTTTATCAGAGTTCCAATTCCTCCACATGCTTGCCAAAAGTTGATATGGTCAGTCTTTTAAATTTTAGTCACTCTAAAAGGTATGTAGTATCTATATTGTCATGGTTTTAATTTGCATTTCTCTAATGACTGCTGATGTTGAACATCTTTTAATGTGTTTATTTACCATCAGTCTATCATTTTTGGAGATGTGTTTGCTCAAATCTTTTGACCATTTATTGTTATCAATTTCTTATTATTGAGTTTCGACAGTCCTTTTTATATTCTGGAAACAAGTTCTTTATCAGATGTGTTATTTGCAAATATTTTTTCCCAGTCTGCAGGATATCTTTGCATTCTCTTAACAATGCCTTCAGAAGCCAAGGCCTTAATTTTGAGAAAGTCCAATTTATTAATTCTTTCTTAAGTGGACCATGCTTATGATGTTATATCACAGTTATTTTCACCCAACCCAAAGATTTTCTCATACAAATTTTACAGTTTTAGGTTTTACATTTATATCTATTTCAAGTTATTTTTTGCATGTGATTTGAATTTTGAATTGACGTTGATTTTTTTTTCTTTTTATTTTTTATGAAATAGGGTCTTGCAATGTCACCCAGGCTGAGTGCAGTGGCAAAATGACGGCTGTCTGCAGCCTTAAACTCCCAGGCTCAAGCAATCCTCAGCCTCAGCCTTCCAAGTAGCTGGGACTACAGGCACGTCCCACCAAGCCTGGCTATTTTGTTTAAAGTTTTGTAGGGGTAGGGTATCGCTTGCTTTGTTGCCCAGGTTAGTCTCAAACTCCTGGGCTCAAGCGGTCCTCCCACCTCAGCCTTTCAAAATGCTGGGATTACAGGCATGATTGAATATAGTCAGTTGAAGTTGATTTTTTAAATATGGATTTCAAATTGTTCCAGCACCATTTGTTGAAAAGTCTGTGCTTTCTTTACTGCATTGCCTTTGTATCTTTGTCAAAAATCAACTGATCATGTACATGTGGATTTATTACTGGGCTCTCTATTCCGTTTCACCTATTTGTTGATCCTGATGCCCCACCACAGTGTCTTGACTACTGTAGCTTTGTACTAAGTTTTAAAGTCAGGTGATGTAAGTCCTTTAACTTTGTTCTTCTTAAAAGCTTGTTTTGGTTAATCTAGGCCATTTGCACTTCCTTGTGAATTACATAATTGGCTTGTCAAATTCTATAAGAATGTCTCCTGGAATTTTGATTGGGATTGCATTGAATCTATACATCACTTTGAAAAGAATTAACATCTTAATATTAAGTCTTCAGATCTGTGAACACAGTATATTTCTCTATTGATTTACATCTCTTTTTTAGTTTCTGTTAGCAATGTTTTGTAGCTTTCACCATGCAAGTCTTGCATATCTTTTATCAGATGTTTTAAGTGTTTCACACATTTTGCTGCTGTCATAATGGAAATTTAGAAATTTCCATTTCTAATTATTTCTTGCTAGTATATACAAATGCAGTTGGGTTTTGAATATTGAACTTGATAAATTTACTTAGTAGTAGTCCCCTTCCCTTTCCCTCCTCTCCCCTGCCCTCCTCCTCTCCTCTCTTCTCCTTTTTTCTCCTTTCCTCTTCACATATTGGGATTTTCTACGTAAACAATCATGTTGTCTTGGGATAAAGACAGTTTTACTTCTTCAGTTAGAACCTCTTGTACCATGTTAATAGACATGGTAAGAGTAGATATCCTAATTTTATTCCTGATTTTAGGGGAAAAACTGTTATGTTTTTCTTCATTATAATTTACAAAAGTTGCTTATTCTTGGAAGTAACAATTAGGTCATGTTTTCAGTAATCAATATATGTGTTTAATATACATTATCTTTGAAACCAATTTTACTGTAATTAATAAGAGAGACGCTGGAATTTGTTCTCTTTCAGGAGGTAGCAGAATGCATGGAAATATTTAAGGATAGGGAGGCAAGATAGTAACTACTTTCTGATAATAAACATGTCTTTTTTATTTAAAATGTAAATTATGTTTGAAGGGGCTAGCAGTAATATATTAATAAAATAGTATTTGTAGTAGCTGAGGATCAGTTGAAATCGGACAGAAGTACTGGTTCTCAGGGGATTAGCAAAAATTTTTGCTCTATAACGTTCACATTCTACTGGACAAAAGACAATAAGATTGTCCAAATCTACAAAGCTGCTCTTTTCTAGGCTGCATACTTCAAATGCTGACCATGGTAGCAGACCCTGATTTGAGCCTAGGAAATCTTTGTCATGAGCCTTGGTGGGGAAAGCCTACATCATAACATTTCTTTGTCCTTGGAGTTTTGCTGTCAGACCCAGCAGAGTTCAAACATTTACTGAAGAGTAAAACGATATTTTCTTCGTATGGTTTTCTCATCCTTGGTAACCATGGGATTTGTCATCTAGCAACGAGGATTGCTCGCTCTGTCCTTGAAAGGCACTTTGGCCCCAGAGGATAAAGAAGCTCTTAAAAACACTGCCTAGAATTCATCATATCTGCTTGAAACTTCTGTTAGTTCCGAAAGGATTATTTAGAGCACTGTCAGAGATCTCCAAGGAGCTAAAAAACACTGCATGTGACACAGTGTCTGCACTAGCTAAAAAGGCTCAACTATTAGAAGGTCTCTCTGTTGAGTCTGAGAATGTTAACTGAGGGTGTGGCTATCTTGTATGCAAGAAATGAGTAAAATGAGTCAAGCTCTCCTCTCCCTATCATCACCTTATACTTTGTCTTTCAACTCTTGGTCATCCTTCAGGTCTATCTGCACCTCCTTCCTCAACAAGGGTTGGAAGATCCTCCTTTCAACTATATTAGCAACTAGTGCTTCCCTTAGCACACATTTGCTGTCTGTATTAAAATTGCCTCTCTGCTTGTTTGAATATCCCACTAAACTAAAAAGTATCTGAGGTTCCTTACTCTATCCAACTGATTTATCATTCTGCCACTAGCAACCAGCAACAGTGCCTAGCCTGTAGTTGGCACGGAATAGACATTTGTTGGATGAATGGACCAGCAACAGTGCCTAGCCTATAACTGGCACAGAATAGACACTTGTTGGATAACATATGAATGGATAAGTGCATAGAGCAGTCCCTGAGTGGGTAGCAGTATTTTAATTCTCAAGTAAAAGAAATCTGACAAAGTTCTCCTTGCTCATGGATTGATTTCGTTGATGAAGGACCAGTGTTTGAAAAGTAAGTAAAGGAATAACTCCAGAGGTTTAGAAAGAGAGGAAGACAACTGTTGCTAAAGATCAGAAGAACTCTATCCTAGGAATTCTGAAGGTTGGAAGTGAGGTAACCTATTTGTAACTGGGGGTTCTGAACATGATTTAGGCATGGTTTCTCTAATCTCAAGTAAAGATATAGTTGTGATCTAACCAACAGGCTGATGCATGGATGTGGGACACTATGCTAAAGATGCCATCTGTTACGAAACTTTAGAATGTTCTGACAGAAAAGGGAAGGGAATGCTGCTTGTTCCCATTTGTAAGTAACCATTTATTCATACAATTTTAGTCACCTTGAAATGTTTCTTACCTTTCTCAACCCTGCCATTGTAGTTTGGGGCATTATAAGTTAGAGAACTGGTACTCTTTTGGTGTCTTTAAGTTTCCTGAAATGTTCTGTTCATGTGTCCAAATTACTTCTACCCTCATTTTTCTTTGGATTTTCTTAATGTGGGTGGGCCCCGACATTAGACCTCAGCTAGAACTCAGCAACATGTACCCAAGGGTTGGGAAGAAAATAGTTATAACTGGCATACAGCAAATCTATCATTTGAAGTATCTATTTATTTATTTATTTTAAATAGCTGTATTACTCAACTCTCCTATTTCAGTATTTCAGTTGATTGTCTTAGATTTTTTCAGATCGATATTTTTATTATATGCAAGTAAGGATAAAGTATCTCCTGTTTCTTAATATTATGTTTCTTTTTACTTCTAGTGGTCTCATTTAACTGTCTAAAATTACCAGAAGGGCATTAAAATATTAGTTGTGATGCTAGCCGTTTTTGTCTCCTTCTTTATATTAATAAATATATTCATAGTGTTTTATATTTAAGTATTGTGTTTCTGATTAATTTGGTTATAGATATTCCATATCAAATTAAAGAATATCTTTCTATTTCTAGGTCATATACTTAAAATTTTATCAATTGCTTTAAAAAAAAAACATCCATTGAGGCAATCAGATGGCTTTCTCCTTTGACCTGTTAATGTGATGAATTATATATTTCCTAATATTGAGCCATAATTGTATTTATTCCTGGAATGAATCCTATTTTGTCACGGTATATTATTCCTTTAATATCCTGACAGATTTGATTTTCTTATGTTTTATTAATGATGTATTTTATAGTTATAATTATGATTGCCTAGGAGACTGAGAGTTGACCTCACAGCTACTATGCCATGGCCATCTCTTTCTTCTGACCACTGAAGCTCAGGGCTGGGCTGGGGAGGCTGTTTGTCAATTTTTCCTTGGATTTTGGCCACTTTCTTCTGACAGATTGTGTTCCATTTTTGCTTTATTTTATTCTCATCTACTGTCAATGTAGCAGAATTTTCTTGAAACTTCACTGCCAGTTTCTTCCAATTCAGATTGCTCTTTTGTTTCCTTTCTTTTCTATTTTACTTTAGATTTTACTCATCAGAAATTGGGAAAGGGTGGGGTAGGTAAGACCTATTTTATTAATCTAAAAGCCCCTGATCTTATTCATCAAGTCTAGGAGCAACAAGCCAACCAAAATAACATAGTATTTTCATTAAATTCACATTTAAGACTGTAACATTTCCAAAATCAGGCATTAGCTTTCAACATTTTCATGATGGTATCCTCTGTTATGGAGAAAAAAGTATCACTGAACTTTTTCCCTAGGAGGTGAGAATAGCTCAATGGTTGGCCTAATGTTGCAGCTGAGGAAGCTGGCATGGCTCTTGAGTGCTAAGTCTTGTGCCTGGAGTAGTATTTTCTTTGAAGATGGGGTGTTGCTATGTTGTTTAGGCTGGTCTTGAATTCGTGGACTCTAGCAATTCTCCTGCCATAGCCTCCCAAGTAGCTGGGATTATAGGTACATGCCATCATGCCCAGCTTTGGAGTAGTATTTTTAATTTTAAGACTTGTTTGTAGGCTGGGCACGGTGGCTTACACTTGTACTCCCAACACTTTGGGAGGCTGAGGTGGGTGAATCACCTGAGGTCAGGAGTTCGAGACCAGCCTGGCCCAACATGGTGAAACCCTGTCTCTACTAAAAAATACAGAAAAATTAGCCAGGTGTGGTGGTGGGCGCCTGTAATCCTGGCTACTTATGAGGCTGAGGCAGAAGAATTGTTTGAACCCAGGAGGCAGAGGTTGCAGTGAGCCGAGATCGCGCCAGTGCACTCCAACCTGGGCCAAAAGAGTGAGACTCTGTCTCAAAAAAAAAAAAAAAAAAAAAAAAAAGACTTGTATGTAAGTGCAATAGAACCCTTTTGTAACTCTGGTAATTGGAATAAGGCTTATGGTTTTCTTTAAGACCAATAGAGTTCTACCTGGTTTTATATGCTGTAGTATTGTGCTTTACACAATACTTTCCAACCCCTGTGTAAACTTGCTATTAAGCCTTGAAATATCTGGAAGAGCATAAAAATATAATACTCATGAAGAACACAATTATACCAGTAGTCAGCTATAATCACCAAAGGTGTACAAAGCTGCTGCTAAGTAACATTTTACCATCTGTATGGTTCACCTGGGAAATGGCCCATAGAGTCCACTTCAGACATCCCACGTGTGGGGTCTACACACTTCTGGGCAGGATCTCCCTTCCTTTTCCTTTTCTCTCTCCTAGCCTTCTGGCTCCTGCTTTCTTCAACTGTTGCTTCTTTTAGTCAAGGTCAGAGAGGCAAATCCTAGCATCCCTCCTGGGAATGGTATTGAGGACCTTTCTGGTCATGGCTTTGAGATTCTTTAGGATGGATCATTGATTTGACAAATAAACCTTTCTCTGCATTCAATAATGCAAATGTACTGTTTATCAAAAGAAAGGTCTCTGCACCAGGAGTGAGCATCTGGAGGGATGAAGGATACAGAGACCCTTCCTGTCACATATTTCTGGATATGTGGGTCATTTTGACAGAATTTTACAGAGCATAACAGGGCTGAATGGATAGATGTTTCACCCATGGGTCTCTGGAACTGGGGTGTTGAATTTGTTTTCCCATAGCCATTGGGTAACAGTCTAGATAGTAGTTTGAGGGCTTTTGTTTTTCTTGGTCCCTGTGTCCCTGGATGACCTTGGGCAAATGCATTTGCTTCTCCATCTGTAAAAGGAAGGTAATTGTGCTGTCTGCTCCATTCCAGAGCTGTTGGGAAGATGGATGTGAATGTGTCCATTAAGAGCTCTGAGCATCTTTGAGAAGGGTGCTTTGTAATTACAAGGTGTTACTATCACTGCTGCTGTTAGGTGCATGGAGAGTGTGATAGCTGGAACTAAATCAGCTGCAGCTGCTTGTCTCTTACCTTCAGCCTTAATGCTTCCTGTCTCTCACACAGCCTATAATCAAATAAATATATATTTTTCCCAAGTCACCCTGCCTTCAAATGAATCAGGGTTGACTCCTGCCTTACACCCTTGAGCCTGGTCTCTTTGGTTGGGTGTGTAGTGCAGTGGATTGTTTTCATGGCCAGACAACCCCAGGCTTCACTGCTTTCCAGCAGGGTGACCTTGGACCTGTTACTTAACCTCTCTAAGGCTCAGTGTCTTCACCAGTAATTTTGGGTTACTTATATATATTATATGAATTAAATGAGATTAGCTGTCCAAAACACTTGGCAAACAGAAGGTGCTCAATAAATGTTAGCATTTTGAAATTTCATTTTCTTCTATTCTCTCACTTTTTGGTCCTGGCATTAATGTGACATGTGCATTTCTATCTCAGCAACCTGCAGAGAGAAGATGGCATTGATGTTTTGTGTGCTTGGCATATATGGTGTTATTTTGGAAAATTTTATTTTCAATTATGTGTCTTCATTCTCAGTGTCCTCAAAGTAATTTAAACAAAGCACATGTACAGAAGTGTATTAGACAGGGTTCTCTAGAGGCACAGAACTAATAGGATAGATGTATATATGAAAGGGAGTTTATTAAGGAGAATTGACTCACACAATCACAAGGGAAACTCTCACGATAGGCCGTCTGCAAGTTGAGGAGCAGGAAAGCTGGTAGTGGATCAGTCCGAGTCCCAAAACCTCAAAAGTAGGGAGGCCGATAGTGCAGCCTTCAGTCTGTGGCCAAAGGCCTAAGAGCCCTGGCAAACCACTGGTGTAAGTCCATGAGTTCAAAAGCTGAAGAATTTGGAGTCTGGTGTTTGAAGGCAGGAAGCATCCAGTGCGGGAGAAAGATGAAGGCCGGAAGACCCAGCAAGTCTAGTCCTTCCACGTTCTTCCTCTCTGCTTCATCGTAGCCACGCTGGCAGCTGATTAGATGGTGCCCACCCAGATTGAGGGTGAGTCTGCCTCCACTGACTCAGATGTTAACCTCCTTTGGCAACACCCTCACAGATATACCCAGGAACAATACTTTGCATCCTTCAATCCAGTCAAGTTGACACTCAATGTTAACCATCACAGCAAGCACTTACTCTATGGCTTTTATTTTCAATAGCTTGAGAGCCCTCACGTGCTCTTAATAGAAAGCAAAAGCTGCAGAAGCTGGCCTGGCTGTTAGGAGGTGCTATTTAAAGCCTCAGTGTGACAAAAATGACAATTTTAAAATTGATTGTGGAGTGTGATGATGCCAAGTAGTAGCAGATGCCCGGGAAACCTGTCACATGGCAAATGTGTTACCAAAAGCCTCGAGTCTACAGAGGTTTTAGAAGAGTTTTCTTCATAGGGAGCTTTTGCCATCTTCATCTCCAGATTTCACTTGTGCTGTGGATGGAACGTGCCACTGCAGAGGAATCTCAGGCTGCAAGCTGGGAATCTGGATATGCAGGGTTTCCCCTGTGCAGAAATCTTTGCCAGGCTTCTAGCTAAGCTTAGCTTCATGGCAGCTTTATGCCTGAGAATAAATTATTTCCTTGAGAAGTGGCTGTTTTTGCTGCACACAGTTGTTTTACAGCAGTTTAGAAGCCTGCTCTGCCTCTGACTAGCTTGTAGGGTAACTTAGCCCCTGAATCTCAGTTTCACTGTAAAATGGGGATAGTGATACTGATCATGTGGTACTTTTAAAAAAATGTGTGGTAAGGTATGTAAAGTTCATACATTGGTGTTTGGCCTATGGAAGGTGTATGGATACATTTCAGCTATTATCATTTTTGGTAAGATTAATAAAAAAATAGTCATTGTGGTAGACAGAATAATGGCCCTCCAAAGATGTCAGCATCCTAATCCCTGGAACCTGTTAATATGTTACATTTCATGGCAAGAGGAACTTGGCAAATATCATTAAATTAAGAACATTGAGATTGGGAGATTATCCTGGATTATGTGGGTGGCCATAATCTTATCACAGGCCCCCTTAAAAGTGGAGATTCTTTTCCTGTTGTGCCCTGGGGAAAAGATATGAGGACAGAGTAGAGTCAGAGACATGCTACATTGCTGGATTTGAAGACGAAAGGAGGGGACCCAGGAGCTGAGGAATGTGGGTGGTCTCTAAAGGCTAGAAAAGGCAAGGAGATGATTCTCTCCTAGAGACTGCAGAAGGAACCAGCTCTGCCAACCCCTTGATTTTAGTCCAGGGAGATCCATGTCAGACTTCTGAGCCATATAACTGTAAAAGAATATATTTTTGTTGTTTTAAGCCACTGAGTTTGTGGTGATTTGTTACAGCAGCAATAGAAAACTAATACAGAATTAGAGACTGTTAAGAGTTTGTGCCATTGTAGAAAGGATGAGGCTCACAGCGCTCTGTATCTGGACAAGCTAGTAGGGTCTGTGCTCAATTCTAGTCCCTTTGAGCTCAGTAAGGGTCTTTGAGAACCTACTAGTTTCTCTTCTGGGAAAGAGATGTGGTTTGCTTCTTAAGAGCTGAAATGCTTTATTAGATTCAAAAGAATTTAAGTCTAGTCTGCAAACGTCACATTACTGATATTTGAAAGTTTGGCATTACCATAATCACACAAATCTCTTGTTTCCACTGTGAATAAACAGCAATAGAGTTTTACCTCGTTTTATCATTCTGTGGATTGAAAAAAAAAAAACAGACTAAAATTTGGAGTCAGTAGATATGGTTCGGAGTCTCACTATTGTGGAAAAATAAATCATATAATCTCCAATCTCGATTGCAGCATGGGGATGACAGCACCTGATTTATCTACCTGTTGTGTGAGTCAAAGATAATGTGAGTAAAGATACACTGAGAACTGGCCCTCTACACAAATGTCAGGTGTAATAATTTTTATATTTATTCTTATTAGTATTATGTTGTCATAGAACCATGGAATGTTAGATCAAGGAAGGTCAGTAGATATCATTTACCCCACAAGCCTTGGTGAGGTTAAATAACTTAAAAATATTCTCTTGGCTCTGTAGTGTCCACTTTGAGACATGGCCTGAATAATCTTTGGGGACGGGCCAGGCTGGGAGCTTGATCTCACTTAAATGGTGCAGGCTGGGAGTGGGAAGGGATACAGTTGTAAGAATCAAGAGGACAAAGGATCTGGTCATAGAATTGGTAATGAGTTGGGAGGGATTGGCAATGGGAAAGGATAGCCAAGTGGGGTTCAGTCATTTGGGGAAGTAAAGAGTAGAGTAGAATGAAGTGGCACCAGTTATGGGGAGGAGTCATTTGCTGAGCGGGTAGTCAGAAATGGCCTTCTAGTTAATGAAACTGGGAACATAACTTCGTGCTTCTGACTCAAGACTTGTGTTCTGCTCAGTATACACATCTGAATATTATCTCAAATTCAGTACAAATTCCTTATATATCTGAATATTAGTGCAAAGTTACTTAATTATCACTTGAAACTGCTTTATATGTGGGTCTTCTAATGATTTTTCACCTGGCTTTCTGAAGGAATAAAAGATGGAACAAAAAGGAATCTGAAGGAAAAAAAGATGTAAAAGAAGGAACAAAACATTCTGAATTTTGTTCAAAGATTAAAGTATTGTGATCAGATTCCAATGAATGGCTTCATCAGGTCATTTATGTGATAATTTCAAGTCCCCAGAACTTGAATCTGTAACCCATGATCCTGAACGTTTCTGTTTTAATGTCCAGATATGCCATGGATAGTAAGGCAAAAAAAAAAAAAAAAAAAAAAAATCCATAAAAACAAAAATTCTTTACAGGGCAATAGGAATTCTAAATTCATTTCTGGCTCTCAAGGTCTCCTCAACGTACACATACTTACATAAACACGTACACACCTCACAAACCACACATGCACAGACACACCACATGTGTACACACTCACATTTGCACACATATCACACATGCACACACTGTTGAAGAGAATTATGATAGCACTGGTTTGGGGACCCTTTGTGTATTTTTTTTTCAGGATAATACACTGAAGTTCAGTGTAGTACTCTGAATTTTATCCCAATGTATACATTTTATCACAATGTATCCTATATAGAAATGTGACCCATATGCAAAATATATTTTCCTAGGTTGTATGAAGTGGCCATTTGCAAAATAATATAGTGCAAGATGGAAGAATGAAGTGACGACCTCTAGATTCTAATCTAACAGTAACAGTTCTTTGTAATTTTATAAGGATGTAGAATCCAGAGAGCTTTAATTTCACTAACTCATTGTATCCCTAACAGTCCTGTATAAATGGCACTCAAAAAGGTGAAGGGAATTGACCAAGGTGTCGTAGTTCAGTCTAAAAGAAAGGACAGTTGGTTTCTTTTTTATAATCATGAAGCTGCTTTCCTCAGCTAGTTGCTGAAGAATCCAGCAATAAAGACAATTTAAGTGAGGCTTAACATTAATGTTTAAGTATAGATTATGTTAGGGTTTCCTAATCCTAGGTATTAAACATGTTTGCTATATAAAAATGTAAAAAATTGGGAAAATAGGAGAAAATTACCATGAGAGATGATGATTATTAACATTTTAATGTATTTATTTGAAAGGTTTTTTGTTTTATTATTATTATACTTTAAGTTCTAGGGTACATGTACACAATGTGCAGGTTTGTTACATATGCATACATGTGCCGTGTTGGTGTGCTGCACACATTAACTCGTCATTTACATTAGGTATATCTTCTAATGCTATCCCTGCCCCCTCCCCCCACCCCATGACAGGCCCCGGTGTCTGATGTTCCCCTTCCTGTGTCCAAGTGTTCTCATCATTCAATTCCCACCTATAAGTGAGAACATGGAGTGTTTGGTTTTCTGTCCTTGGGATAGTTTGCTGAGAATGATGGTTTCCAGCTGCATCCATGTCCCTACAAAGGACATGAACTCATCCTTTTTTATGGCTGCATAGTATTCCATGGTGTGTATGTGCCTCATTTTCTTAATCCAGTCTATCACTGATGGACATTTGGGTTGATTCCAAGTCTTTGCTATTGTGAATAGTGCCACAGTAAACATACGTGTGCCTGTGTCTTTATAGCAGCATGATATGTATATATATCTTTGGGTATATATATATATATATATATATACACACACACACACACACACACACACACACACACACACACACACCCCTTTGGGTATATACCCAGTAATGGGATGGCTGGGTCAAATGGTATTTCTAGTTCTAGATCCTTGAAGAATCGCCACACTGTCTTCTACAAAGGTTGAACTAGTTTACAGTCCAACCAACAGTGTAAAAGTGTTCCTATTTCTCCATATCCTCTCTAGCATCTGTTGTTTCCCGACTTTTTAATGATCGCCATTCTAACTGGTGTGAGATGGTATCTCATTGTGGTTTTGATTTGCATTTCTCTGATGGCCAGTGATGATGAGCATTTTTTCAGGTGTCTATTGGCTGCATACATGTCTTCTTTAGAGAAGTGTCTGTTCATATCCTTTGCCCACTTTTTGATGGGGTTGTTTGATTTTTTTCTTGTAAATTTGTTTAAGTTCTTTGTAGATTCTGGATATTAGCCGTTTGTCAGATGGGTAGATTGCAAAAATTTTCTCTCATTCTGTAGGTTGCCTGTTCACTCTGATGGTAGCTTTTTTTTTTTTTTTTTTGCTGTGCAGAAGCTCTTTGGTTTAATTAGATCCCATTTGTCAATTTTGGCTTTTGTTGCCATTGCTTTTGGTGTTTTAGTCATGAAGTCCTTGTCCATGCATATGTCCTGAATGGCATTGCCTAGGTTTTCTTCTAGGGTTTTTATGGTTTTAGGTCTAACATTTAAGTCTTTAATCCATCTTGAATTAATTTTTGTATAAGGTGTAAGGAAGGGATCTAGTTTCAGCTTTCTACATGTGGCTAGCCAGTTTTCCCAGCACCATTTATTAAATAGGGAATCCTTTCCCTCTTTCTTGTTTTTGTCAGCTTTGTCAAAGATCAGATGGCTGTAGATGTGTGGTATTATTTCTGAGGGCTCTGTTCTGTCCTATTGGTCTATATCTTTGTTTTGGTAACAGTATCATGCAGTTTTGGTTACTATAGCCTTGTAGTATAGTTTGAAGTCAGGTAGTGTGATGCCTCCAGCTTTGTTCTTTTTGCTTAGGATTCTCTTGGAAATGCAGGCTCTTTTTTGGTTCCAGATGAAATTTAAAGTAGTTTTTTCCCCAATTCTCTGAAGAAAATCATTGGTAGCTTGATGGGGATGGCATTGAATCCATAAATTACTTTGGGCAGTATGGCCATTTTCACAATATTGATTTTTACTATCCATGAGCATGGAATGTTCTTCCATTTGTTTGTGTCCTCTTTTATTTCGTTGAGCAGTGGTTTGTAGTTCTCCTTGAAGAGGTCCTTCACATCCCTTGTAAGTTGTATTTCTACGTATTTTATTCCCTTTTGAGCAATTGTGAATGGGAGTTCACTCATGATTTGGCTCTCTGTTTGTCTGTTATAGGTGTATAGGAATGCTTGTGATTTTTGCACATTGATTTTGTATCCTGAGATTTTGCTGAAGTTGCTTATCAGCTTAAGGAGGTTTTGGGCTGAGATGATATGGTTTTCTAAATATGCAATCATGTCATCTGCAGACAGAGACAATTTGACTTCCTTTTTTCCTAATTGAATAGCCTTTATTTCTTTCTCCTGCCTGATTGCCCTAGCCAGAACTTCCAACACTATGTTGGATAGGAGTGGTGACAGAGGGCATCCCTGTCTTGTGCCAGTTTTCAGAGGGAGTGCTTCCAATTTTTGCCCATTCAGTATGCTATTGGCTGTGGGTTTGTCATAAATAGCTCTTATTATTTTGAGACACGTCCCATCAATACCTAATTTATTGAGAGTTTTTAGCATGAAGGGCTGTTGAATTTTGTTGAAGCCCTTTTCTGCATCTATTGAGATAATCATGTGGTTTTTGTCTTTGGTTCTGTTTATACAATGGGTTACCTTTATTGATTTGCGTACGTTAAACCAGCCTTGCATCCCCAGGATGAAGCCCACTTGATTATGGTGGATGAGCTTTTTGATGTGCTGCTGGATTCGGTTTGCCAGTATTTTATTGAGGATTTTTGCATCAATGTTCATCAGGGATATTGGTCTAAAATTCTTTTTTTTGTTGTTGTGTCTCTGCCAGGCTTGGTATCAGGATGATGCTGGCCTCATAAAATGATTTAGGGAGGATTCCCTCTTTTTTTGTCGATTGAAATAGTTTCAGAAGGAATGGTACCAGCTCCTCCTTGTACCTCTGGTAGAATTCGGCTGTGAATCTGTCTGGTCCTGGACTTTTTCTGGTTGGTAGGCTATTAATTATTGCCTCAATTTCAGAGCCTGTTATTGGTCTATTCAGGGGTTCAACTTCTTCCTGGTTTAGTCTTTGGAGGGTGTGTGTGTTCAGGAATGTATCAATTTCTTCTAGATTTTCTAGTTTATTTGCATAGAGGTATTTATAGTATTCTCTGATGGTAGTTTGTATTTCTGTGGGATTGGTGGTAATAACCCCTTTATTATTTTTTATTGTGTCTATTTGCTTCTTCTCTCTTTTCTTCTTTATTAGTCTTGCTAGCGGTCTATCTATTTTGTTGATCTTTTCAAAACACCAGCTCCTGGATTCACAGATTTTTTGAAGGGCTTTTTATGTCTCTATCTCCTTCATTTCTGCTCTGATCTTAGTTATTTCTTGCCTTCTGCTAGCTTTTGAATGTGTTTGCTCTTGCTTCTCTAGTTCTTTTAATTGTGTTGTTAGGATGTCAATTTTTTTTTTTTTGGACACGGAGTCTCTCTCTGTTGCCCAGGCTGGAGTGCAGTGGCCGGATCTCGGCTCACTGCAAGCTCCGCCTCCCGGGTTTATGCCATTCTCCTGCCTCAGCCTCCCGAGTAGCTGGGACTACAGGCGACTGCCACCTCGCCTGGCTAGTTTTTTTGTATTTTTTAGTAGAGACAGGGTTTCACCGTGTTAGTCAGGATGGTCTCGATCTCCTGACCTCGTGATCCGCCTGCCTCGGCCTCCCAAAGTGCTGGGATTACAGGCTTGAGCCACCGCGCCCGGCCTAGGGTGTCATTTTTAGATCTTTCCTGCTTTCTCTTGTGAGCATTTAGTGCTATAAATTTCCCCCTACACGCTGCTTTAAATGTGTCCCAGAGATTCTGGTATGTTGTGTCTTTATTCTCATTGGTGTCAAAGAACATCTTTATTTCTGCCTTCATTTCGTTATGTACCCAGTAGTCATTCAGGAGCAGGTTGTTCTGTTTCCATGTAGTTGAGCGGTTTTGAGTGAGTTTCTTAATGTTGAGTTCTAATTTGATTGCACTGTGGTCTGAGAGACAGTTTGTTATAATTTCTGTTCTTTTACATTTGCTGAAGAAGGCTTTATTTTCATTGAAAATGTTTTCTATGCATAGAATTTGTCATTTTGTTTACTTATTAGGTAACACTGAATAATAATTTTTCTTATGTTTTCAAAAACGTTTTGTCATACATTTCCCATGTTAAATTATCTTTAACATCATATTTAATAGTTGTAAAATATTCCACCAAGGGGCTGTACCATAATTCACTTAGCAATCATTGGTTTATTATTTAGATTGCTCCCAGATTTTTGCATGTACACATTTTGATTCAGTTTTTCAGGATAGATGTCAAGAATTAGGATTATTCTCAGCTAATTGCAAATTGGGTATTTTTAACCAAATTGCTTGTTAAAGTGCTATACCAATCTATTTTCCATTTTGTAGAAATAAAATAAATTTAAAATGTAATATTGTTCTTAAAAGACCTGTGGCACAGGGAATTTCTAACTGGCCACCTTTTCCCTGCAGGACCCAATGTCTTGTTCAGCCCCCTTCTGCCGGCTACAAATTCCATCTCTAACCTTAGACTGCTCATCCCACTGTCAAATTTCCATTAATTTCTAGGGCAGAAGAGTTTGGTTTTACTTTACTCTAAGCTCTTAGGACCTCATCTTTGTCAATCAAAATGGGTTATGAAGTATTTTTCTAAACAAAGTTAGTTCCCTACTTAAGAGGGAGTCAGCTATTAAGATTACTTTTTTCTGAACACCCTGTATCACTCAACAATGCCTTGAAAACATTTAATTATTTGTTTGTTTCGGTTGGTGGATTTCAGGATCTTAATAAGGATAAAATTTCTAGTTACAAAAGGTATTCTAAGACCAGGCATGGTGGTACATGCCTTTAATCCCAGAACTTTGGGAGGCTGAGGCCGGCAGATCACTTGAATCCAGGAGTTCAAGACCAGCCTGAGCAACATGGGAAAACCTCACGTTTCTATGGGGGTTGTAGAAATCTCATTCTACAAAAACTACAAAAATTAGACAGGTGTGGTGGTGTGCACCTGCAGTCCTAGCTACTCAGGAGGCTGAGGTGGGAAGATTGCTTAAGCTTGGGAGGTCAAGGCTGCAGTGAGCCATGATCTTGCCATTGCATTCCTGCCTGGGCATCAGAACAAGACCCTGCATCAAAACAAATAAAAACAGCAACAAAAATTAGGTATTCTGAGGAGAGAATCACCTGCAGGAAGTGGTGAGTTCTGTGCTACTACTGGAAATATCCAAGCAGAGGCTGAAGATCACTTGTCAGGACAATTGTAAATGGAATTCAAGCAGCAGCTGACCATTGGCTAGAATAGATGACCTTGCAGATCCCTATCATATTGAGAGTCCATGAATTCATGATTTTATATCTTCTCTAAATATTAAAGCACTTATTTATAGGTGTCCCTTTAATTACAGGCAGGTATAAAGTGTTGGACTAATGGGTTGGATCTCATGTCATTGTTGTTGCCTCACCTGCAGTTCCATGTGATCAGCTCTCTCTGGCAAGGTTCCTCTCAATGGAGTCCTTTCAGGACATTTTTATGCCTCTGAGACATTTCAGCCCTTTCACTATTTTAGGAACACTTTTCTGAATTATACAAGTCTTTCCTGACACAAGGGCTGTAACACCTTGCCAAGAGGAATTCTCCATGAATGGAATAAATGAAGAGAGAGAGCCTGAGAAATACGTGTCAATGCAGTTGTTCTGAGTTCCCTGATTTTATCACAGTCTGAAGCTAAGGATTCCTGACACTCAGGGCCAGATGATGCTTTTCGTTTTTAGAGTTAGTTATATCAGAAGAACACTGGTACCTCAAACAGCATGGGGTTGGAGAGGACCTGGCCTGATAGCCAGCCCACATCCATCACCAAATCACCTTCATGGGATATTCACATCATCCACAACTTGCAATTGAGCATCACATTTCTGTTGAGAGTAGCTGAGGAACACAGCACCCTGATTTGATTATGTTATCAGGTTGATGCAAAAGTAATTGCGGTTTTGCCATTTTTTTTTTCTTTTCTTCTTTTCTTTCTTTAAATTATTATTTTTTAAGTTCTGGGGTACATGTGCAGCATGTGCAGGTTTTTTTTTAACATAGGTAAACATGTGTCATAGTGGTTTGCTGCACCTATCAACCCATTACCTAGGTATTAAGCCCCGCATGCATTAACTCTTTTCCCTAATGCTCTCCCTGGCCCCCTGCCGTCCTCTGACAGGCCCCAGTGAGTGTTGCTCCCCTCCCTGTGTCCATGGGTTCTCATTGTTCAGCTCCCACTTATAAGTGAGAACATGTGGTGTTTGGTTTTCTGTTCCTGCGTTAGTTTGCTGAGGATAATGGCTTCCAGCTTCATCCAGGTCCCTGCATAGGACATTACATTTGAATGGCAAAAACTGCAGATTTTTTTTTAATTGTACTTTAAGTTCTAGGGTACATGTGTACAACGTGCAGGTTTGTTACATATGTATACATGTGCCATGTTGGTGTGCTGCACCCATCAACTCGTCAGCACCCATCAACTCGTCATTTACATCAGTTATAACTCCCAATGCCATCCCTTTCTCCTCCCCCTCCCCATAATAGGTCCCGGTGTGTGATGTTACCCTTCCCATGTCCAAGTGATCTCATTGAAAAACTGCAGATACTTTTGCACCAACTTAATACTTTTCTCAAAGGCAGTCACCTATGGCCTCTTTTGTAATAAGCCGAGAAAAAAATATCACAAAGAACTCCAGGTGACAGAAATCCTGGGACCTAAATTGTATCAAAATACTTCAAAATAAATATACCTTTAATCCTGACAATTTTTCTTCTAGGACTGTATCCTAAGGAAATAATGAGAGAGATGTTCAAGCATGCCGAATTGTAATATTTCTTGGCATCTCAAATCTGCAACTTTCTTCAATGTCCTCAAATAAACTGTTTATGCTAAATGAGGTACATCCATCCCATTAAGCATCATGTTGTAGAAAAAGATTTAGAGGCATGGAAGTGTTTATGATACATTACTCAGTAAAACAACCGGGCTGCCAAGTAATTAATAATATTTTTTGTTAAAAACACATATGTATTTTTATTTATTTATTTATTTATTTTTAAAATTTATTTATTATTATTATTATACTTTAAGTTCTAGGGTACATGTGCATAACGTGCAGGTTTGTTACATATGTATACTTGTGCCATGTTGGTGTACTGCACCCATCAACTCGTCAGCACCCATCAACTCATCATTTACATCAGGTATAACTCCCAATGCAATCACTCCCCCCTCCCTCCTCCCCATGATAGGCCCCGGTGTGTGATGTTCCCCTTCCCGAGTCCAAGTGATCTCATTGTTCAGTTCCCACCTATGAGTGAGAACATGCGGTGTTCAGTGACAGACTGGATTAAGAAAATGTGGCACATATACACCATGGAATACTATGCAGCCATAAAAAAGGATGAGTTTGTGTCCTTTGTAGGGACATGGATGCAGCTGGAAACCATCATTCTTAGCAAACTATCACAAGAACAGAAAACCAAACACATATGTATTTTTAAACAGTTTATTTGATGTCGAAATAATAGTAATAGTTAATGTACATTGAGTGAATACTGTGCGTCAGGCACTACCCAAGTTGCTTTACATGTATTAAATAATTTAATTCTTTACAAAATTTGTGAGGTACTATTATTGTACCTATTTTACAGATGAGGAAACAGGCACAGAAACCCTTGCTCAGGGTCACTAGGCAAAACAGTGATTCAATTGGGAAAAACTTGACTGCAAAGTCTGAGCTGTCAACCACAACTACCACTGCTTAGATAGACTAAAAAGACAACCTCTGAAGCTGAATGTGATTTTATATATGTGTTGTTTACTATAAATTATATATACATATATACACATATATTACACATATATATGTTACTTATATGTAAATATTGATTATATAAATGTGATTATATATATGTGTTGTTAAGATTACAGGTAATATTTTTTTCTTTGAGCATTTATAAATAGGATAACCATACTTACAAAATAACATTACACAAAATAGAGAATCCTGGAACCATAAGTAGTGACCCTCAAATTTGGCTAATTTGTCTGTGCAACCAACATTAATTTGACTAGAAAAATAAATACAACATAGTTTTGCTATGTCGATCCATTACTATTTGATATTCGTGACTTAGCTTTGAGCCCATTAGCCCACTGCCCCACAGAGAGACCAGGAGAACAGAACCAAAACTTCTCATTTTCACTGTAGGTTTGGCTCTTAATTGGTCTCAGACCAATGTTGACTTAGGCTGTTTATATTGAGAAGTTGTCCTCCTTTCTTGTGTTGAAGGTCTCAGAATTGCAGAATGTTGGGCCTGGAGCAGTGTTTCTCAACTGAGGGGGACTGTTCTCCAGTGAACATTTGGTAATGTCTAGAGACATTTTTAGTTGTAACGAATGGGGCAGAGGTGCTCCTACTGGCATCGCGTGAAAGGCCAAGGATGCTGATCAACAACCTACAAGGCTCAGAACAAAGGGTTTTCTGGCCCCAATGTCTTAGTGTTGAGATTGAGAAGCCCTGCCCTATAGAGATGTCAGAATCCATCTACTCCCATCACCTGTTTGGGAGGTGCTAAGATGACTCCTAGATGCTTTGACTTCCCCAAACTCACAGCTCTCTTCTTTCTGGCAGAATTCAGGAAGATGTATCTCTACATACACATTCTGAGTTTTATGAGACATGTGTAATGAAAAGACCCATGGGCACTGGGGTCAGACAGACCCAGATAGCCCTATGCTGGGAACGTGGCCTGACCAATTGCTACTCTGTGTGATGGTGGCAAATTATTTAACCTTTCCAAACTTCAATTCTCTCATCTGGAAGCTAAGAACAAGAATACTTACTTCCCACGAGTATTGTGAATATTTTATGAAATGCCATTTGTGAATATTCGGCAGAGTACCGTTATGTAATTGGTTCTCCAAAATGTGTATTTCCTTTCCACTTTATCCTGAGGAAGAACATTTGTTATCAAGTTAAATAGTCACAATATAAAGAAAACATGAAGTGAGCCATTGGGCACAAATTAAGCTCTTAAAAGTTGATATCGTGTAACATCAACTTTTACAGGTCTGGCTAATGAGGAATCAGTGCCTGGAAAATGACTAGCTTCCTGTGCGACTCATTGCTGGAGTGGGCGTGGCAGTTGACCTCACCTGCTTTTTCTAAGAGCAAATTCAGCACTGATTGTAGCAACTTATTTTGGAATTACATTTGCCTCCTGCTTCCGCTCCTTCCACATCTCTATTAGCTAACTGGCTTAGACAAAACAGAATTGTGTGATTATTATAGTTATAATATTCACTAATATTTATGTGATGTTTTTTATGTGGCAAGCACGGTTCCAAATACTTTATGTTTATCTTTTTAAAAAGTACCAGCTTTATTGAAGTATAATTGATATACAAAAAACTGTACACATTTAAAGTGTACAATTTGATGAGGACATTACACTAAGTGAAATAAACCAGTCATAAAGGACAAATGTTAGGTGATTCCACTTATATGAGGTATCTAAAATTGTCAACTCATGGAAGCAGAGAGTAGAATAGTGGTATCCAGGGGTTGAGCAAAGGGGGAAATGGAAAGGGGGAATTGATATTCATTGGCTGTAAAGTTACAGTTATACAAGATGAATAAGTTCTAGAGGTCTGCTGTACAACATTGTGCTCATAATTGTCTCATCTTTATATCAATCCTATGAAAGAGGGGGTGGTAGGCTGAATAATGGCCCCCAATGATGTGCACATCTTAATCCCTGTAACTTGTTAAGAATATGCGATTTTATATGGCAAAAGGGACTTTGCAGAGATGATCAGATGGAGGACCTTGAGATGGAGAGATCATCCTAGATTACCTGGGTGAGCTCAATGTAAGCACATGGGTCCTTCTAAGCATAGGGCCTTTCCCTGCTTTGGTCACAGATATGCAAAGATAGAAGAGAGTTAGAAATGTGCTCTGCTACTGGCTTCAAAGATGAAGGGAGGGGGGCCATGAGCCAAGGAGTGGAAGCAGCCTCTAGAAGCTGAAAAAGGCAAGGGAACAGATTCACCTTTGGAGTCTTTAGAAGGATCTAACTCCAACTACATCTTGATTTTAGCCCAGTGAGACCGATTTTGGACTTGTGACCTCCAAAACTGTAATATAATAAATTTTAATAATAGAAAATGGAGGCTTGGTGAGATGAAGAAACTTGCCAAGGTTTGCATGGTTAGAGCAGAAACCCAACCCTGGCCATCTGATTCCAGAGTTCATCCTCCTAACTACTCTGCTGTACCACTTATAAGAAAAAGATGCCTAGCAATAACTGCCCCTGTCTTCCTGTGCCTTTGTAAAAGAAATGGAACATGGGGAGCTACTGGTAGACAGTGGCTCAAAAGGGAAATGAGCACTCATGTAAGCTCCCAGAACTTTGTCATACCACTTGTTAAACCTGAGAACTGTGGACCTGCATTGAAAGATGACCATCCTGCTACTTTTGAGCCTAAATTCCTATTTAACTTTGTCAGTGGAGATTTTTTGTTCTTTCTTTACATGTTATGATCATTTTATGGTTTACAAAAACACATTAATATTTACTACTTATTTGAATCTCATGATAATCTGGTGTGGTAATTATCTGGTAGATAAAGAAGATGGCACAGAAGCTCAGAAAGTTTGTTTTGCAGCCAAAACCACACAACTAATAATGGCCAAAGCAGGACTTCCTGGAGTTTCATTCCAAATCTAGAACTATCTCCAATACAGCTTTTTTTTTTATATTGGTAGATTTTGTCTAAAGTTGGTAAATTTATGGTTGCATTTTCATTTATATTGAGTTCAAGCACCAGTGTCTCCATTTAGAAAATTGTTAATCAGAGAGACTAATAAGGATGCATGAATGACTGTAAGACTACATCTTTCACTTTCAGTTATAAACCGTATGCAATTAATCTCATCAGAAACAAATCAAACTCAGAGTCTCTTTTGGCTTTTATTTGTCATTTTCCAGTGAGTTAATTGTCTTCAATTATTAGTCTCTGGCTATTGCATAAAATCATGGTAGTCAGAATAACACTCAAATTAACTTACACAATTGGGTCAAAATTGGTTTTGTGTATGTATGAAAGATAAATCCAGAGTATTGAGAGAAGAAAGTTTTGTGTAAAATATAATTTTTCTTCTTGAAGATCTACCCATGTATATTAAATCTTTAATGATGAGAAATTTTAGTAGTATCATAGCTCACTCGCACTCTGAAAAGTCACAGTAACTTTGTGCCTTCATCAGCTAATTAATTAATATATTTAAAATTTTCTACAGAGGGCTCACAATGTGCCAGCAACTGTGATAAATATGAGAGAGAATCCAAAAGTAAGTTAGACGCAGTCCTGAGTCTCACAAAGCTCACAGAATTCCAGTGGAATGTGGACAAATAAAGCATAATGCTCAAGTCAATTGAGTTTGACAGGTACATAAGCTTTTTGCAGGTGGAAAGTAGTCTAAGGACCATGGAGGTATAGCACAAGCAAAGGTATAGAAGAATAAGAATTTTCAGGAATTGCAAATGGAGGCTAAAAAGTTGTGTGTGTGTGTATGTCATATGTGGTATGGTCATGCCAGTGTGTGTGTTCAAGTAGACAACAGGTGTTACTGAAATGTTTTGAGCAGAAACAGATACAGTAATTTTAAAAATTTAAATGCATCACTTGAATTGCTGTGTAGAGGTCTACCTAAGTATTTATTAAATCTGCTGCTATTGTTAAGCAGGGAGAGGCTAAAGGCCTGAACTTACAGTGTGGAAGTGAGAATGAAGAGAAAGGGGTGGAATTGAGGAATCTCTTAGAAATAAAAGCAAATAAAAGGGCATTTGTGAATGATTGGAGACAGTGTTGAAGGAATTATTTTTCATTTCATGTCATTAATTTATGTGAAAGAATGTTCTAAATATAGCCTATTTAATGTACACATGGTTTAGATTTTTGTTCAGTCATTCATTCAACAAGCTTTTATTGAGTAGCTGCTTTAAAAAAAACCACTGTCGTAAGCATGGCAGGACTGTGGATATTACACGTACATTATATATTACTTGGTCTTGACTTTTAAGGAGGTTACAGTTTAGTGGAATTTATTCAAGGATCCTGGAAATATTGTTTCAAGCTTGGACAATTGAATGCCCTCTCCTAGAACTTTGAAACTTGAGCAAGTGGGACAGGACCAATGAGTGGCAGTTCTTTGAAGTTCTTCAAATCCTAGAGCCTCTTCTATCCACAGGATGGACTAAAGTTCCTTCCTCTTTGCTTACTGGAGCTGGTTGGTTTCCATCTATTTCCAAACCTGGTTTTCCAGGCTTTTATTGATTCTGTGTGTCATTGAAATCCTTTGAAATCATTCCCCTTTCTTATATTAGTCAGAGTTGTTTTCTTTGGCTTGCCTTCCTTAATTGCTCATATTTTAGCTTTCTTATCTTTGGTTTTTCCACATCCCAGGAGGGTGAGGCGCCTGCCTGTTCCATGAAGCAGGAGGCTGGGTCTACAGCACAGTTTGGGTAGCTGCACCGGTACCTGGGGAGCTCCCACTCCCACTCAGAAGAGGCAGGGCTCCCGTTTGTACCCGGCTCCTGCCTGCTAGGTGGAGCAGGAGGCCTGGGTCTGCAGCTGGGGATCAGGTGGCTGCAGCTGCACCCAGGAGAGCAGAGATCCTGCCTGCTCCTGGCACCCCCAAGAGCACAGGGAGGCTCAGATCTGCTGCCACAACTTGGGCAGCTGCAGCTCTACCAAGGAGGGTGGGGCTACTGTCTGCTCCATGAAGTAGGAAGGCCCCCCACCGTCTCCATGGGGGTGCTGCTCCTACTGCCTGGCCTCTCTCTGCTCCCAGCACCTGCCGCAATATTGGAGCAGGGTGGGGTCAAGCCCAGGTGCTGTCACAGCTTGGCTGGGTGTACACATGGCCCAGGGCAGTGCTTACATGCCCGCCCCCCTGCTGCCTTGGCTCCCTCTGGAATTTGGGCACCAACCACCATGAGAGGGGAAACTGAAGGGGAGGTGAAGGTGACTGGGTGCTGGCCCCTTGATGAAAGCAGCCTGGGTACCATGGATGGCTGCTGAAGGCTGACAGGTTTCTGAGTGGAAGGGGGAGAGTCCTCAGTAAGGCCCCACCTTCAGGCCAGGGAAGGCCAGAAGACTGGGGATGGGCTGCCAAACCTGCTCACCGGAGTGGGGAATTGTGGTGCTTTTTTCAGGCCTCCCATGGCTGCCCATGGACCAATCGACATGCACTACCTCCCCTCTGACGTCCATAAAAGGCCTGGATTCAGTCAGAGCAGGGTAGAGGACAGAGAGGATGGGAAGACCAATTGTAGAGAGGAGCTACCCTCTCTGCTGAGAGCTTCAGAGACCTGCAGGGACGTCGGGACTACCAGCTGCAGAGAGGAGCTTTGCACTCCAGGGCCTCCCCTCTGCTAGGAGCTGGGCAGACGTCAGGCTGACCAGCTGCGGAGAGGACCTAGCCTCTCCAGGGCCTCCTCTCTGCGGAGAGCTGAACACTTGATGGGACAGACTGCCTACAGAGAGGAGACCCACTGCCAGTCTCCTTTGAATTGTTCTGATACTCAGTAAAGCCCCTATTCATCTTATTCACCCTCCACTTGTCTGTATACCTCATTCTTCCTGGATGCAGGACAAGAACTTAGTCAAAGGTGCCACTGGCCACAGAGGTTTCCAGCCAGAATATCGACACCCCAATGATCCTGAAACAGTAGTATAATAATGGATCAAAAAGACCCCTTCCCATTGTTACTAGCTGAAACTCTTCTCTTTTTCGAATCACCAATGTACTGCAGTTCTCAGGGATTTCCCCTTCCAGGGCCCCCTCCTTCCCCTGAAGATGTTATGGTTCACACCCAATTCCCACTTTCCTTAGCATTTCTATAATTTTTATAAAGAATGGGAAATACTATTCTTTGCCTGTTTTGTTAAACAAAGATGATATTGACCTGTCTTTTTCTGATCACTCATCTGTAATTTCAGAGGCTGAGAACAGGCTGACTTTAAGAGATTGTACGGACTTGCTCTTTCACATCCAAAGTGAGAAAGAAGCAGCTGCTTATGTAGTACTATTTTATTACTCCCCCTTAGGTGCTTGCATTTCTACTGCCTATGTTATTTCTACTTGGCTATATCAGAGGGTCCTCAGACTCTAAAACTATGATTGTCTTCTCTAACTCGCTTCCCCAAAACTAATCTGAAGCCAGCTCCTTCTTCATCATCCCCTGAAACTGGCAATCATCCTTGTCATCTCTTTCTCTTTAAAACCCATCATCACCAATTCTGTTAAGGATAGCTGTTAAATAAATATGAAATTTATCACATTTATCCATGTTTATTGTTACAATCCTAGCCCATGCTAATGGTATGTTTATCCTGGAATATAGCCTTCTAAGAGATGTCTCTATAGGAATCTTTTGGTAGCAAATAACAGAAAACAGCTTAAGCAATAAAAAACTTTTATTGGTTTATATAATTGAAAAGCCCAGAGTTGGGGTAGGATTCAGGCAAGACTTGATTTAGCATATCAACATGTCAACAAAATTCTGGTTTATTCTATTTCTCCTCTCAACTTTCTACTGTTTTATCGTGCTGCTGAAGCTGGCTCACATTGTCAAACAAGGGGGTTGTCAGGAGGTCTTAGAGCCTCATGCTTCTTTGTTCATGATCTTAGGGAAGAGAGAACATCTCTCTCAGCAATTTTTATAGAATGGTGACAAAGCTTTCCCAGTGATCTTTCTTAGAAAACACCCTCTCATATACCATTTACTCAATTTGGGTGATGTGTTCTTCTCTGTAGTCAGAGGCATGAACTTTGCTGATTGAAGTAACTAATTAAGGCTCATTCTTTGAGTTAAGGTAGGGTAAATCTTATTTCAACTACATGGCTAGGAATGTCACAGGAGAAATAACCTGAAGGATTTTGAGGAAGTGCTAACCTAGAAGGAAGGTAAAGGGCAGTACACACTGCACTATATTTATTTTTGCCTTCATTCATCTTTTCTCCACAGTGTAGTTAGTGTAGTCTTTTAAAAAAGAAAATTGTGTTGTTGCACTTCTTAATTTAAAACAGCTCTTTGGCTTCACTTTCCTCTTTGGATATAGTTAAAATTTAAAAAGTCCTTATCATGCCTTACAAGTCCCACTGTGATCGGGCCCTGCCTATCCCTCCAGCCTCATCTGTTGTCACTATCTGCCCTTGGTCACCATCCACTCACACCAGCTGGCTCTTGTTCATAGTCTTGGATTTTCACGGCTTTTACCTGTCTCAGCGCCTTCAAATATACTGTGTCAGCTACGTGGAATGGTCTTACCTATACTCTTTACCTGGACAACTTCTGTTTACCCAAGCTTCTCTGTTATAGTCCTTTTTACTATTTAAAATAAGTTCTAATGAGGTTGTCTACTTAATGTTTGTCTTTCCAACTAGACTGTAAGCACCATGAATGAAAAGGCAGGGCTTACACTTTTTAAAAACCACAGTGTCCTTGGCATCTAGCATAGTCCTCTGGCCTTGTTTAATGAGGAGACCCACCACTTTCACTCTAACATCAAATAAAACCTCTTATCTGGTTTCAACAGCAGTTCCTCCATCTGCCTCTATTTGTTCATTTGTCACATGGGACAGCATTACCCACCTTGATCTTCATTTTGAGAAAGACCCATTACTTTAAAGGTGTCCTCATATCTATTCTGGAAAAAAGACATTTATCTCATGAAGACATTATGAAATTAAATTAGCTAAAGTGTGTATAAATGCCTAGAGCACTTGGTATAGTCTGACAAATATTTGCTAACTTAAAATTGGAATCTGTATTTGGAGAACTTTGCACCAGGTATCTGTTCTAGTATTCAGTAGTTTCCTGGAAAATAGCTGAATGACCCTTGGAAAGCTATTTTGCCATTTATCTTTACAAATATTTTTTGAATCTCAAGATGTGGGGCATTTTCCCAGGCTATTCGGGGATAGGCAAGAAAGGGAATATAGAATACAGAAGAGAGAACTCTGCAGAACTGTGAGTCTTATTTGCACTTCATCCCAACTTGACATTAATGTACACATTTTACACTGAGATTGTTTTCTATTATTAAACTCTGAATCTCATTATATGCCAACCTGCAAGGTCTTTGTGAAGGATTTTAGTCCTTTGCTCTTGTTTTCATTTTCAGGTTGTACTTACGCTTGGCTGGATTTCTTTTTCAGATTTCCTTCCTTAAAGGCACTATCAATAAAAAAAATATTTTTACATGAATTATTATTTCAAGAAGGGTTTTCTTAATGTATTTCTAAATATTCACCAAGGTTAGTGAATAGGAAAGGAGCTAGTAATGTAGGTGGGCATGTTAACATTCATTGTCATTTTATTATTTTAAAACACCTTTTTATTATAAAAGCAATGCATGTTCACTGTAGAGAATTTGGAAAATACAGACAAGGGGAAAAGGCATTTGTAATCTTATCACTTATATATACTGTTGACATTTTGATATTTTTGTCTTACAGATACATTCACACACACACATACACACCATTTCAAATAATCAAAAGAGGGTAAAAATATTCAACAAGTTTTTAAATGTGTTCCACCCAACAATAAGTTGTTATCATCAGTTTCTATAGTTTCATCATGAATTTTCTCGTATTTAGGCTTATCACACAATATTTTTTACCATATTTTTGCCAATATTTATAACACTGATTTTGTTTTCATGCCTAATTGCATTGGCTTTCCAGGATAATGACAATTAATTGTGATCATATTAGCTCATCATGTTCCTGGCTTTAATGGAAATGTGTTTAACTCTGTTATGCTATGAATTAATATGTGCGTGTGTGCATATGAATTATTAGCCTATTACGTTCCTGGCTTTAATGAAAATGTGTTTAACTCTGTGTATGCTGTGAATTCTTATGCACACACACATATGAATTCATAGCATAACAGAGTTAAACACATTTTCGTTAAAGCCAGGAACACTCTGAATTGATATGCATGTGTGTGCATCTGTATTTTTGTCTTACATGAGAGTCCAAGATTGGTTGGAGGAGTGAAATAAGATACCATCAGTAAAGATTAGGAGACTGAATACACTTAGAACAAACAAATTGCTCCAGCTTTTTGGAGTTAAGAAGAGTTTAAAGATGAAGGAAAACTAAAGGCTGACTCATTGCTGTGCTTTTTGAGACAGTAACAACTGGTAGAAACTCACCTCAATGCCATTTTTGGGAGAGGCAATTGTGAGTTGGGATGTAGCAGGGGAATAAGTGACTCAGAATCCCTTTTGCCACGTTGGAGCAAGAACACTTGAAGGCAACTCCAGGATCTGCACAGTTGCTAAATCAAGCAAAAGGTTGGCAGCACAGCAGGGCCTTTGTATCTAACAGAAGGCCCAAGGAGGAGGCTTAGGAGGGCCAAACCATGTTACTGTCCCAGAGGCTGGGTTAAGCATAAAGCTCTCAAGAGAAAGCTGGCCTCTGTCACAACCATGTAATGGAACATGAGGAGAAAATGACACATGAAGTTTCCTTGCTACAGCTGCCATTGGCTCACTGAACTGTGATGTAAAGGCACATAAGAAGCATTCATTTTTACAACTGAAGAAATTCCAACAACAACCAGGTGGACAGCAAGGGAAAACTTAGGCCTCTTCTAGTTACAGAGTGAGAAGTAAAGAAAAATCAATATGGGATTTTTCAAAAATGGGATGGCAAAACAAAGACATTAAAAATGCAGAAGAAGGACAAACATTTTGATACAAATTTGCAGTAGGACTTACAAAACATTTTGATAACATCTGTTTTTGGGATTAAGTAAATACTTGGTGTTTCAGTGACTCTATGATAAAAGGTAAAAGACAAGATAACGAGGCATTATATTGAGAATGAACAAAAGAGTTTCTTGAAAGGCATGCAGAAATAAAGACTTGGATTAGAGTTTAATTAAATTAAAAATATAATTTCAGATTTAAAATCGGAATTAGAAGGACATAAATCAGAAAAGATTTTAGGAAATGATGTAATATATGCAGAAGACAGTTTTGAGATGCTTTCTTGGAATATAGAAAAAAGGCCACGAAATGTAAAGATGATAGGAAAATGTCAGATATGGCAGATATTAAAAATATAAATACATGCCATATAAAGAAATCAGGACAAAAGGAAAATAAGTTGCATTAAATAATTTTTACTCAATGGAAAACCTCCTGAATCTACAGGTCAAAAGTGCTCAGTGTACCTACAGTGAAAATCCTAGTAAGAAGAATAAATTTCACGGACAAAGGAAGAATCAATAGCGAGGGCCATGCCACCTGGAGCTTCTTTCTTCACCACAGATCAATAGCATTTGGACATGGCTCTGATGGGGCTAAGAGAGTAACATGGTGATACCAAATAGGAAACCAGCAGGTGTCAGGCATTTCCTTGACATGACTTCCCACTAATGAGATGGGGTCACCCCAAAAATGATGGGCAGTAATATCAGCAAGAAGGATTCCCTCAGTCATACTGAGTACAAGGAGTGGAGAATCAAATACAGAAAGGTGGTTGTGGCTTCTCAACAAAGAGGTGGTTACAGAAAGACAATTGCTGAGATTTCCCCCAATCCCAGATCCTCTCTCAGGCTGCAAGACTGTGAAACCTTTTTTCATTTTAGAATTTAAGAGGACTTTAATGGTGTTCAGGGCATCAGGGAAAGGATCTAGGAAGAAATTAACCAGATCATTTTGAGGGTAAATGAAAGTCCAGGTTAAAGTTATTTTCATTCAAAGATGAAAAATAAAGTCAAACAAAAAAGATTGGTATCTGACATAGAAATTATGAAGTGATTCTGAAAGATAAAATAGAAGTAGAAAGAGGCAGAAGAAAAGCATGTTTTTTGAGAATAATTTTCAGCAAGAAACAGAAATGCTCCTACACAGTGCTGTCAGTTAAAGAAAACATGAACTTTTGAAGAAATAGTTGATTGATGACATATTAGAACAAGGAACTGAATTAAAAATAGAGCCAGCCCCATCAAACAAAGTAGAGAAGAAAATGCCACAGCACATCTTAAAATGTTGTTAAAGATGTGCAAATTAAAACCACAGTGAGATACCACTACACACTCACTAGAATGGTTGTAATCCTAAAGACTAACAATATCAAGTGTTGGCAAAGATGCGGAGAAACTGAAACCTTTTTACATTACTGGGTGGAATGAAGAATGGAGAAGCCACTGTGGGAAACAGTTTCAGTTTCATAGAATTTAAAAACCTATACTTTCCAGATGTCATAACAATTCTTCTCCTAGGTACCCACCCAAGAAAAGACTTGTTTGCAAATGTTCATAGTAGCATTATTTATAAGAGCCCCCAAACCTCCAAAATCCACTGTCTGTTAACTGGTGAATGAATAAACAAACTATATATATATATATATATATATATATATATATATATATATACACACAAACACTACTCAACAATTGGAAGAAATAAGCTACAGACACATGCCACAACATGGATGAACCTGAAACACATTATGCTGTCCTGTCCTTTATTTGTATAATGTATCTGTTTTGAAAAACCCCAAAGCTGGATTAACTCAACTATCTGCCTTTGCCTTGCCTGCATGCAGGTACGTCCTTCTGCGAGCAAAAATTCACAATCTGATGAAATTTTTGCCACTATAAGTTTATGATTACCAGTTTCCTCAGCAACTCAAACTCTGGCCCTACACAATTGTTTCATATTTTCTTCTCCTTAGACATTTGACACCTCCTTTTCCCAATTATTCCTATAGTACTCTAAGCAGATTAAGATACAATACCTCTTACTTGACAGATAAAATAGATGCTTTCAGATAAGACTTCTGTGAACTTCCCTTCACCAAATTTGTTAACCTGCAATTTTGTTTTTCCTTTATTTTTCATCTTTCTCACCTATTTGAAGAATTGTCTCTCTTCTTATCTATTTTTCCACCTATTTTATCTACTAGTAATTTATACTTTCTTGCTTCTGAATCTTAAACACATCCCTTTCTTATATTAACTTCCATAAATATTTAAATTGATAATGTCTTTCCCATCTTAAAAAAATCTCAGTCTGACTCGCTTTTTTTTTCTGTACAGACACCTCTCTCTTCGCATTCACAGCAAAGCTTCTTAAATCTTAGTGATTATCTCCATTTCTTCTCTTCTTTTTCTTTCCTCAGTCTATTCTAAAATATCTTTTATCATGCTACTGTAACTGTACGCGTTAAGTTCACCAATGGTCTTCCCGTAACTTATTCCCACAGTCGTTTTTCCATCCTTATTTGCCCTCTCAATAGCATTCAAAGTTATTGACCATTATCTGTTTCTTGAAAGCTTTTTCCCTTGGTTTCCATGACAGCACACTCTCTCGGGCTGCTTTACTCCTCTCTGTTGATCCTTCCCAGTGTCTCTGGTAGTTCTACCTCTTTTAATCCAATCTAAATATCAGTATGTTAAGCTTGCTTCTTTCCTGTATATACTCTTTCTGAGTTATGTGACTCATTCTCACTGCTTAACTTAGCATCTATATTCTAACGATCCTTAAAAGTCTATTTCTAGCCTGCACCTTCTTCCAGGGTTCTTGACCTGTATTTGCAGCTGCCTATTGAATATCGCCAGCTGAAAGTCTCACTAGTGCCTCAAACTCAACATATTTATAGTGTAATCCATCATATCCAATCCCCACTAACAAGTCTGCACCAACATTAGTTGCCCGCTTCTCATCAAATGCTATTACCATCTCCCTAGTTTAAAAAGCCAGAAACTTTAGAGTGATCTTTGATTTTTTCTCTCTCTTTCCTCCTCTCATCCAACCAGTGAACAAGAACCCTATATTTTATGCTCAAATTATCTCTTAAGTCCATTCACTTCTCTTTAGTCCTACTGCCATTCACTAGTCTCTGTCACCATCGTCTTTCATGTAGATTACTTAGATAGCATCTGAATTGGCTCACTATTGTCCCTTTCTATACCATTCTCCATTTATTGTTACAGAAATATTTTTAAAAATATAAATATAATTATGTTACATATCTACTTAAAATTTTTCTATGGTTTCCTACTACTTCGAAGTGCCAAGTCCTTAACGTAGATCCCGATATTTTCTTTGGACTTTGCTTACTTCCCTTCTAGCTACAGTCATTCATATAATACATATATATTAAGTGTCTATACATACTTATTAGTGCTGGGAACTACCGTGAACAGATTTCTGCCTATGTGGAGCTTACATTCTAGTGGAAGGACAGAGTATCAGTTCTTCAAGGAACCTCTTTCTTAATCATACACCAGGTGAACCTTTGACTGAATGCACCTAAAATATACAGAACTACTGTCTCAGAACTACCAATCAAATTATGATTACTTGCTCAGTGTCTTCATTTCTTATCAGGCTGTTAACTCTATGGGGGAAAGAATTTGTTCTTGCTCACTACTGTGTTTTATAGCACTTAGCACAAGTATATGGTAAAGTTACAGTAAATATTTATAGAATGACTAGCTGGGATAAATGTCTATTTTAACCACAATTATTTATTAATTTATTTTATTGTATTTTAAGTTATGGGGTACACGTGCAGAACGTGAAGGTTTGTTACATAGGTATACATGTGCCATGATGGTTTGCTGCACCCATCAACCCGTCATTGACATTAGGTATTTCTTCTAATGCTATCCCTCCCCTACCCACACCCCCATTTCCCAGCAGGCCATGGTGTGTGATGTTCTCCTCCCTGTATCCATGTGTTCTTATTGTTCAGCTCCCATTTATGAGTGAGAACATGTGATGTGTGGTTTTCTGTTTTTGCATTAGTTTGCTGAGAATGATGGTTTCCAACTTCATCCAGGTCCCTGCAAAGGACATGAACTCATCCTTTTTTATGGCTGCATAGTATTCCATGGTGTATATGTGCCACATTTTCTTTATTCAGTCTATCATTGATGGACATTTGGGTTGGTTCCAAGTCTTTGCTATTGTGAATAGTGCTGCAATAAACATACGTGTGCATGTGTCTTTATAGTAGAATGACTTATAATCCTTTGGGTATATACCCAATAATGGGACGACTGGATCAAATGGTATTTCTAGTTCTAGATCCTTGAGGAATTGCCACACTGTTTTCCACAATGGTTGAACTAATTTACACTCCCAAGAACAATGTAAAAACTTTCCTATTTCTCCACATTCTCTCTAGCATCTGTTGTTTCCTGACTTTTTAATAATCGCCATTCTAACTGGCGTGAGATAGTATCTCATTGTGGTTTTGATTTGCATTCCTCTAATGACCAGTGATGATGAGCGTTTTTTCATGTTTGTTGGCTGCATAAATGTCTTCTTTTGAGAAGTGTCTATTTATATCCTTTGCCCACTTTTTGATATGGTTTTTTTTTTTGCTTATAAATCTGTTTAAGTTCTTTGTAGATTCTGGATATTAGCCCTTTGTCAGATGGATAGATTGCAAAAATTTTTCCCATTCTGTAGGTTGCTTGTTCAGTTTGATGATAGTTTCTTTTGCTGTGCAGAAGGTCTTTATTTTAATTAGATCCCATTTGTCTATTTTGGCTTTTGTTGGTATTGCTTTTGGTAATTTAGTCATGAAGCCTTTGCCCATGCCTATGTCTTGAATGGTATTGCTTAGGTTTTCTACTAGGGTTTATATGGTTTTAGGTCTTACGTTTAAGTCTTTAATCCATCTTGAGTTAATTTTTGTATAAGGTGTAAGGAAGGGATCCAGTTTCAGCTTTCTGCATATAGGTAGCCAGTTTTCCCAACATCATTTATTAAATAGGGAATCCTTTCCCCATTTCTTGTTTTTGTCAGGTTTGTCAAAGATGGTTGTAGATAGATGTGTGGTGTTATTTCTGAGGTCTCTGTTCTGTCCCATTAGTCTATATATCTGTTTTGGTACTAGTACCCTGCTGGTTTGGTTACTGTAGCCTTGTAGTATAGTTTGAAGTCAGGTAGTGTGATGCCTCCAGCTTTGTTCCTTTTGCTTAGGATTGTCTTGGCTATGCAGGTTCTTTTTGGTTCCATATGAAATTTAAAGTAGCTTTTTCCAATTCTGTGAAGAAAGTCAATGATAGGTTGATGGGAATAGCATTGAGTCTATAAATTACTTTGGGCATTATGGTTGTTTTCACGATATTGCTTGTTTCTATCCATGAGTGTGGAATGTTTTTTCATTTGTTTGTGTCCTCTCTCATTTCCTTGAGTTGTGGTTTGTAGTTCTCCTTGAAGAGGTCCTTCACATTCCTTGTAAGTTGGATTCCTAGGTATTTTATTCCCTTTGTAGTAATTGTGAATGGGAGTTCACTCATGATTTGGCTCTCTGTTTGTCTGTTATTTGTTTATACGAATGCTTGTGATTTTTGAACATTGATTTTGTATCCTGGGGCTTTGTTGAAGTTGCTTATCAGTTTAATGAGATTTTGGACTGAGACAATGGGGTTTTCTAAATATACAATCATGTCATCAGCAAACAGGGATAATTTGACTTCCTCTAATCCTATTTGAAGACCCTTTATTTCTTTCTCATGCCTGATTGCCCTGGCCAGAACTTCCAATACTATGTTGAATAGGAGTGATAAGAGAAGGCATCTTCGTCTTGTGCCAGTTTTCAAAGGAAATGCTTCCAGTTTTTTTCCCCATTCAATATGATATTGGCTGTGGTTTTGTCATAAATAGCTCTTATTATTTTGAGATTCGTTCCATCAATACCTATTTTAATGAGAGTTTTTAGCATGAAGGGCTGTTGAATTTTGTCAAATTCTTTTTCTGCATCTCTTGAGATAATCATGTGGTTTTGGTCATTGGGTCTGTTTATGTGATGGGTTATGTTTATTGATTTGCATATGTTGAACCAGCCTTGCATCCCAGGGATGACACAGACTTGATTGTGTTAGATAAGCTTTTTGATGTGCTGCTGGATTTGGTTTGCCAGTATTTTATTGAGGATTTTTGCATCAATGTTCATCAGAGATATTGGCCAGAAATTTTCTTTTTTTGTTGTGTCTTTGTCAGGTTTTAGTATCAGGATGATACTGATCTCACAAAATGAGTTAGGGAGGAGAGGTCCTCTTTTTCTTTTCTTTTCTCTTCTTCTCTTTTTTTTTTTTGTGGTGGAGACTCGCTCTGTCACCCAGGCTGGAGTGCAGTGGTGCCACCTCAGCTCACTGCAGGCTCCGCCTCCTGGG
Source organism: Macaca mulatta (assembly GCF_049350105.2). Lineage (NCBI taxonomy): Eukaryota > Metazoa > Chordata > Mammalia > Primates > Cercopithecidae > Macaca > Macaca mulatta. The sequence goes on along the minus strand of NC_133420.1, from coordinate 57,590,930 downwards.
TTCACACAATTCTCCTGCCTCAGCCTCCCGAGTAGCTGGGACTATAGGCACCCATCACCGTGCCCGGCTAATTTTTTGTATTTTTAGTAGAGACAGGGTTTCACTGTGTTAGCCAGGACGGTGTCAGTCTCCTGACCTCGCGATCCACCTGCCTCGGCCTCCCAAAGTGCTAGGATTACAGGCGTGAACCACTGTGCCTGGCCAAGGCCCTCTTTTTCTATTATTTGGAATAGTTTCAGAAGGAACGGTACCAGCTCCTCTTTGTACGGCTGATAGAATTCTGCTGTGAATCCGTCTGGTCCTGGACTTTTTTTGGTTGGTAGGCTATTAATTACTGCCTCAATTTCAGACTTTGTCATTGGTCTATTCAGGGATTCAACTTCTTCCTGGTTTATTCTAGGTAAGGTGTATGTGTCTAGGAATTTTTTCATTTCTTCTAGATTTTCTAGTTTATTTGCATAGAGGTTTTTATAGTATGCGCTGATGGTAGTTTGTATTTCTTTGGAATCGGTGGTGCTATCCACTTTATCATTTTTTATGCATCTGTTTGCTTCTTCTGTATTTTCTTCTTTATTAGTCTTGCTAGCAGTTTATCTATTTTGTTGATCTTTTCAAAAAACTGGTTCCTGAATTCATTGATTTTTTTGAAGGGCTTTTCATGTCTCTATCTCCTTCAGTTCTGCTCTGATCTTAGTTACTTCCTGTCTTCTGCTAGCTCTTCAATTTGTTGCTCTTGCTTCTGTAGTTATTTTAACTGTGATGTTAGGGTGTTGATTTTAGATCTTTCCTGCTTTCTCTTGTGGGCATTTAGTGCTATAAATTTCCCTCTACACACTGCTTTAAATGTGTCCCAGAGATTCTGGTACATGTGTCTTTATTCTCATTGGTTTCAAAGAACATCTTCATTTCTGCTTTCATTTTGTTATTTACCCAGTGGTCATCTAGGAGCAGGTTGTTTAGTTTCCATGTAGTTGTGTGGTTTTGAGGGAGTTTCTTAATCCTGAGTTCTAATTTGATAGCACTGTGGTCTGAGAGACTATTGATTATGATTTCTGTTCTTTTGCATTTTCTGAGGAGTGTTTTACTTCCAATTTTGGGTCAGTTTTGGAAAAAGTGCGACATGGTGCTGAGAAGAATGTATATTCTGTTGACTTGGGGTAGAGAGTTCTGTAGATGTCTGTTAGGTCTTGGTCCAGAGCTGAGTTCAAGTCCTCAATATCCTTGTTAATTTTTTGTCGCGTTGATCTGTCTAGTGTAGACAGTGGGGTGTCAAAGTCTCCACTATTATTGTGTGGGAGTCTAAGACTCTTTGTAGTTCTCTAAGAATTTGCTTTATGAATCTGGGTGCTCATGTATTGGGTGCATATATATTTAGGATAGTTAGTGCTTTTTGTCACTTTGATCCCTTTACTATTATGTAATGCCCTTCTTTGTCTCTCTTGATCTTTATTGGTTTAAAGTGTTTTATCAGACACCAGGATTGCAACCCCTGCTTTTTTTGCTTTCCATTTTCTTGGCAAATATTCCTCCATCCCTTTATTTTGAGCCTATATGTGTCTTTGCATGTGAGATGAGTCTCCTGAATACAGCACACCAATGGGTCTTGACTGTTCATCCAATTTGCCAGTCTGTGTCTTTTAATTGAAACATTTAACCCATTTACATTTAAGGTTAATGTTGTTATGTGTGAATTTGATCCTGTCATTATGATGCTAGCTGGTTATTTTGCCATGTTAGTTGATGCGGGGGTCATAGTTTTGATGATCTTTACAATTTGGTATGTTTTTGCAGTGGCTAGTACTGGTCATTCCTTTCCATGTTTAGTGCTTCCTTCAGGAGCTCTTGTAAGGCAGGCCTGGTGGTGATAAAATCTCTCAGCATTTGCTTTTCAGTAAATGATTTTATTTCTCCTTCAGTTATAAAGCTTAGTTTGTCTGGATATGAAATTCTGGATTGAAAATTCTTCTCTTTAAGAATGTTGAATATGGGCCCCCACTCTCTTCTGGCTTGTAGGGTTTCTGCCGAGGGATCTGCTGTTAGTCTGATGGATTTCCTTTTGTGGGTAACCCGATCTTTCTCTCTGGCTGCCCTTAACATTTTTTCCTTTATTTCAACCTTGGTGAATCTGATGATTATGTGTCTTGGAGTTGCTCTTCTCAAGGAATATCTTTGTAGTGTTCTCTGTGTTTCCTGAATTTGAATGTTGGCCTGCCTTGCTAGGTTGGGGAAGTTCTCCTGGATAATAACCTGAAGAGTGTTTTCCAACTTGGTTCCATTCTCCCTGTCACTTTCAGGTACACCATTCAAATGTACATTTGATCTTCTCACATAGTCCCATATTTCTTGGATGCTTTGTTCATTTCTTTTCACTCTTTTTTTCTCTATTCTTGCCTTCTTGTTTTATTTCATTGAGTTGACTTTCCAGTTCTGATATCCTTTCTTCCACTTGATCGATTTAGCTATTGATACTTGTCTATGCTTCATAGAGTTCTTGTGCTGTGTTTTTCAGCTCCATCAGGTCATTTATGTTCTTTTCTAAACTAGTTATTCTAATTAGCAATTCATCTAACCTTTTTTCAAGGTTCTTAGCTTCTTTGCATTGGGTTAGAACATGCTTCTTTAGCTCAAAGGGTTTGTTACTACCCATCTTCTGAAGCCTACTTCTGTCAATTTGTCAAACTCATTCTCTGTCCAGTCTTGTTCCCTTGCTGGTAAGGAGCTGTGATCCCTTGGAGGAGAAGAGGCATTCTGGTTTTTGGAGTTTTTGGCCTTTTTTTTTTCAGTTTCTCCCCATCTTTGTTGATTTATCTACCTTTGGTCTTTGATGTTGGTGACCTACGGACTTCTGAGTAGATGTCCTTTTTGTTGATGTTGCTCCTATTCCTTTCTGTTTGGTAGTTTTCCTTCTAACAGTTAGGTCCTTCTTCTTCAGGTCTGCTGGAGTTTGATGGAGGTCTACTCCAGACCCTGTTTGCCTGGTTATCACCAGTACAGGCTGCAGAACAGCAAAGATTGCTGCCTGTTCCTTCCTCTGGAAGCTTCATCCCAGAGGGGAATCTGCCAGATGCCCGTTAGAGTTCTCCTGTATGAGGTGTCTGTCGGCCAGTACTGGGAGGTTTCTCCCAGTTAAGATACACAGGGGTCAGGGAACCACTTTAAGAGGCAGCCTGTCCCTTATCAGAGCTCCATCTATGCTGGCAGGTTCCCTGCTCTCTTAAGAGCTGCCAGGCAGGGACGTTTAAGTCTGCTGAAGCTGCACCCACAGCCACCCCTTCCCCAGGTGCTCTGTCCCAGGGAGATGGGGGTTTTATCTATAAGTCCCTGACTTTTTTTCAGAGATGCCCTGCCCACAGAGGAAGAAATCTAGAGATACAGTCTGGCCTAGCGGCCTTGCTGAGCTGAGGTGGGCTCCGCCCAGTCTGAACTTCCTGGCGGCTTTGTTTACACTGTGAGGGTAAAAATGCCTACTCAAGCCTCAGCAATGGCAGATGCTCCTCCTCCTACCAAGTTTGAGCATTCCAGGCCGACCCCAGACTGCTGTGCTTGCAGCAAGAATTTCACGCCAGTGGATTTTAGCTTGCTGGGCTCCGTAGGGGTGGGACCCGCTGAGTCAAGCACTGGAGGGAATCTCCTGATCTGTCGGTTGTGAAGACTGTGGGAAAAGCGCAGTATCTGAGCTGGAGTGCACTGTTCCTCCTGGTATAATCTCTCACAGCTTCCCTTGGCTAGGAAAAGAAAATCCCCCAAACCCTTACACTTCCCAGGTAAGATGACGCCTCACCCTACTTTGGCTCGTCCTCCATGGGCTGCACCTATTGTTCAACCAGTCCCAATGAGATGAACCAGGTACCTCAGTTGGAAATGCAGAAATCACCCACCTTCTGCATCAGTCTCGCTTGGGAGCTGCAGACCAGAGCTGTTACTATTTGGCCATCTTGCCAGCAAGTTCCTACCACAATTATTTTTAATGGTGGAAGTACTGCTGATGATCTTCATTTTTTTATTTGAAAAATTTTTAAATTAATATAAACTATTTTATATCAAGAAAAAAATAAACAATATGTAATTCAAAAGTCAATGGATCTGAATCCAAGTGATTTTTGCCTATATAATCTTGAGGGAGTGGAAGGAAATTTGTTTGAATTACTTTGTTTTTATTCAAACTAGCAAGGCATAAACTAAATAATCTGCTTAGAATTGAGAAGCAAATTTTTGATGGGTTATTAGGTGACTGAATCAGATACAAAAATTTAGTTATATTTTTACAATTAAATGGTGGAAACTTGCATTTAAACTTTTAAAGAGACTGTAAAGTCATGTTAATTTGGCTTCTTAACAATTTGGTGCTTGTTAAATACTCAGCAAGGCTAGTGAACAGGTTACTGTTATTGTAGGAGTGGTTTCCAGACTTTTCTACAAAGTTGAGTTCAAGGTGATCTTGTATGACCATGATCCCCCAAAGAATCAAGATTATAAATATGCATAACATAAAGGACTTGCCACTTAAAGACCATAGAAGGCATACCAGAAATGCACTGCAGGGCAAGTTTTGTGTATTGCTAATATCGACATTATTTAAAGGTGAATTAGTTTTTAGTTTAAATGTGAAACTCCATTATCAAGTTTCTGTAAGTCTTAAAAAACAATTTTTTCATTTACCTCCTCTGTATGTTTTTATACAGTATTTAATCTCTGACTTTTCTTCAAGATTGCTGACATTGTTGAAAACTGGATCACTTAATCAGTGGATGGCATAAAATGAAAAAGAAATCACTTTTCGTGCTGCATGTCATTTTGCAATTACATAACTCTCCAGTCTCTTTTAGGGCAAATGTGAAAGCCAAAGGGAGGAGGATTATCTAGCATATATTATGAATTTGAAAGAAGTCCTTTGATTTACTTCAATGAATAGTACTCTTTCGATTACTCTTTGCATAAGCTATACTGAGCTTCTGCTCACATCATGTTGGTAACAATATTTTACAATATCATCTTTGGCTTTAGTGTTACTTTTTCGTTTTGGTTTTGGTGTTATTTTGAATCCTCTTCTGTTATAGAAGAGTATTTATAGGACAGACTGCCATTATATATTATATATGTTTACATATGCACTCATACATTTGTAAAATTAACATCACTGCTTTATCACAATGCCATACCTGGGTACATTAGATTCTTCTTATAGTGTAGCATCAAGAAAAACTATGGAGTCAAAAGAGCTGTTTTCCTAACCTAAATCTGCCACTTATCAGCCATGATTTGGTACGTCAACCTGTCCTTCATTTTTAGATCCCAGAAAGGGGATTTCATCATTGTCTAAATGTACGTAGAACAAAGTCAAGGAAATAAAAAAAACCTGTTTGTTGAAAAGCATGATATCCAGGCAGACTGCTTCTCATTTATGATGAAAACAACAACAGCAACAGCAACAACCACAGCAACATCTGCCACAACAACATGAGGCCAACAAAAAAATTGCATCAGAACCAGGAAAAGGAAATAGCCTCACTCAGAGGCTGAAGCTAAAAATTATGTGCATATAGATATATATATATGGAGAGAGTATATATTTATAAAAATATTTATATTTTATCATGTATATATTTCTTAAAATATTTATATTTTATTTATTATAGTATATATTTATAAATATATTTAAACATAAAAAAGTTATAAAACATATGTACATATTTTAGAAAACTATTTGTTGATAAGAGGTATAGGTTTTTTGAAAAAGGAAAGAATAGTATAAGGAAAGAACAGATAGAGAAAAGGAAACAGAAGTCATAGAGACAAAGCAGAAATGTTTCCTGAGAGGAGTTTATAAAAAATGAAAAAGAGAATTAAAAATTAAAAAGAAAACCACATCTGGACAGTTACTGCTAAAATTTACTCAGATGAGAGGGAAACAATCTCATTGTATATGATGTTTACCTGCAAAGGATTAAAAATCCTCCTGACTCAGAATTCTCCTTAGAAAGGATAAATGCTTAAGAACAATGGCACAGTGATTTCAAATCTATAAGGAAACTTTTGAGACCTTACCAATGTAATGCCTATTTAAATTAGAGTTTATGTGTAAAGGCAAGGGAAATACATGTCAGGTATGTAAGGTATGAACAAAAGTTATTTGAAAATAAATTAGAGGAAAGATACTTCATTTCAGTGAAGAGTTTGCAAATGAGGGCAACAGGAGCCTTTGGTGAAAACCAGCCGACTTTGTTGAAAAATAAAACTGTGTTCCAGAGAATAAAGGGAGGGTTTGTCTTTTATTCAGAAAGTTTCTGTTCAGGTTCACTTATGTAAATGAAGTGTTCAAATTTGCTTACTCTGATTAGTTGGTGTTTGCTGAACTGTGGTCGATGCTTGCTGGGTTATGATTGGCCAGTGTAGGTCACAACCTATTGGTTAGCTCAGGTAGCATAAACACAGGTAGCTATGAAAGTTCCAAAGTTAAGATGTGCAGGTTCTTTTGGAACTCAGAGTACGTGTGTGACCTCTAGTAAGCAAATGGCTGTTTGGGTCTAACTTGAATTTAGGCCCAGTTAGTCACTTAGGATTAATCTTGAGGGACTGGCTCTTTCAAAGTTCAGAAAGGCATGGAGAAATACATACATATATTGGATGTTTTACTCCAATATTCCAAAAACAAATAAAACATGGTATAAATGAATTCGTGGGCTTTTTTAAACCAGTGAAACAATTAAGTCAAACATTTATAGTAAAATGAGTTTTTAAATTAAATGAGGGTTTCAAAATGTTTTCTCCATGAGAAAATATGTAATCTTAAAATTTTATTAGCAATAATTTTGACCTAACATGTTATGTAAGGTGGGGATATATGTGGTGAAAAGTGTTCCGTGTAGTTTTACACACACATACACACACACACACTGCTCTTATGTGCTCAACTGCTGAACTCAGGCATGATAGTTTGCACATGTGCACCAGGTGCCCCACACCATTAAGCCATTAGTTTAAAGCTGGTATCTCTTTTGGAGCTTACATTCTGATTTGCTATATTATACCCATTCATAAATATTTTGAATATCATCCAGATTGAATGCATGAATGAATAAATAATTAGAGTTGATCTTTTCTTTATCCGTACCCATGTATTCTTCCAGGTATCACCCTCACATTTAAGAATCTTTGAGTAGGTGTACATCTTATCAACACCCAATAAAATTATTCCTCTCCTTCCTTCACATAAGTCACAATATTCCATTTCCATGCAGCTGTCTATCAAGTCTGAGGACTACAATGATGTTGCATTTTTTTTTCCCCCACAATATCGAGATTTCTTTGTTCTCTACTTACACTCTCCATAATGGTGTATAATCATCTAAGGCCATGACTATTATTTCTGAATCTTTTTAAGCTTGCTGTTTTGTGGACACCACTATGTACCAGGTCATTTCTACTGGGTCTCCATAATAAGTGGATACACACTTCAGTTTCTTATTTTCTCCCTCCCTCTTTAGAGACACATTGAATATTAAGATTAGAAGAGCTCTTAGACATTGTCTTGTCATTTAAAAAGTGGCTAGTATAAAATTGGTGTAATGATTTGGCTTAATTAAGCTTAACTGAGGCAAAACTTCAACTTGTGTCCAGATCCCCTGCTCCATTCTCAGGACCTTTTAACCAGGTTAGCTCATTTTTGGACAAACATATGCTTCTATGAATTACTAACATGCACTGCATTTTTAGCCAAAAGCTTATCATTTTGCTGTTTTAGACTGTGGTCCAGAAATATGAATTACATTCTTTGACACCATCTGCATAGCCAGCCTTTCACCTCCCATAGCCTCCCTTCTCTTTGAAACTCCCAACTGTTAGTTGGAAGAAGCAATGACAACACCACCTGTGCCCTCACAGCTTCCTAATCAAGAATCTCCAGTCCCAAATGATGTTTCCTGGAAACTACTTTATTGTCTAATTAATTAATAATTAATATTTATTGAGCAGCTATTGTGTGCCAAAAACTGAGTCAGTTAGTTCTTGTCCAATTGAATAGTAATGAGTCTGGTAATAAACATAGTGAATATTTCTATTGTAATATGCAAATAAATGTTGCCTTTCTCCCCACTAAGGGTATCTCTGTCTTCCTTTGCCCATGCAGTTCCAGAGATACACCTAAGATAGCTAGAAATAAAATTTCCATTTTATTTTTTCAAAGCTTCTGTTTTTTTCTTTTAAAGGTGAGCACTATGTGTTTATTTATGCACACTGGGAAATTTAGATAAACAAAAAGAAAAGCATTTTATATTTACATGCTTTAATAAGATCTGGAAGGATGTATTCTGAATCACACCACTCTGTGACACGAGACTTGAGGTGGGTAGAGGTGGCGACTGGAAAATACATTTTCTTTTGCTCCCATGAGGGGTTTGAGTGCACACTGTGGCCCAACAGATGAGCCACACACCTGTTGGACGTCCTGAGAGGGGGTGCAAGGGAACTCTCCTGTTTCAAAATTATGGAACTGCTGCTGGTATGGAAGTTATTTTCTCTATTTTACTGATGGAGAAATGGAAGTTTAGAGCTTAAGTTCTTGTGCAAATTTACATCACTAGCAAATTCAAGTGCATGGTTGAATCCAGGTCTTCTGTATAACTTGCTTAGTGCTTGTTATCTGTCCCAAGCTGCTCATCTTCATGGAAAATCTAGAGTTACCTTTTTTTTTTTTTCACTTCAGTGATATGTGAGAGGAAAAATGATGAAAATATACTTATATTTTATTGTTAGGATTTTACCAGCTTCAGAATATGGCTTGCAGTCTATCAGTGTTTTCTCTGTCTTGCTTTGACCCTGCTGAGAGAGTTTTGAAGGATGTTGTTACGTGTTGAATTGTGTCTCCCCACCAAGATATGTTGGAACCCTAACTTTCAGGACCTGAGAATGTGAATAATTTGGAGATAGGGTCATTGCAGATTTAATTAGTTAAGTTAAAATAAAGTCATTAGGATGGACCCTGATGAAATATGTCTAATGTCCTTATAAAAAGGAGAAATTTGGACACAGAGACATACACACGTACAAGGAAAATCAAACTGATGCATCTGTAAGCTAAGGAACACGAAAGATTGCCAGCAAACTCTTGGAATAGATCTTTCCCTAGTGCCTTCAGAGAACTGTGCTAACACGTTGATCTTAGACTTCCTCATCTAACCTCCAGAACTGGGACAATAACTGTTTGTTGTTTAAAGCCACTCAGCTTGTGGTACTTTATTATGACAGCCTCCCAAAACTAATACACATGCTAAATTGGAAGACATTTCTGATGTTCAGTAAATTGGCCTTTAGTAGAAATATACCTTTAAAGTTTAGTGAATTTAATTCTCCAAATTAGATGTAAAAATATATAATTCTTAAAAAAGGCCATCTTGCTCAGTACGTGTACATAGAAATTTATGAATCATGAAAATTTCATGGTCACAGTAAGAATGAAATAAAATATAAATTCTTATGTTTTTTTCTTCTTCTGTATTTTAAAGGATCTATTTCATCGTTTCACTTAAAGGTTAGATTTTCTGAGGTTTCAGATCTCCAGTTTGGGAATCGGGGAAGGAGTCATCTGTGTTTTGAAGCTTATCAATCAAATTAATTCTGATTTGGGAATTTAGAAATCAAGAAAGAAAGAAAATGAAGTGGAATGGTATGGTGTATTATTCAAGGTTTAGTCTAGAAAACAGAAACCACTGTAGGTATTTCAAGCAAAATGGAATTTAGGTAATTGGGTGCTTTCTAAACCATTGAAAAAGATAGGGGTATACAAGTTCAAGGATGGCCATCGCTAGCTCTCAGGTTCACTTTCAGAAAATCAGAAAGTTGCAGGAACCTCACAGAATTCCTGTAGCACCAAGTTAGGAGGTTCATGTAGAGGTCCTTTCAAATCCTGCATATACAGGAGCATATGTATATGTTCCCCCACTGCTGCTGGGGAACAATGACATGGCAGTTCTTTCTCTCTTACCTTCTAATCATGCAAAGATTAGAAGTTTCTCATTGGCATTCTCTAACCAGAACTCTTCTGTAAGGATTCTGGGAAATGTAGTTCCCAGGCCATCATCCCTTGAGATACAAGTGAGAACATAAAGGGATTTTGGAGCTAAATTGCAAATGAATAATCTGCACAGTAAGCATATTAAATATGGGATCTTTTTTCTGTCTTAGTTCAACCTTTGAATTTTCCTAAAGTGCAGTTTCCATAATTATCAATTTTCAATATTTCTATTTTAAGTTCAAACTGTAAGGTCTAAATTTGCCTTTAAATCAGTACTGATTTTGTCAAATAAGAAAAAATGTTTATTTCTTGAAGAAAGCAAGGGCCTTAGGTTTTGGAGTAGCTGCGTTAATACTTAGTGTATATATTAATCTGATCAGATATTTAAACATCAATCAAGATGACAGGCTTCTGCTAAGTTGACAGAAATATTTATTGAGGTTACTTGCTCTATATGTGAGAAGAGGCGAGAATTTACAAGAGTTTACTAGCACCTTGCTCATTGCCCTATGCTAACAGCTCTCCCTTAAATGAAATCCTCAAGGCTAAAACATATGTCATAGTTGCAATTTTCTGGCAATATCTGTGAAGACATCCTTGCCATAGTGTTACAGTCAGTGTAAAAGACCTGAGTCAGAAAAACTGGGAGTCCCAGAGTAGAGAAATAAAGGGAGGGAGACAAATGGGAAGATGGCATACAATGAAATTTTATTTTATTTTATTTTAAATTTTATTTTATTTTGTTTATTTTATTTTATTTTGGCAGAGTCTCTGTCTACAGCCCAGGCTGGAGTGCTGTGGTGCAATCTCGGCTCACTGCAGCCTCCACTTCCCAGTTCAAGCAATTTTCCTGCCTCAGCGTCCCGAGTAGCTGGGACTGTAGGCATGTGCCACCATGCTTCACTGATGTTTGTATTTTTAGTAGAGAAGGGGTTTCACCATGTTGGCCAGGCTGGTCTTGAACTCCTGGCCTCCAGTGATCTGCCTGTCTCGGCTTCCCAGAGTGCTGGTATTGCAGGCATGAGCTACCATGCCCAGACTGAATTTTATTTATTTGTTGTTTCTTTCTGCCCATACATGTAAGTCACATAATCTTGAGGTGCTTTGTCTATTTTGTTTACTTTGGTGTTCTCAGGTTTAGAACCTGGCGTTTAAAAGCTACTTAAATATCTGCTGAAAAAAAAAAATGGAGCCTGGGAATTAGCATTTTAAAAATATTTAGGGATTCTGATGCAGGTGGTCCTAGGAATACACTTTGGCAAATAAATACTGGCTGAAATTATAGAATAGTTTGAAAGAAAGATAGTTATACTTTTGTAAGGACAAGTAATTAATTTATAAGAACTGATTTTTTACCTGTATGGTCTCAGAGATGGATATGATTTCTTAAGACATAAAAAAAGATCATAAAAGAAGAGACTGATAAATTCAATTAAATTAAAATAAGGTTTTTTTTAATTCACTACAAAACACCATAAGCAGGATGAAAAGACAAGTCATAAACTAAGAAAAGTAGTTTGCAGCACATGTAACTGGCAAAGGACCAGTATCTTTAATATATAAATTACACCAACGAATCAGTAAAATCAGTAAGAGAAAGAGGCAATCTGATATAAAAATTTCTAAGACTTGGACAAGCATTTCACAAAATAAATCCAAATGGCTAGTAAACATATGATAATGTGCTCAATTTTATTGATAATCATTGAAATGTAAATTAAAGTTGCAATGATATAACATTCCCATTCACTAAATTCACAAAATTTAAAAGACAAATCTACCAATATTAACTGTTGAAGTGAGTATAGATCAATGGAAAACTATACCTTGCTGAGGGAACTATAAATTGATACAGCCATTTTGGAAATTATTTTAGTACCTGTAAACTTGAATATGCTCCAGGTCCCAGCATTTCTCTTTCTAGGTATATTCTAGAGAAACTCTTGTTTATGAACACCACACATGTGCAAAAATGTTTCTAGCAGTGTTATTTGTAATAGAAAAATACTGGTAACAGCCCAAATGTCCATTATCATGAGACTAGATAAATAAAATGGAATAATATACAGTAGTGAAGATGAACAAATCACAGCTATACAGCTATAGCACGAATAAATCTTAAAACTTAATACTGAATGAAGAAAGCAGATTACAAAATCTGCTTTTCATACAGTACAATGCCATTTTAAAAAAAATTTGAAAAAAAGCTTAATTTAGTGTTTAAGAATACATACATATGGAATAACACTATAAGAAAAGCAAAGGAAAGATAAACACAAAATTTCAGGATAGTGGTTAGTTCTGGTGGGGATGGGGAAAGAGGCAGATGAGGGGATGAGAAAGGGGCATGCAGATGAATACAAGGATGCTGGAAATATTCTAGTTCTTAGGCTAGGTGGTAGTGTCATAGGATATTTATTTCATTGTTATACTTTATAATGTATGTACATAAGGCTTTCTTTTGTCCATGTGCAATATTATATAATTAAAAATCCAATAACCAGGATGATTTATAACTAAGGAAATTTATAGTTTGTGGCTACTAGATTGTAAATTCTTTGAGGGCAGCTATTTGGCAAAAACAAAATATTCAACAATAATTGGACTCAACAATGAATGAAGAATGTTGTGGTATGTGTATGCTGATACTTCTAGGAGTGCTTTAAAAATGTACTTAGAAGAGATTGAAGATTGATATCATATGTAGTCCCTCTGTCATTTTGTCTTAATATGCTTGAGGTGGCATTTTTTTCCTCACATAATATGGGGAAATCATCTAACTTCATGAGAAATCTCAAATTAACGGGATTTGAATGAATATGCTTTTATTATTCTGTACGAAATTGATGACCATCTTGTGTAGAAACTCAGCATTTGGTCTATGCAGGTGTAATTGTTTTCCTGGAAGGAGCCAATAGGAAGAATTAGAAGATTTAATTTTCTGAAAATTTTCTTTTGGAGCCCCACCCACTTGCTCTAAATATGAAGTCAAAACTTTATGTACTAAATATGGTAAAAGGATATGTTGAAATGTAGAAACAGGATAAATCTATGGAAGGAAGTGTAGTTTTCTTGAGAATGATCTTTCTAGAGATTATTTGGGCCCTTTATCCTCAAACAATAGGTCTGGGATAAAATAGCCTTGAGCTGCATGCATACAGATTTGAATTCTGCCTGCCACACTTAGAAGAATCTGACAGGGAGACACATTCATATCATATTGTAGGAGTTTTTGAGGTCACAAATATTTAACAGTTAGGCTGAGGCCACTATTGGTCCTTAGGATAGACTGGTCGGCGGATTTCACAGTGAGACCAGGTTGGACATCCAAACCAGAAGAACCTAGAACAAGTGAAGTCCCAGATTTTGTGGCCAGTATGTTAAGGATGGGCATTTAGAGGACCCAAATTGTGGTCAGTGAGGTTTTTATCCTGAGCAGTATTGCCAAATGTGAGGTCACGTAGACCCTTAGTGAATCATGATGTGGTTTTGCTGCTGCAGTTGAGAAGGTAAGTAACAAATGAGATAAGGTATTATCAGGTTAATACCTTATACACAGAAGCAAGTAGCTGCCTTTTTAGGGGGAGGAGAGAGCATGGCATTCACAGAGGGGACAGGGAGACTGAGCTCAGGGTGGGGTAACACGGCATGCACATATGCAGAGGCCACCAAAGCCATGCTGCTACAGTATAGGGGTAACAAATCTGTATTACACAAAGAGATTTTTAAAAGAGTATTGTTATAATTATCCCAGCCTTGGGACAGAGTGTAAGAGGAAGAGGTCATTAAAAGCTAAAGATGTTTAGGACTGGAATGAGATTAAGGTTTAGGGAAAGAAAGTAGAGAAAATATTATACTCTCCAGCAAATGCATCTTTTTGTTTTTGCGTTCTAGATTTTGCCTTCACTAAGCAATAGAAAATAGTTGAATTAATATGAAGAAAGCCCCTGCTTTAGTTGGCTCTCTCTTAGGAGGGAATATGACATTGAGAAAAGGGATCTTATTTATGCTTGCTGGGTTAATGCTGAGACTTGACATCTTTACCTTGGACCAGCTCTTGAAGTTGGTAAACCAATGCCAACCAACCTTTGTTCAAGAAGGGGCACCAACACTGGATGCACCACCGGTGACATCTGTTCCCATGGAGGATTCTAGGATATAGAGAGTGTGGAGCTGTGAGACTAGTAGAGGGGGTGAGTGGAGATGGGTCCTTGATGGCACTATTGCTTCTATTGACTGTTGTCTTCCAATACTTAGGCTTTTGCTTCAAGATCTGGGTATTTTAGGTATTCAATAAGTGTAATGATTAATACTGAGTGTGAATTTGATTGGATTGAAGGATGCAAAGTATTGATCCTGGGTGTGTCTGTGTCTGTGAGGGTGTTGCCAAAGGACATTAACATTGGGGTAACACCCTCTGTGGGCTGTGAAAAGCAGACATACCCTTAATCTGGGTGGGCATCATCTAATCAGCTGCCAGAGAGGCTAGAATATAAAGCATGCAGAAACATGTGAAAATATGAGACTGGTCTAGCCTCCCAGACTACATCTTTCTCCTGTGCCAGATGCTTCCTGCCCCCCAAATGTTGGATTCCCAGTTCTTCAGTTTTGGAACTCGGACTGGCTCTCCTTTCTCCTCAGCTTGCAGATGGCCTATTGTGGGACCTTTTGATCATGTGAGTTAATACTTAATAAAATGCCCTTTATATATGTATATATCTATCCTATTAGTTCTATCCCTCTAGAGAACCGAACCCTGACTAATACAATAGGCTCATGTGAGTGGATTTCAGAGGCTTGTTAAAAAATACTCCCTATGCTCTAGGTAACTCAGTAGTCAGCAGAATGATTCTGTAAGTATCAAACACTAGGAAGGATAATGTGATGGCCTCTGAGGCACTAAGGTCTCTAAATTAGTTTGAGAGCAGGAGGCAAAGATAAAGAAAAATAATTAGATCTATAAGCAAATTTAAGACTCTCATTATAAAGTATTAACTTGATAATAGCTTATAATGAGAGGTTATAAGGTATTATCTTATTTGTACTTTCTTTAAACAGAAAGTGATTGAAGATTGATCCCAGATTTGGTATAAGATTTTATCTTAAATCCAAGATTTGTAATTGCTAGACTGTAAGTTATCATGTCAGGAAATTTCAGTATTCCAGTCCTGGGGAAAATGATTGTTTTTTTCCTAGAGTTAATCTTTTTTACTTGAAAACTGCAATTTTTCGCACAGTTCTTGGTCCTTAGGATACAATGATGGTTTGGTAATCTCATCCGACTTAGTTACAGTCTCTACAGTAGCCCCAACAATACGCTGAATAGACTTAGTTGTGCTGACTGCACAGTAGAGAAATGATTAATAGCAAAACAGCCAGATCTGCCCAAAGTGATTGCACCACACCTCATCTCAGTTTCTCACATTTTTCATTAAAACAGTAGATTGATTTTTCCGCTTTCACAGCTTCTTCAGTGTAAGGTGGTGCATTTCTTGCCTGGCAGTTGTAAAGCTGAGCTCTTGTTATTTCTGTGTGCGTGTGCACATGTGAGTGTGGTTGCATATGTGCTATAGTGCAAAAGTTCTGGACTGGGTGGTAGGAAACCTACGTTTATTTTTACTTCCTGTACTCATGGTCTAGGTGACTTAGTGAAAACCACTGCCTCTTTGAACTTTTAAATTTTTCTTTTATTTATTATTATTATTTTTTATTCTTGCCTTCCTTAAAACGTGTATGAGAGCAACACTCACTCAGCATTGCTGGCTGAGCCAGCGAGATGCCATGGTGTAATGGTGAGGATCAGCAGTGCTCTCTGCTTTTCAGGTAGTGTTTCCACAGTTGCCTGAATATGGCTATTGTGAGCTTCAAGTGAGAATGTATCTGTACCAGAAAATCAACATCCTCCAATGAAATAACAACTTGTCTTCTAACAATGATAAATCTTGATGCCTTTTTAACATAAGATAAAAACATGCTAAGACAGCTGGGTGGGTGGCTCACGCCTGTAATCCCAGCACTTTAGGAAGCCGAGGTGGGCGGATTACTTGAAGTCAGGAGTTTGAGACCAGCCTGGCCAGCGTGGTGAAACCCTGTCTCTACTAAAAATACAAAAATTAGCCGGGCATGGTGGTGTCCACCTGTAATCCCAGTTCCTTGGGAGGCTGAGGCATGAGAATCACTTGAAACCGGGAGGCAGAGGTTGCGGTGAGCTGAAATCGTGCCACTGCACTCCAGCCTGGGTGACAGAACGAGACTTTATCTCAAAAAACAAAAACAAACAAACGAACAAAAAACATGGTAACACATCTGACATTAATCTTTAGTCACTACTTTTCTCATTTGAGAGAGAATTAGGAAGAGATCAGTTAAACATCTTAAAGGTAAGGTGGAAAGTATGTATATGGCTTTGGTCCTTTCTTTACACTTTTCTGTCTTCTCCACGAAATAATTGGCATCCACAGTGAGCCTCAGTGACTGACATTGGGAGCTTTCAGATGACTTCTGCATTAGCTGTCTGTATGACATTAGATTCAATCAGTAAATAGTAGATATTTTTATGTTGTTAGAGCTTCCAAATTTTATATTAGAATAGATGTTCTAGCTTCTAAAGGAGTTGCCTTGAAGTACATGAGTTTAGAGGTCACAGAAAGCCTATCTTCATTTAAGGAACATATTACATTTCAGGTATTTTAACTAATGGTACCCATTACTAAACCCTGATGTAGTGGATTAATGGAATACCAGAACTGAAGGCCAAGATATTTTTTTTAATTAATTTTTTTTTTAAGTTTCAACAGGTTTTTGGGTAACAGATGGTGTTTGGTTACATGATGAGTTTTTAATAGTGATTTCTAAGATTTTGGTGCACCCATCACCCGAGCAGTGTACACTATACTCAATGTATAGTCTTTTATCCCTTCCCCTCTTCCATCCTTTCCCCAGAGTCCCCAAATTCCATTGTATCATTCTTATGGAAGGCCAAGATTCTTAAGGGAAATTGATACCTTCATGAAGGAAAGTCTAATGTTTTCTGTCTCATAGAGTTCCCTAATTATGAGCCACAAATAGAAAGGAGATCCTTGTGTAATTGGTAGGAAGAGAATTCCCAGTTTTAATCATAACTGAAAAAAATTCTGTGACTCGTGAGTTTAGCCAGAAAGGTGAGGTGACTTTTCTGTATCTCCATATGTCAGTGCGCAATAAACTCTCTCCATACCTGCTGTATTAGTCATGTTCTCCAGAGGGACAGAACTAATAGGATATATGTATATATGAAAGGAGGTTTATTAAGGAGAATTGACTCACACAATCACAAGGTGAAGTCCCATGATAGGCCGTCTGCAAGTTGAGGAGCAAGGAAGCCAGTAGTGGATCAGTCCGAGTCCAAAAACCTCAAAAGTAGGGAAGCTGACAGTGCAGCCTTCAGTCTCAGGCCCAAGAGCCCCTGGCAAACCACTGGTGTAAGTCCAAGAGTCCAAAAGCCGAAGAACATGGAGCTTGATATTCGAGGGTAGGAAGCATTCGGCATGGGAGAAAGATGGTCAGAAGACTCGGCACCTCTGCTCATTCCACCTTCTTCTGCCTGCTTTTTCTAGCTGCGCTGGCAGCCGAGGGGATGGTGCCCACCCACATTAAGGGTGGGTCTGCCTTTCCCAGCCCACTCTCTCAAAAGTTCATCTCCTTTGACAACACCCTCACAGAGACACCCAGGAACAATACTTTGCATCCTTTAATCCAATCAAGTTGACACTCAATATTAATCACCATACCTGCTTAAACTAGTGTTTGCTGTGCTTCACTATCTCAATTCAGTATGTACAAAAAGGTGCTCTATTTTTTTTTCCAGCCAAACCTTATTTTTTCTCCAGTGCACCATAACTCAATATATAGCACCAGCTACCCAAACCTTGAAAACCCAGGTGTTTCTGGTGTTTATTTCTCTTCTTCTCCATCTTCAATCATTCAAATATTCTTGTATATCTTATCTGTCCCTCCAATTTATTAACATTCCTCTATTTTCACTTTCTTTGTTCAGGCCAGTGGTCTTCAGAGTGTGGCATGTTCATTTGGGGATGTGTATAAGGCAATCTGTTGGGATGTAAGAATAAAATACTGAATTTTTGTCTCTATTTTATTTTATTCATTTTTGTTAATTAGTTTTATTAATGCAATAATACATATTTATAGTTTATATAAATTTGCATAAAATAAGAACACATTGTTCAAGATTATTTTAATGATATGAGTGCATGATCAAAACATTTAGGCAACAGTAGGTTAGGTCTTCATCATTTCTTTTTTAATTTTTTTTTGAGATAGAGTCTCACTCTGTCACTCAGGCTGGAGTGCAGTGGCCTTATCTCAGCTCACTGCAAGCTCTGCCCCCCCAGGTTCACGCCATTCTCCTGTCTCAGTCTCGTGAGTAGCTGGGACTACAGACGCCCACCACCACGCCCAGCTAATTTTTTTTTGTATTTTTAGTAGAGACGAGGTTTCACTGTGTTTGCCAGGATGGTCTCGATCTCCTGACCTCGTGATCCGCCCACCTCGGCCTCCCAAAGTGCTGGGATTACAGGCGTGAGCCGTGCCCGCCCATCATTTCTTACCTATACTGCTGCAATGGTTTGCTCTCTGCAAATGTTGATATGTTTGACTTTACTCCAATCCCATCCACTGATGCTTGGTGTTTATTACTAAAATGTAAATCTGATCATGTTCCTCTCTTACTTTAAAACCTCAGTGGTTCCCAGTTTTCTCAGAATAAACCCTAGATATTAATGACCCTCAAATTCCTTCAAATGTCCTTTGCTTTCCTCCTCCAGCTTTGTTTCTAGCTGTTCACTCCTTTGCCTTCTAAGTTCCAGCCATACTGAGCTGCTTACTCTTCAGATGTACCATTCTCTCCTCTCCTCTGTTTTGGATGTGCTCATCCCTTTGTTTGGAAAGAGCTCTTGGTTTCCAGTTCAGTCCCACCTCTCCTAAGATTGACTTCGGATCTCAATGTAGATGCCACTTTCTCTAGGAGCTTTCCCTAATCACCTATATTGTGCTTCCTAGCACAATATGATATGTTTATGATAACTGTATGTTTATTTATCTCTCTCCTTGACTAAAGAGTCAACATATTTTCTCACTGTTTTATCCTTGGGGCATAGTACAGTACTCAGTACATATAGCTCAAATATTTGTTGAGCAAATGGATAAAGTAATTAATATTGTCACCATATTAGTCAGAACTACAGTCTTCATGACCCATCTAATCTCCAAGACATATTCTAAATGTCCATATATTCAATATTTGTTTTAGACCAAACATGGAGATATTTATTTAAGAATATTATCTGCCACTGTAACCAGCCTCTGTTTTATGGGGAATCTCTCCCATCCTCCAAGGACAAAAGCTTGCATTGCTGCTATGAGGAATTATTTTTTTGTTTCCAATTTGCCATAAAAAGAAGAATGCACATTATAGTTGTCTATTACTTCTTTTTCTAAAAGGTGGCAAATTTTTGCACTTTAGGACAAAAAGGCATTGCTAAGCCTTTTTGCTTGTAAGCATGGAAAGCAGTAAAAACCTGGCAGACAGGAAGTGTGATTCAGTTTCCTAGTAGTGGTTATTACTCAGAGTTAAGGACATTTCATCATTATCACTGCATTTATAATATGGTGTTTGATGGTTGGTGCTCCACTAACAAAGGAAAATACCAGGTGCAAATAAAGTCAGTAAAAAGAATATGTTCACTCTGAGTAAGTTAATTATCAAAAAACAATTTGTCTAATAGAATTTCTTGGAGATCTCAATGCAAGGACCATTTTGAAGCTCTCACCAGGAAAGGAGACCACATTATGAGAGATAAAATAAGCAAACACTATATCTGGTCATATTTTGATTTTAGGTTATTTATATTCTGTCAGGTCATTAAAATGATTTAAGGTATCTTACAAAAATCCACATATAGTAGTAGTAAGATAAAATAAATTGAAAATAGACATGAAAAATGAGACAGAAAAGAAAAAGTTAGGAAACTATGATGGAGTCTGGAATTAGCTTAGTACCAAAAAGGCAAAACTGTACAAATCCTGGAAGACAACCTAGGCAGTATCATCCTGGACATAGGAATTGGCAAAGATTTCATGACAAAGACACCAGAAGCAATTGCAACAAAAGCAAACATTGATAAACGGTACCTAATAAAACTAAAGAGCTTCCGCACAGCAAAAGAAACTATCAACAGAGTAAAGAGACAACCTGCAGAAGGGGAGAAAATGTTTGCAAACTATGCATCTGACAAAGGTCTAATATCCAGTATGTACAAGGAACTTAAATTTACAATAGAAAAACAATCCCATTAAAAAATGGGCAAAGGATATAAACAGACACTTTTCAAAAGAAGACATACATGCAGCCAACATGCATATAAAAAAAGCTCAACATCACTGATCACAAGAGAAATGGAAATCAAAACCATAATGAGATACCATATCACATCAATCATAATGGCTATGAGTAAAAAGTCAGAAAATAACAGATGCTGAAGACGTTGCAGAGAAAAGAGAACACTTACACACTGTTGATGGGAGTGTAAAGTTGTTCAGCCGTGTGGAACGCAGTATGGCAACTCTTGAAGAGCTGAAAACAGAACTACTATTCAACCCAGCAATCTCATAACTGGGTGTATACCCAGAGGAGTAGAAATCATTCTGTCATAAAGACACAGGCATGTGAATGTTCACTGCAGCACTATTTAAAATAGTAAAGACATGGTATCAACCTGAATGCCCATCAATTACAGATTGGATATAGAAAATATGGTACATATACACCATGGAATACTAGGCAACCATAAAAAGAACAGGATCATGTCTTTTGCAGGAACATGGATGGGGCTGGAGATTATTATCAGCAAACTAACGGAGGAAAAGGAAACCAAATTCTCACTTATAAAAGTGGGAGCAAAATGATGAAAACTCATGAACACAAGAAGGGGAACAACAGACCAACAGACACTGGGAGGTGTGGAGGGTGGGAGGAGGGAGAGGAGCAGAAAACCTTCACATGTACCCCCGAACCTAAAATAAAAGTTTATTTAAAAAAGGCATGCATGGGCCGGGTGTAGTGGCTCATGCCTGTAATTCCAGCACTTTGGGAGGCCGAGGTGGGTGGATCACGAGGTCAGGAGATCGAGACCATCCTGGCTGACTAAAAATTCTACTAAATTTCTACTAAATTCTACTAAAAATTCAAAAAATTAGCCGGGCGTGGTGGCAGGCACCTGTAGTCCCAGCTACTCAGGAGGCTGAGGCAGGAGAATGGCGTGAACCTGGGAGGTGGAGCTTGCAGTGAGCCAAGCTCGCATCACTGCCCTCCAGCCTGGGCGACAGAGCGAGACTCCGTCTCAAAAAAAAAAAGTCATGCACTTGTCAGGGGAGGGATGAAAGTTGAATTGAACCTTCCTGTATGCCAGTATTCCAGGGAAATATGATTCACTATGCAATTCATAATGGTAATATAATGAGACATTCCTCTCATGGATATTTATAGATAGATCATTTTGAAATCTAGATAATGGCATCAACAATATTCATTTAAAAATTGTGATAAAGTACATATAACATATAACATTTACCATTTTAGCTATTTTAAAATGTACAATTCAGTAGTATTAAGTACTTTCACATTATTGTGCAACCATCAGCACCCACGATCTATTTCCAGAACTTTTTCATCAGCTGAAAACCGCACACCAATGGAATAGTCACACCCCTGGCAAACACAATTTATTTATTTATTTATTATTATTATTATTATTATTATACTTTAAGTTCTAGGGTACATGTGCATAATGTGCAGGTTTGTTACATATGTATACTTGTGCCATATTGGTGTGCTGCACCCATCAACTCATCAGCACCCATCAACTCGTCATTTACATCAGGTATAACTCCCAGTGCAAGGCCCCGGTGTGTGATGTTCCCCTTCCCGAGTCCAGGTGATCTCATTGTTCAGTTCCCACCTATGAGTGAGAACATGCGGTGTTTGGTTTTCTGTTCTTGTGATAGTTTGCTAAGAATGATGGTTTCCAGCTGCATCCATGTCCCTACAAAGGACACAAACTCATCCTTTTTTATGGCTGCATAGTATTCCATGGTGTATATGGGCCACATTTTCTTAATCCAGTCTGTCACTGATGGACATTTGGGTTGATTCCAAGTCTTTGCTATTGTGAATAGTGCCACAATAAACATACATGTGCATGTGTCTTTATAGCAGCATGATTTATAATCCTTTGGGTATATACCCAGTAATGGGATGGCTGGGTCATATGGTACATCTAGTTCTAGATCCTTGAGGAATCACCATACTGTCTTCCATAATGGTTGAACTAGTTTACAATCCCACCAACAGTGTAAAAGTGTTCCTATTTCTCCACATCCTCTCCAGCACCTGTTGTTTCCTGACTTTTTAATGATCGCCATTCTAACTGGTGTGAGATGGTATCTCATTGTGGTTTTGATTTGCATTTCTCTGATGGCCAGTGATGATGAGCATTTTTTCATGTGTCTGTTGGCTGTATGAATGTCTTCTTTTGAGAACTGTCCATATCCTTTGCCCACTTATTGATGGGGTTGTTTGTTTTTTTCTTGTAAATTTGTTTGAGTTCTTTGTAGGTTCTGGATATTAGCCCTTTGTCAGATGAGTAGATGGCAAAAATTTTCACCCATTCTGTAGATTGCCTGTTCACTCTGATGGTAGTTTGGCAAACACAATTTTTTTTGTCTAAACAACATTTTTACAGTAAACACAATAAATAATTTCATAACCCTATGTATTATAATGCCACAGTTAGCAGTGCATGATAGCATGCCATTTCTGTCTTTATGTTCAAGTCTTTTATAATTCTGACTGTCTAGAAAAACTGATTTGGCAGAAGAAGAGAGGGTGGATGGCCTCCTTCACCTTGGAAACCACCAGGATCAACACCTGGGGAGAACTGTTTAATCTACATTATTGTGTTGGTAGAATTTCTACAGAGAGATATTTACCAGAGAACTATGGGTGTTAGTTTGGAGACTCAGAAAGACTTGGATCAAGTTAGGTGATGAGTGACTTATAGCCAAGAATTACTGAACTATCTTAAAACTTATCACAACCCTAATCATTAACTAAATTCTTGCTGTTGGTGAGGCTAATCTAGGTGAGGACCAGAAGGAAGCCACATTGTTTATCCTGAAAGAAAAAGAAACAAGTGTGAAGATTTGGAGAGCTGGAGTTGAAACAAGTATCACTCAGCCTACAGAGGTAAATTCTAGATAAGCAAGGGTTTGAAGGAGTTAGTGGGGATAGTGGGGATAGATGGGACTGGGGACTTTAAATTCAGCATGGGACTCAGTTTGTAACTGGGCTTTGTGATTTTTGCTTTCAATATGCCAAGAAGAAAGATTAGTTTATTCTTCCCTGTTCCAATATTTTATTAGAGTTCAGAATAAATGAGTAAGAGTAGGCATTTGATTCTGAACAAGTAAAATGAATCAAGATATAGAGGCTTTATATTTTGGGTTCTGCTCAGAATTATTTTTTTCTCAGCCATACTTTCCAGTCATTTGATGAGCTCTATTTATTTGGTGTCTTCAGTTTTTTTTGAATCTGTGACTTCTCTTCCTTTCTCAGTATTATTGTCCTAATTGAAGCCCTTATCACCTTTTGTCTGAATAACTACTGTAGCTTTTCAATTGGTCTTCCACTTTTCAAGCTCCTGACCATCTCTATTTAAACGGTTCAAACTTTTGCCAGAATAAATATCCTAAAACACTGTTTAGATCACTCTGCTATTATCACTCTTCTCTTCATGGGCCTTCAATATAAGAAATAAGTATATGTTAATGGAACCATCAAAATAAGCAGAGAAGAAAAGATCATTCAAAAAGTTGTGCTTCAGCAAAAGAAACTACCATCAGAGTGAACAGGCAACCTACAGAATGGGAGAAAATTTTTGCAATCTACTTATCTGACAAAGGTCTAATATTCAGAACCTACAAAGAACTCAAACAAATTTACAAGAAGAAAACAAACAACACCATCAAAAAGTGGGCAAAGGATATGAACAGACATTTCTCAAAAGAAGACATGCATACAGCCAACAGACACATGAAAAAATGCTCGTCATCACTGGCCATCAGAGAAATGCAAATCAAAACCACAATGAGATACCATCTCACACCAGTTAGAATGGCAATCATTAAAAAATCAGGAAACAACAGGTGCTGGAGAGGATGTGGAGAAATAGGAACACTTTTACACTGTTGGTGGGATTGTAAACTAGTTCAACCATTGTGGAAAACAGTATGGCGATTCCTCAAGGATCTAGATCTAGGAATACCATATGACCCAGCCATCCCATTACTGGGTATATACCCAGAGGATTGTAAATCATGCTGCTATAAAGACACATGCACACATATGTTTATTGTGGCACTATTCACAATAGCAAAGACTTGGAACCAACCCAAATGTCCATCAGTGACAGACTGGATTAAGAAAATGTGGCCCATATACACCATGGAATACTATGCAGCCATAAAAAAAATGATGAATTCATGTCCTTTGTAGGGACATAGATGCAGCTGGAAACCATCATTCTCAGCAAACTATCGCAAAAACAGAAAACCAAACACCGCGTGTTCTCACTCATAGGTGGGAATTGAACAATGAGATCACTTGGACACGGGAAGGGGAACATCACACTGAGGCCTATTGTGGGGAGGGGGTAGGGGGTAGGGATGGCATTGGGAGTTATACCTGATGTAAATGACGAGTTGATGGGTGCTGACGAGTTGATGGGTGCAGCACACCAACATGGCACATGTATACATATGTAACAAACCTGCACAATGTGCACATGTACCCTAGAACTTAAAGTATATATAAATGCTGTGCTTAGACATGAGTTATTTACTTAGGGAAAATTCCCATGTAAATATTTGCTATACATTATAATAAACTGTGGATGTATTAATGACATAATAAAGGTACCCAAAGAAAACATGGGTGAATGTTTTCTTCAGAATGAAATTTAGCTAAAAGGTTTTCTAATGGGAAAAATAAGGAAAAAGACAGATTGATTTGACAACACTAAAATTTAAACTCTCTAGGTCAGAAATACCATAAACAAAAAAATTCACACAAAGCTGGTTAAAATGCATAATTCATATGAGAGGTCCTGGCCTTTTTATTCTCTAGCTCCAATCACAATAACCTAGTGGCAATTACTAGAAACAACCAGAACTTTCCTTGCATGTGCTGTTCCCTTTGCCTGGAATGTTCTTCCTGCACATCCTCGCATGACTGGCTCTTCCTTGTTCTTTAGGTCTCATGTCAAACATTTTCTTCTTAGGAAGGTTTTCTCTGTTTACCCTCTCTAAAGTAGCCAGCCCTCACTGTCTCCCCATTTATGACCTTCACTCTGTCACATTACTTGTTTTGTGTTCTGTCACTGACTGAATGATCTTATTTATTTGTTTTATCTCTTCCCTAGAATGCAAGCCTCATGAATGTATATGTCTTGTTCAGCAGCACCTAGACTTGTTTTTGACAAGTGATACTAAATGAATGTTTGTCGAATAGGTGAGTGAAGGAATGAATATGTATATGTGTAAATAGAAAGACTGAAATAACGTATAGCAAAATGCAATAACAGGGTTATTTCTAGGAGGAATTTTGTTGATAATTCCTTTTTTCTGCCTTTTCCGAATTTTCTACAATGAATACCTGTTAATTACATTGATCATTAAAATAAAAAATAAATGGTATTTTATGGAAGCCACATCTTACTAAATGATAGCATCTATAATGTCAATTTGTTAATCTCAATTAGCATTGACAAAGGATAATAAACTATGCATACTATAAAGAACAAATTTCCTAGAAGTGAGAGTGTCAGCTTGCATCGTCTTAAAGTATTCACACATCTAACACATCCAGTTAGCTTAACTGAATAATGTAGAAATTGGGCTAAAACCCATCAACTAAATTGGATCCTCTTTTAAGATTCTAAAATAAAACTTGTCAAATAAGGAGAAAAATAATTTTAAAAAGTCAAGTACTACTTCTTAGTTTCAATAAATGGTTGCCAGGGGTTAGTCTCCTTGAATCTACCAGACATTAATAAGGACAGTTGAGAAGACTTGACACAAAACAGTTTGAACATATCAGTGAAACTATCTGCATAACTATCTAAAATAGAGACAGTATGATGCTGGAAAGTCTTGTGCCCATTCTGAAAAGTTATCTGTCATATATAAACCTGTTTAACTGACCAATTCAACATGGAAAAAAAAGCATCAGTTTTTTTTCCCCCAGGATTACAAATTTGCTTGTTGGTCATAATTAAGATTTGGTCAGATCTTTTTCTTTTTTTCTTTTCTTTCTTTTTTTTTGGGAGGGGAGACAGGATCTCACTCTGTTGCCCAGGCTGGAGTGCAGCAGTACCATCCCAGCTCGCTGCAACCTCCACCTCCCAGGTTCAAGTGATTCTCCTGCCTCAGCCTCCTGAGTACCTGGGATTACAGGCATGTGCCACCACGACTGGCTAATATTTTTAGTAGAGATTGGGGTTTCACCATGTTGGCCAGGCTGGTCTTGAACTCCTGATCTCAAGTGATCCACCTGCCTTGGTTTCCCAAAGTGCTGGGATTACAGGTGTGAGCCACCATGCCTGGTCTCTGGTCAGGTCTTTTATATAAAGTGATGATACCCTAAATGACCTCAAACAGTCAAGTTATTAGGAGTGACAGTGAAATAAGATGTAGTAGCCCGGTGTTTTATTCATTCATTTACTCAAAAAATCAGCACCGAATGTGAATCAGACACTGTTGGGTACTGGGATGCAATGGTGAACAACACATATGATGCCTGTCCTTAAGGAGCTTACCTTCTAGTGGAGGGAACACTTAAACAGTTCGATGAACAAACAAAAGAGGTACTGATTGTGATAAGTGCTAAAGAAGAAATATTTCCAGAAATAATGATAGGATAAGAAGCAATAAACAGAGACAGGGATAAGGGAGGGCTTCTTCAAGGAGGTGATATTTAGGCTGCGACCTAAGAGGATGAGAAGGAACCACGTATGTGGAGAGCTAGTATTAAGGGTGTCCCAGGACCATTGCAGAGAGAGTTGTCTGGGAAATGTCAGAATCCTGTGTGACAAAGCAAAACAAGCAGAGGAAATGTGAGATGACGTCGGAAAGGCACGCAGAGGCCACGTGCTACAGGACATTGTCATATTTAATTTTAAATGCCACGGAAAGACAATAAAGTGTTTTAATCAGGACAGTGACAGGAGTTACAATGCCATGGGAAGCCAATAAAGTATTTTAATGGGAAAATGGCAGAATTCAATTTTAAACAATAATTTTAGCTATTACTTGGAGGTTGAATTTGAAGGGGACAGAAGTAACACCAGGAAGACTAGTTGGGTCTTCCAGATGACTGTGGTCATCCAGATGAAAGACTAAGGTTGGACCACAGTTTTAGCAGTGCAGGTGGAAAGAAGTGAACGCATCCATGCTATATTTGGAAGTATTGCCCATATGGAATGCTGTGGGACTAGATACAGGAATTTAGAAAACAATCAGGTTGAGTCCCAGGCACTGTCCTGACCATCTGGATGCAAAATATAGGATGCAGAGACCAGCAGAGCTTCTAAATTTGGTACTTTAAAATTGATACGGTTTTAAAAATATTCAAGCGAAGATACCAAGTAAGCAGTTGGCAGTGAGGCTTAAGCTTGGAGGAGAGATCTGTAATGGAGATTCAAAATGAGGAGACTATGGTGTT
This sequence comes from Macaca mulatta, assembly GCF_049350105.2. Lineage (NCBI taxonomy): Eukaryota > Metazoa > Chordata > Mammalia > Primates > Cercopithecidae > Macaca > Macaca mulatta. Next base: position 57,563,088 of record NC_133420.1, on the reverse strand, counting down.
AGAGTCTTTAAAGCTGTGGGAATAGATGAGATGAAGGAAGAAAATGTGGAATTAGACGAGATTATTGTATCTATGTAATAATTTCCTAATTTTGATGATTGTGTTGTTTCAATGTAGGAGAATGTTTTCATTGGAGGAAATACACAATAACATAGTTAATGGTGAGGGGGCATTTTGTTGACTATTTACGTTCAGATATTTCAGATAAAAAATTTTTGTACTTCACTTGCAACTTTTCTGAGGGTTTGAGATTGTTTAAAAATAAAAAAAAACGTAAATAATTTTTTTTAAAGAAAGGCCTGGGAATGAGTTTTAAGATCTATGGAAAAATATAAACAGCCAGCAAAGGAGACTGAGTGGGAGGGACCTACAAGAGTGCAGTGTTAGAGAAGCTGAGAGAGAAGAGGACTGTGTCTCAATAGGGAGGCAATGGCACAGCTACGAATAGGAGTAAGCTGTGAACAAAAGATATTTGTTGGATTTAGTAACAATGAAAATCATTGGGGACTTTTTTTTAACAGTGAGTTTGCTAGACCTGTGGATATAGAAACCCCATTGAACCATTTGAATCAATTTCTTAGTCAAATGATCATACAAAATGTTGAAAGTTTCAGTAATGTTTTGTCGCAGACACTATAAGTCCTCAGCCATGGTCCCTTTGGATTCCTTTACCTTTTCCTTGTACACAGGCTCCAGGTGTACTTTCATTTCCAGCAGCCAGTCCCTGTATTCATTTTCTGTAGGGCTACACAAAGGCTGCTGGAACCCACTTTGCCTGCCCAGTTGGAGAGAAGGATGTGCTTTCAGGGTTCATGAGGGGCAGCCTTAACCAAAATTAAGCCAGGTGGGAATATAAATATTCCAGCTTTGTTGTTTTATGCTACCACAACTACATGGTCAGTCTCCAGAATTCCCCTTCAGACTGAGCTCACTGCAAGACTTTTCTTGATATCACATCCTTGCTCAGCCTTTTTTTTGGTTTCCTATCCCAGTTCTCCATTTTTCCACCAGTTTTCTCTGGGAAACTTCCTAATAAATTACTTATCATGTATCCTTATCTTACGTTTTCCCTCAGGAATAGCACCTTAAACACTTAAACAACAACAACAACAATAACAACAAAACCAACATCAACCTCATTGGTGGCTTACTGATGTCCATCTTGGTTATGGAATAAAAACCATCAGCTCAAACTCTGTCTTCATTATTTACAAGACATATTCAAAGTGGTTTAGTGCCTTCACTAGGCTGTCTTCATTAAATGAAAAAAAGAAAAGAAATGTGTGTGTGAAAAATTGATCATATTCGCTAGGCACCTCAAAAACATTTACTTAAAATTTCCTAAAATGGAGCAACTTAAGGAAAAATGGAAATGGAAGAGTAGTAACTATAGTATTTTCATAGTAAGCACTTCCGCAGTTACTCATACTGTCAATTTACTTGATTGAATTTCAGCTATTTTTCATTACTTTAGATTTGGCCTTTATTTAAACAAATAACTTATTTTTCACATTTTAATTTATTTAGAAACTGAGTTTCAAACGTTTTCTAAGAGACTCTTGACTCTGTTAAAGGTGGCAGGCATAATGCCAACAGGAAAGGCCAGGGTGGCTCTCTTAATGATGGCATCATTATTGGAGTCAGTCACTCTTAAAAACTGGCTTCTGTTCTCCTTCTTTTTTTTTTTTATTATTTATTTATTTATTTATTTATTTTTTATTTTTTAATTTATTTTTTATTATTATTATACTTTAAGTTCTAGGGTACATGTGCATAATGTGCAGGTTTGTTACATATGTATACTTGTGCCATGTTGCTGTGCTGCACCCATCAACTCGTCAGCACCCATCAACTCGTCATTTACATCAGGTATAACTCCCAATGCAATCCCTCCCCCGTCCCCTCTCCCCATGATAGGCCCCGGTGTGTGATGTTCCCCTTCCCGAGTCCAAGTGATCTCATTGTTCAGTTCCCACCTATGAGTGAGAACATGCGGTGTTTGGTTTTCTGTTCTTGTGATAGTTTGCTAAGAATGATGGTTTCCAGCTGCATCCATGTCCCGACAAAGGACACAAACTCATCCTTTTTTATGGCTGCATAGTATTCCATGGTGTATATGGGCCACATTTTCTTAATCCAGTCTGTCACTGATGGACATTTGAGTTGATTCCAAGTCTTTGCTATTGTGAATAGTGCCGCAATAAACATACGTGTGCATGTGTCTTTATAGCAGCATGATTTATAATCCTTTGGGTATATACCCAGTAATGGGATGGCTGGGTCATATGGTACATCTAGTTCTAGATCCTTGAGGAATCACCATACTGTCTTCCATAATGGTTGAACTAGTTTACAATCCCACCAACAGTGTAAAAGTGTTCCTATTTCTCCACATCCTCTCCAGCACCTGTTGTTTCCTGACTTTAATGATCACCATTCTAACTGGTGTGAGATGGTATCTCATTGTGGTTTTGATTTGCATTTCTCTGATGGCCAGTGATGATGAGCATTTTTTCATGTGTCTGTTGGCTGTATGAATGTCTTCTTTAGAGAACTGTCTGTTCACATCCTTTGCCCACTTTTTGATGGGGTTGTTTGTTTTTTTCTTGTAAATTTGTTTGAGTTCTTTGTAGGTTCTGGATATTAGCCCTTTGTCAGATGAGTAGATGGCAAAAATTTTCACCCATTCTGTAGGTTGCCTGTTCACTCTGATGGTAGTTTCTTTTGCTGTGCAGAAGCTCTTTAGGTTAATGAGATCCCATTTGTCAATTTTGGCTTTTGCTGCCGTTGCTCTTGGTGTTTTAGACATGAAGTCTTTGCCCATGCCTATGTCCTGAGGTACTACCTAGGTTTTCCTTTAGGGTTTTTATGGTATTAGGTCTAAGATTTACGTCTCTAATCCATCTTGAATTAATTTTCGTATAAGGAGTAAGGACAGGATCCAGTTTCAGCTTTCTACTTATGGCTAGCCAATTTTCCCAGCACCATTTATTAAATAGGGAATCCTTTCCCCATTTATTGTTTCTCTCAGGTTTGTCAAAGATCAGATGGCTGTAGATGTGTGGTATTATTTCTGAGGACTCTGTTCTGTTCCATTGGTCTATATCTCTGTTTTGGTACCAGTACCATGCTGTTTTGGTTACTGTAGCCTTGTAGTAAGTTTGAAGTCAGGTAGCGTGATGCCTCCAACTTTGTTCTTTTGACATAGGATTGTCTTGGCAATGCGGGCTCTTTTTTGGTTCCATATGAACTTTAGAGCAGTTTTTTCCAATTCTGTGAAGAAACCCATTGGTAGCTTGATAGGGATGGCATTGAATCTATAAATAATCTTGGGCAGTATGGCCATTTTCACATTATTGATTCTTCCTATCCATGAGCATGGTATGTTCTTCCATTTGTTCGTGTCCTCTTTTATTTCACTGAGCAGTGGTTTGTAGTTCTCCTTGAAGAGGTCCTTTACATCCCTTGTAAGTTGGATTCCTAGGTATTTTATTCTCTTTGAAGCAACTGTGAATGGAAGTTCATTCCTGATTTGGCTCTCTGTTTGTCTGTTACTGGTGTATAAGAATGCTTGTGATTTTTGCACATTAATTTTGTATCCTGAGACTTTGCTGAAGTTGCTTATCAGCTTAAGGAGATTTTGGGCTGAGACAATGGGATTTTCTAAATATACAATCATGTCATCTGCAAAGAAGGACAATTTGACTTCTTCTTTTCCTAACTGAATACCCTTGATTTCTTTCTCTTGCCTGATTGCCCTAGCCAGAACTTCCAACACTATGTTGAATAGGAGTGGTGAGAGAGAGCATCCCTGTCTTGTGCCAGTTTTCAAAGGGAATTTTTCCAGTTTTTGCCCATTCAGTATGATATTGGCTGTGGGTTTGTCATAAATAGCTCTTATTATTTTGAGATATGTTCCATCAATACCGAATTTATTGAGCGTTTTTAGCATGAAGCGCTGTTGAATTTTGTCAAAAGCCTTTTCTGCATCTATTGAGATAATCATGTGGTTCTTGTCTTTGGTTCTGTTTATATGCTGGATTATGTTTATTGATTTGCGAATGTTGAACCAGCCTTGCATCCCAGGGATGAAGCCCACTTGATCATGGTGGATAAGCTTTTTGATGTGCTGCTGAATCCGGTTTGCCAGTATTTTATTGAGGATTTTTGCATCGATGTTCATCAGGGATATTGGTCTAAAATTCTTTTTTTTTGTTGTGTCTCTCTGCCAGGCTTTGGTATCAGGATGATGTTGGCCTCATAAAATGAGTTAGGGAGGATTCCCTCTTTTTCTATTGATTGGAATAGTTTCAGAAGGAATGGTACCAGCTCCTCCTTGTACCTCTGGTAGAATTCAGCTGTGAATCCATCTGGTCCTGGTCTTTTTTTGGTTGGTAGGCTATTAATTATTGCCTCAATTTCAGAGCCTGCTATTGGTCTATTCAGGGATTCAACTTCTTCCTGGTTTAGTCTTGGATGAGTGTAAGTGTCCAGGAAATTATCCATTTCTTCTAGATTTTCTAGTTTATTTGCATAGAGGTGTTTATAGTATTCTCTGATGGTAGTTTGTATTTCTGTGGGGTCGGTGGTGATATCCCCTTTATCATTTTTTATTGCATCTATTTGATTCTTCTCTCTTTTCTTCTTTATTAGTCTTGCTAGCAGAATGTCAATTTTGTTGATCTTTTCAAAAAACCAACTCCTGGATTCATTGATTTTTTGGAGGGTTTTTTGTGTCTCTATCTCCTTCAGTTCTGCTCTGATCTTAGTTATTTCTTGCCTTCTGCTAGCTTTTGAATGCGTTTGCTCTTGCTTCTCTAGTTCTTTTAATTGTGATGTTAGAGTGTCAATTTTAGATCTTTCCTGCTTTCTCTTGTGGCCATTTAGTGCTATAAATTTCCCTCTACACACTGCTTTAAATGTGTCCCAGAGATTCTGGTATGTTGTATCTTTGTTCTCATTGGTTTCAAAGAACATCTTTATTTCTGCCTTCATTTCGTTATGTACCCAGTAGTCATTCAGGAGCAGGTTGTTCAGTTTCCATGTAGTTGAGCGGTTTTGATTGAGTTTCTTAGTCCTGAGTTCTAGTTTGATTGCACTGTGGTCTGAGAGACAGTTTGTTATAATTTCTGTTCTTGTACATTTGCTGAGGAGTGCTTTACTTCCAATTATGTGGTCAATTTTGGAATAAGTGCGATGTGGTGCTGAGAAGAATGTATATTGTGTTGATTTGGGGTGGAGAGTTCTATAGATGTCTATTAGGTCTGCTTGCTGCAGAGATGAGTTCAATTCCTGGATATCCTTGTTAACTTTCTGTCTTGTTGATCTGTCTAATGTTGACAGTGGAGTGTTGAAGTCTCCCATTATTATTGTATGGGAGTCTAAGTCTCTTTGTAAGTCTCTAAGGACTTGCTTTATGAATCTGGGTGTTCCTGTAGTGCGTGCATATATATTTAGGATAGTTAGCTCTTCCTGTTGAATTGATCCCTTTACCATTATGTAATGGCCTTCTTTGTCTCTTTTGATCTTTGATGGTTTAAAGTCTGTTTTATCAGAGACTAGTATTGCAACCCCTGCTTTTTTTTGTTCTCCATTTGCTTGATAAATCTTCCTCCATCCCTTTATTTTGAGCCTATGTATGTCTCTGTGTGTGAGATGGGTCTCCTGAATACAGCAGACTGATGGGTCTTGACTCTTTTCCAGTTTGCCAGTCTGAGTCTTTTATTTGGAGCATTTAGTCCATTTACATTTAAGGTTAAGATTGTTATGTGTGAACTTGATCCTGCCATTATGATATTAACTGGTTATTTTGCTCGTTAGTTGATGCAGTTTCTTCCTAGCCTAAATGGTCTTTACATTTTGACATGTTTTTGCAATGGCTGGTACCAGTTGTTCCTTTCCATGTTGAGTGCTTCCTTCAGGGTCTCTTGTAAGGCAGGCCTAGTGGTGACAAAATCTCTAAGCATTTGCTTATCTGTAAAGGATTTTATTTCTCCTTCACTTATGAAACTTAGTTTGGCTGGATATGAAATTCTGGGTTGAAAATTCTTTTCTTTAAGAATGTTGAATATTGGCCCCCACTCTCTTCTGGCTTGGAGAGTTTCTGCCGAGAGATCTGCTGTTAGTCTGATGGGCTTCCCTTTGTGGGTAACCTGAGTTTTCTCTCTGGTGGCCCTTAAGATTTTTTCCTTCATTTCAACTTTGGTGAATCTGGCAATTATGTGTCTTGGAGTTGCTCTTCTCGAGGAGTATCTTTGTGACGTTCTCTGTATTTCCTGGATTTGAATGTTGGGCTGCCCTACTAGGTTGGGGAAGTTCTCCTGGATGATATCCTGTAGAGTGTTTTCCAAGTTGGTTCCATTTTCCCCCTCACTTTCAGGCACCCCAATCAGACGTAGATTTGGTCTTTTTACATAATCCCATACTTCTTGCAGGCTTTGTTCATTTCTTTTTCTTCTTTTTTCTTTTGGTTTCTCTTCTCGCTTCATTTCGTTCATTTGATCCTCAATCGCTGATACTCTTTCATCCAGTTGATCGAGTCGGTTACTGAAGCTTGTGCATTTGTCACGTATTTCTCATGTCATGGTTTTCATCTCTTTCATTTCGTTTATGACCTTCTCTGCATTAATTACTCTAGCCATCAATTCTTTTTTTTTTCTTTTTTTTTTCTTTTTTTTAAAATTTATTTATTATTATTGTACTTTAAGTTGTAGGGTACATGTGCACAACGTGCAGGTTTGTTACATATGTATACTTGTGCCATGTTGGTGTGCTGCACCCATCAACTCATCATTTACATCAGGTATAACTCCCAATGCAATCCCTCCCCCCCACCTCCCCATGATAGGCCCCGGTGTGTGATGTTCCCCTTCCTGAGTCCAAGTGATCTCATTGTTCAGTTCCCACCTATGAGTGAGAACATGCGGTGTTTGGTTTTCTGTTCTTGTGATAGTTTGCTAAGAATGATGGTTTCCAGCTGCATCCATGTCCCTACAAAGGACGCAAACTCATCCTTTTTGATGGCTGCATAGTATTCCATGGTGTATATGGGCCACATTTTCTTAATCCAATCTGTCACTGTTGGACATTTGGGTTGATTCCAAGTCTTTGCTATTGTGAATAGTGCTGCAATAAACATACGTGTGCATGTGTCTTTATAGCAGCATAATTTATAATCCTTTGGGTATATACCCAGTAATGGGATGGCTGGGTCATATGGTACATCTAGTTTTAGATCCTTGAGGAATCGCCATACTGTTTTCCATAATGGTTGAATTAGTTTACAATCCCACCAACAGTGTAAAAGTGTTCCTATTTCTCCACATCCTCTCCAGCACCTGTTGTTTCCTGACTTTTTAATGATCGCCATTCTAACTGGTGTGAGATGGTATCCCATTGTGGTTTTGATTTGCATTTCTCTGATGGCCAGTGATGATGAGCATTTTTTCATGTGTCTGTTGGCTGTATGAATGTCTTCTTTTGAGAACTGTCTGTTCATATCCTTTGCCCACTTTTTGATGGGGTTGTTTGTTTTTTTCTTGTAAATTTGTTTGAGTTCTTTGTAGGTTCTGGATATTAGCCCTTTGTCAGATGAATAGATGGCAAAAATTTTCTCCCATTCTGTAGGTTGCCTGTTCACTCTGATGGTAGTTTCTTTTGCTGTGCAGAAGCTCTTTAATTTAATGAGATCCCATTTGTCAATTTTGGCTTTTGCTGCCGTTGCTTTTGGTGTTTTAGACATGAAGTCTTTGCCCATGCCTATGTCCTGAATGGTACTACCTAGGTTTTCCTCTAGGATTTTTATGGTATTAGGTCTAAGATTTACGTCTCTAATCCATCTTGAATTAATTTTCGTATAAGGAGTAAGGAAAGGATCCAGTTTCAGCTTTCTACTTATGGCTAGCCAATTTTCCCAGCACCATTTATTAAATAGGGAATCCTTTCCCCATTTCTTGTTTCTCTCAGGTTTGTCAAAGATCAGATGGCTGTAGATGTGTGGTATTATTTCTGAGGACTCTGTTCTGTTCCATTGGTCTATATCTCTGTTTTGGTACCAGTACCATGCTGTTTTGGTTACTGTAGCCTTGTAGTATAGTTTGAAGTCAGGTAGCGTGATGCCTCCAGCTTTGCTCTTTTGACTTAGGATTGTCTTGGAGATGCGGGCTCTTTTTTGGTTCCATATGAACTTTAAAGCAGTTTTTTCCAATACTGTGAAGAAACTCATTGGTAGCTTGATGGGGATGGCACTGAATCTATAAATTACCTTGGGCAGTATGGCCATTTTCACGATATTGATTCTTCCTATCCATGAGCATTGTATGTTCTTCCATTTGTTTGTGTCCTCTTTTATTTCACTGAGCAGTGGTTTGTAGTTCTCCTTGAAGAGGTCCTTTACATCCCTTGTCAGTTGGATTCCTGGGTATTTTATTCTCTTTGAAGGAATTGTGAATGGAAGTTCATTCCTGATTTGGCTCTCTGTTTGTCTGTTACTGGTGTATAAGAATGCTTGTGATTTTTGCACATTAATTTTGTATCCTGAGACTTTGCTGAAGTTGCTTATCAGCTTAAGGAGATTTTGGGCTGAGACAATGGGGTTTTCTAAATATACAATCATGTCATCTGCAAACAGGGACAGTTTGACTTCTTCTTTTCCTAACTGAATACCCTTGATTTCTTTCTCTTGCCTAATTGCCCTAGCCTGAGCTTCCAACACTATGTTGAATAGGAGTGGTGAGAGAGGGCATCCCTGTCTTGTGCCAGTTTTCAAAGGGAATTTTTCCAGTTTTTGCCCATTCAGTATGATATTGGCTGTGGGTTTGTCATAAATAGCTGTTATTATTTTGAGGTACGTTCCATCAATACCGAATTTATTGAGCGTTTTTAGCATGAAGGCTGTTGAATTTTGTCAAAAGCCTTTTCTGCATCTATTGAGATAATTATGTGGTTCTTGTCTTTGGTTCTGTTTATATGCTGGATTATGTTTATTGATTTGCGAATGTTGAACCAGCCTTGCATCCCAGGGATGAAGCCCACTTGATCATGGTGGATAAGCTTTTTGATGTGCTGCTGAATCCGGTTTGCCAGTATTTTATTGAGGATTTTTGCATCGATGTTCATCAGGGATATTGGTCTAAAATTCTCTTTTTTTGTTGTGTCTCTGCCAGGCTTTGGCGTCAGGATGTTGTTGGCCTCATAAAATGAGTTAGGGAGGATTCCCTCTTTTTCTATTGATTGGAATAGTTTCAGAAGGAATGGTACCAACTCCTCCTTGTACCTCTGGTAGAATTCAGCTGTGAATCCATCTGGTCCTGGTCTTTTTTTGGTTGTAGGCTATTAATTATTGCCTCAATTTCAGAGCCTGCTATTGGTCTATTCAGGGATTCAACTTCTTCCTGGTTTAGTCTTGGAAGAGTGTAAGTGTCCAGGAAATTATCCATTTCTTCTAGATTTTCCAGTTTATTTGCGTAGAGGTGTTTATAGTATTCTCTGGTGGTAGTTTGTATTTCTGTGGGATCGGTGGTGATATCCCCTTTATCATTTTTAATTGCGTCGATTTGATTCTTCTCTCTTTTCTTCTTTATTAGTCTTGCTAGTGGTCTGTCAATTTTGTTGATCTTTTCAAAAAACCAACTCCTGGATTCATTGATTTTTTGGAGAGTTTTTTGTGTCTCTATCTCCTTCAGTTCTGCTCTGATCTTAGTTATTTCTAGCCTTCTGCTAGCTTTCGAATGTGTTTGCTCTTGCTTCTCTAGTTCTTTTAATTGTGATGTTAGAGTGTCAATTTTAGATCTTTCCTGCTTTCTTTTGTGGGCATTTAGTGCTATAAATTTCCCTCCTCACACTGCTTAAAATGTGTCCCAGAGATTCTGGTATGTTGTATCTTTGTTCTCATTGGTTTCAAAGAACATCTTTATTTCTGCCTTCATTTCGTTATGTACCCAGTAGTCATTCAGGAGCAGGTTGTTCAGTTTCCATGTAGTTGAGCGGTTTTGATTGAGTTTCTTAGTCCTGAGTTCTAGTTTGATTGCACTGTGGTCTGAGAGACAGTTTGTTATAATTTCTGTTCTTGTACATTTGCTGAGGAGTGATTTACTTCCAATTACGAGGTCGATTTTGGAGTAAGTACAATGTGGTGCTGAGAAGAATGTATATTCTGTTGATTTGGGGTGGAGAGTTCTATAGATGTCTATTAGGTCTGCTTGCTGCAGAGATGAGTTCAATTCCTGGATATCCTTGTTAACTTTCTGTCTTGTTGATCTGTCTAATGTTGACAGTGGAGTGTTGAAGTCTCCCATTATTATTGTATGGGAGTCTAAGTCTCTTTGTAAGTCTCTAAGGACTTGCTTTATGAATCTGGGTGCTCCTGTATTGGGTGCATATATATTTAGCATAGTTAGCTCTTCCTGTTGAATTGATCCCTTTACCATTATGTAATGGCCTTCTTTGTCTCTTTTGATCTTTGATGGTTTAAAGTCTGTTTTATCAGAGACTAGTATTGCAACCCCTGCTTTTTTTTGTTCTCCATTTGCTTGGTAAATCTTCCTCCATCCCTTTATTTTGAGCCTATGTATGTCTCTGCGTGTGAGATGGGTCTCCTGAATACAGCAGACTGATGGGTCTTGACTCTTTATCCAGTTTGCCAGTCTGTGTCTTTTAATTGGAGTATTTAGTCCATTTACATTTAAGGTTAAGATTGTTATGTGTGAACTTGATCCTGCCATTATGATATTAACTGGTTATTTTGCTCGTTAGTTGATGCAGTTTCTTCCTAGCCTAAATGGTCTTTACATTTTGGCATGTTTTTGCAATGGCTGGTACCAGTTGTTCCTTTCCATGTTGAGTGCTTCCTTCAGGGTCTCTTGTAAGGCAGGCCTAGTGGTGACAAAATCTCTAAGCATTTGCTTATCTGTAAAGGATTTTATTTCTCCTTCACTTATGAAACTTAGTTTGGCTGGATATGAAATTCTGGGTTGAAAATTCTTTTCTTTAAGAATGTTGAATATTGGCCTCCACTCTCTTCTGGCTTGGAGAGTTTCTGCCGAGAGATCTGCTGTTAGTCTGATGGGCTTCCCTTTGTGGGTAACCCGACCTTTCTCTCTGGCTGCCCTTAAGATTTTTTCCTTCATTTCAACTTTGGTGAATCTGGCAATTATGTGTCTTGGAGTTGCTCTTCTCGAGGAGTATCTTTGTGGCGTTCTCTGTATTTCCTGGATTTGAATGTTGGCCTGCCCTACTAGGTTGGGGAAGTTCTCCTGGATGATATCCTGTAGAGTGTTTTCCAAGTTGGTTCCATTTTCCCCCTCACTTTCAGGCACCCCAATCAGACGTAGATTTGGTCTTTTTACATAATCCCATACTTCTTGCAGGCTTTGTTCCTTTCTTTTTCTTCTTTTTTCTTTCGGTTTCTCTTCTCGCTTCATTTCGTTCATTTGATCCTCAATCACAGATACTCTTTCTTCCAGTTGATCGAGTCGGTTACTGAAGCTTGTGCATTTGTCACGTATTTCTCATGTCATGGTTTTCATCTCTTTCATTTCGTTTATGACCTTCTGTGCATTAATTACTCTAGCCATCAATTCTTCCACTTTTTTTTCAAGATTTTTAGTTTCTTTGCGCTGGGTACGTAATTCCTCCTTTATCTCTGAGAAATTTGATGGACTGAAGCCTTCTTCTCTCATCTCGTCAAAGTCATTCTCTGTCCAGCTTTGATCCGTTGCTGGCGATGAGCTGCGCTCCTTTGCCGGCGGAGATGCGCTCTTATTTTTTGAATTTCCAGCTTTTCTGCCCTGCTTTTTCCCCATCTTTGTGGTTTTATCTGCCTCTGGTCTTTGATGATGGTGATGTACTGATGGGGTTTTGGTGTAGGTGTCCTTCCTGTTTGATAGTTTTCCTTCTAACAGTCAGGACCCTCAGCTGTAGGTCTGTTGGAGATTGCTTGAGGTCCACTCCAGACCCTGTTTGCCTGGGTATCAGCAGCAGAGGCTGCAGAAGATAGAATATTTCTGAACAGCGAGTGTACCTGTCTGATTCTTGCTTTGGAAGCTTCCTCTCAGGGGTGTACTCCACCCTGTGAGGTGTGGGGTGTCAGACTGCCCCTAGTGGGGGATGTCTCCGAGTTAGGCTACTCAGGGGTCAGGGACCCACTTGAGCAGGGAGTCTGTCCCTTCTCAGATCTCAACCTCCATGTTGGGAGATCCACTGCTCTCTTCAAAGCTGTCAGACAGAGTCATTTGCGTCTGCAGAGGTTTCGGCTGTGTTTGTTATTGCCCTGTCCCCAGAGGTGGAGTCTACAGAGACAGGCAGGTTTCCTTGAGCTGCTGTGAGCTCCACCCACTTCGAGCTTCCCAGCAGCTTTGTTTACCTACTTAAGCCTCAGCAATGGCGGGCGCCCCTCCCCCAGCCTCGCTGCTGCCTTGCCGGTAGATCACAGACTGCTGTGCTAGCAATGAGGGAGGCTCCGTGGGTGTGGGTCCCTCCCAGCCAGGTGTGGGATATGATCTCCTGGTGTGCCTGTTTGCTTAAAGCGCAGTATTGGGGTGGGAGTTACCCGATTTTCCAGGTGTTGTGTGTCTCAGTTACCCTGGCTAGGAAAAGGGATTCCCTTCCCCTTTGCGCTTCCCAGGTGAGGCAATGCCTCACCCTGCTTCAGCTCTCGCTGGTCGGGCTGCAGCAGCTGACCAGCACCGATCGTCCGGCACTCCCCAGTGAGATGAACCCAGTACCTCAGTTGAAAATGCAGAAATCACCGGTCTTCTGTGTCGCTCGTGCTGGGAGTTGGAGACTGGAGCTGTTCCTATTCGGCCATCTTGCTCCGCCCTCCGCCATCAATTTTTCCACTTTTTTTTCAAGATTTTTAGTTTCTTTGAAGTTTCTTATCAGCATCACAATTAAAAGAACTAGGGAAGCAAGAGCAAACACATTCAAAAGCTAGCAGAAGGCAAGAAATAACTAAGATCAGAGCAGAACTGAAGGAGATAGAGGCACAAAAAACTCTCCAAAAAATCAATGAATCCAGGTTGGTTTTTTGAAAAGATCAACAAAATTGATAGACTGCTAGCAAGACTAATAAAGAAGAAAAGAGAAGAATCAAGTCGACGCAATAAAAAATGATAAAGGGGATATCACCAGCGACCCCACAGAAATACAAACTACCATTAGAGAACACTATAAACATCTCTACACAAATAAACTAGAAAATCTAGAAGAAATGGATAATTTCCTGGACACTTACACTCTTCCAAGACTAAACCAGGAAGAAGCTGAATTCCTGAATAGACCAATAGCAGGCTCTGAAATTGAGGCAATAATTAATAGCCTACCAGCCAAAAAAAGTCCAAGACCAGATGGATTCACAGCTGAATTCTACCAGAGGTACAAGGAGGAGTTGGTACCATTCCTTCTGAAACTATTCCAATCAATAGAAAAAGAGGGAATCCTCCCTAACTCATTTTATGAGGCCAACATCATCCTGATACCAAAGCCTGGCAGAGACACAACAAAAAAAGAGAATTTTAGACCAATATCCCTGATGAACATCGATGCAAAAATCCTCAATAAAATACTGGCAAACCGGATTCAGCAGCACATCAAAAAGCTTATCCACCATGATCAAGTGGGCTTCATCCCTGGGATTCAAGGCTGGTTCAACATTTGCAAATCAATAAACGTAATCCAGCATATAAACAGACAAAGGCAAAAACCACATGATTATCTCAATAGATGCAGAAAAGGCCTTTAACAAAATTCAACAACCCTTCATGCTAAAAACCCTCAATAAATTCGGTATTGATGGAACATATCTCAAAATAATAAGAGCTATTTATGACAAACCCACAGCCAATATCATACTGAATGGGCAAAAACTGGAAAAATTCCCTTTGAAAACTGGCACAAGACAGGGATGCCCTCTCTCACCACTCCTATTCAACATAGTGTTGGAGGTTCTGGCTAGGGCAATCAGGCAAGAGAAAGAAATCAAGGGTATTCAGTTAGGAAAAGAAGTAGTCAAATTGTCCCTGTTTGCAAATGACATGACTGTATATTTAGAAAACCCCATTGTCTCAGCCCAAAATCTCCTTAAGCTGATAAGCAACTTCAGCAAAGTCTCAGGATACAAAATTAATGTGTAAAAATCACAAGCATTCTTATACACCAGTAACAGACAGACAGAGAGCCAAATCATGAATGAACTTCCATTCACAATTGCTTCAAAGAGAATGAAATACCTAGGAATCCAACTTACAAGGGATGTAAAGGACCTCTTCAAGGAGAACTACAAACCACTGCTCAGTGAAATAAAAGAGGACATGAACAAATGGAAGAACATACCATGCTCATGGATAGGAAGAATCAATAATGTGAAAATGGCCATACTGCCCAAGATTACTTATAGATTCAATGCCATCCCTATCAAGCTACCAATGGGTTTCTTCACAGAATTGGAAAAAACTGCTTTAAAGTTCATATGGCACTATTCACAATAGCAAAGACTTGGAATCAACCCAAATGTCCATCAGTGACAGACTGGATTAAGAAAATGTGGCACATATACACCATGGAATATTATGCAGCCATAAAAAAGGATGACTTTGTGTCCTTTGTAGGGACATGGATGCAGGTGGAAACCATCATTCTCAGCAAACTATCGCAAGAACAGAAAACAGAAAAACAGTGTTTGGTTTTCTCACTCATAGTGAGTAACACTTGAGTAAGTTCTAGAGGTTGCTGGAGTTAATAAACGCTTTAATCAATATATCATGGCATTTATAACTTGTATCACAGCTCCTCTTAAATCTACAGGTGATTATGTCCTGCGATACACTATTTCCATGCTTTTGTTCACATGGTCCCAGATGTTGCAAATTTTCTCATCTGGAAGAATTTTTTCTACTCTGCATTTTCATAATATTCAACTTGCATATGCCTTGTAATGTACATCATGTCTTGCCTTTTGTAGTGGGAGGTGATTTGTACACATGCTGTCTCCTTTAGAAGACGCAAAAACTGTCAGACTGAGTCCACTCCCTGGTAAATCCCTGTGAGCTTATCTCTATGTAACTCGTAAATTCTTCTTGCTATTTGTCTCTGTCCATTTGGGCTGCTATAACAAACTCACATAGATTAGGAGGCTTATAAACAACAGCAATTTATCCCTCACAGAGGCTAAGAAGTCCAAGGTCAAGGCCTGCCAAGGCTGGCAGTCAGTGTCTGGTGAGGGCTTGTTTCCTGGTGCAGAGATGGCTGTCCTCTAGCTGAGTACTCATGTAGCAGAAGAGGCAAGAAAACTCTCTCAGGCCACTGGAAGATAAGGGCACTAATCCTATTCATAAGGCCTCTATCCTCATCACCTAGTCACCTTCCAAAGGCTTGCCTCCAAACACCATCATATTGGGGGTTAGATTTCAACATATGAATTTTGGTGGAACATACATTCAGTCCATAGCAGTATTTTTATTATTTTATTAATTTAATTTCAACTTTTATTTTGGGTTCATGGGGTACATGTGCAGATTTGTTACATAGATATATTGTGTGATGCTGAAGTTTGGGGTACAAATGACATTGTCACCTAGGTAGTAAGCATAGTATCCAATAGGTAGCTGGTAGTTTTTCAGCTTTTACCACCTTCTTTCTCTTCCCCCTTTTAGTAGTCCCTAGTGTCCATTGTTCCTATCTTTGTTTCTAAGGGTACCCAATGTTTCGTGCCCACCTATAAGTGAGAATATGTGGTATATGGTTTTCTGTTCTGTATAAATTCGCTTGGGATAATGGCCTCTTGCTTCATCCATGTTGCTGCAAAGGATATGATTTTATTCTTTTATATGACTGCATCGTATTCCATGGTGTACGTGTACCACATTTTCTTTATCCAATCCACCATTGATGGGCTTCTAGATTGATTCAATGTCTTTGCTATTGTGAATAGTGCTGCGATGAATATAGTAGTGTATGTGTCTTTTTGGTCATATGATTTATTTTCCTTTGTGTATATATCCAGTAATGGAATTGTTGGGTTGAGTTGTATTTCTATTTTAAGTTCTGTGAGAAATCTCCAAATTGCTTTCCACAGTGGTTGAACTAATGTACATTCCCACTAACAGTATATGTGTTCCCTTTTCTCTGCAACCTTGCCAACATTTGTTATTTTTTGACTTTTTAATAATAGCCATTCTGACTGGCATGAGATGGTATCTCATTGTGTTTTGATTTGCATTTCCCTAATGATTAGCGATGAGCATTTTTTCATATGCTTGTTGGGCATGTGCATGTCTTTTTCTGAGAAGTGTCTGTTCATGTCCTTTGCTCATTTTTAAAAATAGAGTTGTTTGTTCTTTGCCATGGCTGATGTCCAGAATATTTCCTGGGTTTTCTTCTAGAGTTTTTATAGTTTTAGGTTTTATATTTAAATCTTTAATCCATCTTGAGTTGATTTTTGTGTATGGTGAAAGGAAGGGGTCCGGTTTCAATCTTTTGCATATGGCTAGCCAGTTATCCCAGCACCATTTATTGAATAGGGAGTCCTTTCCCAATTGCTGGGGATTTTTTTGTTTGTTTGTTTGTTTTCTTGAGACAGACTTTTGCTCTGTTGCCCAGGCTGGAGTGCAGTGGTATGATTCGGTTCACTGCAACCTCCACCTCCAGGGTTCAAGTGATTCTCATGCCTCAGCTTTCAGAGTAGCTGGGGTTATAGGCATGAACCACCATGCCGGCTAATTTTTGTATTTTTAGTAGAGATGGGGTTTTGCCATGTTGACCAGACTGGTCTCAAACTCCTGGTGTCAAGTGATCTGCCTGCCTTGGTCTCCCAGAGTGCTGGGATTATAGGTTTGAGCTACTGTGCCTGTCCTCCATCGCTTGTTTTTGTCAACTTTGTTGAAGACAGATGATTGTAGGTGTGCGGCTTTATTTTTTGGTTCTGTAACCTGTTTTGTTAATCTAGTGTCTGTTTTTGTATCAGTATCATGCTGTTTTGGTTACTGTAGCCTTGTAGTATAGTTTGAGGTTGGGTAGTGTGATGCCTTTGGCTTCGTTCTATTCACTTAGGATTGCTTTGGCTATTTGGACTCTTTTTAGGTTTCATATGAATGTTGGAATAATTCTTTCTATTTCTACATAGCACTGTTTTAAAAGTTTTGTCTTATACCTGCTGGTGTCTGATCTCCACTCCACCAACTGGCAATCTTGATATCTCCTTTCTCTTACTCTCATATTAACCTGGCCACCTTTAGGAGGACTTTGTTGGGGCTTGTGGATGGATTGTGGTGCTTTGCTTTTAAGGAGGTCTACTGAACTGTCTCAGCATTTTGTAGCCTGCTCTGGATACCTGGAATGTGAGACTTTTTTTCCTTAGCCAGCAGTGGGAGATACTTTTTTTTTTTTGAGACAGAGTGTGGCTCTGTCGTCCAGGCTGGAGTGCGGTGGCACCATCTGGGCTTACTGCAAGCTCTGCCTCCCAGAATTTACCATCTTAAGTATTTTTGAGTGGACGGTTCAATGGTATTAAATATATTCACATTGTTGTGTAACCATTACCCCCATTCATCACAGAACTCCTTTCATCTTGCAAATATGAAGTTCTATACCCATTAAATGGCAAGTCTACATTATCTCCCCCAACTCCTGACTGTTGGCAACCACTCCTCTACTTTGTCTCTATAAATTTGCCTACTCTAGGTGCCTCAGATAAGTGGAATCATATAGTATTTGTCCCTTTGTGATTGGCTTATCTCACTTAGCATAATGTCCTCAAGTGTCATTCATGTTGTATCATATGTCAGAATTTTTCCTTTTTAAGCTGAAAAATATTGCGTTGTATGTATGTACCATATTTTGCTTATCCATTCATCTGTTGATGAACAGGAGTTGCTTCCATGTTTTAGCTATTGTGAGTAATGCTGCTATGAACATGGGTATACCCTTATGTTCTTTTTTCATTTTTGGTTTACTTCTTTCTTATCCATGGAATTTCCTAAGGGCTTGGGCATAGCCTGTTTTGATTCCTGTCAATAAGACCCTGAGAAGAGGATTTGTATGTGAGCAATTGATTAAGGATCTGTTCCTGGGAGAAATTAGCAAGATAGTGTGGAAA